>NW_026705540.1:0-610168 GCF_029867415.1 Vicia villosa
AAAGGTGAAATTTCTTTCTGAGGTTTACAAACAATAGGAAGAATGCAAACAGTTGCTCCGAGAACGGTTGAGACTCCGGGAACCAATATTTCCCCATGAGGTCGCTTTGCGAACATCTCCCGATGACGGATCATCACTTCAATTCATATTACTCATTTCGGACAGCGGACAACTGATAACCAGATATTCCCAACAGAGTTCGAACTACAAGAAGAGGACATCTTCTGATCAACAAGAATTCAAGTCGTATCTTAGGATTTTACATCCGCGACAATTCCATTCACATTCACTTTACATTTTATCATTGTCATAATATTCATGCATACATTACATCATAATTGCATAGCCGAATCGGGCTTTGATCCTGTGAATGCCTAAGTCATTGAGGCATGAACTCAAGTTTCCCCTGCAAATTCCGGAGAAACTTTTTCCTTCGAAACAACAGTTCATACACAAGGATCTCCCCAAGCAAGTCAACAAATGGTTGTCTCCCTCAAAGAGATAGTTTGTTCACTTTTGGATTTCCTCAGCCGAGATTCTCCTGCAGAGCGACATTCGACAGTCTTCTTCAGATAAGATAGTCTGCTTCACATTTTGGAATTCCCTACAGGTTTGGTATTTCCCCAGCAGGGTCAAGAGGTGCCACTTCTTGTCAAAGAATAATTCAGAATCTCCCAGCAGATCAACAAATGATTCCCCAGCGGAGTCAGCGAATGATAGTCTTCGTCCAGAAGATAGTTCAGATTCCCCAACAAAGTCAGCAAATGGCAGTCTCTTTCAGCAGAAGACAGTTTGCTCGCTTTCTATCACAACAAAGTCAGCAAATGGCAGTCTCTTTCAGCAGAAGACAGTTTGCTCGCTTTCTATCATAACAAAGTCAGCAAATGGCAGTCTCTTTCATCAGAAGACAGTTTGCTCACTTTCTATCATGACAAAGTCAGCAAATGGCAGTCTCTCCCAGTAGAAGACAGTTTGCTCCCCTAGCAATTGGCAAATGGCAGTCTTTTCCCAAGAAAAGACAGTTTGTCTGCTAAATACTCAAGAGATCGACAAATGGCAGTTTCTTCAAACAGTTTGTCTGTTTCTGGGATGTTTAACTCCCCACAGAGTCGATGAATGGCAGTTTTCCTCTTAGGAAAACAGTTCGTTGATTCCCCGGGCATCAGTCGACGAATGGCAGTTTTCACCCCGAAAACAGTTCGTCCGCCTTCAAACAAAGTCATTAGCCCCTCAAAAGATCATGAGGCCATATGACATTCTTTCAAAGACGTCAAGTCAAAAGGGAAGATGGTGAAGTTTCTCTACCACCGTCGAATGGCATCTTATCTCCAAGCGCTGATAAGAAGTTTGACGAGGAAACAAACCTTTGAAGTTTCTTTACAGCCGTCAAATAGCATCTTACCTCCAAGCGCTGGTAAGAAGTTTGACGAGGAAACAAACCTTTGAAGTTTCTTTACTACCATCAAATGGCATCTTACCTCCAAGTGCTGGTAAGAAGTTTGATGAGGAAACAAACCTTTGGAAATTTTCTCTTTATCTGAGATATCGTCCAAACGCAACTGAGACCAGTTTCGAGATTTGGACATCCGGAACGAGAGGAGGTTGTTTACCTTTTTCTAAGTATCAACACTTAATTAAAGAAGATGGATTGCGCATCCTACATTGCCATCCATTCACCAGAATCCACATCAAGTATTTCTGCAGGAGTTTATCTCCTCATCCCCCGCCAAGTGCGACAAAAGGATCAAATCATGCAAAGATTTTATCATCTCAGGAGCGCCCAAAATTCGGGCATTCTTTGATATTTAAGTCTCTTTTACGCAGAAGAGATCGAGATATCAATCTCTCTCCCTCTAGTTAAAAGAAACTTAAATAGGGGCATCTGTCATACCCTAATTTTTGACCCCCCCTGAGATGACATATCTTCAGGATTTTCATCAAGTCAAAGCAAGTACCCAGAGCAGCCTGACATTCAATCGAGGGTGTTCAAAGACAAGAAAATTCAGGCAAAGGATCAATCAATAGAAGGATTAGTCTCTAATACAAGCATAAGACTCAAAACCCTCATTATTACACCTATGATTGATTAAGACACCCAGTTATCTAAGTACAGGATTACTCAGATCAACAGACTAGGGTTTGGAGTCTATCAAGGACTAAAATCAGGGATCACCTTTGGGAAACCCTAAAAAGCCCCAGGGGATCATTCAAAGACATCAATCATCTTCAAATAACTCATATGACAAGATCAACTGGACATCACACCTCAATTCAAAGTCTACAGTCATCATTCCCATCTGGTCGACAATTAGGGTTTTTGACCTAATTCACCAGGATGGTTGACTTTTAATCAGGGCATGGATCCAAAACTCAATACATGATTCAAGAATCTCTACTACCTCAATATAATCCATTTACATCATTCATTTGAGGAGAAGATCTTGTTTCTTCACAAAAGCCCAAAAATTCACTTTGTCAGGAAAAGTCAACTGTGTGGGATCACCATTGACTTTTGAGATTTTTGGTCAAACCATGACTTTTAAGGATCAATATCATCAATATATGGATAATAAAGTCATTTGACCAAAGAAATTCAAAGAAATTCATCAAGGAGCAAAAAGTCGGGAATTAGGGTTTTTGAGGGCATGGTGAGAACTCAAAATTTCACCTACACAACTCAAAAAACTTCCAACATGAAAGTTGTAGATCTTGCAAAATAAAACAACATCTTACAAAGGAACTTTTTTCAAAAGATCAATCATTTGAGAGTTTTGGAAATTTTGGAGTTTTAGGTCATAAACACTTAGAAATTTTTCTAAGTGTTTTAACCTAGTTTTCTTCCAACTTTGGCCTCATTTTTCACAAGTTTGCCAAAAGATTCTGAAGAAACTCCAAACTAATGATTTGAAGTAGATGTTTAGGGCTTTCCAAATTGTGTTCAACCTTCTCCAAATTCATTTTGAGCTAAGAGTTATGCTTGTTCAAAGTTGGCCTCATGAAGTGAAATTATAGGTCATGTACAATTTGAAACTTTGCACTTTTGTGCATTTTGCTTCACTAAATGATGCTACACGACCTCTAATACATCTGAAACCATACCACACATCCAAATTCATCATTGCATAAGGATTAGAGAAGATTCCCAAAAACAAAGGCATGTGATTATGTAATGATTGCATTTTTGAATTTATGGCAAATGATGAATCATCAAGGAATCTTGTTCTAAGCCAATTAGAACTCTCCTCTGAATCAGAAATGTTCCCTTGGATCATACAAGATCAATGGTTGGGGAAGCTAGCCCGAAAATGCATCATTGCATTTAGGATCTTTTCAAATTTTCTTCTTGGCTAAGAAACCAAAACTCTCTCATTAAGCAAGCTCACTCTCTCAATCAGTACTGAACCATTTACCTATAAATAGGGGAGCATACTTCAGTAGAAAAACACACCAAAGCAACCATATTTCTTGCTTTCTCTTTCTCTTCTCATGTTCATTGTTTTTCAAAGTTCTTTGGCAAGAAGAATCGATTTCTTCAAACCAGAGCTTATCTTTGGAAAGTGAGCATTCTAACATCTCAAGGGAGGTCATTTGAGGTGATCCAAGCACCTGGATCACTTCTGTAAGTAGAGGAACACCATTGTTGCTCTCACTTTGGAGCATTTGCAGTTGGAGGTCCATAGACTGATTCAGGAGGTTTCAAGTCAAGCCAATCATCCAGACACACTCCTCAGGTCATAGTGAAGCTAACCAGATGGCTGCAGCTCATCTGTAACTCCAAATTCAACAACCTCCATGTTCACTTGAAGCTGAAATCGAGGGAGGTCCATTGAGTAATTCAGGAGGATTCAAGCTCCAATAAGCATTCAGTTAGCATCATTGAGTCTCAAGGAAGCTATTGAGATCATTCATTCAAACCCAGGTGCTCTCAATCATCCTCACGATCTCCATTTTCAGAGGTAAGTTTCTGAACTTCACCTCTCTAATTTAAGCACTCTTTGTGAAATAGCTCGATTCTATCTTGTTCAGCATCATCAGAGGATTGAAAACCCTCTATCATCATTCATTTATCTTTCAGTATAGTCATTTAATTTGATTTTGAAATTTTAGGGTTCTTCACAATTTCTGGTAAATTAGTTAGATGTAGTTAATATTAATCCATGTTAGTTACATATTCAAAATCGTGAGTGAATTTAGAGCAAGTTTCATGTTTACATCGTTGCAAATAGTTGAGAAACGAGTAAGTTCAGAAATTCAAAAATGGAGAACTTGAGGTTGAAGACGAAGATGGTGAAGCGCGCCATTTTTGAAATCTCAGGGCAAAGTTTATTTTATTTTGAGTGATAGGTGTTTTATAAACGACTGAACAAACTTGCCCCAGTGGCCACACATACGCCCTTAGTCTCATCATGCCTCAAGTCTGGGGTTCGAATCCCCCTCGCCCCAGACTTTTTGCTTCATTTATTTTTCAATGTTTTGCCACTTGTTTGAAAATATAATAAGTTGGATGTGCATCTTAAACAAATTGCGCGCGTAGCCCAGATGGTGGGTGTTTTGGCCAATGACTTGGAGGGCGTGAGTTCAACCCCTCTAGGTGACAAAACCATTTTTTTTATCACTTTTCACACTAAATTTCTTCACAACTTCACACAATCAATTCACCTATCAAATTAAATCATTTTCACTTCATTTTTCACACACTTGCTATTTAATATACCTACTTTGTGAATAATCAAAAAAATCATAAAAATATTATTTATTTCATGTATTTTAATTAGGTTTAAAATAGTATGTTTTAAATGTTTTCTTTAAAATATATATTTTCATTTTGTTTTAACCTAATTACTTTGTGAATAATTTTATGATAAAACCCTAATTATTTAGGTCTTAATTGGGTATAGATTTCATCTTTGCCTTAATTAAGTTGACTTTTGTCAATATTCAAAACTGTTTTCAATCTCTGATTGAACGGACGATTAAGGTTTTCAAACAACAAAACCTTGCATCATTCCAAATCATTTTTCAAATTGCTTTTACACCAGTACTGTAAAGTACTGGGCCTCTAATAGAGTATAAGTCCCAAAAACCTTCTCTTCTTAGCTTGTTTTCAAAACTGTATTTTCAAAATCTTCTTTCTGTTTTCAAAACATTCTTCTGGTATTTGAAGGGCATTATTCCCGGTGAAACTCTTCAGATACCTATGTGACCTATGTCCATCTTCACTTCTTCTGTTTTCAAAAACCCTTAACTGTTTATCATATATATATTCAACTGTTATCCATCAATTACTGTTGAGGCTCTGTACATACTTCTTCAAAGGCCTCCACTCCATCCAGGTTAGGCTTTACAAGCTTTCAATTTACAGTCTTTTTTAAATTACTGTCAAATATAAATTGTGCATATATTAGTTTAGAACTATGTCTGAGTATAAACCTTAGGACAGTTAAACTATATATATATATTATAGGAATATGACCTAGGATTGAGAATGTCTTCCCGGTGAAGGCTCTTTCCTAATTAGAGATCTGTAGTTCAAACCCCCAAGATGAATTATTCTCGGTGAAACATCTTGGCAAAAACCTTAGAATCCAAATAATAGGACACATCCACCCAAAGAGGAATTATTCCCGGTGAAACCTCTTACCCATTTGCTTAGAGCCAAAATAAGTTCAAAACTACATAGCTTTCTCTTGTGCTATAACAAGGACCCTCGATTAGCCTCCTCTTGGGCTTTGTACAAGGACCCACAGGCTTCTTAAAAGCATTTTCAGCTTCCTCTTGAGCTCGTATACAAGGACCCATCAGGTTTCTTATAAACATAGGAACAGGTCTTTAGTCACCTTTTAGCCTACCCTGGTGAGTTTCTTCCAATTTAAACCAGACTTTAAACAAGCTAAGTTTGTCTCAATTTTGCATTGAGTACACCTTTTGGAATGAGAGACATGGACAATCTCTGTCACACTTATCTTCATCAATCTTCCTTAGCAGAGTCTAGGATCCATGCTTTGGGTCATCCTCAGCATTGAGTCAGCCTTCATCTTGGGCTTTAAACAAGAAGTTTCCATTAGATAATCTTTCTGCCATTCATTTCAATAAACCCCTGGAAAGGGTTAGCCTCCAAATCATTCCTTCATTTTCAATAAACCCCTGGAAAGGGTTAGCCTCCAAATCATTCTTTCATTTCAATAAACCCCTGGAAAGGGTTAGCCTCCAAAGTCAATTAAAATCATCCTTCATTTCAATAAATCCCTGGAAAGGGTTAGCTTCCACACATTCCTTCATTTCAATAAACCCCTGGAAAGGGTTAGCCTCCAAAGTCAATTAATAAAAATGTTAAAAAATAAAGATTCATTTCTCTTAGGAGATAATTTCCCCAAAAGAGTCAAAACCCCTGGAAAGGGTCAGCCTCCAAAAAAACATGATAAAGTCAGTCTTTCAAACAGACAAATTCACCAGCTGAGTCAAAATCCCTGGAAAGGGTTAGCTTCCAAAGAAAAACAGTCTTTTAATAAATAAAATCTCCTCAGTAGAGTCAAAACCAACAAAAACAGTTAGCCTCAACCTTGGGCTTCATACAAGGCACCCAAACAATAAAACTCCCCTGTCAAGAGTCAGCCTCAACCTTGGGCATTGTACAAGGCAGATAATAGAGTCTCCCCAGTGAGTTCTTCATCATTCAGTAGCCACAACCTTGGGCTTTGTACAAGGCAGATAAACCATACTTTCATGTGTCAAAGATTCCTAACACCTAGGATCTTTTCCCCATAGAGTCATCCACACTCAGTTTATTTAAGAGTCAGCCACAACCTTGGGCCTTGTACAAGGCAGAAAATAATGTTTTCCCTAGCTAGAGTCAGCCACAACCTTGGGCTTTGTACAAGGCACATAAAATAGAGTCATTCATTCAATTATCCTCAACAGTTAGCCACAACCTTGGGCTTTGTACAAGGCACACAAATAGAGTCTCCCTAAGTAGAGTCAGCCTCAATTCTGGGCTTTGTACAGAACACAAAAATACCCTGTAATTAATCCCCAGTGGAGTCATCTCCTAGAGTCAATAATAATTAATTAATCAATCAAAAAGCCTCAAGCTTGGGCCTCATACAAGCCAGCTAAAGTCAAATCTTTTATGCAGTAGATAGACATAGCTTATCTCTATAGAGAGATATTTTTACTACTCTACCACATTCAAACAAACAAACATTTCAATTTCAATTTCAATCAAAGTCTCCCATTTAGGACTCTGAAAGACATGCTCTGGCACATCCCCAGACTTGTACACTTTCCCTAATTTGGACGAGCATCTTTCTTTCATTTAAGAGGCATCTGACTGGCATACTTGCACACACAAGTAAGGTCCCCCTCTTGAATGAAATGAATCCAGTTATTCTGTCACTCTTTCAAAATGTTTGTGGTAGAATAGTACTAATACCTCTCTGTAGAGATGATTTCATGTCTCTTTACTGTAAACAGAGATTTAATTCCAAGCTTCAACCTTGAGCTTCAAGCAAGGCACCAAAAAACAATTAATTTCCCTAGTTAGTTCCCCGAACTACATTAAGCTCTGACTTCCACTAGGGATATGTAGGCATGAGGTTCACAAGGAATCTCAGCGAGCTAATAAAATACCAAAAATAGTCAGTCTGTCTATCTGTCTGTCTTTTCAAATCAAATCAATTCCTTCTCCTAACACAAAGGAGAAACTTTCCCAATAATTAGCAGCAAACACAATCACAAATGACACAGAGAAGGTTCCTGTAGAGTACTACAGATATGTAGGGTGTTTAAACACTTCCCTATGTATAACCGACCTCCCGGACTCCAGAATTTCTAGTCTAGGTGAAATCCCCACACTTAGCAAACTCCTAGGGTTTAGTTGAGATCTTTTTTTCCCTTTCCTACTCGTAGGACCAATAAGAAAGTTCGTGTGATATCGTAGGAAGAACTGAAATAAAATTCATCCCACCACGGGCGCATTCTCCTTCCAAATTTCGCGTGAAGGGTTTAGCGTGCCGTCCATTTATCCATGTTCGTGCAATACGCCGACACTATCAAAGCCAACAACGTTAGTTCCGAAGCTATTCGATTACGCCTTTTTCCTTTCTCCTTGAGAGATAGAGCTAGAGCGTGGCTTCAATCCCTGCCTTCCAATTCCATAACTACGTGGGACGAATTGAAGAGAGCATTCTTAGCGAGATACTTTCCGCCTAGCAAAACTGCTATGCTTAGAGGTCAAATCAACGGATTTACCCAGAAAGATAACGAATCACTCTTCGAAGCTTGGGAACGTTACAAGGACATGCTTAGAATATGCCCTCATCATGGACTCGAACCATGGCTGATCATCCATACTTTCTATGGTGGTCTCTTATATAACACTAAAATGACTATAGATGCCGCTGCTGGCGGAGCATTAATGGACAAACCCCATGATGAAGCATACAAACTCATAGAGAACATGGCACAAAACCATTACCAATGGGGTGGAGAACGAGCCGCTCTAGAGAAAGCCCAAACCAAAGGAGGAATGTATGAAATAAGTGGTATAGACCGCGTTAACGCTAAAGTAGACGCTTTAACTCAAAAGATCGAGAACTTAACCATCACTCCTTCAGCCACCGCTGCTGCTGTAACACCTAACTGCGAGATCTGTGGATTGACTGGACATGTAGTTGCTGAATGTCAACTCTTGACTGGAATCCCATCTGATCAAGTAAACTATGCTCAAGGAAACCCTTATTCTAGCACGTACAACCCTGGATGGAAAAACCATCCGAACTTTTCTTATAAGAACAACAATGCGTTGTACGCACCTGGACAAGCACCTGCTGTACCACCTAGCTACCAAAAAGCGCCTGTAGCTGCTCAAAACACCCCTAGGAAGTCAAATCTAGAAATCATGATGGAAAACTTTATAGCTTCCCAACAACAAACCAATAAAGACTTCCTGAATCAAAACATCCACAATAGCGAGCAACTAAAACAACTATCGAACAAAGTAGATGCCTTAGCTACGCATAACAAAATGCTAGAAACTCAAATCTCACAAGTAGCTCAACAACAAGCACCTACTGTTGCCCCTGCTGGCACGTTTCCTGCTCAACCTCAACCCAATCCTAAAGGACATGCGAACGCGATAACACTACGAAGTGGAACGAATTACGATGGACCCATAGATCCTAGAACCCAAAACGTACCCATGTCACAACAAGAGCCAAAGGAAACCCAAAAGAAAACAACTGACGAACAAACTGCTAAGACTGATGAGAGCAATAACGAAGTGGAACCTGAAAAAGAGAAACCTTATGTTCCACCACCACCTTATAAGCCACCAATTCCTTACCCTCAGAGATTAGCTAAATCAAAAACCGAAGCGCAATTTAAAAGATTTATAGAACTTCTGAAGCAATTAAACATAACCATACCGTTCACAGAAGCCATAACTGAGATGCCTTCATACGCTAAGTTCTTAAAAGAAATCTTATCAAACAAAAAGAAACTCGAGGATAACGAAACTATAACGCTTACCGCTGAATGTAGCGCTATCATCCAAAATAACATGCCTCCAAAACTGAAAGACCCTGGTAGTTTCTCTATACCCTGCGTAATAGGAAAAACCATCATAGAGAAAGCCTTGTGCGACTTAGGAGCTAGTGTTAGTTTGATGCCTCTTTCGACCTGTAAGAAACTCAATCTAGGTGAGCTTAAAGCAACGAGAATGTCTCTTCAACTAGCTGACCGTTCAGTTAAATACCCTGTAGGAATGTTAGAGAATATCCCTGTTCGTGTAGGTCAATTCTACATCCCAACTGACTTTATCATTATGGATATCCAAGAAGATTCTAACATCCCGATCATATTAGGAAGACCATTTTTAGCAACCGCTGGTGCAATTATAGATGTAAAGCGAGGAAAGCTTACTTTCGAAGTAGGAGAAGAGAAAATAGAATTTATCCTTTCCCAATTCCTAAAAGCACCTTCTATAATTGACACATGCTGTTCTGCTGACATAATCGACGAGTGTGTCAAAGAAATAAAATCCGAACCAAATAAGGAAACCGAGATCCTAAGAATTCCTATGCCGCCAATTCTTGAAGATGACAACTGGCGTGAGGAATATCAAGATAACCACCTGAGTGAATGCTTAGCTTTAACTCCCGATCCTATACCTGGACCTAAGAAGCCTGCTATAGAGCTGAAAACACTTCCTACCGATCTTAGATACGAATTTCTAGATGAAGAACTAAACCGACCAGTTATAGTGAACGCCAACTTAGGACGAACCGAGACTGAAAAATTACTTAATGTCTTAAGAAAATACCCTACCGCTTTAGGATACAACATATCAGATCTGAAAGGTATAAGCCCTTCTCTGTGTATGCACCGCATTATGCTCGAAGACGATAGTAAAACCTCTAGGGAACATCAAAGGCGAATAAATCCTATTATGAGCGATGTGGTTAAAAAGGAAATCCAAAAACTGCTAGAAGCTGGAATAATATATCCCATATCCGATAGTAAATGGGTTAGTCCTGTTCACGTCGTACCAAAGAAAGGAGGAGTTACTGTAATCACTAATGCTAAAGGCGAATCTGTAGCACAACGTACCCAAACTGGATGGAGAATGTGCATTGACTATAGGAAGCTAAACAAAGCTACCCGAAAAGACCATTTCCCTTTACCTTTCATAGATCAAATGCTCGAACGCCTAGCTAAACACTCGCATTTCTGTTATCTAGATGGATACTCCGGATTTTTCCAAATTCCTATCCACCCTGACGACCAAGAGAAGACCACATTTACCTGTCCTTATGGTACATTCGCCTATAGACGAATGCCTTTTGGACTCTGCAATGCACCCGCGACCTTCCAAAGATGCATGATGGCAATATTTGCCGACTTCCTAGATGGAATAATGGAGGTCTTTATGGACGACTTCTCTGTCTGTGGAGGAAGTTTTGAAACATGTTTAGAAAACCTCGAAATGGTACTTAAACGATGCGTAAGCGTAAACCTGGTCCTTAATTGGGAAAAATGCCATTTCATGGTTCGACAAGGAATTGTACTTGGACACATCGTATCCGATAGAGGAATCGAAGTTGATAAAGCAAAAATTGAAATTATCGAAAACCTTCAACCTCCCAAAACCGTTAGAGAAATAAGAAGTTTTCTAGGACACGCTGGTTTTTACCGACGTTTCATTAAGGATTTCTCTAAAATAACAAAACCCTTAACTGAACTACTAATGAAAGACGCCGAATTTATTTTCACCGATAAATGCACTGAAGCATTTCAAACGCTTAAACGAGCATTAATCTCTGCGCCAATTATGCAACCTCCCGACTGGAATGAACCTTTCGAAATAATGTGTGACGCGAGTGATTATGCTGTAGGAGCCGTTCTAGGACAAAGAAAGGATAAGAAACTACATGTCATATATTATGCGAGTAGAACCCTAGACGAAGCTCAGATGAATTATGCCACGACAGAAAAAGAATTATTAGCTGTCGTATTTGCATTAGACAAGTTCCGTTCTTACCTGGTAGGAGCCAAAATAATCATATACACTGACCACGCCGCCATTAGGTACCTCCTAACCAAAAAGGACGCCAAACCAAGACTTTTGAGATGGATCTTGTTACTACAAGAGTTCGACCTGGAAATTAAAGATAAAAAGGGCACTGAAAATGTCGTAGCAGATCACCTCTCTCGATTAGAAAATCTGAAACCCGAACAAGTACCAATTGACGATGATTTCCCTTATGAAAGACTCATCGCCCAATTAGAAGCAAATGAATTCGAACCGTACCGTCCAAACTCTGAAACCAACAAATTAGCAGAAATAGCTTTAGCCCGATCTGACACACCTTGGTATGCAGATTTCGTAAACTACCTAGCTGCTGGTGTGCTTCCTCCTGATCTAAGTTACCAACAGAAGAAGAAATTCTTCCATGACCTAAAACATTACTATTGGGACGACCCACTCCTGTTTAAAAGAGGCCCCGATGGAATCTTTAGACGTTGTGTACCCGAGGAAGAGATAAGAAGCATAATAACACACTGTCATTCTGCACCGTGTGGAGGACACCATAGCACATCTAGAACCTGCGCCAAAATTCTTCAATTTGGACTCTTCTGGCCCAACCTGTGGAAAGACGTTTATTTTGCTGTACTAAGCTGTGATAGATGCCAACGAACTGGAAACATTTCAAGACGCGATGAAATGCCTCAAAAGGCATTCTAGAAGTAGAAATATTTGACGTCTGGGGAATAGACTTTATGGGTCCGTTTCCGTCATCGTTTGGAAATCAATATATACTCGTAGCTGTCGATTACGTTTCAAAATGGATAGAAGCTATTGCTTCTCCTACAAACGATACACGAGTAGTTATCAAACTCTTCAAAAACGTCATCTTTCCTAGGTTCGGTGTGCCAAGATTGGTAATTAGCGATGGTGGTTCCCATTTCATTTCAACAATACTTGAGAAACTCCTTCGAAAATATGGAGTGAATCATCGAATAGCCACACCATACCATCCACAAACAAGCGGTCAAGTAGAAGTATCTAACCGCGAAATAAAACAAATATTGGAGAAAACTGTTGCTATATCTAGGAAAGATTGGTCAACCAAGCTAAATGAAGCTTTATGGGCTTATAGAACAGCTTTCAAAACTCCAATAGGAACTACCCCATTCAAACTCGTTTATGGAAAATCATGCCACCTACCGGTAGAGTTAGAACATAAAGCCTATTGGGCCATTAAGAACTTAAACCTAAACTACACTGCCGCTGGTGAGAAACGACTTCTAGACATAAACGAATTAGAAGAACTTAGACAAGACGCTTATGAAAACGCCAAAATCTATAAAGAGCGAACGAAAAAATGGCACGACAAGCGTATATCTAGGAAAAATTTTAGCATAGGCGATAAAGTACTTTTATTTAATTCTAGACTAAAATTATTTCCTGGTAAGTTACGATCTAGATGGTCTGGCCCTTTCGAAATAACTAACATATTTCCGAGTGGAGCGATAGAAATCAAAGGAGAAACCGTCAAACCTTTTGTTGTAAATGGGCAACGTCTTAAGTATTACCATCATCTCGAATACGATGAATACATCGAAGTTTTTAAACTTGACGAACTGCCCGTTCTTTCGAAAAAATAGTTTTCTACTTTAAAAATCGTCGAGCTTACGACATAAAACAAAGCGCTTGGTGGGAGACAACCCACATTTACTTATTCTTTTATTTTATTTTTATTTTTAAACTTTTATTTTTATTTAAATAATCTATTCTAACTTTAATCATTTTTTACTTTTTTCTTACATCTTATAATGATTATTATAATTATAACTGCTATCTTATTTCGAGAAAATATTTCCTCTTTATAATTATAATTATTATTATAACTTGTTACTTAATTTTATTTCATTTATTTTATTTTCTTTTATTTAATTTTATTTTTAAAATTAACACTAGCCTAGTTCTAACTTAATCTTAATATCTTCAACTTCTAGGTTTTTCATTTAACTACTAACTACGATGCAAGAAGTTGATAATATGGAAGTTGTGTTCCGTGGTAGAGGACAAGAAGCAAGATTTAATAAGCTGGCTGAAAGACACATGGATTTGACTTGCTATCCTCACCAACCAACTATGGTGAAACTTGGTATCGAAGAAAGCATCCTACACCTGCTTAACCAAATTGGTTGGACTGGTTCTCACTTGTTCCGCAAGTTTAGCACTTACCGGAAGCTCACTCTGGAATTCTTGAGCTCCCTGACCTATCTTCCAAACTGTGGACAAGGACTGAGAAAAGGAGTTATTCTCTTTAGACTCTTTGGTATGGAGTTTAATTTCTGCATCCGAGATTTTGCTGAAATGTTAGAACTACCTCATGGATCAGATGCATACACCAAAGTAACTGAAGACAATCTTGCTTACTGGGAGTTGGAAAAATACTAGGGCAAGATCACTGGGAACGACAACCCTGAAGAGAATGAATTTCAATCTGAGAACATCCATAACCCCGCCTTCAGATACTTCCATAAGATCCTTGCTCACTACATTTTTGGTAAACCCGATAATGTCACTGAAGTCTCTAGAGAAGAGTTGTTCATCATGTTTTGCACCTCTCAGAATCACCCGGTCAATGCCATCTCATTCATGCTAACAAACTTCGAGCGCATCACGCATGACGAAGTTTCACCTATTAGGATCGGCGGATTTGTCACTATGATTGCTAATGCTATAGGAATGAGAGTACCTTTGCTTAGATTGACACCTCTTGGCTCCCACAATTCTATGGATATTCACTTCTGCTTTAACCGAGGTATCATCGGTAACCTTGGACCTAATCAGTTTGATTTACTCATTGATAACAAAGTATTGGATCAGTTCACCTTACCGAGTCCTAGGACGAGTGTGCACAATCCTGCCAACTGGCTTTTCTTTGATCAGATTCCTGAAAGAGAACCCTCACCTGAAACCCCTCAAGCCTATGAACATTTTGATGAGGAAATGCATGTATCGGAATCTGAGCCTGACACTCCTCCTGGTTACTATGAACCTAATCCTGAAGATGAACCCATTCCTAATTACGAACCGCTTCCTGTTGATGAACCTATATCTGAGTATGAGCCTGAAACTCGTTCTGAAGATTCTGTTGATGATTACACTGTTGATATGACCGATGTCGAGCTCGAGCAACAACAACCTGCTACATCTACCGCATCGGTGAATCAAAGAATGCCTAATCTGAACACGCACGAGCAAGCCATCACTGCATTACAACAAGATGTCCAACATGTGCGCAACGAGCTACACACTTTGCAAATGCAATTCTTCGATTTTATCGACACCGTAAATGCTCAGTTCGACGAAGTTTTCAAACACATTCAGTCTAATGAGCATAACAATAGACGTGGCTAGATGTTACCCTGTAGATTATTAGATTTTATTTCTAGTTTTAGCAATTTTTATTCATAAGTTTAGATTTTCATTTTTCTGCATTTTACATTCTTCTTATGTTAACACTCAGTACCGGTTTAATTTTAAATGCAATATTCTTTTGATTACTGCTACTGTGTTATATTACACTGCTATTGACTACTATATATTTGCCTGTTTATCACTTTTTGCTGTTAATAGTATTAAAATTCGACACTGCTCTGAACTGATGGACAATTTATGGCATCTGTCAGCACTGTCTGGTCCCTTGCACGCGTGAACCACTTGCCTACAACAGGAGACGCACGTCTCCATCTGTGTGGGACCAGCAGGAATCTTTCTGAGGATAGGAGACGCACGTCTCCATGCTTTGTCCCCTTGCAGACTGACTGCCTGAGACGCGCGTCTCCCAAGGGCAGCAGTCTGCATTATTGACCACGCTGCAGCACCACCATAACTCCCATTTTGAATTTTGAATTTGAATTTCAGAATTCATCTTTCAATCTTCTTCATTCTTCCCCTTATTTATTCCATTTAAACTCCATAAACCTCATTCATCCTCCATTATTCACCTCTTAAACTCTATTCATTTCCCAATTCTCTACTCCATTCAAACTTCAAACACCACCATTAATCCATTTTAATTCTCCATTAACCACACCATTTTCAAACCTCACTATAAAACCACACCACCACCACTCTTCTTCTTCACAACCTTCATACCATTCTCTATTCTTCTACACTCCATTTCTATTTCTTTTCATTTTCATACTCACCATGCCTCCACGTTCATTAATCCGTAGTGAGCGTCCCGAGAGACCACCTCCCGACCTTTCAAATATTATATTCCGAGATGACGCCAATGATGCTCAACGAACAAAATATGTCGCTTTCTACGAACGTTCGGTTGTTCCCACAAAATTTGTGAACACCGAGTGTCTAGAAACTCTGGGTCTCATTGATGGTGTTACCCGTTTGCTCACAAAATCTAGCCTCCACCATCTTTGTACCGAACCCGTACCTACTTATGAGCCGCTCGTCTTAGAATTTTTGAGTTCTTTCAACTACGACACTCCCTCTAATCAACCACTCTCAACCGGTAGCATCCAATTTCGGATGTTCAACCATGAATATACTCTAGATCAAGATGTCGTAGCTTCATATTTGCATTTTAATCATGCACCAAATGCTCACCGCTCAATCTTTCAAGAACTCAATGGTCGATCTTGGGAGGATCTCGCTTTTGAATTTTGGTTCAATCTCACTGGAGAAAATCCTACCGGTTGGAGAGCTCTCCATGCTTCTCACATTCAAAACCCCGCTATACGTTATTTTCAACGTGTCTTGGGGCATACTATTTTTGCGAGATCTAACAACCACAAGGTAAACCAACATGAACTATTTTTCCTCTACTGTGCGCTTAACAATATCCGTTTCAACGCCGCACCGTTCATGTTCCAACACATCCAAGGTTTAGTCAACGCCCCCGCTACAAACCCATTCTTGCTTGGCGGAATTATTACCTCCTTGGCCTGTGCTTTAGGTCTTGGTGACGAGCTCCTCTCACTCTCACATCTCATGAAGCCCGCTCAGTCACTCGATCTCACCTACTGCCGTGACTCCCACTTAGTTTCACCCCGCCATGACGGCCGATACACTTTGGTCGTCAACAAAGTTCCTATTCCTTATGTCATCCTTCCATGCCCTGAAAGAATCAACATCCGTTATGTTCAACGTTGGAGGCTTATTGAAGACAACCCTCAAGATAACCAACAAGAACATCCTAATGTACCTATGGATGCAAATGAAGAAGAACACAACCAAGGGCAAGCTGATGTCAACCAACCTCCTCCAAACAACCCTCCGCCTATCACTCTTGAAGCCATGTATGCTGCTATTCAACGCCAAGGTCAACTCGTTCAAGCTATGCAGACAAACCAAACTGAAACAATTAGGCTCATCCGAGAGATGCAACAGGAGCGCCGTGACTATGCTATTAGGAACGAAAGTCAATACACTGAAATTGCTACATATTTGCATGATCTTGACATTCGTGTGAATGACTCTCCTCCTGATAGACGTCGCCGTGTTCGTACAAGAGGCGCGAGCAGTTCTCGAAACCGCAACAATGAGGAGTAGTTCTTATGCACTGAGGACATTGCATCATCTAAGTCTGGGGGAGTCGTATTATTTCTATTTCCTTTAGTTTTATTTTTCCCTTCAGTTATTTCCCTTCCTTGTAATGTTTTTCTAATTCAATAAAAGAATATTTATGGAATTTAAGTCTTATATGTATAATTCCGTAGTTATTTCAATTTCTTCCATGATGACGAGTCAAAAAGGTCGAGCTATAATGGCATGATTCGGATTGGTATGCATACTGGGAGTTGTTTAGTGTTGTTACTATAAGTTTATTGCTAGGATCATTATCATTATTTTCAAATAAGAACACTATGTAGCTGAGTATGACCGAACGACGTGGTGGAAGTGTGTTTCATTTATCTTTATCTTATTATTTTGCTTGAGGACAAGCAAAGGTTCAAGTCTGGGGGAATTTGATAACACGATTTTATATCGTATATTTAGCTTGAAATCCATAGATATTTATAGCATTTTCCATTTATTATGTTAATTTATTATGATATTACGCGAGTATTTGCTTTGTTTCAGGTTTTACACTCTGATTACGACTATTTGCGAAAAGGAAAGAAAATGGAACTTAAATAACCAATATTTATGCCTAAAAGATGAAAAAGGAGTGCTGAAGTGAAAGAGGGGTGCAATTAGGACACAAAAGGCCCAAAAGAGACAGTTCAGCCCACTATGGAACCAAAGGCGCGTGGCCCAAACCTTCCCAGCAAGTGGAGACGCACGTCTCCAACGTTCTTCTGCCACGTCACCAAGAGGAGACGCCCGTCTCCAACTGCTCCTACATCTTCTCCACTTGAGACGCACGTCTCAAGTCAGTCAAGGCCACTTCCTGAAGAAACGGAGACGCACGTCTCCACACCCAGTCTGCAAAAATCCCCACTTTTCACGCAACGTCACAGCAAAACCTCTCCTATAAATAGGACCTGCTACCTCACTTCCAAGGGGTCCGATTTCCTGCCAACGAAGTGCTGCCGAAATTGTACCGCGAACCGTATTTCTTTATTCTGCTTTCATTCAAACACTTATTTTCTCACAACGATTTCTACACTGGAAATTGTTGTGAACTTTTTATAGATCTAGCCTTACGTTAGATTTATCGCTTTTATTTCCTTGTTTTATTTACTGCCATTCGAAGAACGATCCAGCCAACCTGTGGTGGAAGTTCAGTACTCGAAGATTCAATTACCATTTATTTAATTCAGGTTTTTATTTACTGCTTTAATTTATATTATTATTGCATGATATATTGTATGCCATTTACTATGCCTATTATTATGAACCGAACCGATTTATGCATGTTTAACCATATTAATATGTCTGGCTAAATTATTATGATATCGGTATGTAAAGTAAGTTAACCGTAGGGATCCGAAATAAATTGGCTTAACTATGTTTTATTAACTATCACTTGTTTTTGGTCTGTATGTCTAATTTAATTAGTAAGTCTTAAAACCAATAGAGCGAAAGTTTGAGGGGTTAAGACGGTCAAAGGTTAAAATCAATAGAGCGAAACTTTGAGATCTTTAACTGGATAGTAGACATAGGACATTAGTTTTAAGGATGGCGAAAGCATATTAAAACTAATTAGGACTTATTTATTTTCAAAAATTGTTTTTACACCCGACGGGATGGCGAAAGCGTACGTTAGGTATATTAGCATGTTCCGAGTCAACAGAGCGAAAGTTTGAGATTAGGAGATTTAAATAGATAACAACTTCATAAAACGGGCATTTTATTAATTACGTTGTTTCCAAAAAGCTTTTCTAAAATCTAATGGGATGGCGAAAACGTACATTAGGATTAGGACAGTAATCTAAATCAATAGAGCGAAAGTTTGAGACGAGGATTTTTAATCAATTGAATTAGTAAAGATTTTTAATTAAATTATGCAAAAGCCAATGGACCTTCGGATCACCTTAAGTTAAACGAAATACATACTGATATCTGTCTTTTATTATATTCTTAATTTTTCACTCACTTTCCCTTAGAAACAGTCGAAATATTAGTAGCCCTAGCTTTACATAGTAACCTTAGATAACGGTAGATCGATTCATAGTCCCTGTGGATTCGATATCTTTTAAAACTACACGACACGACTGTGCACTTGCAGTTATCAGATTTATAGACACGTGAAGTCGCGATCAGTTAGCTGTTCCTAAACATAACCATATAAACTTTACAATCTGGTTATGTTGATTGAACGTATGTGATCCTAGGTCTCATTGACTCCTTCTTAGGAGTAATTAAATATTGGGGGATCTTTCTATTCTGCCTCTGCTACATTAATAACAGGTCAGATGTCTTGACATCGTGAATGACATCCGAGTCTGTCATACCATAATTTTCAATTGGTATCAGAGCAGGCATCCTGTCTGTTTCTAAATGAGATCCATAAGGGATAAATTCTGGCTGTGGTAAAGGTAGAAGATTGTTTGAACAAGGAATTATCATATTGTATGGTCCCTTGAAGTGGAGGGTTGACTTATGTGTGAAAGATTAGACCAACCTGACCAAGAGCGGTGATGCTGGAACAAGGAGTGCTAAATCCAAAGGCTTCATGCGGGAGTGAAGAAGTTGAATTTCAGGACTAATTTGAACGGCATCTATGGACAGAGAAGAATCACATCAAATCCTTCATGCGGGAGTGAAGATATTGATAAGGTAATCTCTGTGTATATATGGGTTCTTCAAGTCAGGATTTTGGTTAGGTCTAGTCTGTTGCTTGGTGCAGAAGCAAGCATTGTGCAAGGTTGAGTAGCAATCAATCTGTAGTTGTCATGCTTACACTAACACTTAAAGTAAGCATTGTTTGAATTCTGTTGAGATATGACTATTTTCCGCTGCATAGTCTCTGAAAAACCCTAGGGTTATGAAGATTCAACAGAATATATGGCAGATATTGACAGCTACAATTAAAGTGTCAAAGATACTTGAGTAATCTCTCAAGTCCACTCATAATGGCATGGTTTATTAGAGCTGATGAATTTCAACTGATCAATGATATTCATAATTATCTGCAAGTGTGTACCTTGAAAATTTCAAGGCTGTGTGTTCCTAGAAGGAGGAACAAATGTCCTACTAGATGTTAGGACATTAAAAACTAGTATGCAGCTACCAGCTGAAGAACAAATGTTCTGGTGCTAAACTAATGTAGTGTGAGAACATTTGTTTGGAACCTACTCCTGATCTGGAAGAGGAGACATCTGGCTAAGTTAATCAGAACACGATTAACATGTGCTCAGTGCTACTAAGAAAACTCATGAAGGTATTCCTTTCTGATCCTTTATGTTGTACTTAAGAAGAGCTTATATCTAAAAGTTTCCTCTGATCAACGAAACCAGATAAGTATTCATAACCATAGAGCAGTTGTTGAAGCTGAATACTGTGTCTCAATCACAGTTAAATATGGTCAAGAATGTGTACTGCCCTAGTTGTTATCCAGAAAGGGTAGTTTGTTTGAAATTAAGGAAGTCAGATGAACCTGACTAAATTAGTGTCATGCTGTATCTAAGTTTGTTCCAGAAACCTAATTGAGGGAATCTCCTCTATAGGTACAGACTATGGCATCCTTCATCTCAAAATCAGAATGAAAGTCTGAAGAAAAGCTTATTGAGATGTTGGCTACTTTATCCCTTGATATGTCTGGATATTGCTGATAATTGAATTACTCTGTTATTACCCCGAGTGTTGTCAATTTGACATTAAAGATGTGAACCAAGAACCATGAAGGATGATGTCATATTTGATGTTACAACATCATCTCAAGATCTTCAGTTTGTTTTGTGTTTAGATTCCAAGAAAAGAAAGTATAAATGTGAAGAGGTAATCAGTCAGAATGACCTAGTGTGAGTAGCAAATTCTAACTGAAAAGCTGGTAAGTACTTTGAGGGGAGACTTAGTACTTGTTAGGTTTAGAACCTGGATGCTGGACTGAGAAGAAGTTCTTCTAGCCATGAGTTCTCAATTATCTTCACACATCAAAGAAGAAGGCAAGAGTCTCAGAGGTAGCATACTGATTTTGTTAAATATCTTGATGGGAGCTAGATATTTGCAATATCTATATAAAAGAACTCAGATGTGTATATTGGAGATCAATTTATGGTTATACAATCATAGTTTCTTCTATTTCAAGTTACGGAGTATGGCAATCTGAATCTTGTGTAGCAAGCAAACTGAGGTTTCTAAAACTTGGAAACTGTGGCAATTTCCAAATAAAGGGAACTTCAAGGACGAACATCAAAGGTGTCCTAAAGTTGTATATCTCAGGGGGGTAAAAGAGTATGAAGATCAGCAAATATAATGTTGTTCTGCTTCTATCCATCTGCAAAGTCTTTCAAAGACTAATTTTGAAGCAAGAAGAACAAAGTCACACAAAAACCTCAGAATATAACTCAAGTCATGTTTATTCTCAAAGACCAGCAAAGAATACTCTTTGCATTATCATCTGACGACATGAATTTATGGTGTGTATCACTTGTTCTGATCTAGTGCATGATCCAACCTATGCACAAGTCCACCTAGTGCAGTTCGTCTTCAAATAACATTTCTTGATAAAGACTTTGGTTAAAGTCCAGGTATGTTGTTTAAATTTCTCAAGTTATAGAGTCTTTTTCGTTTTGTTGGAGTCTTGTTTGAGTCCCCCGTGTTTTTCTTTCGAATATGAGAAGTGTCTAGAGTCTAGGTTATGATTGTCTAATTAAGTCAATCATAGGGTTTAAGGGTAAATTTCAGACGTTGCTAAGTCTGAGGTCATTCTTTACAATTGTTTGGTAAAGAATAAAGAGTCTTGTTTTGTGTCGTGAACACAAATTGCTTCTTGTGTTCCAAGTCCTCTATAGAGAAGTGTTATCTCTATGGATAGTCAGAGTTTGTTTGAGTTTAGATGAACTTGTGTCTTGAGTGATGTCAGCATCACAAGGTATGTATTTCCTGGAAGAAGGACTAGGAATATACATAAGAAGTTTGAAAAAGCAACATTATTGTCTAAAGTGGCAGTTCAGGCATAATGTGGATTAGAATGGGCAGGTTCTGATCTGGATGTAAGTAATGTGTTCTGGCAATACATAATTACTTTCATGATGAAGACTTCACTTAGTGAAGATGACTATGAAGACAAAAGTTCTATGATTGGATCAACACACCTAAGGATAAAAGAGAATCTCTTATGATCAATGAGCATGTTAATCAATGTGTGAGATTGAAAAACACCATATCAAGAAGGATGTCGAATTTTCTTAAGCAGACCATGATCTGATTCAAACATGGTAAGGTTATGCTCAACAAAGTTCAAGGAGTAGCAGTTCTGTTTGTTGAGATTGTGGCAACCTCTATGTGTGTGCTTCTAGTATCAAGAGGTCATCAGTTGATCGTTTCTGAATGAGATAAGTTGTTAGGAAAAGATCTGTTGAAGAAAGAGATGAAACTTGTGGAGAAAACTGGTAGTGCAAATGTCATACACAATGTTATGACATTCTACTTCTGGTGTAAGTATTTATTGTAAGGAACAAATTTTCTATAGTAAGTGTGTTCAGAAGGATTGTTGAATAGAGGGTGCGGCTCTTGAAGATATGAAGATGAGTCTTATATTTTCCATTCATCATTTCAAGCTTATTCCGTTGGGGAAGCTCAGACTATCTCAGATAGGGGGAGTAACTTCTTTTGTCAAGAAAAGTTTCTTGGTTAAAAATACTTCAACATCATAAAGAAAATGTGATGCTTTTGTTTGTTATTTGTGAATGGTTCAAGCTAACCATGTGCAACTGGTAACCACGATTCCTTCTCAACACTAATGAGGTAGCTGTGTGTCTAACAGTCTCAAGGTGTTCAGAACAACAAAAGTTTATGTCTATGACTAGTGAGTAAGTAGGGAGTCTGTTACTTGGTCCAAAAGATGCTCTGTCTTAATCTTTTATAGAATCTTGAGCTATGTGCTTAAAGGGAAGAAAATTGACAATGTCTGACAGGATGTCATGACATGTTTAAATACATTGAATCTTCTAAGTCAAACAACGAAATCTGACTTGAAGTTTATCTACACATCAGTGGTCGGTGTAAAGTACAATCAATGATTATGCATGCACTGGTATTACAAGATAACTCCTATTAGAAAAACAGTAAAAAACTGCTTTGGAAAGAGTAATTGCTTTTGGAACTGTTTCCTAATTAACCGTTTGACCATTGAACAAGACCAAAGACCATCGTTATTTCCTATAATCTCCGAGGCTATATAATAGCGTCTCCATGAATTGCAGAAATCAAACTCTCTCAAAATGTCGTTCGTGCCTGTTCTTGTAAGTCGTGTCTGGGTTTGGTATTGTGATGGGTTGTTGTACCAAAACCTCCTCAGAAAAAGAAAAACACGGGATGGGAATGTTGATGGTCTCTACCATGGGTTTTTCTGCAATAACAACACAGATGTTCCACCATATACAACCTTCAGTATAGGAATCATTTTCGTTGTGATTTGTGATCTGAGTTATGAATACAATTGTGATTTGTGTTCTGAGTTACAAGGAATAACAACAAGAATCCAGTCTTGGTTTCCTTGAAAACTCGAGCTAGCAGTGGATTTCTAGATACAGACAACAGGTATCTCCCAAGATTAACTGTTTATATTCCATTGCACTTTATGACATAGGTTCGATCTTTGTCATATTATGGCTAAAAGGGGGAGAGATACTGATGCTGATTTTGCTACTGGAAGAAAACATGACCTTGTTGTTGTTGTCTAGAAAGTTGAAGTTGTTGCTGACTGATAATAGAATAGTTTTAGCCAAAATAAGCCAAAGGGGGAGATTGTTGATGCTGTGTCTATTTTGTATTATTGTCTAATGTTTGGCTAAAACATATAATAGAAGCAAAAGGTTTAATTGTGAATCTTGCAAAAAGAAAATGAACAAAACAGGTACAAGCAAGATGTTGTATGGAATGTCATGACATCAACTCATGACATCGCGCCTGCAGAACTGAAAGGAAGATTCAGTTTGTACTCAACAGATACAGGATATTAGAAGAATATCTTGTAATCCTATGTGGCGCATGTTTAAAGGTCAAAAGAATATTTGAAGAATCAGATCAGAAGATTGAAGATTCAGGAAGAATCAGATCAGAAGATTGAAGATTCAGCAGTTTCTAATTTAGGAGATAAATTAAGAAACTCATGATTAAAAGACCTTATTTATAGCAGAATATTTCTACAGATTTGTAACAGCAAGGAGTGTTGCGATTTGTAAGCCCAAGTCCAACTGGGATCAATTTATAAATAGAAACCTTTGTAACCTAGTTTAGAGAGCTAGCCAGATTTTAGAAAGATGTAGTCTTTAGGGTTAGCCGTGTAAGTGAACCACCCGGGTTGTGGGATGGTCACTGATTTGTGCCTCGAAGCCTGTAGGTAAGAGGTTTGTTTTACTTACTCAGAAGCTGTGAAGCAATGAGTGAAGTTTTTGTTCTTGGAGGAAGCTGTTATGCAACTCCAGGTTGTGTTTGTTTGTGTGCTTAGATTGTTGGTGACTAGGCTGTCGATGTGGTGGCTGAGTTGTTGACTGCTAGACATCATTGCTATGATGGGGAGTGGAATGGAGATATTCCATATTTAGGGAGAACCTAAGTAGAAGGTTCATTAGGTAGTGATTAAGTGAGGAGTTGTAAACTGGGAGTTTAGCTCTGAATTGATACTGCTGATAGTGAACTTCATCCTTGGCTTGGTAGCCCCCAGAATAGGTTGTTAAACCGAACTGGGTTAACAATTCTTTGTGTTATTTATCTTCTGCAATTTTTGTTCAGTTATGAATGTTATGACATCGTGTATAACATTAGGTTCAGAAGTGTTAGTTGTTCCTGAACAGGACCATATAAACTTTACAATCTGGTTATGTTGACTGAACATATGTGATCCCAGGTCTCATTGACTCCTTCTTAGGAGTAATTAAATATTGGGGGATCTTTCTATTCTTCCTCTGCTACATTAATAACAGGTCAGATGTCTTGACATCGTGAATGACATCCGAGTCTGTCATACCAGAATTTTCAGTATCAGAGCCGAACTCTTATTTAAGGACTAATCGTCTCAAGAGGAAGATGATCTGACAAGAGATCTTTTCTAAACACACAACCACTTTTCAATAATAGTATATTTGATGTTTTTCAAGCTAGTTTAAAATATTTCTTCAAAGTATTAGCTATGAATTATGGGAAACAATAATCAATGGTCTGTTTATCCCTACATATCAATTAAATGATGAAGTAGTAGATAAACATGATTCCTATTGGACCGAAGGTGTAACGCCCCAAATATTTCATTTAATATTTTATTCAATTGTTTTTTATTTAATTAATGATATTGTTGGCCGTCGGTGTTTTATGTGGTTTATTATCGAAATATGATTTTTGGGGAGAAATAGCCTAATTAAATAAAGTGGCGAGAAAATAATTATTTAGAAAATATTTATTTAGAATTATAATAATTATTTAAATTGGATCATGAGGAAATTAGTGAGGGGCATTATGGGATTATCATAATAGGGGTCCAAGGGGTATTCTAGTCAAAAGGGAGAACGAGAGAGCCAATCGTAACATTTTTGTAAAAACTATCGTGCTTTAAGAAGTGGAAGCAAGGAAGAGAGAACAAGATATGGAGAGAGAATCCATTGAGAGAGAGCTTTGGGAATCTCAATTTAAGGTAAGGGTGGGGTTATGACTATAAAATAGGTGGTATAATTCTAGGCATGTGGGGATTGTTGAATGCTAGGTTTTGATACTAATTGTTCATAGATTTATCTCTATATGTGATTGTTGATGATAATATGATGAATATGGTGAATTTTATGTTATGAACATAATGATATTTATGTATGTTAATAGGAATGATAATTTGAGGTTTGATTTTGCAATATTTCATGAAGTTTAGGTATTTGAAATTGGGGGTTGAACTCTGCCAGCCAAGTCTCTCCATTTCGGAGAATATTCCTTGAAACTTTCTTTTGGCCCCATAGACATGCCTTGTAGTTGCATGTGAGTCGGTGTAAGATCAGCATTGTATTGATATTGCTTGTAGAAGGCAACAACCAAGTCTTCCCAAGTAAGAATGTTGGCACCCTCTAGCTGATAGTACCACTCGAGTTGAGGTTCCAGATAAGCACTCTTGGAAAAAGTGGATCCACAGCTTCTTATCAGTAGTATGAGGCTGAATCTTCCTCACATAAGACTTCAAGTGCATTTTAGGACAAGAGACTCCGTCATATTTAGCAAAGGTCAAAGTCTTGAATTTCGGAGGGATGATCACCCCTGAGATGAGTCCTAGTTCCTCAAAATCCAACCCAAGCACCTTCTGAATCTCCATAGCTTTCATGCGTTCTTCCAGCAACTTGTATTTGTCATCAGGATGCTCGTCCTCATAGTAGTATTCCTCTTCTTCTTCAGAAGGCTTGACAGAATCGTGGTTACTCTTCGCATCAGTTTTGATACTAGCATCATCATCTTGTTCATCGTCGTCCTCTTTAGAAACCTTAACTTCTTCAGCTTTCTTAAGTGGGCCTCGAAATCTTCTTCCCATATTAAGGACATCCACAGATCTTTTGGACTTCTTCTCCTTCTTGGTCAAGAGGGTTTTCAGCTCGTCTTGCCCCTTGGACAAGTTCACAATCAAAGCTTGGAACTGGGTATTCTGAGCCTGAAGGTCTTTGACTGATTGCTCGAGATTCATTTGTGCTAAAATAATTAGCGAGGGAGGATGAGAAACCTGTGGTAGAAACCTGTGATGGGATGTTATGATATGCACATGCAATGTTTTCAAGGATCTTTAGGAATTTAGTTAACAACATTAGAAAATGATCTAGTCACATCTTTGTTTGAAGAACTCTGATTCTTGGATGTTCTTCTATGGGAATCAAGCTCCCCACTGATGTTTAATTGGTTCAACTTGTCCTAGATAAAAATCGGGTTCTAGGGAGCTCATATCATTGACCTTTCTCGAAGGCATTATTTCAGTTCTGCAATCGAATCACCGACCGAAAACATCCTGAAAGTCCAGTCCATATGAGTGTAGCTTAGAGTATCAACGGAACCAAAGCTAGCCATCTCGCTACTTTCTAATAGGCCAAAGTCAAGTTCAACTAGGGTTCTAGGGGAAATTAGTGCTTAATGACACCACGCAGTAGCCAAATATTTCCTCGAGTTGGATCCCAAGGAACATCAGAACAAACCAAAGCGTCACACTAACGATGGCTACCATATCAACCATAGCGGTATACGCTGTATAGTCCCCTTGGTCTCAAGCCATATACCTAAGGTACACTAGATCTGGGTGAAGGATCTTTCACACAGCAATATACCCAAACAGCCTTTGAAATATAAAGCAGACAAATTAAACAATTAAAGTGATCTTAGCTCTAAGGTAACCCCTCTTTTATTTAAAAATCCCCAACAGAGTCGTCAGTTCTGTAACACGGTGGGAGAACTGACTTTTAAAAATGTTGCGGATAGCAAGAGTCGCCACCAACTTTTATTTTATCCAATTAGGAAAGGCAAAAAGAATAGGAAAGACCTTTGAAAGATGTTGAGTTCGGGGGGTAGGTTATACAAAGGGAAGGTGTAAGCACCCTTTGTATCCATGGTTATCCATAGGCTCTTAATTGCTTAGCTCACTTTTTGTTTGAATTGTTTGAAAGAGTGTAGTGTGTGATTAGAAAATGTTTTGAATAAGGACTTTAACTTGTAAATAAGTGTAGCCTTTTGGAAATCATTTGAAAAGGAGGTGTGAAAAGCATTTGAAAGTTTGATTTGAATGTGAGCAAGCAATTAAGAGCTACCTACCCTAAGATTATAGTCTTTCTTGTTCTTTAAGTATTTCGTTTGAAAGGGGCTATCCATACCAATTGTTAGGCCGGCAGTACTTTCATTGGATGTGTTCGGGCCATCGAGGATCATCGTTTGCCATAAGGCTATCCATACCATAAGGAAGGCCGAAAGTCTTAGGAAAGGATGGGAATAGTCATTTTTAGGCAACATGTAAGGATACCTTAGCATTCGAAGGGACAATCATCATTTAATTGAAGCGACATCGAGGGACAAGATCCTTTTTAATAGTAAGCAACTCGAAGGGACTATGATCTTTTATCGAAGGGACTATGATGATTTGAATCGAAGGCAGCAGGCTAAGGTATCCCTACGTTCGAAGGGACTTGACTATTTTGATCGAAAGGCAGCATAAGAGGAGTTACCCTAAAGGTGTGTGTGTGTGTGCAACAATCAGGTGATTCAATTAGGATATTTTTATCTTGTATGAGGCAGGCTAAATTCAATTTAAAAGTTACCACTCCCTACTTTACTAACCATGCAGTTAATATAAAATAAAGGCAAAAACTAAGAGTTTCTACGCTATTACAAGGCTTCGGGGAGGGGGAATTACAAACCAAAAACCGGGGAAAGATAGAAAATAAAATGCAGATAATAAACCTAAACTAATACAAGAAAACTTATTGCGACCTATACACATTTTCTAGAAATGAAATGGCAAAAAAAATAAAAAAAATAATTAAAGGCATGCGACATTCACAAAGTATGGGATCAGAAGAGAAATTCGCGAGTATAAAGAGGTAATCAAGGTAATAAATCCTAAATCTTAAAGGTTAGTAGATAAACCTAAAAATAAAATTGTTGTTAAAAATTAATAAACCTAAAATTAATTTAATTAGCCTAAAAACCCTAATGTTTAAAAAAAACTACTGACAACATTTGCCTAAGGGAGAAAACCTAATGGGTAAAATAAACCTACATTGGTGAAATACCTAAAGGGTTAACGAGAAACTAATTACTGAGCATAACTGCACTAAGTTAAAGTTACAAGGAAAAGTCAATTGATTAAATAAACCTAATTAGCCTAATTAATTAAATGATGAGAATTAATATTAAAATTAACTTAAATTATTTAACCTAAATTAATTATTTTTTTTAATTAATAAAAGTTAAATAAATAAAACTAAGTTAATTAGATAATTAATCTTAATTAGTCTAAGGTATTTATTCTAACTATACTAATTAAGTTAAGATGGTCATATAATTAATCTAATAATAATCCTAATTAAGTAGCTAATTAAATACCAAGAAAGGAAAAAGAAAAAGAAAAAGGTTAAGAAACAAGAAGGCATTAAAATTAAAGAAAATAAAAGCAGGGTGGCCCTTGGCAGGATCGAACCAACGCACTACTGATTACCAAGGATCTGCGCTAACCATATGTGCCAGTTGCGCTTGTTGTAAGTAGGACAGGTCCATAGCGTAATGTACGAAACGGAACGTCCAAGTAGCAAAACGCGCGCGCGGGCTGGATATTTGAATTGAGCCAATGGGTTGGTGACACCGAATCATCTTCTCCACTTGCCCGTCGTTTTAGACACCCCCTTTCGCCTACGGACAGCCACTGTAGCGACAAGTCCTGCAACCTTAAAAAACCACACAAGCCAGGATAAACGCACATAAAAGCCACAGTTCAATCAGAATCAACATCCTGGGAATGATAGTACCGGTGATTTGGTCCAATTTCGCCTATTTTGAGGCACCCTAATTTGAAGCTTGGGACCCTAAAAATGGCAGATCGTGATACTTGCACTTGAACTTGAATTAAATTATCCAGATAGCTTACAAACATTCTCATGAACACAAATACGCAATCTAATTAGGGTAAACATGCATAAATCCATGAAATTGAATTAAAAACAAAGCTACTGAACCGTGCGTGCTTTCTGCGAATTTCGGATGCCTCAATCGAAGGTGAAGGTTGGGAATGACTCAGAGAACCACCAGGAGGCTGTTGGAATGCTTGGAACGGTCTGAAATCATCTAAATCTTTTGCTGCAAGTTTCTGAACGCCATGGATTTTTGAAGCTTGTTCAAGGTGCTTGAGGCAAGGAATCTGTGTCCTCTGGATCTGGGACGATTGTGTACTCATAGTAGGCTGATTTAGGTCAACATATTTGGATTGAATCTTGGTAATTTGCAAGATTGATTTTTGATTGATTTTTTTGATTGAACACTTCCTAATTTGGCTCAAATATCATCCCTCTCTTTCCAATCTCCTTTGCAACAAAAATTGATCCAATATTTGGTATTTAGGTGATTGAAATTGATTGGAATGTTCTCTCAAATCAAATCTTTGCTTATTGTCTTAATTATTTAATTTATATTATATTTTAAATAAATAAAATTCAATATAAAATCAAATAATCACCACAACTTCGTGGCCTTGGGATCGGATCTCTTTGATGTCTTTAGGAACAAGACTGAGTCACAAAAGATTAGGCCCATTTGCACGAAAATTCAATTTGGCCCTTATTTGCTTCGTGTATTTTACCAAATATTGACCAACTTTGACAAAGCATATCTCCCTCAATTTTTAAGGCATGGAAATGTTTTAGGATTTTTTGGAAAGCCCAAAATTTCTTCTACAAGCCCCTTTGGAACCTTTTTTTGCATTTGAGGATATTATCTTGAATATATGGCTCCTGACAAAAAAACTTCTTTTTGCGAGCTTCTAGAAGGACCCGCAATGTTTTGGCTCATATCTCTCAAATGGTGCATTTGTTGACTTTGGGCCCATTCCTTAAGATTAAGATTTGGTCGGGAAATTTCTGATGAACCATGTGAGAGATACGATCAGTCAAAGTTCAGTTGACTTTCTCCTAGAAACCCTAAATTAGCGACTTGAACTTTTGATGATATTTGAGCTTTCCTTGATGAATCATGATCAAATGATGAATGTGACTTCAAAATGTTGATGTTGACCAAAAATCAGGAGTTTTGACTGTATGTTGACCATGGTTGACTTTTAGGCCAAACTAGTCGACTATTAATTATTTGAGCACTTGACTGAGCAATTGTGTGCATCAGAGCTTGAAAGTTAGCATGAGGATACTTTGAAGCATATGAGAGGCCATGAAGCCCACTTGAGGTTTCAAAACCTGATTTTACTTTGAGAGAATCAAAACCATAGTTGTGGGTTGATTGTTTAGGAGATAGGTATGTGTGCCCAATTCTGGCATAGCCTTGAGCAGTTGAAAGTCATGTTAGCCAAAATATAATTGAAAATTTTTGGGGTATAACAACTGCCCCTGTTCAATTTTCTTAAACATGAGCATGTAGATTGGCTTGGGTGCCAGTCGGAATCTGGAGGTGGAAAAAGATTGAACACTAGAATACCAAGAAATTTTCCCTTGATGATGCATGGACTTTTTCAGAGATGGGCTTACAGATGCCATCTAGTTTTGATAATATGAGAGTCAGAGTGAGTCGTACGTTAGACTGTATCTGAGCTAGAAGTATTGAGAGGTGATTGCTGGAGATGGGCTTAAAAGATGCCATCTGGATGTTTACAGAAAGTTATTGGGGATGGGCTTGAAGATGCCATCCGATGTTGGCAGAAAGATGTATGAGATGGGCTTAAAGATGCCATCTAATTTGGATAATATGAAGGCTAGAATTAGACATTCATTAGACTATATTTGAGGAAATGATGAGTGTCAGACTGAATCTTCGTAAAGATTGTATATGTCTCTTTATTTGAAAGTTGATCGCGTCAGCACCGTTCGTGGTGACCGAATTAGATCTTCAAATGTTGATTTGAATATTGATCTTGTCAGCACCGTTCATAGTAACTGAATTAGATCTTTGAAGGACGATCGTGTCTACACCGTTCGTGAGGATAGAATTAGATCTTTGAATGTTAATCATGTCAGCACCGTTCGTAGTAACTGAATTAGATCTTGGAAAGATGATCGTGTCTACACCGTTCGTGATGATAGAATTAGATCTTTGAATATTGATCGTGTCAGCATCGTTCGTAGTAACTGAATTAGATCTTTGAAGGATGATCGTGTCTACACCGTTCGTGATGATAGAATTAGATCTTTGAATGTTGATCGTGTCAGCACCGTTCGTAGAAACTGAATTAGATCTTTGAAGGATGATCATGTCTACACCATTCATGATGATAGAATTAGATCTTTGGATGTTGATCGTGTCAGCACCGTTTGTAGTAACTGAATTAGATCTTGGAAAGATGATTGTGTACGGTTGGTCTTAAAGATGCCATTCAGTGAATTTGATAAGACTTTGTTGGAGACGGGCTTGCGGATACCGTCTGAAAGAGATATTTGTCGGAAGTCTAGAGGGTCATGCTTTTAAAATATGCACCTGATAGGAATTTTCAGAATGTCCTGGGTTCAAGCTTCCGGCATGTATATCTAATAAGAACTTTTCAGAAGTCTGGGGGTCAAGCTTCCAGAACGTGCATCTGATTGGATATTTCTGAATGTTCGGGGTTTGAGCTTCTGGAATACCGAACATCTCGTTCTCTCAACTTAATTGCTAACAACATGTTCCATTTAACTTTGTTTCGAACAATCACGGTAATAACTGTTCCTATTCCACAAGCTTCACGCTTCCATAAGATAGAATATACTTTCGCCTCTTCATAGGTTCAAACAGCACATCATTCTGATACTCGTAGCTCAAGATATGAATTTTCTAACATCCAAAAATGCAAACGTCGACGTCATGCAGCGACACTCTTTATCATAGCACTAAAGCTTCTCAAATGGTACACTTGATCTTAAAATTGCGTCTCAATACACCTTTTAATTACTCCTCCAATCCGCTCAACTCTGGCACTGACATCCCGCGTGACACCAACACACAAGTCTGGTTCCAAGGACAAGCGTAACCGCAAACCTCACCTCTTTCCAACATCATCCTGTCACAAATAAATCTATTACATCTTCTGCAACTATTTTTATATTAAATTTCATCTTGTTTTATTTCTGATGCTTCAAACGGGACTCAAATCGGATGTCCAGAACTCTGGTTATGAATTTTTGAAGTTTCACAATGATTCAACAATTTTCCTGCATTTTGCTTACGAAAATTCCAATCAAAAACTCATTTTTCTTCAACTCAATCATATTCCAAACAGCCCTTGACACATCTCCTTGCTCCCAAACTTCTTATAGCTCGAGAGGCACATCCTTCACCGAAATTCGATTTCTGAAATACCAAGACAACAATCCTCTTCGCAATCTTGCAACTGATACACATTCAAATAAGCAAATCTTCTCACCCACTTCGCTCAAACTAATTCCGGCAACAACCAGAAAGTAACAAGTACCGATAGTGTTTCAAAAAAATATTGATCTTTGAGAAATTATAATTTAATGATCCACTAACTAATGATTAATTTTATGTATATAGATATTATTTCTCGTTTAAAATGTTTTAAAAATATTTTATTTTAATAAATTTTTCAGAAATTGTAAATTTTTTTTTAAATTAATTAATTAATTATTATTTAAAATTCAGAGAGAATGCAATAAACAAGGATTGAGATATCTAAATCCTCCACGGACATTCGGCTAATACCGTTGATAAAAGTTGATACAACATATTATTCATATTTTCCTCACAGTCATTTTTTGCATGAAGAAATCAACTTATTTTTACTAGTATGACAATTAGGTAAAACATGCAAACTCAATTAACAACACATACTAATAGAGTGTATAAGTTAGTTGATTTCTTAGTTAGAGTTTTTTATAAGTTGGTTAGTTTGTTAATGTCTTATAAGCTTTTATATATATATATATATATATATATATATATATATATATATATATATATATATATATATATATATATATATATATATATATATATATATATATATATATATATATATATATATATTATTAATATATAAAAACAAAAGTACCTGAAATTTACATTATAAGCCCTCTAATGAAACAACTTAAACTTTTCTTATTCCATGGGTAAAAAAGACTTTTGGCAAAATAACTCAATATTATTGATTTGACATTTATTACGGGGTGATGTGTAGGGATGGCAACGGGTGCCCGCGGGTGCGGGTTTTATACTACCCAAACCCGCACCCGAAATTACCACCCGAACCCGAACCCAAACCCAAAAGCTATTCGGGTGACAAAATAACACCCACGCCCACACCCGTTGGGTTCGGGTTTTTTCACCCAAACCCAAACCCGCAACAAAATACATAAAATATATTTTTCCTACAATTTTCTTACAACTTTCCATAAAATATATATATATATATATATATATATATATATATATATATATATATATATATATTTATATATATATATATATATATATATATATATATATATATATATATATATATATTATAATATATATTATTATTATATATATATATAATAATAATATATATTATAATATATATATAATAATAATATATATTATAATATATATATATAATAATAATATATATTATAATATATATTATTATTATATATATATAATAATAATATATATTATAATATATATATATATATATATATATATATAATTATAATATATATATATATATATATATATATATATATATATATATATATATATATATATATATATTCGGGTGTGATTTCGGGTTTCGGGCGCGGGTTTCACACTACCCAAACCCGCACCCGAAATATCGGGTGGCACCCGAACCCGAACCCAAACCCAGTCAACTCGGGTTTTCACCCGTTGACTCGGGTTCGGGTGCGGGTGGGCCCTGCGGGTTTGGGTCTGTTTGCCATCCCTAGTGATGTGGCACAACTCTGATTTTTGATGGTTTTTAAATTATTTTAATTATATAAAATATTCCAATAAACCCTGATTAATGTTGACACGCTAAACAATTTATCAACATTAATATTCGCCGCGGAATATGAGCAGCCAGCCAAAAATTTGGAACTTCTCCCACGTTTCACAATTTTCCACTAAAAGCATCATTTCTCAAGAGCAAACCCATTGATTTTCTGCAGAGAATATAAAGATGGTTCCATAATTTGTTGTTCATCCAAAAAAAACCCTAGTCGTTTCACTAATTTCTCAGATAATTTTCTTCCTTCAACCCTAAAACCCTGATTTGAACTCTATAATTAAATTATGGAACGAAATTGATGCAGTTTCATATATCTTTTTCTTGATTCGTTGTTTGAATTTGTAAAAGAATGAAGGACAGAGACGAGGGAGAAGAAGAAGACGATGAAGGGGAAGAGAAAGTGGAAGGGACTGGATATGAGGTTTTGTGTTGTTTTATATTTTAAAATTAATCTGTGTTATTTAAATGGAATTTCACAGAAATTTCACAGATTTGGACGGGACCGATGCGGAATAGAAGTGGTATTGGAATTGTTAATGAAAACCTCAATCTTGGATATTATAGTGTTCGATTCTTCTCTATCTCTATCTCACAGGCTACCACCATTCTTTTGAGCTTTATGTAAGAGTTAACACGAGTTAAGATGATTTAGAGTTTGTGTGTTTTAAACTCTTTTAAGAACCTAATTTCTGTTTTGATTTCTATATTTTTAGAATTTCATTTTCAAGTCTGATAGATTTGATTGTTGTAGGTTTGATTTAACAAATTTTTCATTAATTGATTTTTTTGTCATAGAATGTTTCACTGATGCAGGGAGAAGATGTGCGATTATAGGTTTGTGAAGTGATGAGGTCAGAACTGTTGCAGATGATTGTGCGAACGATGCTGATGAAGATGTGATGTTGTGCTGATGAAGAACGATGTTGCGAAATTGTTACGCGTCTGTTGAGGTCAGCTGCAGAATTTGCAAATTTATTACGCTGTGTTGTGATTGCACAGTTTGGATAAAGTGTGTTCAGATGTGTTGTGTGTTGGTTTATGTTTACAGGGATTGGAGATGATGATTGTATGAAGTGCTGAAGAATTTGTTGTGATATTATGATTTGTTTAAGGTAAATTGGACGAAGGTTTTTATATGAATTGGAGAAAACTTTAAAATTAATATGGGAGCATAACTCTGCAATTTTTCCTCCCCTTTCTTGGCATTGATGCAGTTACTTATATAGGTGGATGGATAGAAAATTTATGTGTGAAAAGGGTGGGAAATTCATTTAGAAGCTGCACCAAAATTTGTTGAAGTTTAATTTATTGAGTTTTCAAAAGCTATCCGCGTGAACTATTTTATAACATTTGTGACCATTGATTAAATTTTGTAAATGGTTTGGATTGAATTGGATGAATTGTGTAAATTACATTTTGAATTGGTTTAGTGTTAATTTTGGTTTAGAGTTCCTTTAAGAAGATTGAAAATTTTATAACAATGACATCAATTTTGGTTTAGTGTTAATTTTGGTTTAGGGTTCTTTTAGGAAGATTGAAAATTTTATAACAATGACATTAATTTTGGTTTAGTCTTTCAGGAAGATTGGAAATTGATTTTGCAGAGATTTTGTGATACTATTTTTAAAAATTTTAATTTGAAATGAAGTTTTAACAAACTTATATGGGAAGAAGAGGAAGGATATGATTTGTCCTTTTTTTTATATTAATAAAAATAATAAAAATTATGGTAAATAATGATACCAATGATAATGCTACTACAATCAAATTTATAATAAATAATTAAAAGAACCACCTAATAATAATAACTTTCCTAATAATAACTAAAATACTCTAATATAAAAATAATAATAATACTAAAAATAACCGAATTTTAAAATTATATTAATATCCAAATTTATATATTTATTATCACTAAAAATAGTAATTACCTTTATTGTATATTTGATTTAAATTTAATATTGATATTCATTGAGCCACCGTTTAATTTATTTATTCAAATTCAAATTATTCTGACATTTATTGAGCCATCATTTAATTTATTTTTTCAAATTCAAATTATTCTGATATTTATTGAGTCACCATTTAAATGAGCCACTACCAATTACACTGCAATCAATATGACACTACAATCAACGTGAAAAATTTAAAATCCAATAACTATTTAAATATTATTAAAAATAATCAATAGAAAAAGATTTGACTCTCTTTTTCTTTCGTTCTCTGTTTCGATATTCTTAGATCTGATTTGTGATTTTCTTACTAATATCTATAATAATAAATGTTAAATTATTATTTAATATTATAATTGATTATTCAAAATTCTTTTTTTTTTTTTTGCTATTCGCACCGGTGTCGACCCATCACAGGTGGGCCACTAATCCGGCTCGTGCGGAGAGGCATGCGCACTGGTCAAGCAAGATTGTTCCGTCTGGAAATCGAACTCGGTATTTCCCGAGTACGTCCTTGAACGGGGCTCCTTGCCAATGGAGCTCAACCGCTTGGTTGATTTTTCAAAATTCTTAAATCTAATATTTTATTTCTTTCCGTAATGATATCTACAATAATAAATATTATATTATTATTTAATATTGTAAATTTTTATTATTAATAATAAATTTATATTAATGCAAAACTGAATGTATTATTAAAACTATTATTCTTCAATATTAATCATATTTTTATAAACTGGAAAAGTCTATTGTTGATACAATAGATTTTATAAACGGGAATAAGTTCCAAATATTTTTATAAACGGAAAAAAGTCTATTGTTGATACAATTGATCTTATAAACAGGAATAAGTTGCGATTTTTTTTATAAACGGGAAAAATCTAATGTTGGTATAATTTTTTTTAATGGAAATAAGTTCCAAATATTTTTATAAATGGAAAAAAAAATTATTGTTGATACAAATATTTTATAAACGGGATTAAGTTACAAATATTTTTACAAACAAAAAAAATATATTGTTGATACAATTATTTTTATAAACGGGCATAAATCACAAGTAATTTTATAAAAGTTACAACTATAGACTTTTATAAATGAATTTAAGTATATTGATGAACAATATATTAATGTAAAGTGAAAATATGATGTCATATTTAATTTAAGTAAATTCAGTTATAAATATATTAATGTTATCTAACTGAAAACATGATGTCATATTTAATAATTTAGTCATTGATACGTGTAATATGAATTCATATGTTTATTGTTTTTACTTAAAGAGCTAAAAAAATTTGATGTATTATTAGCTCCTTCATTGTTAACTATTATGTTTTTGGGATTAACATTGTTTTTAGAATTTTAGAATTGTTTTTGGGATTAACATTGTTAACTACTTTGTTTTTGGGATTAACATTGTTAACTATTAGGTTTAATTGTTTTTAGAATTAACTCATTTGAATTCAACTGGGGTTTCTTAACTCATCTGAATTGACGAGTAGATGTGAAAGTATCTATGAGATACAGTTATTGACAGATCATTTTGACAGGAGCTGTCATACATTTTAGGTTTGAAAAAAATGAGCTAATATCTCAAATAGGTTTGATAAATTATATTCTCTAACTATGTTTAATTTCTTAATTAAAATTATATATTTTTAAACTTATAAATTATATTTTTTATATTATAATAATATGCATTAAATGTAGAAACTTTTAAGCATTTAACGGTTGTTGTCATACCTTTTATATTTGGGAAAATGGGCTAATATCTTAAATACGTTTAATTTTTTTTTTAGAATTAACTCATTTGGATTCAACTGAGATTTCTTAACTCATCTGAATTGACGGGTAGATGAGAAAGTATCTATGAGATACAGTTATTGACAGATCATTTTAATGTCTATATTTTAACTATTTCTTTTGTTAGTGTTTTATAAAATTGAAGTTACTATTAGGTTTAATTGTTTTTAGAATTAACTCATTTGAATTCAACTGGGGTTTCTTAACTCATCTGAATTGACGAGTAGATGTGAAAGTATCTATGAGATACAGTTATTGACAGATCATTTTGACAGGAGCTGTCATACATTTTAGGTTTGAAAAAAATGAGCTAATATCTCAAATAGGTTTGATAAATTATATTCTCTAACTATGTTTAATTTCTTAATTAAAATTATATATTTTTAAACTTATAAATTATATTTTTTATATTATAATAATATGCATTAAATGTAGAAACTTTTAAGCATTTAACGGTTGCTGTCATACCTTTTATATTTGGGAAAATGGGCTAATATCTTAAATACGTTTAATTTTTTTTTAAAATTAACTCATTTGGATTCAACTGAGATTTCTTAACTCATCTGAATTGACGGGTAGATGAGAAAGTATCTATGAGATACAGTTATTGACAGATCATTTTAATGTCTATATTTTAACTATTTCTTTTGTTAGTGTTTTATAAAATTGAAGTTATAAATATAATTGACGGGTAGATGTGAACGTATCTAGATACCAGTTATTGATTGATCATTTTAATGTCTATCTTTTAACTATTTCTTTTATTACTGTTTTATAAAATTGAAGTTATAAAAATAATTGTACAATTTATTATAAATATGAAGCCGGTACATATTATAAATATATAATTGAAATTACGTGAATATTTATGAACGACATAATAAGTTATATTATGTTTGATATTTCTAACATGTGAATTAAAATTTGATAAATGATTATAAGTTATAAATATATTAATGTTACTCATTCTTTGTATCTATATATGTTACACACTTTATTTAATTATTTCCAAAGTTTTGATAAATATAAATCTTATTTTATACATTTTACTATGCAGGTATATGATGCAGGTTTTGTTACTTATTGGTTCTGATAATTTAAGAATATAGCATTTGAAGATTGTATCATCTATATGTTTTATTGTTTTATTTAAAGAGCTAAAAGTTTAGATGTATTATTAGCACTTTTGTCGTTAACTATTAAGTTTTTGAGATTAACATGACTAAGTTTGGGTTGCATTTTGGTTAAATATATATGTTTGATATATATAAAGGAATTTTTCAAGTCATAATTAGGTACATGTAATGTGAAGTCCCGCCAGACCCGTGCGATAGCACGGGTTTCCTACTAGTATATATATATATATATATATATATATATATATATATATATATATATATATATATATATATATATATATATATATATATATATATATATATATATATATATATATATATATATATATATATATATATAGGGAATGTATCAAGTAGGAGGGTTTTTAAATAAGAGATAAGAGGATTCAATGCTAACCATTGAATTAATCAAGAGAGAGAAATAATAATTATATTAATATTTTAATAAATAATTTAATTTCTCTCTCTTGATTAATTCAATGATTAGGATTGCATCCTCTTATCTCTTATTTAAAAATTCCTCCTACTTGATACATCCCCTATATATATATATATATATATATATATATATATATATATATATATATATATATATATATATATATATATATATATATATATATATATATATATATAGGGATAAGATCAAATGACACCAAGTTGTCAAAGTTTAATTTGACACCAAATCTCAACCGTTAAAATAATTGATCAAACAGTTATACTAAATAGCCTATATTTTAGGAGAAAAATAAGCTATATAAATAGCATATTTTTTCCCTAAAAATAGACTATTTAGTATCACCGTTTATATATATATATATATATATATATATATATATCATATGAGAATGTCATATTTATATGAGAATGTGAGAGTGAATCTTAACCATTGGATTTTAAAATAAATGATGGAGATTATGAGTGAATCTTTTTTTTTCTCTCTCCTACATTATTTATTTCAAAATGTAGGAGAGAGAAAAAAAAATTCACCCTTAATCTCCGCCATTTATTTTAAAATTCATTATTCTCATATATATATATATATATATATATATATATATATATATATATATATATATATATATATATATATATATATATATATATATATATATATATATATATATATATATATATATATATATATATATATATATATATATATATATATATATATATATATATATATATATATATAAGAGAATGTGATAATGAATTTGAACCATTGGATTTTAAAATAAATTGTGGAAATTATGGGTGAATCTTTTTTTTCTCTATGCTGCATTTTGAAATAAATGATGTAGGAGAGAAAAAAAATAAGATTCACTCATAATCTCCACCATTTATTTTAAAATTCAATGGTTAAGATTCATTCTCACATTCTCATATAGGGAATGTATCAAGTAGGAGGAGTTTTAAATAAGAAATAAGAGGATTATATCCAAACCATTGGATTAATCAAGAGAGAGAAATAATAGTTATATTAATATTTTAATAATTAATTTAATTTCTCTCTCTTGATTAATCCAATGGTTTGAATTGAATCCTCTTATCTCTTATTTAAAAATTTCTCTCTCTTGATTTTTTTCTTTGTATTTTTGAAAATAGATTTTACAAAATTGTTTTTCAAAATTTTACAAATTTTTTTATATTCGTTTTTTTCTAAGTTGATATATTAGTTTTGACATCCTATAACATAAACAAATATTATTGAAGACCAAATCATTGTTGAAATCACACTTTTTCTAAATATGGTATTTGAAAAATGATTTTTATGAAAATTTATTTGAAATAGCTTCACAATTAAGTGATTTTTTAAAATTTTGATATCCAAAAAAATTTCCAAGAAAAACATGAAATACCTAAAATAATATTATTTTAAAAATAACTATTCAAACAAAAAATTTATAAAAAGTTTCTTTGTAAATTTTTTTACACAAAATTTTATAACATTATAAAAATCATTTTTATAAAAAGCCAAAAACAAATGGCCTCATAGAATATCTCATTTAATCATCTTTCATATTTTGAATAATGTAATATCATATTTTTAATACTAAGAATTCATTTCTCATTTCCATTTTACCTTGTTAGATTCTTTAAGTTATTTTTAGATTTTTAAATTTTTCTTTTGATTGTTAAACAATTTATTTATCATTTTACCATTTTTCTCCAACCCAAAACATGTTTATAGCATTTTCATCAATGTTAATCTCCTAGCTTTAATATTCTCTTCCTACACATTATTTATTTTTTTAGTTCCATAATTTAGAGAAAGAAGAGTTATTAAGACTTGACTTAATATTTGCTTATTCCAAAATTCAGAGAATCTTAAAATGGTTTTTTTACATCATTTAATTTAAAGATTTATATATTTGTGGTTGAATAAAATGTGATTTGCATTCTAAAGTATTTTGAAGAAATAAAAAATGACAATCTAGAAGGTACAAATTTTTTCTTAGGTTAAATATATTTTTAGTCTCTATAAAATTACTAAAAAAGACTTTTAGTCCCTATAAAAAAAATATTAACTTTTAGTCCCTATAAAATTACTTTTGCACTCAGTTTTAGTCCTTATAGAGGGATCAAAAGTGAGTGCAAAAGTAATTTTATAGAGACTAAAAGTCAATATATTTTTTATAGGGACTAAAAGCCAAAACTCAGATATTTATAAGGATAAAAATATATATATTTAACCCTTTTTTTCTTTGGTTGAATGAACATCGATTATTTATTTACAAGAAGACGATTGACATTGTAGCTTGTTAGTGTCTTATCATTTCTCTATATAAAGCATGCAACTATCTTCAAATTCTTCAATAATGTAATATCATATTTTTAAGATAATTAAATATGAAGAATTAATTCCTTCAATTTACATTCTTCAATTTTTCTTTTATTCATGAAAGTAATACATACATCTTTATTTATCTAATATTTTATTTATCTAATATTTGTCATGAGTAGATGTCAATATTATGTCAATATTTTATATTTAGTTTACCATATTTTTGAAAATCAGAAAATTAAAAAAACATAAATAAAAAAAATTTAAATTCATAAACGAACACGAAATTAACATCATCACACACAATCATCTAAAAGAAGCTTTAAATTTTCTAACAGCATGAATATCGATAGTGAGTCACCGTTGTTTCACAAATATCAAAACCATTGTGTTAGTAAACTATGGATATTCATGTTATTGCGTCGTGCTTTAGTTTGGAAGCGTTGGTCAATGTAGGAACGATTCTCCACTTAAATCTGATTTAAAAAAATTAATTTATGATATAATAATGTAGTGTTTAATAGGATCCATTTTAAAATTTTAGATAAATTAAATAAATATTTGATAAATATAAATGAGTTATTTAAATAATTGAAATTTGTGAAATATTATAAAAAGTTTAACCGAGTTCATTTAAAAGATTCAATTGAATTCTTTAGACGTAGATGCTTTAAATGGGTTGTTAATCTAAAAGAAAGATTTTTTTAGAGTGTTATAAAACACTCTTGAAGTTAACACTCTAACATTGTGTTTGTTTCAATAGATAGACAGAGTAAAAAAAGTGAAAGGAGGGATAGGTGGTAGAAAGATTAAGCTTTACTAGTTTGGAACAACACAAAAATAGAAAGGAAAGAAAGCTACAGCTGGGATCCACACCAAAAATCTTTTCCTCCACATTTGCACGGAAAGTGTGAATTAAACTTATTTTTATATTAAAATGACAAAAAAGGCAATGTATTTTTCTAATTATTCCTTCCATTTTTTCTTCTTTCACATGCACCATATATAATTTCACTTATAGCATTATTTCATGTGTGGCAAAATTGCAATTTTTTTACAATTAATGTAAAGTTAAAAAAATTATTTCTCTTTTTTATGTTGTTCACATTAATTGGTGTTCATTTTATTTATATTAAAATAGTAAAAAATAGTATTAATTAATTTAAACTCATATTATTTATTAAAGACGTCGAACAATAATAAAATAAAATAAATTAGTATATTTATGCTTTATTTAAAATTAAAAATCATTACACTTTTTTGATATATTGAACTTTATAGAAGGTAATAAACAATATATTACACAAGATACAGCTTATGAATCGGAATTTGTTTTGCATGTAAATAATTTTAAATTATGTGTTCTATCATTTTTTTATATAAATGTTATTAACTTCAAAAACTAGAAACTAGAAATGTCAATTTATTTTATATATAGTTTATGAATCGAAATTTATTTAAATTATTAGACTTTTTTTGATAAAAAAAAAACTATAAACGCCCCTTTTGTGTAAATGACATATAAAAATATTAACTTTAAATTTACTTTAATTTAATTAATAAATAATTAATAAAAATCATCGAGATTAATGGGGTTATTTTTGTCATTGTGTAAATATACATATATCTTTTTTCTCACTTTTTTGTTTTTTTTCTTTTATTTTCTCTTATACCAAATAAATAAATAACTAAATAATCATTCTACTTTCTATTCTCTTTCTTATATTTTCTTTTCTTTTATTTTCTTTTCTTTCCGTTTTTATTGTGATCCAAACATACTATAAAAGTCTCTCCGAAGGAGAATACTTTTAATGACAATATGATAAACATAAAAATGAGAATGTTTTTAACAAAAGCATTGTTAATTTTTTTTTTTAATTTTTTTTTACTTGTAAAGGACAGCACTTTGTTAAAAAAAGTTGTGTAGTAGGAAGAAAAGACGAGAGTACTTTCTTGTAAGTGCTCTCTTTTGAAAATATTAATAGTGTTTTAAAAAAAATGCTCTCCTTATCTATCATATTAGAAGAGTCTACCATTTGAGCAATTCTTAGCCTATCCACATCAGCATCTGTTCTGTGATAATTCCATATCATCTTCGGCGGTTAACACTGGTTTTCTGATCATTCATCTGCATGGTGGGCTGCGGCAGTTATTGCTATGGGAGTTTCATCCTCCCAGCTTCTCATGTTATTGCAGTTACGCATGGTTCATCATTGTGTGCCTATCCACGTTCCAAACTGCACAATGCGCAGTAATGACCTGTTTAAATGCCTTGCCTATTTATCAGTCACTTTCATTCTTCTCTTTCCATGCTTTCTAACTTCTGCGGTTATAATTCAGTGCAGTGTGAATTTGATTGATCATGTCAAGGCCTGTTGAGAGAATAACAGAGATCAACGATGGAAAAGAGCTTTGGAAGATTGTTGTTAGGATTCACCACAGATGGAATGTTGTGTCCAACAACAAGGAACATTTTGAAATGATCTTTGTTGACAAATTGGTGATTAACCTGTTTATGTTTGTGTATGTTTATCATTTACGTATGTTTGTATAATTTGAAACATTTTTTGGTTTCTGGCGCAGGGAGATGATATTCATGTTGTTGTTCCAGCACCACATGTGTCGGTGTTCACCGAAAAATACCTATTAGGGCATACTTATGCTGTATCTAATTTTAAGGTGGTGCCTTATGTTCTGGCGTTCAGGGCATCAGGACACAAATATATGATTAAGTTTATTGCTGGAACGTCTGTTCTTGATGAAGACAAACATGAGATACCCCCGAAATCGATTTATTTTACAAGTTTTTCGGACATCATAACAGGGAAGTTTGACAAACATGTCCTGATTCGTGAGTATAGTTTTTTGCTGTTTTATTATCTCATGTTTTGATGCCTTTTAGCCGTATGAAATTAATGTATTTATTTCAGATGTCGTTGGAATGGTGGATAGTATTGGTTATGCACAGACTGAGTCGGGCGCAAAGAAGCAGCAAATTAGCATGATGTTGCGTGACCACAGGTTTGTTTTTGTTATACACAAGACTCCCTGATATATGAATCATGTGATATATCCTAATGTGTTGTGATCATGGTTTAGCAACAACATGTTGAACTGTACTCTGTGGGAATCATACGCGGATCAGTTCATCAGGTTTAACAAAGTTAGGGTTGCTGCATCACTCCCTACAGTTGTGTTGCTTCAGTATGCCAAAGTGAAAGAAGAAGGTTATTCCATGACTTATTTAAATCATTTAACTTAATTCTAAAACTACAAAATCTGTGATAAATCGATTGACAAGGTATAATTTGAATTTGCAGGAAAGTATCCTCTGTCTGTGACAAACACCTACAATGTCACCCTTTTATGTGTTGATGCTGATTTTACTGTCATGAAAGACTTCATTGATAGGTATGTTGATAGTATCATGCATTATGTGCAATTATTTTATTCATGACTTTGATAATGATCCATGATCTGCAGAATGCCTGAGGAGAGCAGGGTAACCCTGTCTGATCAACTCGGAGGGAATTCCCAATATTCCTCCCAGAGTTCTGAAAATCAACAACTGACTCCTATGCAGAAATTATTCTCAAAAGCTGTTGTTTTACCTATTGCTGAGATTATTCAACTTACGGATGTATGTCTTTCTATTTTTGTATATTATAATAATTATAACCTCATCATTTAGTGTGAACCAAATTTATGATATTGACTACTATTTGTCCAGATTACATTTTGTGCTACTGTCGCTACAACAAAATTATTAGTTGCGTCTCCATTTGGATGGTACTATCGTGCCTGTCATATGTGTCAATCTATAGCGCGTGGAGACAGCCCCCCATTTGAGTGTGAAGCTGGTCATGAAACCATGGCTGAAGTCCTTAGGTTTTAGTTGTTCTCACCTAATATATGTTGTTTCTGTCATGTTTGTGTCGTTTTTATGTTGTTTGCTTTTTTAACGGAACGACTTCTTATGATGTTCAGGTATTAGATTGAGATTGAGGTTACTCATAGGGGCTAAAGCTGCAATTTTGTCTTCTGGAACAGGGAATGTGAAATGCTTTTGGGTTTATCTGCATCCCAACTTCGTAACATTATGATTCAAGTTATATTTATATTGTGCAGACGAATTAGAATGTACTTTCCGATACTCTGCGTACACTAATACGGCTGGTTGTTTAAATAGGCTGGAATTACTGATCCATTGGACTTCCCGTTAGCACTTGATCAGTTGTTGCAATTGGAAATGGCTATGAAGGTTAAGTGGCATCCACGCTGGAAGAACTGTTCCGTCGTTATGATTATAAAAAATGATCCTATTATCCAGCAACTTAAGGAAAAATGGGGAACAGATGAGGTCAGCTCTTATAAACTGTCATTTGTTTTATAAAAGAGGACTTCATATTATAACAATCTTTTGCCTGATTTTGATTTTCTTTGGTAAACTCTCAAGGAACCTATACCAATCCACACTGTAATACCTGAGACTCTGGAGGTAGAAATTTTAAACTGTGTATGCCTTTTTTTACTTTTCCTGTGATTATATTATACTGAAAACTGTGTTTAACTATATATAGATTAAGGAGAGTGTTGATGAGGCTAAAACAGATGCCAATGAAGACTGTGAATTGGTTACGGTAAGTTCCACTGCAACACACTTACCTTCTTACATTTATATCAATATTCCTAACTAATAGTCTTCATCGTTATCTTGCAGGACCTGGAAATTACTTCTAAGCACAAGCCTGATGCTGTCACACCTCCTGGTAAGAGGCATTTTCCTGCTGCATCAAGTGAATCCACTGATTTGGACGGATTACATGATGCAGAACTGTCATCAAACAAGCTGAAGAAGATAATTAAAATGGAGAAGATTGATTAGATCTATTGTTATTTAGTGTGTGTTTCGCTTAGCTGTTTGTTATAAAAACTGGATGTTAGTTTCCTTTGCTTTTAATCATGTGTGTGATTTCGTTTTCTGTAATAATTAGTGCATGAATACTGGCCACGTGCTTCTGTTATGTTCATTTTGATTTAAGGATGTCTATGGTTTGTGTGTCTTATTATATTCAAATGATTCAAATTCAACTGCATGTTATATATACTATTATCACTTATTTCGATTCTTTTTGAACATATATTGTTCATTCCATTCTAACTGTACTTCTTATAACGGGGCCTTGCTTTTTTATTATTTCGACAATATAAACTTTACAAAATCGATCCGAAGTTGACCGTGATATACTAATGAATATTCTACTGCATGTAGTTAAAATAATGATATCGCGCAGAACATTTTGTTTGGATTTGCAAAACCTAAGCATTCTTTCATTACATTGTAAACTGAAACATTGATTGTGCCTCACAAAGAAACACCAAAACTTTTAACATTTGACTATGTTAACTGTCAATAACTAATTTTATGACTGATCTTAGTATAATGTTCATTCAATATTATGGGACAGATTTCATTTTAACTAACAGCATATCAGAGTGGATTAATAGAATATAATAGGAGAACTTCCAAAATTTGTCCCGGAAACGATTATGCATTAGATCTTCAAATAGACAAAATATTAGTGTGTTACCATTTTGGATAAGGTGCTTACAAAATAATAACATGCAGCAGAATGTATAAAACACAATGTACCAAAACAACATTCCCAACATATAATATAACCATTAAAATTCAGCTATAGTACAAGGTTAGCTGATAGCAGCAGTTGATTCATTGTCTTTCAACCTTCACGTAGATATACGGAGAGAATCGCAGCATACTCCACACTATTGTATCCCCATTACGCAGGTTAAGAGATTTGGCAAATTCGTACCATCCCAGGGATATGTACTTTTCATATGGCTGGGGTATTCCCTTTCTATTAGCTTTGTGAACCTTACAGGTAACAATGTTCTTCTTCCTCACATCCAGCAGGTTAATTTCATCTTGAAAGCGACAGAGGCATCTTTTGGCGATTTCCTTAGGGAAATGCTGCATACAGGAAATAAAGAAACTATTAACATTATACACTATTTACATTTTCAATAACATGATGATCATATTCAAATATCTCCTTACCATTATATTCTGCTGTGTAGATTTAGCATTTGTAACATGAGTGTTCTAGAAAGAATTTTGAGCACCTGTAGAACTGTCTACAGTAATGTCTGTACCGACCTTTGCTTTTTTCACCACTTTACGCCTTCCTTTCTTACCCTCTTTTGATCCACTTGCTTCACCAACTTCTGAAAATTTGATTTCATTTGTGTCAATGTCTGTTGTTTCCTCTTTTACCTTTGTAGGTCCTGCATTGGGAATGCTTTTAACACTTGCGCTATTTTGTGTGCCAACATCAACATTCGACACAACACGACCAAGGGTTACATTGCGCTGTTTGTTCCTGCGTTTTCTTTCCACCTTAGGATCATACCCTGTTTCCTTTACCGGTTCTTCTATGATTTCCATTGCCTGATCATTGGTGTTCCAACCTCAAATATGGATTAAAAACGAACCACATATGAAGCATTCTTTACTAAGCAATAATTATATACCGAGCAATCACGGGTTATACACAGACTGGATAAAACAAAAACTAACTATATAATCCCACAGTAAAAAACCACAATAGTCATTCAGTCGCATTTGATTTCTTGACAAATATCACACATAATACAACATTAAACTATATTGATACTACACCCATCACTAAATGCTGCTAACTGTTATTACCACACTACCATATTTTGTGTATCAATATACCCTATTTTGTACAGCAATACAAACGTGAAATAAAACTAACTGCTCATACCTGAAATCATTATCATCATCAGAAGGAATCCGCACAGAAGGACCTCCGTGTGAAGAAGCCATTGTAGAAACCCTAACCGACAACCAGTTGCAATGCTAAAATTCTATACAGTGCAAGAGGAAACAAGTACTTGGTACATGCAGAAAGTGGGTTAACTGTTCAGTTTCTATTTACTTATAATATTAGTTTTTACTTAAAGTCTTTTTAAAATAGTAACACATGCATCAAATAAAATATTATAATTAACCTGTATAAATTAAATTAAATAAATACATTTAACACACACAACAGTTATAAGGGAGGGACAATTGGTAATTTAAATCTATAACTATCATTCTATTCATATTCAGTTCCAACTTCATATATATTCAACCATGAAAGAAAAATTAAAATCAACACTGCATTCATGACATTTTAATCCACCAATGTCCCTTCAATTAGAAACTGTAAACTTTTAGTATTCAAAGCCATGAGGTAGCATGCTATACATCTCATATTGTGTGCATAAATCTATACAAATCAATCTTATTTGTATTATTCATCATACTTTTGTGTTTGTGATGGTAACAGATGTTGTTAAAAACACTGGTCCTCAAACATCAATTGCAAGAAATAGGAGAAAACTTATTCTCAAAGCGAAGAGGGATTATCGAAACCGTGTCAGATCAAACAACCTCACTTCCCATTTAAATCTTAATTTTACATCCTCTACAACATATGAAACCACTATTGAAACGGCTATGGCTAGAAAGAGAAGGAAGATAATCTTGGATAATAGAAAAAGATTGAGAAATTTCTTCAATAGTGAAGTTAGTGGGGTTCAAAATACAAACAACATTGTTAGTCAAAGTCAGAACATGGATCATGCATCTACCTCAAATCAAAAGGTGTCAGTTGGGTCTCATTATCAGGACAATGATGACTCCAACTCTGACAATAATTTAAATTCTTCTAATAGTTCCGACTCTGACGAGGATTCAGTGCCGGCACAATTACAAGAGGCCCATCTTCAAGGTATATCCATATCATACACTGATAACCAAATGATATACACTTCCTCTGTTAATAAACATATTCAGTATTGTGCTTTCTTCTTTCAAAATATTTCGATATTGGCGATCAAAATTATGAATGCGTACACTGCCAGGCATGTATGTGGTACCAAGAAAAAGTGAATAGACACAAAATTACAGCAACTCCTCGCTTTCATCGTTGCTTCCGTGGAGGAAAAATTGTTCTACCATTCCTTGAACAACCTCCACAAGTGTTGCAAGATCTTCTATTTAATAAAACATACTCGGATAGTAAAAACTACCAGGCTAACATACGAACATACAACGCAATGTTCTCATTCACCTCTCCCGGAATGAAGTTCGACACAACATACTCTAAAAGAGGAGGACCCCCTACTTTGAGACTGCAGGGTCAGACCTGCCATCGAATTGGTACATTACTGCCAAAAACCGGGAAAGCTCCGCAATATGCTCAATTATACATCTACGACACGGACAATGAAGTTGAACACAGAATAAAATGTTTCAAGTAAGCCTGCTCAGACATAATTACACAATTTCTTTATAAAAATAATTTGTTAAACTATTTATTTATGACTATCCAAAATACACAGGGACAACAAAGGCATCGAGCGCCCCGTTGTCAATAAGCTCAAGATGATGTTAGATGAGCACAATGTTCATGCCAAAGCTTTTCGAATGGCAAGGGATGTTTTAAGGACAAATTCTTTCACAGATTTAAAACTCAATCTTATTTCTGATAGATGCGAAGATGGCCGTGTTTACAACAAACCTACTGCCTCAGAAGTCGCTGCACTCATTGTGGGAGACATTGATTCTGCTGATAAAAGGGACATCTTAATTCAGCGCCGCAATGGTGGTTCGCAACGAGTAGATGAGTTTCATCCAGCATATTTGGCTTATCAGTATCCTCTTATATTTCCTTATGGGGAAGATGGTTACAGGAAAAATATAATGCAAAAATATCGCCATGAAACTGAGGTCACTAGGAAAAACCGTCAAAGCATTAAGGATTGGTTTTCTTACCGGTTACAACAACGTCACAAAGAGGCAAAAACACTACTTTACTCAAGACGTCTATTTCAACAATTCTTAGTCGACGGTTATGCTATGATGGAATCCGAACGACTGAATTGGTTGAGGAATAATCAATCGAAGTTAAGAGTGGGCAAATATAATAATTTGACCACTCAAACTGATGGTGATGGAAGAAATGAACACCAAAAGCAAGGAAAACGAGTTGTTTTGCCATCAACATTTGTTGGTAGCAAGAGATATATGGATCAACTATATTTTGACGGTATGGCCATTTCAAGTCGATTGGGATTCCCTGATTTATTTGTTACATTTACCTGCAACCCAAATTGGCCTGAAATTAAAAGAGCATTGTCAGGAACAGGCCTACAACCCCATGATAGGCCAGATATCATTTCAAAAGTTTTCAAAATAAAGTTTGATACCCTCATGGATGATATTACAAAATGCCATGTCGTCAGAAAAGTGATTGCATGTAAGTTGGTTCATTTAATTATACTACTTTTCAATCATGTGTCTGTGGAGTACCAAAATATTACATCAAACTAACTTTCAATTTAATAGATATGTACACCATTGAATTCCAAAAGCGGGGATTGCCACATGCACACATATTGATATTCCTACACCCACAGAGCAAATACCCAACACCATCTGACATAGACAACATCATTTCTGCTGAAATTCCTGACCCGACTGTTCATCCCAATTTATACAAGTTGGTTAAGGCACATATGATGCACGGACCCTGTGGGCACGCGCGCATGAACTCACAATGTATGAAGAATGGACGATGTTCTAAATACTATCCCAAAAATTTTATTGAACACACTATTGTTGATGCAGAGGGATATCCACTATATAGGAGAAGATCAAAAACCTTCACTATTGAAAAAAATGGTATCACCTTGGACAACAGACATGTGGTTCCATATAACACCAGATTTCTTATGAAATACCAGGCACATATAAACATGGAATGGTGTAATCAGAGTACTTCCATAAAATATCTTTTCAAATATATCAATAAAGGCTATGACAGAATAACAGCAGCAGTTTCAACAAATAGCAATAAACCTGTTGATGAAATCCAACAATATCTCGATTGCAGATATGTCTCTCCCAGTGAAGCATGCTGGCGCATTTACTCTTACAATATTCATGGCAGAAAACCAGTTGTGGAACGTATGTTTTATCATTTGGTTGGGGAGAAACCTATCTACTATACAGATTATGCACGCATGGAAAATGTGCTGGAAACTGCAAGTGTGACTGAATCAATGTTTACTGCATGGCTGGTGGCAAATGCTAAATATGAAGAGGCACGAACATTAACTTACGGTCAATTTGTTTCAAAGTTTGTTTATCACAAAAAACAGAGAGAATGGAAACCGCGGAAAAAAGGCTTCACCATTGGACGTCTCATATGGGTTCCGCCAGCAGCTGGTGAACTGTTTTACCTACGCATGATGTTGACGGTGGCAAAAGGACCAACAACTTATGAGGAAATCAGGACCGTGGATAACATCCAGTTTGATACGTTCAGAGATGCATGCTTTGCAATGGGATTTCTTGAAGACGACAAAGAATACATAGCTGCTATAAAGGAGGCAAGTCATTGGGGGACTGGTCATTTTCTTCGAAAACTGTTTGTTATCATGCTTTTGTCTGGTGCTGTTAATCGCCCTGCACATGTTTGGGAACAAACATGGCTCCTATTACCTGATGGTGTCTTACATACACAAAGAGTGTTGGCTACAAATCCAGGTTTGTTAGACAAAATAAAATAGCAAACAAAACAATTTCTTAATGACAACCTACATATGACTTACCAACAGTATTATAACTCAATTTCTCATATCAATGCAGAATTAGTCCTCACACAAGAAGAGTTACAAAATTTGACTTTAATAGAAATTGAGAAACTGCTACAAGCAAATAGAAGGACACTAAAGGATTTTAGTCATATTCCATATCCGGATGCTTATGTTCTTGAACAGTTGGGAAACAGGCTTATATATGATGAGCGTAATTACGATACAGCGTCAATGAACTCGGAATTTGAAAATCTGTTTGCTGCTCTTACAGGTTACTATTGCATCAATTAAATTCAATTTATTTTACGCTTTGAAATTCTATGAATCGATTATTTTAGCACTATTCTACCCTCACTATTATATTTCTTAGATGAGCAAAGAGGTATTTATGAAAAAACTATGCACGCTGTGGAGTCTCAGAATCCTGCTATTTTCTTCCTTCATGGTTATGGTGGTACCGGAAAGACATATATGTGGAGAACACTCGCAGCAGCTTTAAGATCAAAACACGATATATGTTTAACTGTTGCAACTAGCGGTATAGCATCATTGTTACTTCCAGGAGGTAGAACTGCACATTCAAAGTTCAGGATACCGGTACCAACTATGGACAATTCTACTTGCAAGGTTGAATTCAACGATGATGTTGCAGACATGTTACGATAGACAAAGCTTATAATATGGGATGAGGCACCAATGGCGCATAAGTATGCAATAGAATCGCTTGACAGAACTTTGAAAGATGTTATGAGTGCAAACAAAAATTCCACTGATGTATTTGGTGGAAAGGTTGTTGTTTTTGGTGGCGATTTCAGACAAATTTTACCTATCGTCCCTAGAGGCAGTCGTTCCGATATTGTACACTGTGCCATAAATGCATCTTACATATGGCATTCAGTTGAGGTATTAACATTGACAAGAAACATGCGGCTACAAACAGGATCAACGCAAACTGATAAAAATGAGATAGCGCAGTTTTCAGATTGGCTTTTAAGAATAGGAGAGGGCCGAATATCTGAGCCTAATGACGGCACCGCCGAAATCGAGATACCACCTGATATTTTGATAACAGAATTCGATGATCCAATTGTGGCCATTGTCAATACCACATACTCTGATTTCATAAATAATTTCCAATATGTTGATTACCTTAAAAGTCGAGCTATACTGGCCTCTACACTGGAGATTGTTGATCAGATCAATGACCATATACTTAACTTAATTCCAGGTTAAGCAACAAAAATATATAATTTAATGGATTATATTAATCGATTTTATGCTTTTACTAATTCTGTTCAGTCAACAATGCAGGAGAGATTCGTGACTACTACAGCGCAAAATCAGTTGACAAGTCTGAGATTCATGACCCAACAGTACAGTAGAAACTCCTTAAATTAATAATGTCAGGACCGGAGAAATTTATTAATTTAGAGAGTTATTAATTTATCGATAAATTAATAGTTATTAATTTAAAGAGTTTTTAAGTAATTATACAGTACATACCAAACAAAAAGGAAAATTAGGCTATGCCTCTTAGAATTACGTTGCAGCGAACCTTGAGACTCAACGTAAATTAGTAACTACTGTGTTCATATGCATTGGAAATCAATAATGACTTTTGAAGTATAGTAAATGTAAACAAGAGGAACAAATGTGTTCAATGTATTCTTAAAGGAAAACAGACAACTATTGAATCATATTTCAAAAGAGTGTAATATATTTCTTTCAGTTTTTATGAATTATTAATTTATGATTTTCTTGGGACCGAAAATTATAAAGGGATCTCCCGAAAAATTATTATCTTATTATTTTATCGAGTTTTTCAATTTTTTACATTGGCCCAAGTCGGGACCGGACAACTTTATTATTTTAGAGAGTTTATTAATTTACCGAGTATTAATATAAAGAGTTTCTACTGTAGTTGATATCCTCACGCCAGAATTTCTAAGTTCCCTCCGAACATCAGGTTTGCCAAACCATCACTTAAAACTAAAGGTTGGGACACCTATAATGCTCATGAGAAATATAGATCAATCTGAAGGTTTGTGTAACGGCACAAGGCTGTGTATAACAAAGATGGCAGCCCATGTACTCGAGGCTTCAATAATGGCCGGTAAAGGTTTGGGAAATTTGGTTTACATACCTCGAATGGACATGTCACCATCCTAATCACCATGGTCATTCAAACTGAATAGGAGACAGTTCCCTATTATAGTTTCCTTTTCTATGACAATCAACAAATCACAGGGACAGTCGTTGGATAACGTTGGTTTGTACTTACCAAGAGATGTATTCACACATGGCCAGATTTATGTGGCATTGTCAAGAGTAACAACAAAAAAGGGAATCAAAATACTGATACATGATGAAGAAAAGAAATTCAGGGGGAAAACTACAAATGTTGTGTATAAAGAGGTTTTTAACAATGTCTGAGTTTTAAACATTAATCTCAGTAATTCTGTAACAACAGTAATATATATTACTAACAGCATATTAGTAATGCAAGTAACAACAGTGATATATATTACTAACAACATATTAGTAAAAAGAGGTTATTAACAATGTCTGAGTTTCAAACATTTATCTTAGTAATTCTGTAACAGCAGTAGTATATATTACTAACATCTTCATATGTATGTTGTAATGATTTATGGTACCTTTCTCATTAATATTATTAAGTCCAATGTATGAATAGCATACCATCTAAATACCAAAATCTTATATATTAATATAAAGATGGAGCTAACTCCACCAGGGAATTACAAAATATTCATAGAAATATTAATAGATAGATACTTATAACAAACTTTTACATCATTTTTTAATTTTTCAACATTGTTACAAGTATCTCCTTGCTGACGGGATCCTTAATGCTGAAACCCATAGAGTCTCCATCAAGCAGGCACCTTTCCTTGGCAAATTTGTACCAACCACGCCCTAAGAACATCTGACCCTTTTCGGTATGATGAACTTCACATTCATACCTGACTTCTCTTTCCCAATCGACCAAATCTACAAACCTTACTCCATTGAGCTAGCGAGTTACCACAATATGCTCAGGAATTTCCTACAATATTAATATAAAACAACATTAGATTATCCCATTAACGGTCCTAAGACATTAAGCTTAAAACAAATAATAACTTACAAGAAGACATGACTGAGCCATCTTCCCATTGGCCACATCTTTCTTCCAGATACAATATGGTAACTTAGCAGGCTGCTCTGCATGGCAACTAACATCCTCACCATCCGGTTCATGGCATCTGAAACATAATACAGACAAACAACATGGCCAATTAATAAATGTGTTATCAAACCTTCTAAATTAAAGCATAAAAACGTATACTCAACATAAGCTAATTCAAACATACACAGAGTTATCAGAAGTGACAGCTTTCCCCACAACCATTTGGTTCACCGAGTTTTCTTCACTTGCATGCAATCATATACAACTTTTAAATTTCAAATGCAACAGAACAACCATTCAAATGATATGATAACCTTTACCTCTCATTGCTTGATCATTTCTTCCTTCCATCTTTTCAGAATTTCGCAGCTAACACTATTGGTTATAGAGTAACGATGACTGCTTCAGTTTTTAGTGCTTTCAAACTTCCTACACCTTACTTATATAACACTCTAAATGGACTCTTCACATACCTGCAACTTTTCCACCGTCCAATAGAATTCAATGCAATTGTTCAATTAGTCTTCTTTGCATTTACATCACTTCAAAACAGTTTTCATTTTATTTATATTCCTCACGAAACACATTTACTGCCCATAACCCAATTGATCTTTCACATCCCAATATAATATAACACATTACAACTATTTTATAACCATTTAATATTACTATACTACTGTTTAACATATACTATTAAATTCAATTTTCAACTATTCATAAGTCCATTGTTGTATGTTCACCATTTAGATTTAATAGGCTACTATTTACAGGACCCGTTTCACTACTTATACTAACAATAATGAAATTAGGAACCCTATTGTAATCAATTTTGATAGAAATCCTGTTCACTACTTATAATAAGCAATACTTAATTTAAAAACAGATTGGTAATCAATTTTGCATATAAAACCATGGCAGATTTTGCACAATCAATAAAACTTAAAACCAAAACTGATAATATTTAATTAAAAACCATACATAGTATCATAATTGTTAATCTTTGTTCACATCCACCATTACCAAAAAAAACAAAACCATAATTCGCATACAAACTAAACTAACAACAAACTGTCCTATACATCCACCACAAACATTGCCTAACAAACAGCTCTATCAATGATCACCACTGCGCTCCACTGTTACCATAATATCTAACACTGGCGGGTAATAAATCACAAAGTGCACTTTATCTCCTTCTTTCAATTCAGCTGCCCTTACATAGTCAAACCATTCTCCATACAAATATGTTTCATTTTTGTTTGGCCTCTTCTTCACATTGCACTCATATGGGTACCCGTTGTCCACATCATAGAGGGTGATCTCTGACATTCCAGCAAAACCACATTTGTCTATTACTTCTGCAGGAATATGCTGCACTCATTGACAGACAATATCAGTTACATTACATCTGTGTATAATACCATTATGCCAACAACTATAGACTTTAAACACTACTTACCATAACATTTGAGCAAAACTTCTTTACATCATCAACTTCACGAGTCCAGTACGCTTCTTCTAGCTCCTCCTGTATAGGACTCATTTCCCTGAAATAAACACCACATTTACACCAAAATGGCAACACAATGACATCAGTATACCTATAACTATAATATATTCCCTATCACTTAAAAAAAACTTTACCTGTCACTATCAGAAGAGATCATTATGTATTCATTCAAATCAACAGAATAACATCTCCATCATTCCTTCAACACAATAACATACAAACTAATCATTAAACTAAGTTGTACACATTCTTTGGGAAACACATTCAATTCTGTGGAGGTTAGGTTCTATTTACAGACAACATACATTTATCAAAACTACTACCGTAACATGCAAAAACAAATAAAATTATAAGATTACCCTTTATTTTCAACAACACTGGCAGCATCTACAGAATCATCCTTTTGACCGACCTTAGAAACTTCACCAGCATCGTCGACACGATTCAATCTTTCATGTTGTTTCTTCCATTCCTCCCTAACATCCTCATTCTCATGTGACCCACTCAGTATCCTCTCAACCGTAAGCCGCTTCCATGGTGTTTGCAACTCCAACCAATCGGGTGAACTGGAATCAAAACAACATCACGACCTCTAAATGGATGAATATCATATAATAAACTCTGCAAATAACATAAACAGAAACACATGCACATACCTCATTCGAAGAGGATACCTTCTTGCCTGTGACATGTTGTTTTTCAAACTTATCACCGAACCCTGCGTTTCTTACAGCAACAATGCCCAACACAAACTTATGAAGACACAACCTTTGATTGCCAACACGTTGAAAGTTATGAAGTCCAACATTTCTTTTATTTTAAATGCCAATGTTATCTAACAATAACAATAATAGGATTCTTTTGTGGGCCTATTAATCCTATTAGGTCTAACAATAAAATTAGGTAATCTCCACCAAGGCTAACCATCTAAGGCCCAATGAAGTTTAATGTCCTATTAACTTACATATAGTAACCAACAATAAGGCCCAGCATATATTTTTAACCTATTTCAATCATTTTACCATATTATATGAACTTACCCATATATATTAATTTTTCCTATTCTATTTAAGTTCCCTAAAACCCAATGCGCAAGACCGACGGGTACCCGTGCGAACGCACGGGTAAGACACTAGTTTTTTTAAATATCTGACAAATAATATTGTATATAAAAACACATTTTCTAACATATTCGCATTCATCATATAACATAAAATTATGCACACATAAGAGATGATTATGCAAAAAATTAAATTATAATTTAAAAAATAATGGATTAATACATATTTTTCCCCTGTCATATAGGCTGTTTTTTAAAAATCAATTTGTAAAATAAGAGTTTGATGAAATGCCCCAACATTTAAAGATTATCTCACTTTTGACCTTCATCAGGCCAGTTCATCAAAAAAGTTGATGTGGCAATGTTTTTTTTTTTTATATTTTCTATTTAATCTTTATTCCATGTGTATTTAAGTGTGAAAAATTACCCAAATGCCCCCAACTAGAAAACAAACTATTCTTAACTTCAAGCATTCTTTGCCTATAAATAATTCTTCCTTTTTCGGTCTCTTTTCTCTCTCCATATCCTTCCTCGTCACCTCCTTTTTCTTATGCCTCTACAAACGAAACTAAAAGCTTATGAAATGGAAGATTCGTCCATATCCTAGACAACACAAGAAGAGGAATCTCCATAGTCTTGAGAGGGGAAAAATACACATTCACACATATAGACTCAACCTTCAAGTCCTCACATAAACCTCAAAACTTGCCATCACTTTCAATTGATGGAAACATCGTTCTCAAAACTCTAGAACCTTACAAAACTACAAAAGCCGCCATAACATGTTCCCTCAATTCCGCAGCACAAGGCTTCACTATATGCTTAAGGTTACATGAGTTCTTCAATTTAGTGATTTATGTGTAAAGAATTCATTCTAAAACCACTGGAAGCCCTTCGATCCATAATTTGAGCTCCTCCGCAATTAAAGCTTTGATATATTAGCAAAACATTTCTTTCCCTTTACCGCAATGGCAGCGGCGGCGGCGGTAGATTGTAGAAGTCAAATGGAGATCATAGTTAGACTTATAGAGAAGTTAAGGAAATTGAGGCTGTTGTTGTTAGGGATTTTGTTCATCTCATCGTTTTTGGGTTCAGGTGTTTGGCTTTGCGAAGAGATTTAAGGTAGCTTGTAGGGTTTTTGAAATATTTTGAATTTGGGGTTTATGAATTGTGATGCTTGGGAGGATGAAGGAGGAAAATTAATGAAATTTAGATTTCTTTTTTCTTTCAATGCTTCCCTCACACACACACGCACACACACACACACACTCTCTCTCTCTCTCTCTCATATTTTGTTTTGTAGTTAGGGGCATTTGGGTCATTTTACACACTAAAATACACATGTGGAATAAAGATTAAATTTAAAATATTATAAAAAAACAGTGTCACATCAACTTTTTGGATAAGTTGGCCTGATGAAGGTCAACAGTGAAAGAACTTCAAATGTTGGGGGATTTCATCAAAGTTTTTTTACTGGGGGATTTTTCGAAAAATGGCCTATATGGCAGGGGAGAATATGTATTAACCCAAAATTAATTTTGTTGACGAATTTTGAGTCTTCTTGAACTCTTTAACAAATTCTGCGTTTTCAAGTTCTTCAATTAATATTTTATTCTTTGATAAATCATCATGTACATCATCATAATTGCTAATAAATTATGAAACTTTTTATTCAAGGGTGGTAACATCCAAAAAAAGAAGGCCCAATCCAAGGTTAGTGGGTCTGGCGGGCCATCAACGCATCGAATGGGTAATAAAAGCTCAAAACATCTGAAGATATAAAATCTGGATTCAATTGAATATTTGGAAATTTTAAGGCCCTCTTATTTCTCTCTACTTAGACCTCTAATCTCATAAAGGAATAATTCCCAGTTTGTTCCTTCATCTTCTAACCACTCAATTTCATCATCAACGATGAAATTCTTGTGTGCAGATATCAAATGTCCTTAGATGTTGAGACATTAATATCTGATAAAATCATAATGAACAATATACATAGAGATATGAATACTGAAAGTAAAGAACACACAAAGTTGTTAACCCAGTTCGGTGTACAACAACACCTACTCTGGGAGCTACGAAGCCAGGTAGGAAATCCACTATAATAGTATTAGTTTGAAGTCTTATGTAAACAACCTTTGGTTTACTGGCTTCGCACCTAATCACCACCTTATGCAATTTCTATCTAAGACACTCCTAGATATTAGACCCCTCCCACTTCCCCTCAATCACACAACTCGTGATGACAACGATAACAATCAAAGAGGAGACACACTCCAATTACACATAATACACTCTTGCTTAAAAGATTATGAGTAAATCATAATTACAACTCAACTAACAGTCCAACCCTAGCATCAACTGATACAAGAGTGGCTCACAATAAACAATGAATAGACGAAGCCCTAATAATTGACACTTTTACATATACGGCTCGTACTCTTCTTGGGCTCGGGATCAAAAACACAGCAGATCCAATTTGAACTGTTGCACAAAATCTGCAGAATATTCTGCATAAAAATGGGTCTTCAATCAAGGGTTTCCTAAAATGTCTCAACATTTAGAAAAACCTAATATATTTAAATTCAAACAGAATCTTTGATTCCTCAATCTTGGACGCTACGTAGGATTACTTAATATTCTCAGAATATTCAGTAATTTGTAACTAAACCAATGTATCCAATCTTTAAGACTGAAACATACAAGATGTCGAATCTTCGTGTTGGGACATCTTGTTCATCATGTTTCTCTACACGTCATGACATCTTGTTGAACATGTTTCTACCAAGTTAGTTTTACCAAAATTACTACTAATCATAATTATACTGAATTAACAAACGAGATTGTTTGGAGGGTCAATTATGTGTTGTGGTTTGATGAGTAATTCTAATGTCATCAAGGGAAACAAGTGATTTTGGTTAAAAGAAAACATGGAGGTTTCTTCTAAAATCTTGAAGAAAACAATTGAGTTCGATTTGAAAGGGATCAAAGAAGACAATGTGCATATCAACGAAATCAATTGCTTGGAGGATAGGGATAAAGAAGGATCGTCTCAGAAGGAATATTCAATCAAAGGTGCAAAATGAATCTTCCTTCATTCAACATTCAAGGGTGTGGCAACCTCTCAAATAGGAAATGCCTAAGTAAATTAATCAGATAAGAATTGATTGATATTTGTATGATTGAAGAAACAAAACTCTAGAGTGTTGATAGTTATGTCGTTCAATCGATGTTGGGAGGTTTGGACGTGGCGTGGACTTTCAAGGGGGCGATGGGAAGATCTGAAGGTTTGTTAATCATGTGGAAGAAATGTGTGTTTGAATCGATTAATAGTTTCTCAAGTGAAGTTTTTTTGGGTTTGAGTGTGATTTGGAAGGAAATGATCATTTACATAGTAAATGTGTACTCCTCTTGTTCTCTACATAAGAAAAGATGGTTGTGGAGATGATTAGCTGGTTTTAAAGACATATTTGCTGTTGGTGAATGTTGTATCATATGAGATCTTAACGCTACCAATAAGGAAACATAAAAAGGGTCAGAGTAATAGTGTCAATAGAAGCGAAATGGTAGAATCCAAGGAGTTATTTCCCAAATTGGATTTAAAAGATGTTCTGAATTCCCCATCAAGGAACATGTCTCACCTTTCCATCAACCCTCTGAACCACTAATCCCACAGGAAATCAACTCACCAATTCCCTCTTTCACCACTCCTTCTGATCAAACTCTGCCCACTAAAGATATCTTGTTTATCTCACAACCTAAAAATGTAGCTGATCACATTTCTGTCCAAACACCAGAGTCTCAAGCTTCCCCAATTTCTCAAACTCCTGTTTTTGATCCTTCTCCCTTACACTCTCCTGAACTTGACCTGAACATCGCATCCAACATACCTCCTCCTGATATGAATGATGATCTTGATGCCTTACTCTTTTAGCATCAAGTTCTTACTCAATCCTAGTGCATGACCTACTCTGGTGGTTTTGATCCCAACGCTGAAACTTTGTATTCACTCATTCCACCCGTTCCTCACAGCACTTACTCCACCATTCCTACGGTTGTGCCCAACACTGAGTCAGACTTCACTGAAAATCCTTTTGCTCCCATTTCATCTCCTCTGCTCAACAATCCACCTTTTGAGAGAAACCTCAATGAATTCCTAAGCCAAGCTCCTATCTATGACTCCTATGACTCTCCACCAAAGTTCACACACCAAGAAACAACTCATCAAGAACCTCTTAGCTCACTCAATTTGTCGTGGTTTAACACCACTTCTGCTGATCCAGATCAAAACTCGTTCAAACCTTTTAAAGATGATCACAAGGCTAACTCAAGCTCCTCCCAGGATGACTTGTCTTCTCTTCAAAGAGCAATTGTTAGCATTGGCAGACAGAACCAGGCATTCTTTAACTGGCATTCTAAAGTGTTTCTTCCACAGGCTTTTCCACTTATCCCTCCTCCAATCATTCCAGAATTTGATTTTCCTTTTCTTCAGGCTCCACCCCACAACTCTGGTGATAAGGAGTAGTTGCTGACCTCCTTTACCCCCTTTCTTTTTGTGGATGTCCAAAGGGGGAGTATATTTATATTTATGTTTTAATATTAGGTTATGCTTAAATGTTTTAAACATCCGAAAATGTTAGCAATAGCAACTGGAAACTGTCTAAACTTCTTTAGCTCTACTTATTTTGAAGCTGTATGCTTGTGTTTGGATCTCCATATTTTTGAAGTTGTATGGTTACATCTTCTGTATGATTAACTTGGTTAAGATGTATGTTTTAGATTATTCTTAAAATATGTATGCTATTTTTAACAAAAGAAGTATCTTTTCTGCTTCAAACATTTGTAAAACATGTGTTACAATATTTGAGTCTCAACCAGACTACTCAAAATTCCAACATTCCCAAAAATAGACAACATATATTCAGGGGGAGCTAAATCTAAAAACATTCAGAACCTAGAACAAAATAAATATGTTTGCAGGGGGAGCTTAAACTAAAACAAAATCTAGAATAAGTTTGTCATCCTCAAAAAGGGGGAGAATGTTGAAACACTTCTTAGTTTTGAGGACAACATGTATTATCCTAAATCCTCTAACAAGTGTACTTACAGGTCCTCTTCTAGTAAGATCTCATATATTTTGTTTTAGCTTTAACAATGATCTTTTCAAAACATTGGCAAAAGCATTTGGTTCAAATGACAGCATATTATATCCAATCAAAATAAACCAACGTGCATATATTCAAAAAGAGTGATCATTTACTCAAAGGACTATCTTCTGTATCCTCAAAGTACACATCCAGCTAAGAAAAATTGTTCACCTGCTCAAAGGACTAACTTCTGATATCCTCAAAGTACACATCCAGCTAAGAAAGATATTTATACACCTTGCAAATAGAAAGAGAATTCAAACGGCTATATTCCTACAAGCCTCTATATAATCAGCACCTCTTGCAAAGAAAGAAATAACTTTGACATTCAAGCTTAATATCATTTTGAATCAAAGTCAAAAAGGTTATCTCATTACATAAGAAAAGGAAGCAATCTTATCATTGCCAAATAGTGAATCATCTTTATATCATCCACTAAATATTTTTGTATATCCTCAAGAGATATAAAATATTGGTTGTAACAAAGAAAAAGAAATATCTAAAGTGAAACTTTAGTGATTGTAAAAGCCTTTTGAGGTTGTGTAAAGTATAACATTTTTATCCCTCTTTAAAGGATAAAAGTGTTAGATATAAGAAAATCTCACTGTGTGTGAGAACTGGACTAACCCTTTTGGTGAACCAGTATAAACCTTTGTGTGTTCTTTATTACCTGTCCTTATATTACATTACATCTTACTTTCTCATATAAACTAAATTTTAAAGAGGTCACTATTCAACCCCCCCCCCTTTCTAGTGACGATTATTTACAATAATTAGTATCAGAGCTCGGGCTCTGAAATATTGCACTTTGTAACACCCTTCTAAACCCCCGCGGAAAATATAATAAAAATTCAGAGTAAACATGAAATACAAGGGTATCACAATTTCTTTAATATAAAATATCTTAGTCAATTGTCATGCCACACAGGAAACCATTTAATATAAAACACAATTCATGTTCAACACAGCGGATCACAACTCATGACATTGCATATTCATCATGTATGCAAGTCAATACAATACAATTATAAAACAACAATACCAACAAGATAATTCGTCTCTAAACTAGTGTTTCCCAGTGTTACAATCAGAGCATGACACGACACGACTACGGACTAGCCTATGAGCTATCCTCACCCATTCTGATGCCGCTACTCCTTAATCTGTAATCATCAAAGTAAGGGTGAGTTTCATTCGAATTAATAAACATTATGCAGTCATAAGCAATAAAATGTCATAGCAATTATCATCCACTCAATCATACATATAATTGGGATTATACAGCAAGCAAGCATCAATTTGACAATATTGGCCATCATGCCCACAACTCATCAATTTCATCAATGATCAAGTTATATTAACAACAACTCCTCAATACATCAATCACATAAACACACCAAGGCATAACACTGGATTTCATCCAATCATGTTATAACCAATGCATATGATTCAACTGACACTATGCATGTGGTACCAATACATGGGATACACCCATCCAACTGATCTTTTTCATCACCGAGATACAGTTTTAACCAGCACAAATTCCACACAATGGGAATTATGCCCACCATTTTGATCCATTTCATCACCGGGATCCATCACCAAAAATGTATGCCAATGAATGCAACATATAACATGCTTACAACATCACCAATCCGATGTATCACATCGTCTCATTATCATCACCAATTCATCACCGATAAGCATGCATAAGTTTAGCATTCATACAAATATATCACACGCATACATTCACCACAATCCACATGTTAATATTAACAGCATATTAACATTCATAAATCATCAATCATCACCACGATTATACATCGTTACATTTATCATCATTGCACACAATGTAATAAATTATCAAACAACCCAACAGCATAATCACAAAACATGTATCATCTACGACATGTTATATAACAACATCACTCGTTGGATATCATAATCCCATCACCAACATAAATACATGCATCAATAATCATATATATAAGCACATATACATATACCATATTTCAATTCATCAACAATTAAATCGAGTTTTAAAAATAAAGTCGGCCACTGCCTATTTTATCACTTTATCAAATAAAGCATCTAATTAGCTTCGCAACACCCAAAACGGCACATAAATCGGATACTCAGATCAAAAGTTATGGGTTTTTAAAAATAAAACATTTTTAGAAAAATGCTGCAGAACCCGGGTTGTCCCTACATGGGAACCGGTTCCCAGCTACCCAGAGTCCACACGCTCTGTTTTTTATAAGGGGGAACCGGTTCGTCCCACATGGGAACCGGTTCCTACGTACCTGCACAGCCAAATTCATCATTTTGACAGCATTTACCCTATCCCATATCCCCAATTTCAGGTACATACGAACATAGCACACAAATACCATTAATTTTCACATCATCACACATTTCAGACAAGTTTTATACAAGTATTAACAGCACATATCATGAGTATTAACATAATCATGTAATTCATACAAATTCATCAAAACCTAACAAAATTCCCTAAACCCGACATGTACGATTGAACTAGACAATAATCCTAATCAATCCTACTACCTACAATCGCATAAGGATTATTAACCCGAAGAATCCCCCCTTACCTCAGAGTCGAATCTTCGAAGGTCTTCTTCCCTTTTGGCTCTTCTCTCTTTCACGTACTTCTCTGTTCTTCAGACTTCTCACCTTCTCTTTTTCCAATTTCCTTTATTTTCATCATTTCACTATTTTATAAAAATAGGATAATTAGTTAGTAAGGCCTCTCCATTGGCACCTCCCTTTTTACTAACTACGTCATGGCCCAATAACAATAATTCCCATAATTCTTCCAAAAATCCAAAATTTAATTATTAAATAATTAAATAATTTATGAATAATTAATTTAACTTGATTAAATTAATTCGTGAAATTACGGGGTGTTACAACTCTCCCCCACTAAAATAGTTTTCGTCCTCGAAAACATACTTCAAATGAAAAGTCCCAGATAAGAGTCCCTCATCTGACTCTTCCGTTCTCCGTTAACACCTTCTTAGTCGAGTCTCAAAATTTCATCTGACATACGCATGTCTCATGCACTCAATCTCAGCTCTTACGTCACATTTGACTATCCCAAGGTATACCACTCGCTATATCTCCAAAGGTTAATGACAATGAAACATCTAGGTACGACCCATACAATATGCTCAGTAGCTGACTAATACAATTTACACAATCCATGGTATGATCACAACTGATACGCACTGTAGCAATGGATCCCATCTATCTATGTACCAACCTTAAACACATCCTTCCATCTGAGCGATAAAGTAATACTTATACTTACTCAAACAATTTACCGAGTTACTACATCTATTAAAACATTCCCACCATCGGAACGAGTACACACAAGCAGTTATAATTACACAGCTCATCAGCCTCAATCTACCACTGCTTACAAAATAGCTTAACTGAGTCCCACTCTTCACTAAGAATCAAGTCAACTTCGTCCTTCATAGAGTATAATCCCTCCTCATATTTAGAAATCTACATAACACCTTCCAACAGCACAAGATTATTATCGCATCATGTAGTATCAACTCTTCGTCTTAACTTCTCCGAATATATACTCGTTAACTACGTACAACCATAATAACATACTCATCATCTCGGCAATTATTCAAAAGGGTTCTAATCCTTTGGCACGACATCCTTACGTCCACGAGATTCCAAATTCAACATATAGATCAACACATATCTATTGTAGGATTCCGACATATTAATTCCTCACTGCTCACGAGTCACACTCATAACACCACTCTACATCATACTTTCACTGTGCTACTACAATTACCCGTCTTAGGTCACCGTCCAATACTTTGCACTCTTTCATATTCACTTCTTCATAAGCTTCCACAAAATGGTGAGTGGTTATTCTCACAGCCTGGCATTCATCACATCTTATACCATTACGGTAACAACAATCTCAACCATCTATATGAGTCCGTCTACTATCAACAAGAGATTAAGGGTGATCAAGTCCTCAATTTGTCAATAGATAGTCGACAATCATATTTAAGCATAAACCGTTGTTACTACATAATAGTGTCCTTCCTGAGTTTGCACTCAACTCGTTAACAGCGTCATAGTTAATAATTCTCCACGGTGTCCTTCTTCTAGAATATCCTTTCTCAAATCGGTAACATCGGAAACACAAACACGATCTCCAAACTTCATTACATCATCCTCGTCAATTCTGAATTCACCGTCTTTACCTTGGTAATTCAAAGTCGACTTATCGATCAACTCAACATCGGCTTTCTGACTTTCTCTAATCTCGTCGATAATACCCTTAGTCAGTCTCAGCATACTCAATACAACATTAGTTGGAACACCTTCACATACCAAACTTAATTCTCTGAATCGTTCAATTAAATCCAACTCTTCACCATCAGCATCGACCTTTTTAGAGGCAATCTCGAACCATACAAATAATGTCACTGCAACTTCAAAATAAAACTATAGCTTCTAACTCTAAATCATGAGTCTGATAATTCCTTTCATGCACTTGAGTTGTCTCGACGCATAAGCCACTACTTGCCGACTTAGCACCAATACACCACTCAAACCTGTCAGTGACGCATCACAATATACTATAAACAGTCCCAAGTTCCATTTCACCTTTTCTACTAATTCACTCATCACTCAAATCCATCGGTGCTTAAATCATCTTTATCAACTTATTCATCAACGACATATTCTGCTCGACTTCGTTTCAAACAATCGCGGTAATAAGCATCCCTATTTCAACACTGGTTCATGCTTCTTTAACCGAAATCATAATATCTCTTCATAGGGCCACTCTATGGTATTTATAACTCTTCCATAAGGTAGAACATAATCTCTCCTCTTCGTGGGTTCAAACAACATATTAATCCGACACTCAGAGCTCAAGATACGAACGTTTCCAATCGTTATCCAAATTTGCAACACCGACACCATGCTGCGACATTCTATACGATATCTCCAAACTCCTCAATTGGAACATTTAATTCCTATAATTGCTTATCAACAAGTCTTTAATTATTCCTTTATTCCGTTCAACTCTGACACTAACATCCCATGCAGCACCAACGAACAGTCTAGTTCTAAGAGCAAGCGTAACCGTAACTTCACCTCTTTCTAACATCATCCTGACACCAATAAATATGTTACAGCTGCTGCAACCATTTTTATAACAAAGTTCATCTCGTTAGCTTTCCGACTCTTCAAACGGAACTCAAATTGGATGTCTAGAACTCCAGTTATGAATTTTCGAAGTTTCATAACGATTCAGCAATTTCCCTGCGTTTTGCTTACGAAAATTTCACTCCAAAACTCATTCTCTTCAACTCGATCACATCCCAAACAGCTCCTTATCATATCTCTTCACTTCCAAACTTCCTATAACTTAAACGACACGATTCATCGTCGAAGTTCGATTTCTGCAACATCACGAAACCAAATTCATGTACGCCATCGTCAACCTTCTTATCCTTGAGATCGTACTCGTCTCTTCGCATTACTCGCTCTTCAAAACGTTTTCAACAACATCGATAAGCTCTACCATCATCTCAATTACTTACTAGTAATCCTGCGAAAAGGTCTACGACAATACTTCCTTGAATCACCGCTTCAACAGCGACCTTTCACATAGGGCTACTCACACAACAACATTACAGTCCATCCGTAGCACTTGGAGCATCACAGCTTCGAAATTCCATTTCCCAGAAATAACCATCATCTACTCCGAGACACTCCAACTGAAATAACGACTACATTCTTCAGCCCATGTCACCTTCACTTCAGGAAACAATAACTCCACACTCTTGTATTGCTACTCTGCGCATCACTCTAACATCTTGCATCTAAGACATATCCGAGGAGCATAGCTTCTCCCCCACTAGTTTCAATCCCACTTCTGCAGACAGACAGTTAGAACACACTGAGTACCAACAGTGTTTCACACACATGTCGCGTACCGAAAGGAAATTAACAACAAGACTCTGGTCACAAGGACCGACTATGCTCTGATACCACTATAGTAACACCCTTCTAAACCCCCGCGGAAAATATAATAAAAATTCAGAGTAAACATGAAATACAAGGGTATCACAATTTCTTTAATATAAAATATCTTAGTCAATTGTCATGCCACACAGGAAACCATTTAATATAAAACACAATTCATGTTCAACACAGCGGATCACAACTCATGACATTGCATATTCATCATCTATGCAAGTCAATACAATACAATTATAAAACAACAATACCAACAAGATAATTCGTCTCTAAACTAGTGTTTCCCAGTGTTACAATCAGAGCATGACACGACACGACTACGGACTAGCCTATGAGCTATCCTCACCCATTCTGATGCCGCTACTCCTTAATCTGTAATCATCAAAGTAAGGGTGAGTTTCATTCGAATTAATAAACATTATGCAGTCATAAGCAATAAAATGTCATAGCAATTATCATCCACTCAATCATACATATAATCGGGATTATACAGCAAGCAAGCATCAATTTGACAATATTGGCCATCATGCCCACAACTCATCAATTTCATCAATGATCAAGTTATATTAACAACAACTCCTCAATACATCAATCACATAAGCACACCAAGGCATAACACTGGATTTCATCCAATCATGTTATAACCAATGCATATGATTCAACTGACACTATGCATGTGGTACCAATACATGGGATACACCCATCCAACTGATCTTTTTCATCACCGAGATACAGTTTTAACCAGCACAAATTCCACACAATGGGAATTATGCCCACCATTTTGATCCATTTCATCACCGGGATCCATCACCAAAAATGTATGCCAATGAATGCAACATATAACATGCTTACAACATCACCAATCCGATGTATCACATCGTCTCATTATCATCACCAATTCATCACCGATAAGCATGCATAAGTTTAGCATTCATACAAATATATCACACGCATACATTCACCACAATCCACATGTTAATATTAACAGCATATTAACATTCATAAATCATCAATCATCACCACGATTATACATCGTTACATTTATCATCATTGCACACAATGTAATAAATTATCAAACAACCCAACAGCATAATCACAAAACATGTATCATCTACGACATGTTATATAACAACATCACTCGTTGGATATCATAATCCCATCACCAACATAAATACATGCATCAATAATCATATATATAAGCACATATACATATACCATATTTCAATTCATCAACAATTAAATCGAGTTTTAAAAATAAAGTCGGCCACTGCCTATTTTATCACTTTATCAAATAAAGCATCTAATTAGCTTTGCAACACCCAAAACGGCACATAAATCGGATACTCAGATCAAAAGTTATGGGTTTTTAAAAATAAAACATTTTTAGAAAAATGCTGCAGAACCCGGGTTGTCCCTACATGGGAACCGGTTCCCAGCAACCCAGAGTCCACACGCTCTGTTTTTTATAAGGGGGAACCGGTTCGTCCCACATGGGAACCGGTTCCTACGTACCTGCACAGCCAAATTCATTATTTTGACAGCATTTACCCTATCCCATATCCCCAATTTCAGGTACATACGAACATAGCACACAAATACCATTAATTTTCACATCATCACACATTTCAGACAAGTTCTATACAAGTATTAACAGCACATATCATGAGTATTAACAGAATCATGTAATTCATACAAATTCATCAAAACCTAACAAAATTCCCTAAACCCGACACGTACGATTGAACTAGACAATAATCCTAATCAATCCTACTACCTACAATCGCATAAGGATTATTAACCCGAAGAATCCCCCCTTACCTCAGAGTCGAATCTTCGAAGGTCTTCTTCCCTTTTGGCTCTTCTCTCTTTCACGTACTTCTCTGTTCTTCAGACTTCTCACCTTCTCTTTTTCCAATTTCCTTTATTTTCATCATTTCACTATTTTATAAAAATAGGATAATTAGTTAGTAAGGCCTCTCCATTGGCACCTCCCTTTTTACTAACTACGTCATGGCCCAATAACAATAATTCCCATAATTCTTCCAAAAATCCAAAATTTAATTATTAAATAATTAAATAATTTCTGAATAATTAATTTAACTTGATTAAATTAATTCGTGAAATTACGGGGTGTTACACACTTAACTGTGTTAGAGTAAAACGATCACAGCAACCTAAAGAATGGCTGAACAAACAAATTTATCGCTGAAGGAGGATCATCCCATAGACCTCCACTCTTCAATGGAATTGACTACTACTACTGGAAAGGTAAAATGAGACTTTTTCTCTTGTCTCAAGATATAAATATGTCATATAAACTAAATTTTAAAGAGGTCACTATTCAACCCCCCCCCCCCCTTTCTAGTGATAATTATTTACATCAACCATGAGCTCTTAGTCAGATTGAAATGTTAACTTGATTATCTGTTTCATGTAATTATCTGCCTCTTGTTTCTTTCTGATTTTTTGAATTTCTATCTTTGTTCAGGTTAAGAACCCATTGTACTCAATTTTAATTATTTCCTTTGCTTGTAAAAAAATCCTATCAATACAGTCATTTAAGTTGATGTCTCTCAAACTACTTTTAGAAAAAATACTTTTAAATTTTAAATCAATTCAAAACTCCTTAGAATTGTTTTGAAATTTTAAGTTGATGCACTTACTAAAGTTTTAATTTGACGTACCGATGGATTTTTAAAACTAATTGTTAAAATATGAATATTTTTATTAGTTGTGAAAAGGAGGCCTCTAACAGAGCATAATAGGGAACACAATGAAAAGCAAAGATGATAAACAACAAGAACAACAAGGATTGGTTACAATTGCTATTTTTTACTTTCTCTATTCGTCAAGAGTATAAGTTACAAGAATAACAAATAACCCTCTCACCCTAAATTAGGATTTGCAGTATGCAATGATGAAAGACTAATATGCTATTTATAATAAACCTAACATACTAAACTAATGGGATTTTTCACAAATAACCATTACAAGTCAACTTAGGGTACAAGTTAACTTAAATAATTGGACATAACAAACAGGCCCAATTCGAAATACTAACAACCCTAGTATTTCGACACCCACATACTAGAACCCACTTCGACTACAGTATGTAGGTCTTCGATACATTCTTTATTGAAACAGGAAGCTACTCTTTGACCCACTAGAGTTGATCCAATTCTCATAAATCTCCCCCTTGGAACAAACTCTATAACATCAAAGAACAAACTAGCCTTCTTCATGTAGCTTTATCAACTGCATACAGTGGAAAAACTTACAACTTGGCAATGTCTTCATGATCATATCAGCAGCATTGTGATCTGTCAAAACCTTCATGTCATACCCCAAAATTTGCCCACTATATTTCAAGCTCTGATTCACAAAACAGCTCAAATGGTCAACAGTCGACTGATTTGACCTAAAAGTCAACTGTGGTCAAAAGTGCAGTCAAAATTCCCGATTTTTTGTCAACATCCCTATTTTGAAGTATCATTCATCATTTGATCAAGGATTGATCATGATTCATCAAGGAAAGTTCAGAAATCGACAAAACCTAAAGTTTCTAAATTAGGGTTTTTTGACCTAAAGTCAACTGAATTTTGACCAGCCATAACTTCCACATGGAACATCAAAAATTTCCCATCCAAAGCTCATTTTGAAGCAAATTGAATTCTCTACAACTTTGTCTCTCACATGCCAAGTCTAAAAATACTTCATTTGAGAGATATGGATCAAAAGATTATAGGTCCTTTTTGAAAGTCAACCAAAAGCAGTTTTTTGTCAAAGCCCGTATCATCAAGATAAAATCCTCAAATGGAAAAAATCTTCCAAAGTGGCGTGTACAAGACATCTTGAGGTTTCCAAAAATTCCTAGAACTCTCCCATAACTTAAAATTTGAGGGAGATATGCCTTGTCAAAGTTGGACAATTTTGGGTGAAAAATGTGAAGCAAATGAGTTTCAAATTGGATTTTTTTTGCAAAGAGGCCCAATGTTTTGTGATCCAATCTTGTTCCTCAAGTCATTAAGGAGATCCAATCCAAAGGCCACGAATTTTTTATGATCATTTGATTTTATATTGAATTTTATTCATTTAAAATACAATTTTAATCAAATAATTAAGAGAGAATACAAAAGATTTGTTTTGCTTTTGCTTCCAATCAATTTCAATCATCAAAAATACTCCAAATTTCGTGGCAAAGAAGAGTGGAAAGATAGAGATTGAGATTGAGCAAATTTGGAAATATTTACAAATCAATTTCAATCAAATTTTCAATCATTGATTCAAGGAGATTCATACCAAGTCTATTACCCTAATTCATTCATCTATAAATACATAACTTGTACAAAGTATTAGGGCACGAAAAAGTTGGAAGGAAAAGAGGGTTACAAAGTTGAAAAACTTCAAGAAAAGGAGCACACTTGTAGTCACCATTCAAGCAAGCTTCAAGAGATTCCACTCGTCCCAATCCACCTCCAAGGTAGTAAAGGGTAAGAACATGTTCATAGCTCAGGCCTTTAACACCTAAAACATGCGTTTCCAAATTTACATATTCATGCACATGTTGTAAATTCGTATTGCTCATATCCATGCGTTTTAATGTTATTCGTTTATGTAAATGAGTTCCTGGAAGCATTTAGGCGAAGTTTGAATCGTTGGAACAAGTTATAGAGGCCAAGAACGGGTTCCACCATGGCTAGGGAAAAATGGAGACATGGCTTTGTTCTTGTATTTCCAAGTGTTTTCAGGGCAAGACGATTGCACTATTGGATTCGTAGACCCCCATTTAATGGATTTGGGCACCGTTGATGTTTACCTAACGTGTTATTTTTGAGTTTTGAAGTTGCAGAAAAAACGAAGAAAATTCCGCAGGTAAAAGCATGGCAAAACCCGCAGCTAATTCCGCAGGTATGGAGCTTGAAGAAAGTGAACAGTGACATGGGAAGCGCTGGTTCCACGCGTGGTGACATGAGTGCCAGTCAAAACGTCTCTACTCTCAATTCACACGCGTGAGATGCTGATTGGTTGGTCAACGTTTCAAATCTCTCTCTCACTCCCATTGGACGCACACATTGGTGGTGGACCCCGCGTCTGACTGTTTCGTTGATCTCTAGTTTTTATATTTATTCTATCCAAGCCATTATATTAACAACAAATATGTGCAGCAAGAATGGCTAGTCCTCGTGTGGTAACCTTGGGGTCACTAGTTCGACCCCTGGGTATGACAAATATTTTTATTTTCAATTCTTCCTTGCAGATCTAGCAGGTCCCATGCATATACCTCCATCGTACACCCTCAGATCTCATCCACTGGATCCAGCGACCAACAAATCAAACGCCCAGGATATGCTTCCCCACCAGAGACCCTCATGAACCTGCCCTCTTTATGGTAGAGACAGTCTTATGGAGAACGATACTCTCGATGACCCTTTCAAATCCAATGAAAGGGCTACCTACCCTCCTTATGATATGGATAGCCCTTTCAAACGAAAACTTAAAGAACAAGAAAGACAATCTTAGGGTAGGTACTCTTAAATGCTTGCTCACACATTCAAACTTTCAAATTACTTTTCACACCTCTTTTTCAAATCAATTCAAAAGGCTACGCTTATTTACAAGCTAAAGTCCTTATTCAAATCTTTTCCTAAATCACACACAACACTTATTTTCAAACAATTCAAACAAAGTGAGCTAAGCAATTAAGAGCCCATGGATAACCATGGATACAAAGGGTGCTTACACCTTCCCTTTGTATAACCTACCCCCCAAACTCAAAATATTTTTAAAAGGTCTTTTCCTGTTTGTAGCGGGGAAAATCTGATATCGAAGCCATGAAATTGACTCGAATCAATATTTCGTTTGAAATCGCCACCGCGCTTTATTTTTTCAAAGGAAAAGGGAAAAGAACGTAAAACCCAAAGTTTTGTTTTTAAAACAAAAGAGAACTCAGGTTCGGGTGTTGATTATATGAGGGGAAGGTTTAAAGCACCCCTCATATCTGTGGTACTCCACAGGAACCTTTTTGAAAATCTGTGTTGTGTGTGTGCTAGAAAACGATTTATTTTATTTTAAAATAAGCTCGGCAAGACATTAAGCCTTGGGCCTACATACCTCCTCGGTGCAATGGAGAAGTCAGAGCTAATGTAGTTCCGCTTTTGGGAAAACGTTTTTTAAAACGAATAAACACTTTATCGTCTTCGGAGAGAAATACTCAGCCGTTAATTTTGAGCATGAGAACAAATGAGTTCTTTGCATCGCAAATGAAAGAAGGGCTCCAACTCGGATAAAATCAACGAGTATGCCACTATCTCTCTCACGCGGAAAAGATCTCATTATATCAATCAATTTTCAAAATCAAAGGGGTATAACCACTCGTTTCGACAATTAATAGTGTCTAAACTTTTGAATAAAAATAGGAAAAGGCCACTAAGGGCAAAAGATATTTTTAAAGAAAAACGTTTTTGAAAATGATTGCAAACATAAGAAGGTTTTTGAAAAAGGGAGAAGATTTTGAAAATTTAAGAAGTGGGAGGAGATGAAGAGGCTAACCTAGTGCATAAAATAAAAGCTAAGGAAAGAAACGGTCTAACCGAAATAAGAAGCCAACACTTGACATTATGAGTCAAGGTAGATTTCCCATCCTTTGGACTTATCAATACCAACACATATTACCACTTGGGGATCCAGATGAACATATTATCTTAGCACCACTTTGCATTAAGCACATTAAAATTCTGACGAAAATCGGGCAGAGTAACGGCTGTTTTCGGGTAAAATCCTTATATCAATGCCTTGGAATTAACCATCAAGGGCTTTCAAGGAAGTACCTGCACATACAAACAAACAACAATCTAATGCCATACAGACAGAATAACAGCAGAGTAACAATATCATGAGGGTACAGAGGTACTAAGTCCATAAGTCCGAATCTCCAAAATGCTAGGGATAGTAACCAATAGTCCGAAAAAGAGCCTTAAACGTTTTTTAGATTTTTTGTTGTTTATTAATGTTTTAGCATAAAAGTAAAGTATGGTCCAAGTGGACAAAAGAAAAATAGCGGAAGCATAAACATACGTCCAAATGGACAAAAGGAAAATGGCGGAATGTAAATATGATGAAATGATAAAATAAAGCGATAAAGCGAGAAATATAAAGAGCGGTATAGTAAATTGCGGAAATTAAAGTCAATTGTTAGATGTTAAAGATAACCATCTTGAAACTTGTCAAGTATGTTATCAAAGTTAGTAATAAAGATCGATGGTGAGTGAAGGATGTACTCGGATTTAAACTCAATAGAAATTTATCAGAAGCTTGATAAAATCATAGCGACTACACGATAAACCTCCATAAGTCTTAAATCAACCGCATACAATTCTCTTCCATATTTGATCTTTTTGATTCGGGACACGAAATATTGCGCTATGTTAAGCAGATCGCCAAGTGATTTATGTAGAAATCACCCTACAACGAGGCCGGTCAAAACTTTATGTGCTAATGCATGCGAGAAGAACGATATGTAGATCGTTTTCCGAAAGCAATACCGCACGAAAAGAAAAATGGTGAGTGATCTAGTCTTTACCAAAAATCGATAAGAATTCTCAAGGTACCAAAGACTTTCATCGATCAAAAGAAAAAGAAATAAAAGATGGAACCACATCAAAGGCTCCTTTCATCCATAATTTCAATCACTTAATTTTGCGGATTTGGATTCTCATCATATCGACGCCCTAAGTCCATTGAAATTAGAGAGAAATTAGGCCTCTAACTTGTGATTCAAAGAAAATATCAAAAGAAAGGAGTAGAAGATGAGTTAGAACCAAAAACAAGTCAAAAACCACAAAAACAAGCATTCTGTCCAGATGTAAATCGATTTGCACAGAGTGTAAATCGATTTGCATAACTCTGTTTTCAAAATCTGCGCAGTTTTTAGTTGTGTAAATCGATTTGCACAAGATGTAAATCGATTTGCACAACACAGTTTTCAAAAAAAACAGCAAATAAAGAGAAGAAAACTTGTTTAAACATAAAACCAAACACCTTGTGATCTTGGATCAATTTGTGCACGAAAATGTATCAAGTAAGCAAGCAAATCTCATCAATATAGCACCAAAGGTGCATCAAGCATAAACAACAATGGATCACATCTTGAATTATGGATTGGATCTAGAATTTTACCAAATATTTCACAAACTTTGTATCTTCTTCAAGAACACACAACCACAAGCCTTGATCTCTCACAATTGATGAAGAAAAGTAGTGTTTATGTTGAGGTTTAGCTCTAAATTAGTGAGGTTCAAGATGTGACTCACTAATTTTTATGGAAGAAGAAGAGAGCTTTGAGTGAGGGGTTTGGAAGAGGTGAGGAGAGAAAGAGCAAGAGTTTTCTTGGCTATCCAAGCTTGAAAAATGAAGAGGGGAATGCCTCAATTTATAGGAGCTAGGCTTGGGAATTTTTGTGGCTTGGAGTTAGGATTGGAAAATAGAATTAGGCTTGGAGAAAGGTTTTGGAGCCAAAAATGAAATCCAATGGTCTTGATGCAATCACATGAGGGCTCATGATAAAATGATGTAGGAAATCCAATGTGAGAACTAAGTCATGCTTCCCATGCTTGCAAATGATGTCAACACTTTCAAAAGCTGAAATTTGCCTTCATTTTTCCAAATTCGCACTGGTGCAATCGATTTGTATCTTATGCAAATCTATTTACATAGCTGAAAAAGGCAAAATCTGGGGAAAAAACAGTTATGCAAATCGATTTGCACCTTATGCAAATCGATTTGTACTGATGGCAGAAGCAAAATCTGGTGCATAATCAGTTGTGTAAATCGATTTACACCTTATGCAAATCGATTTGCACAGTGCAATTGTTGAAAAATGCTCCTTTTGATGGGTAGTTTGACTTGATACCTACAAAACACAAACATACAAAAGCACAAGGCAATATTTTTGGTATTTTGGTTAGTAAAACATATATATACAAAAAACATTGGTGTTTGATGATCCCTCTTACAGATGAAATGAGCATAACACCGAGAGAAGAGCTTTAAGATGAAACTCTTGATTGATGATTGAAATGCAAATGATGTATGACCTTAGGGTCAAAAATTGGGGTATGACAGATGCCCCTATTTAAGTTTCTTCTATCCGGAGATGTGAGGGTTAAAATCCTCGGCTCGACGTAATTGAAGAGACTTAAATATAAAACACACAATTTTTGAACCTAAGGTATGATGCGATGCTAATGGATGCATCAAGTATGATTATGGAATAGAGGGAAGTATAACACCACTGGGGAGATAAGAAAGGATTCCACTGGGGAAAAGGTATGTGTCATCCAGGGATAAAACTTGGATTTCACAGGAGAAAGAGACAGTCGACAGAAGTTTTCAAGATATAATATGATTGAACTTCGGGAAGAATCAATAGAGAATATCTGAGGCATACATGAATGTGGCTACATCAATTGAATATCAAGGTAAAACATGATTGGACAACATCAAATGACAATCAAGGTAAAACGTGATTGGGCAACACCAACTTACAATCAAGGTAAAACGTGATTGGATATCGTCAAAGGATAATAAAGGTAAAACATGATTGGATAATCATCAACGGACAATCAAGGTAAAACATGATTAGATAATCATCACAGGTCCATCAAGGTAAAACATGATTGGATGTCATTAAGGGATAATCAAGGTAAAACATGATTGGATAACATCAAATGACAATCAAGGTAAAACATGATTGAAGGTAACCAAGATAAAACACAGTTGAAAGCGATCAAGATAAAGCATGACTGGAGGCAATCAAGATAAAACACGATTGAAGGGAACCAAGATAAATCATGATTGAAAGCGATCAGGATAAAGCATGATTAGAGACAATCAAGATAAAACATGTTTGAAGGGAACCATGATAAAACATGATTGAAATCTTTCAGGAATGACACTGTAAGAAGAAAAGATACATCTAGGAACAACACTAGACAGACAAGACAAACAAGTATCTTTTTTTTGGATAGGCGCCAAGTAAGTTGGACTTTGATCTCAAGGTGAAGATGTTGATAGCAACAGGACCTCAGAAAATGCAAATGAGTATGAAATTTTTTTCCAATGCATGATGTTGAATTTTTCTATGCACGATATATGATCAATGCAATGCAATCGTTTGTGACAACTGAGGGAGACTCTTTTGTGAGGCAAGATTAAAACTCTGATTCCTCAACACGAGAACTCTGCCAACTCTGCTTGGGAAGAAGATGCCTAAACACACTTCTATTATACCGGTAACTGTATCAAAACGATGATCCTTTGAGGAGGGCTGATAAAACTGCTTGGGGATTACTGAAGAAGATTGCCCCTGATTGACTAATCGTTGCAAGTTAACTGATCATGGATTCAGTTGAACTGTACTAGGGATGAACTGATCATGGCTTCAATTCTTGAAATGCATGCTGGGATGGCTTGCCCCAGTATAAGTCTTGAAAGGATATTTTGATCAACAAATCTTGACTGAACATCTGAACAACAGGATCTTGAAGTAACGTGCCCCTGATAGGATCACTGATCAAGTTTCTCAACTGTTTGAACTTCCTGAAAGATGAGTGCTTACTTGCAAATAAAATGTTCATTCAAGAATGGTAATTTTAATGCAATGCTCAAAGAATATTTTTGAAATTAAAATCATAACTGGAATGATGTTATTGATGTAAAGCAAATGGAATCACTGGACAAAACAAAGGGTTAAGACATTCAAAGTGAAAGATAAAGCAAAGGCATGATATCAAAACAAATGATTGGAAAATCTCATGGGAGTCAGCTTACGCAACCTTGTTGTAGTATGCTTTCAAACAAACCTTGCTTCAATTAGGTCTTTTAAAGGTTGTAACGTGGCCAGGTTCACGGTTTAAGAAACAAAGGATATAAGGCTCAAAATTTGATTGTTCCCACCCCTTTCGTGATGATCTCCAGTCCTACAACTCAGTTAATTCAACTTATGCATTCAGGTTCCAAGAGGCTTCTGGAATTGCTCCTTTGATAATGATGATAGTTCACAAGCAAAGAGAACTTTCGAGATTGCAGTCACTTCTTCCTTTTTGTTGTCACAACATTTTGTTGCTTGAGGAATTTATTGACTTCTCTTTTTTCATCTTTTTCTTTTGATATCCCTAACTTTTGCCTGAACTGTTTATTTTTGATCTTACAGTCAGCGGGATGCCCTTATTTTTGCCTAAGTCATTTTATGGTTTTGACTTAGCAGGCTTATCTTTGTATATATGTTTTTTTCATTTTTTTTTGAAAGATAGTGACTGCCTTGCTTAATGATTGATGAACCATCATTGGCTTTTGATTGGCATCTCCAACATTTCTTTGATGTATGCGGAGGAAAGCTTGTGATTGAAACCTTTGTTAAAAGGTGTACTGAATGATTCTCTTAAAATAGAATGCACAGCCAAATTAACTGAGAACTACCCTGCCCCAGGTTAAAAATGCGGGTTTTTCGTACATAAAGAAACATCAACTTCGAAGGCTCAGAGGGGTTGACAAGGGATTAACTTCCTTATTTCTCCAGTGTTTGGGAATTGAAACAATGCCTGTACATCATCAGCAAAGTTTTATTCGAAAGCATACAGCTCAACAACTTGGGTATTTCGTTGTCATCATCCTCCCTCCAATCTTTGCATAAAACACAAGTTTGATAGAGAATAGCAGATGGAAGAAAAAGTTTTGTAAAAGAAGGCATAAACATAAACATAGTAGATGAAAATGAATTCAAAATATGCAATGCTCATTTCATTAAAATTACCATTCAGAAACAAACAAAGTCTAAAAGTAAACAACACAATAAAGGAAATGCAAACAGTACAAAAACAAGGCCTAGTGACTAATCAGCAACAAAGATGAGCTATCTCGTCTGAAACACTTGGCTTTAGGAATATCTGGCTTTGATCTGTCTTCAGCCACTCTGTTATGGCAAAGGATTAGTGACAACATTGGGACCCATATCCTTGAAAGAGAGCATTTTTGATCTCACCAACTCTTGAACTCTTTCCTTCAGAGGAAAACATCTTTCTAAATCATGGTCTGCTGCACCTTGATGGAAAGGACAATGGAGATCAGATCTGAAACCATCAGGGAGAGGATTTCGAGGAGGCGACATAGCTCTTGTTGTAATCAACCCTTTCTGGACCAAAGCAGGGTACAGTTCTGTATAAGTCATGGGGATAGGATCAAAGTCGACCCTATTATGAATCTGATTCTGTTTAACAGCTTAAGGTTGAGGAACTTGAACTCGCACAGGAGCGACAGCGGCTACATAAGGTTGATCACCATTTTGAGGTCTACGAAGAGATCCCCTTCTGTCATCTGACACAGCATTAGTCTCATGCTCCTTCTTCTTGTGGAAGTTTCCATAAGGTTTCTTCGATCCACCAGAGGATTCAGCAACATTAGCAACCTTCCCATTCTTGATTCCTTCTTCGAGTCTCTGGCCAATAGTAACCAAGTCTGTGAAGTTTGAGGACACACTTCCAATCATTTTCTCCCAGTAGAAAGGGGAGAGAGTATCCATGAACATTCCAGTCAATTCTTTCTCAGCCAATGGTGGTTCAACTTGGGAAGCCAATTCTCTCCAACGTTGAGCGTATTCTTTGAAAGATTCCTTTTCCTTCTGAGCCATGTTTTGAAGTTGACGACGGTCAGGTGCCATATCCAGATTATACTTGTATTGTTTCATGAATGCATCAGCTAAATCTTGGAAGTTTTGAACACAACCCTTTTCCAAACTCATGTACCACTTCAACAAAGCTCCACTTAAACTGTCTTGAAAGCAATGAACGAGCAAATTCTGGTTGTTGGTGTAAGCAGTCATTTTTCTGTAGTACATGGTCAAATGACTCCTTGGACAAGTATGCCCCTTGTACTTCTCAAACTCGGGAACTTTGAACTTGGACGGCATGACAAGATTTGAAACAAGACCCATATTATCAGCATTCACACTAAAGAAATTGCTTCCTTCCATGGCTCTTAGCCTCTTTTCCAATGCCTGATATTGCTCACGGACTTCTTCAACTTCACCATAATCTCCTTGACTAACACTTCGAGAACCAACAGAACGGTAATCATAGAGAGGATTGTCATAGCGAACTGGAACAGCTTGAGCAGTAGTATGAACAACAGGTGGAGGTTCAGAAAAGACCGGAGGTTGGAATATCTGCCTCGAAGTTTGACCCACCATAGAAGCATTGACATATGTTGGAGAGAAATTCTCAGGCAACCCAAATTCTGGCCAAGTAGAAGGTGGCTTCTAAGCAAATGAAGGGTCAACAACAGCAGTGGAGACTTCGGAAATAACAGTCCTCTGGGGGGGATCAGTCCTAGCCATCAACACTTGCATCATCTCGGTAAGCTTAATCATGCCTGATTTCAACTCATCAATTTCCATTCTGACTTCCATGTTATGTTTCTCTTGATCTGCCATTCTTTGTCTAACAGCAGCTCTAGTTCCGTACTTGTGTGGAGGAATCAGCTTGACAGTAGACAGACAAATTCTGAAGATGGAGACAGACAAGGATAAGTTTTCTGGACAACCTGGATGTATGTATGCAAATGATGCAATTGTTGTTGTCTCTTTTTATTTATTTGATTTTCAAGGAATTCAAGTGAATGCATGGATGCATGGTTTATGCATCAATCACAATCAAGATCACACATGGTCACACAAACAGGGTTCAAAAGTTCGACGTCATGAGCATGGAGTCAAAGTTAAGAACCACCCACAAAGGTATGTACTAGGGAATTTTGTACCTGCCGAACGGGTTCTACAACGGTTCCCAGAGTTTTCAATCTTCTATCGGATAATACCGGCACGCACAATTGCTCATGGGCGCCAATAATATGCCTAAAAAGACCTCGTCTGAGTGTAGCATCGCATGACAACAAGCTCAAATTGGTACTTGACCTTGTTTCTGCGCTACATCCTAAAAAGGCTTAGATGGGTTAAAAGGATTCTAGGTCATTCAGCTTCTACGGACACTCACTATTGAAAGTAATAGCGTCATCACGATAGTTCGTAACAACCTCTACTACCTTCCATGAGGCCTCCACTGATTGGGATTCCACCATATGATTCTCATGTTAAGGATTGCTCCTGACATGCAACTATTGGTCTTACCACCTCCTATCTCAAGTTACTCACCAAAGTCCGGGTTAGGACTTTATCTCGTCACAGAGGAACCATCGAGCACCAAAAAGAAAAAAGAAAATAAACAAACAAAACACACAATAATATATACAAATAAAACACACAGATAAACAAAAATAGGCTTAACACACTTAAAACTGGATCCCCAGTGAAGTCGCCATTTCTGTAGCGGGGAAAATCTGATATCGAAGCCATGAAATTGACTCGAATCAATATTTCGTTTGAAATCGCCACCGCGCTTTATTTTTTCAAAGGAAAAGGGAAAAGAACGTAAAACCCAAAGTTTTGTTTTTAAAACAAAAGAGAACTCAGGTTCGGGTGTTGATTATATGAGGGGAAGGTTTAAAGCACCCCTCATATCTGTGGTACTCCACAGGAACCTTTTTGAAAATCTGTGTTGTGTGTGTGCTAGAAAACGATTTATTTTATTTTAAAATAAGCTCGGCAAGACATTAAGCCTTGGGCCTACATACCTCCTCGGTGCAATGGAGAAGTCAGAGCTAATGTAGTTCCGCTTTTGGGAAAACGTTTTTTAAAACGAATAAACACTTTATCGTCTTCGGAGAGAAATACTCAGCCGTTAATTTTGAGCATGAGAACAAATGAGTTCTTTGCATCGCAAATGAAAGAAGGGCTCCAACTCGGATAAAAACAACGAGTATGCCACTAGCTCTCTCACGCGGAAAAGATCTCATTATATCAATCAATTTTCAAAATCAAAGGGGTATAACCACTCGTTTTGACAATTAATAGTGTCTAAACTTTTGAATAAAAAGAGGAAAAGGCCACTAAGGGCAAAAGATATTTTTAAAGAAAAACGTTTTTGAAAATGATTGCAAACATAAGAAGGTTTTTGAAAAAGGGAGAAGATTTTGAAAATTTAAGAAGTGGGAGGAGATGAAGAGGCTAACCTAGTGCATAAAATAAAAGCTAAGGAAAGAAACGGTCTAACCGAAATAAGAAGCCAACACTTGCCATTATGAGTCAAGGTAGATTTCCCATCCTTTGGACTTATCAATACCAACACATATTACCACTTGGGGATCCAGATGAACATATTATCTTAGCACCACTTTGCATTAAGCACATTAAAATTCTGACGAAAATCGGGCAGAGTAACGGCTGTTTTCGGGTAAAATCCTTATATCAATGCCTTGGAATTAACCATCAAGGGCTTTCAAGGAAGTACCTGCACATACAAACAAACAACAATCCAATGCCAGACAGACAGAATAACAGCAGAGTAACAATATCATGAGGGTCCAGAGGTACTAAGTCCATAAGTCCGAATCTCCAAAATGCTAGGGATAGTAACCAATAGTCCGAAAAAGAGCCTTAAACGTTTTTTAGATTTTTTGTTGTTTATTAATGTTTTAGCATAAAAGTAAAGTATGGTCCAAGTGGACAAAAGAAAAATAGCGGAAGCATAAACATACGTCCAAATGGACAAAAGGAAAATGGCGGAATGTAAATATGATGAAATGATAAAATAAAGCGATAAAGCGAGAAATATAAAGAGCGGTATAGTAAATTGCGGAAATTAAAGTCAATTGTTAGATGTTAAAGATAACCATCTTGAAACTTGTCAAGTATGTTATCAAAGTTAGTAATAAAGATCGATGGTGAGTGAAGGATGTACTCGGATTTAAATTCAATAGAAATTTATCAGAAGCTTGATAAAATCATAGCGACTACACGATAAACCTCCATAAGTCTTAAATCAACCGCATACAATTCTCTTCCATATTTGATCTTTTTGATTCGGGACACGAAATATTGCGCTATGTTAAGCAGATCGCCAAGTGATTTATGTAGAAATCACCTTACAACGAGGCCGGTCAAAACTTTATGTGCTAATGCATGCGAGAAGAACGATATGTAGATCGTTTTCCGAAAGCAATACCGCACGAAAAGAAAAATGGTGAGTGATCTAGTCTTTACCAAGAATCCATAAGAATTCTCAAGGTACCAAAGACTTTCATCGATCAAAAGAAAAAGAAATAAAAGATGGAACCACATCAAAGGCTCCTTTCATCCATAATTTCAATCACTTAATTTTGCGGATTTGGATTCTCATCCTATCGACGCCCTAAGTCCATTGAAATTAGAGAGAAATTAGGCCTCTAACTTGTGATTCAAAGAAAATATCAAAAGAAAGGAGTAGAAGATGAGTTAGAACCAAAAACAAGTCAAAAACCACAAAAACAAGCATTCTGTCCAGATGTAAATCGATTTGCACAGAGTGTAAATCGATTTGCATAACTCTGTTTTCAAAATCTGTGCAGTTTTCAGTTGTGTAAATCGATTTGCACAAGATGTAAATCGATTTGCACAACACAGTTTTCAAAAAAAAAACAGCAAATAAAGAGAAGAAAACTTGTTTAAACATAAAACCAAACACCTTGTGATCTTGGATTAATTTGTGCACGAAAATGTATCAAGTAAGCAAGCAAATCTCATCAATATAGCACCAAAGGTGCATCAAGCATAAACAACAATGGATCACATCTTGAATTATGGATTGAATCTAGAATTTTACCAAATATTTCATAAACTTCATATCTTCTTCAAGAACACACAACCACAAGCCTTGCCTCCGTGACCATTCAGGCGTTCAAGCACACCTTTCTTCTGTGACCCTCTTTCTTACAATGATAGCATCGAATACCATATGCTTCGTGAAGGCTCTCTGATTATTGGCATACATTTTGCTAAAACACTCTAAGGAAGATCGTGTTGGAAAAGATGCTATATGACTTAGCATTCAGACTTCAACATGTTAAAGAAGATGTCATGACATACTGGCTACAGAAAACTGATCTAGCTCTTGGATTAGACTGTTTTATTTACTACAAGAATCTTTATTTCAACTCAGAATATTCGAAGAAATCAATCAGGGTGATATTTTAGCCAAGTTGGATTCAATCAAGAAGATTTCCATGGTGTCTTTGATTACATAAATTATAGGAAAGATTGGATTCAAGTCCTAATTTCTTGGAGAACAAGTAGCAGACTTTTTGGAAGCCTCACTACTGTGATTTGAAGCCCAGTCCAGAAAACAAAATATCTATAAATAGAAGGGTTGTAACCTAATTTAGGAGTGGAAGTGATATTATTTGTTTTAGGGTTTAAGAATCCTTATTTTTCTGTGTGTTCCATCTATGTACATTCATAAACCTTTAGGTGTTGAATGTTATTTTGATCTCCGAAGCTTTTAAGCAAGGAGAGTATTTGCATCCTCGTAAGATTTGAAGCATCGAGGAGTAGTTTTATTCAGGAAGATTACCTTCTGGTTATTATTTTACTTGACTTTTATTGTCACTGGGATTGTGACAAGAAGGGATTTGAGGAGGGCCTCATACCTAGGTGAGACTTAGGAGGAAGTCTTAGGAAGGGTAGTGATTTAGTGAGAAGGGTAAACTGGGACTGTTTAACTTCGAATTGATACTATCGGATATTGATTTCATTCTGGCTTGGTAGCCCCCAGAGTAGGAAGGTTTGTTCCGAACTGGGTAAACATATCGTAATGTTATTTACTTTCTGCAAGTTTATTGTTGTTGTTATTATTCATGCTCATAACTCAGATATAGTGTCGTGACATCTCATTCGATGTCTTATATCAGATACCAGAATTTCAATTGGTATCAGAGCTGGCACTCTGCTCTGCATCTGAGTGAGATCTAGGGAATTTACTTTCTAGTACGATGGACAAGGAAGTTAGATTTCTGAACAGACTACCTGTTCTGGATGGAAACAATTATGACTACTGGAAACCTCGCATGGTTTCCTTCTTGAAATTTGTAGACATCAAGATTTCGAAGGCAGTTCCAAAAGGGTGGACACATCCTGTCAATATGGGAAAAGACAATCAACCCACCAATGTGTTAAAACCATTGGTAGATTGGGATCAAGAAGAAGACGAACTCACGCTAACCAATTCCAAGGCTCTGAATGCCATATTCAATGGAATTGACAAGAACATCTTCAGGATGGTGAAGACATGTGAAGTGGCCAAAGATGCATGGGAGATCCTTAGAACAGCACATGAAGGCACTTCTAAAGTAAAGATGTCAAGACTTTAGCTGTCAACCACTCAATTTGAGAATATTAGGATGAAAGAAGATGAAAGCATTCATGAATTTCACATGAATATTCTGGAGATAGCTAATGCATCAAGTGCCTTGGGAGAGAAGATTCTTGAAGAAAAACTGGCTAGGAAGATGTTCACGTCTCTTCCCAAAAGGTTTGACATGAAGGTGACGGCTATTGAAGAAGCTCAAGATATCAATCAAATGAAGTTGGATGGTCTAGTAGGATCGTTACAGACGTTTGAATTAAGCATCAATGATAGATCCGAAAAGAAGAATAAAAGTATAGCCTTTGTTGTTGACACTGAAGCTAGTTTGGAGAAATGTGACATGGATTCAGAAGAAGGGCTACCGAATGCAATAGCTCTGCTAGGAAGAAAATTCAATCGAGTGATGAAACAGATGGAAAAATAGCCAAGATCAAATGTCCAAAACAACTCATCTGACATTCAGAAATCACATGATGCTGGAAAGAGTAAGTCTGAAGAAAATCCCACTTATGAAAAAGGTCTACAGTGCTATGAATGTGGAGACTTTGGACACATCAAACCTGAATGTCTGACATTCCTTAAGAGATAGAAGAAAGGTCTATCGGTGACCTGGTGTAATACGGTGGGAGAACTGACTTTTTATAAATGTCGCGGTTAGCAAGAGTCGCCACCGACTTTTATTTTATCCAATTAAGAAAGGCTAAAAGAACAGAAAAATACCTTTTAAAAGACTTTGAGTTTGGGGGGTAAGTTATACAAAGGGAAGGTGTAAGCACCCTTTGTATCCATGGTTATCCATGGGCTCTTAATTGCTCGGCTCACTTTGTTTTCAAAAATGTTTGATGTGTAGTGTGCGAATAGAAAAAGAATTTGAGTAAGAACTTTAGCTTGAAAATAAGTGTAGTCTTTTTGAATTTGATTCTTTGAAAAGAAGTGGGAAAAGATTTTGAATTTTGAATTTGAATAGAGCAAGAAATCAGGAGCACCTACCCTAAGTTTAAAATTTTTTTCTTTCAGCTTTTCAGTTTGGAAGGGCTATCCATACCATAAAGAGGGTAGGGAGTCCTTTTATTGGATGTTAAGGGTCATCGAGGAAGTATCGTTCACCATAAAACTGTCCCTACCATGTAGAGGTTGGTAGTCTTAAGGGAAGGATATAATAGTCATTTAGGCAACAGGAGAGGATACCTTAGCAATTGGGACAATCATCATTTAAACCGAGGCAACATCGAGGGACAAAATCATTTTCGTTAAGGCAACTTCGAAGGGACATATGATCTTATGATGATTTATGAACTGAGGGAAACATTTTCTTTAGGTATCCTCGGAATCGAGGGACTTGACTATTTTAGAATCATAATAATAAAAAGGCAACAGGCAACAAGGCAACAAAAAGAGGTTACCCTAAAGGTGTGTGTGTGTGTGTCACAATCGGGTGATTCAGTTCAGTTATATTTATCTTATAATTTAGGAAAACTTAATTTATTAGCAGGCTTGTCACTCCTTAGATTACTAACCACACAGAAAAATAAAACAGTTTAATAGTCCTACGCTATTACAATAAACACCTGTTGATGCAGAAAGATTAAAGGCAGAAAAAAATAAACCTAATTATTATTACAATAAAACCCTTGAAGGGTAACAGAAAATAAAGGCAGAAAGAAAGGTAGAAAACTTTTTACAAGGCTTTGGGGCAGATACATAATAGCAGGCGATAGTAATGCGAATAATAAGATAAAATTCAAAATAAGGCAAAATTAAAATAAAGGCACATGCGACAATCAAGGGAGTATGAGATGAGAAGAGCAATTCGCGGTAATAAAGAAATTCAATGTTTAATTACAAAGGGCGAACCTAAACCTTAAAGGTTAATGAAAAAATTTGAAAATATGATTTACGGTTAATTATGGTTAGAAATTAACAAACCTAAAATTAATTATTTAACCTAATTACTCTAATTAACAAAGTTAAAAATCAATTATAAATCTAATTGATTATTGACTAAAAATTTAAATTAAAACTAATTATTAATCTAATTATTATTAACTAAAAATTTAAATTCAAACTAATTATTAACCTAATTAACTGAATCCTAATTAAAATTATTGACTAATTAACCCTAATTAGAAAATTATTTGTTTTAACTAATTACCTTAAAAACTATTAACTAATTAAAATTATTTCTAAGAAAAAAACTAATCTAAAAACCTACATTAAAAAAGAAATAAAGAAAAAATAAAAAATTTAGAAAAAACCTGGGCGCTGGGATCTAGTGTGGTAGTCTTCTGGAGGTGCACCGTGGGGAGTCGTCCTCAGGCCTTCAGATGAGGAGGTGTGGAGATCCAAGAGTAGAGAAGGAGAGGCATACCGTGAACCTGCAGAAGTTAGAAGCGTAGGATACAAGAATAACAAATAATTGAAAAAAAACTGAATGACACAGGCAGGAATCGAGCCCATATGTTTACGATTGCAGTCATAACTCTCTTACCAACCATACTGAATTAGTTAGTCATAAGTTAAATGGTTAAAATAAATTAAATATAAAGTTCAAACCATATTTGAAAGAAGTCAATGAATTCAGAGCTGGGCCCACGAGTAAGCCAATGGGAGCGAGAGAGAGATTGTTGAATCTTTGACTATCCAATGGTAGTTGTCCGCGCGTGAGGAGAGATAGAGAAATTGGACCGACCAGTAATAACATAACACACGTGCCACCAAAATCCAAGACAACTATTCATTGTCTTCTTCCTTAATATTTGCGATTTTACCTGCAGAACCTGCTGCAGATTTACCTGCGGATTTTTTCGCAGGTCCTTCTCCTTCCATGGTTGCACCTTGTAACCTGCAAAAGAAGCCATGAACAAAAAGGAGAGCTGCCCAGATCACACAAATGGAACGCCACGAACACGATGGAGGCCTCGTTTTGGACTGATATACCCTGCACATACGAAAACGAAGAACGACCTCTTCCTTGCCCTAACAATGGCATGTCGTTCTCCATGCGTTAAAGCTTCAAACAGATGGTTCAAATCTCCTCTATACTATGCCAGGAACTCAAACATGGTGTTAGTTTGCATCGAAACGTGATATATTAAGAGTTACAAGTTTCAAGAATATAATTAAACATGACCAACATGATACATGAATTTTGGGCATCATCACAAGTTATGAACCATGCAAACTTACTCTATAATACCTGAGGAGTGTGTTGAGATGATTGAGAAAGCTTGAAAGTGGCTGCAATGGTAGCACGAATTTCCCACCTTTCTTGATATTTTTGAACATTGGAACCCTAGTCTCTCTCTCTATATTTTTCATCCACTTATTTGCTGAATGTCTTGTGTATATATAGGGCTCAGAATTAGGTTAAAAGTTTGGAGAAAAAATCAAGCTTTGATTGGAAAAGATTTTACTCAAAATTTGCACAAAATCTTTCTTATTTTTGATTCAAATTCCATCTTTCTCTTTCTAATCTCTTTTGTACGAAATTTGTATCTAATATGAAGTATTTGGGTGATTGGATTTGACTAAAAAAATCAAATCTTTGATTAAAAACTAATTACTTCATATTTATGTGATTTATTAATATTTAAATGAATTAAAAATTCAAATAAATAAAATAAATACTATAAAAATAAAATAATTAGTTTAGGAATTCTCACAAAGCCCATAGACATGTTTGGAATCCATATTTTAGGCCCAAGAATTCAAAATACCAAAATTCTTCATTTTGCATTAAGTGCAATTTCTCAAAATCGACTAACTTGTGCAAGCCATAACTCATTCAATTTTTATCATATGGAGATGATCTAGGACTTTTTGGAAAGCTCAAGATGTCCTCTACAAGCCATATTGGAAGCTTTTTTGCATTTGGAGATTTTATCTTGACGATATGGCCCTTGACAAAAAACAGCTTTTTACGAGCTTCTAGAAGGACCTGTAATGTTTTGACTTATATCTCTTAGGCGGAAGCATTTCTTGACCTTGGGCCCAACATAAAAGTTGCAGATAATTGAATTTCCTTGAGAATGAGCTTCGGTTGAGGAATTTCTGATAAAGTATGAGAGAGATATGATCAGTCAAAGTTGGGTTGACTTTTACCTAAAAACCATAATTTAGCAACTTGAACTTTTGTTGACTTATACCGTATGATATATTTAGTTCAACACGCCCTTTTGGATTTTTTTTTTTTTTGTACCAACCCTTTTGGCTTTGTACAGCAAACAACCAGGCTTCTAATTAAATAACTAAGCTTCAATTTTTAATTTCTTTTTATATTTTTTTATTAAGGAATATTGACCCATTTTAATATTATATTCTCGCAAATTTTATCAAGTAAAACCCAACTTAATTCTTGAGTAATATGGTTTAACTTAATTATTAAAATTATAAAATATTAAATTAGTATTTAAAATAAAAAAATATTTATCATATTAATTTTTCGTCTTGATGGAAAACCATGGTGTATAATTCAATTTAGTCTATAAAAAATTAGACTTAATTATAATTATAAATTTTCTATTTTAATTCATTCATGCAATGCAATTAATTCTCATATTTTGAATTCAAGTAGTTTTAATATTTTTTAATATTTTTGTAATTAAAATAAATGTTTTATTATTTTTTAAATTATTTGTCATTTGTAAAACGTGACATATTATACTACTAGAACATTTGTAAAATTTCAAAGACAAAAAATATAAGTTACCCGCTATTAAAAAAATCAACCAAAACAATAGGGAAGTCAAAAATATTTAAAATAAAGAAATCAAAACAAATATCGAAGTCAAAATTATTTTTAAAAACTTTAAAGATAAGAAATATGGGGTGCAGTTACCGTGCATAGATAAAAATCTATGCACCATGCATAAATTATTATGGACCCTTGAATCATTCGATCAAATTCTAGACATCAATTGTTATTACTCAATACTCAATACTCACCACTCAATACTCAATACTCAATAATGGATTAAAAACATGATCAAATGGCTTATGTAAGCTTATGCATGGTGCATAAGTAAAATCCTTATGCATATTAGTCAAAAGCAGAAATATGTATTATACATTGATAAAAATATGAAAATTCATCAATTTTTCAGGAAAAAATATGAGAAGGAGAATCAAATCAGTATAAATTTAAAATACTACATTAATTACTTAATTACGTAATTAAATAAAAAGGAGAATCAAAATTATTATTTAAAATTAAATTAAATCATTAAAAACATATATTAATATTGTTATTTAAAAAATATATACTCCCTTCATTCTATTTTATAAATAAATTTTAATTTTTTAAATTCATCGAATAACTAACACTATCTAATTTATATATAATTTAAATATATTATTTATTTTTCAATAATTTTAAAAAATTAAAATTTATATTTATAAAAAAATGGAGGGAGTACTAACATACACACCGTTTTGGGAGGCTAGGTGGGTGGGAAATATTTGTTTAAAGGAGGAGTTCCCTAATTTATACGCGACTTCTTTGTTGAAACGGGTGGCGGTGGCTAGTATGGGAGGATGGTTAAATGGTGAATGGGAGTGGGGGAATTTTGGGGTTGTGTTGCATATTGATTCCGATCCGGTTGTAGTGGCGGAGGATGTTTCGCTTCGTAATTTGTTGGTTGGCCGTGAGCCTTTGATGGAGGGAAGGGATAAAGTTTCGTGGTCCGGTTCGGCGGAAGGTATTTTTTCCGTTGCTTCTTGTTATGAGTCGATGGTTTCTTCCCGCTTGCCGTTTGGTCCGTTGGGTAGATATGATATGGCTTTTGATTTAATTTGGAAGATTCAAGTGCCCTTTAAGATTAAGGCATTTGCTTGGAGGACTTTTGTAAATAGGCTCCCAACAAAGGATTTACTATCTTTTAGGGGTGTTCATTTGTCGGAAGAAAATTTAAAATGTGTTTTTTGTGGGATTTTTCCGGAAAGTTGTGATCATTCTTTCTTCAAGTGTTCTTTGGTGAGGGGGGTGTGGAGGGAAATAGCCGTGTGGATTGGTAAACCGGTGGGGAATATGGAAGAAGAGTGTCTTCATAGTTTTATGGATTGGTATATTTTTTGTAAAAAAAAGAAAGTTAAAGAGGGAAAAAGTGGTTTGGTTTGGTTAGCTATTTTGTGGACTTTTTGGCTAACTAGAAACGGGTTTTGCTTCCGGAATGAAGGATGGGTTGTTGATAATGTGATTTGGAATATCAAGTCCTTATTGTGGAAGTGGTCTTTTTTTGGAGAAATTACGCACCCAATTTATAGTTTTTATGAGTTTAGCAAATAGCCTTTGTTTTACCTCTCATAACTCTAGTTGGTTTGTAATTTCTCTTTATTAGCAGGTTTTTTGTTTTATTCCTGCTCTTCTGTGTAAACAGGTTTCGAGAACCCTTTGTTCTCGTTTTAATTCCATATTACTTACACAAAAAAATACTTGCAAGCATTAAGTAAAAATAAATAAATAATTCAGTTGAAAAATATAGTGAGTTTTTGAAAAAGAGACAATTAGACATGGACGTAGAATGTTACTAGAAATGTCTTGTCATACAAAAGTGTTGGTACTACTATTAATACTAGTATCTTTTAATAAGGCTGACAAGAAAATAGGACAGGTAATTAATTTAAAAGGATAGATAGACAAAGAAACGAGAATTTCAGAAAACAAAAAGAGAAAATGATGCAACAGTAATTCAATGAACTTGACATGTATGGCTCTCGCTGGTCTCTTTCAATATCTTTGGACTCTTTAGTAATCACGAAACAATGGAACATATGCAGTGAAAATGAAATTTACGTCTGTCAGAAGTAACCAAATAAATGAATTTGAGATAGTTGTTCAAATTAAAATTTGACTCGAATTTAAATAAATGAATACAAAATAACAATATAATATACATTAGATTTTGGTTTTAATGATTAATTTTTTTATAAATGGGAGAATAGAGGAGTATAATGAAATATTTTTCTAATGTTAAATTTAAATAATAAAATTGAGAATTTATTAAATATAAAAATTATAAGTGTTAAATTTAAGTAAATAGTTATCCTTAAACAAAAATAGTATAATTAAAACAACTTTATTTCTATATCATTTACACGCCCTAGATTAGTATTTACTATCTTTAGTACAACTCGTTTTTCTAGGAAGGATTTCAAAGAATTTACTTGATTTTTGACTTTTGACTTTTGGTAATTCTTTAATTTTTTTTGATTGACTACTTCTTTCAAGAATTCCTTCATTAGTATCACCTGATGTGGTCGACTATCACTTCATGCCGTTTTTATTCTTATTCATTCTTTTCCCACTCCATCGATTTCTTAACTCGGTGCTTATAAGAAGTCATCCATCTAGTTCAGTGGTGAAATTTATCATTCTTAGATCTTCTTGTCTCTACTGTTGAGTTTCTAGCTCCTTTTGAATTGCAGAGCTTCCATAAAGGTATTTTCTCATACCATTTCTTGTATCGTTCCTTAGTTATGGACATGTGAAAAGTGGTGACATAAACTAAGACACCTTTTCATTAGACTGCACTACTCTCTAGAATTCGAGGACTTGTGAAACTCTCGTCCTTTCCTTCAATTTGCAAGTCTCCTTAACTACTCCTTTAAGCACCAAGTCGTCCTTGGACAACTAAACGTATGAAGTCATCTTTGAATCTTAAAGTTTCCCATCTTCTAGAACTACTGAGCTTTTCCTTCAAACCTACTAAACCCCACTACTTCTTCTTGATTCTCGACCATGTAATTCAACGAATCACAAAATTTTAAGATTATCATACTTAATATTTATGAGATGATAGTAAGAACATGTAATCGGTTTTCTAGGGGTCCTTATTCATAACTTCTCATTATTTATCCATGACAAGATCCGAGACTTAGCTTCTCTAATACCAAAATGTAACACTACAATTAATATGTTAGAATAACATTTACAATGTTAACTTTGACAATAGATACAATAGAAATATCAAATTGAATTACAAACACTAATATTACCACAAATGTTACCACAAAGGTTGCACATTTCAAAGCTAAATGTCCAATCATGACACATCTTGGATACTTGATGTACATATTTGGAATATTTAGGCCGATTAGGCAAGCCGGTACCAGAACAGAAGGATATGATCGGTCTAGAGGAGTACAGGTCGGCCATGATCTATAGTCTGGAAGGGATTCTCGACCCAGTTTAGGATCCTTAGCCGACCAAGACAGTTACCGCAGACCGGGGGATGTAATCATAAACGAGCTCGGGGATGTTCAACCTTGGACACCCGTAACCATCATCCTCCCATCAATAGTCTTTACCGTTATGGAAGTTACAACTCTTTAAGAGCCAGACGGCGGAAGTTACGACAGTTCACCAATTTATGGAGGGAATCCAAGGTTCCTCCATTTATGAAGGTGATTTTGGCTCCAACAACTATAAATAGGGCTCCCGACTGAGGGATAAGCAAGACGTATTTTCTAGAGCTCGCATCAGTTATGCTGCTCAAATCCCTAAAGCTAAACACCACAAACTCCTGTGTGACCTCGCCAGAATCTTTTTCTGGGAGGTAATCAAAAGTGTTCTACAGGAACATTTGGCGCTCACTCTGGGGCCTAGGTAAAACTTTCCCAGGCCACACACCGTTTCACATACCTTCAACTCCGAGAAAACAAGACTTTCACCATGGATGAAACTGCCTTATCTAGCATCGTTCACTTGCTAACTATGACAGAGGCGTCAAAACAGCAGAACGAGTCACTACAAGGCTTTGTGCAATTCCTGCAGTCACAAATTCCCAAGGAGAGTGGGTTCACGCATGAATCACCTTATTTCTAACCTTTGTCAGACGCCGTGTGGGCTGAGGGGATCCCGGAAGATTTTAAACTTCCACCTCTACCCATCTTCGACGGCACGACAGATCCCGGGCTACACATCTGAGTCATGGACGATCAAGCCATATCACTTAGGGCTACCAATACTCTTAAATGCGTCCTCATACTGAGAACGTTCAAGGGGAAGCATTGGATTGTTACATGGGACTCCCAAGAGCTTCCGTCTCAGGATATCCCAACCTAGTCTAGAAGATGAGTCAGTCTTTTCCAATTCACAACTAGTGGGAAGCACCCGCCAACACCCCACTCAAAAATCTCTCGGGGATTACGGGACATGCTTTGGAATACTGTGCCTCTTTCAATGAAAGAGCCGTTCACAACGCCGGGGTACCCCAGGATAACACTCAGGTCAGCGACTCAGAAGGGCCATCAACTATAATACCAAATGCTATCGCAAAGAAGCCAATAGACCTTTTCTGTTGTAGTGTTATGGAGGGGAAAGCAGCGAAGAAAGGTATAACCCTAGCATCCCAAGGAGTTCCCCCAATCCGGACAGAAATGCACCTCGGAGGGAAAAGCAACCCTTCACATAACGACAAGATAAGCGAGAACATGGTCGGGCACACCGAGCAAGAAGAGAGCGGCCTTTCACCCCTCTTAATTCAAAAAGGTCAGACATACTAAGAGAGGTGGATCGCTTGGGTCTTGTAATCAGACCACCCCGGGATCGCAAGGCGATGGTGACCAGTGAGAAAGAACCATGGTGAACTTTTCACCGGGTAGGAGGCCACCATGGCGAGGACTGTATACAACTTAAGAAGGATATAGAAGCCCTGATTCAGCATGGTAAGTTGCCAACTTATGTAAGAGACGCCTTTTTGTCATCTGCAGGTAAGAAGAGCCCGACGCGGTCGAGAGCAACAAAAAGGAGGTCATACACGGAAGAAATCAAGAAACCCCGAGAAGGATATTCAAAGGAATCACACTCCGACATGCCTTAGGGGGAGCCGGGAAGCTACGGGGGAATGCAGGAGTGACGATGACTCATAAAATCGGGGAGGGAGAGATCCACTGGCCTTCCTCAGAAGAGTAAGCATGTCCCCCCTCCTTTTAGCAGGAAAAGATTCACGGTTTAGTTTGTTTCTATTTTAGGATCTGAATGTCACATAAAGTTCTTACTGTTCCATAATGAGGAACTTAGTCAAAGAAAAACTTGTAATAAGTTGGGATCGGATGGGGTACTCTTTTTCCCGTGGAGGTTTTTTAATGAGGCACCTCCAACCTCCCAATTAACAACAACAACGAGTTATGTAAAAGAAGTTGAACAATGAAGGGAAAAGACAGTGAAAGAGTAGCTAGAGTAAAAAGACGGTAAGGCCATCGCGGACCTTATCGCAATAGTTAAAGTGAACGTCATTGTAACACCCCGTATTTTCCATTTATTGATTTAATTAGAATTTAAATTAATTATTTGTATTATTCGGCATTTTAATTGGATTAAATTGGAGAAATTGAGAAATAATGTTATTGGGCCAGTGTTGTGTTTAGTAAAAGGGGTGTTGATTGTTAGGCCTTTACTAAAGTCATATTCTATTTTTCATAAAAGAAGGAAAAGCAGAAAATTGGAAAATAGAAAGAAAAAGAGCAAAAGAGAAGGAGAAGAGAAGAACATGAAAGAGCTTTGGAAGAGGAAGAGAAAGAACCAAGAACTTTTGCTAAGGTAAGGGGGTACTCTTCCGATTATCATCTATTATGCATTCATGAATGATAGGATTGATTAGGTGGATTAGTTCTCTCAGTTGCATGTGTTCTAGGTTTTGGGTTTTTTTTGGGTTCAATTATGTGATTTTGGTGCAATGGTATGGTTATGAATGTTTATGGATGTTAGATAGAATTGTGATGTGATAGAATTATGTTGAGTTGGCTCTATTTTGGTGTGGTATTCATATTGGTACGAAATGATGATGAATAGAGGGGTTGAGATGTTGTCAAAACTGATATTTTTGATACTGTGCACGCTGTAACCGGGTAGCAGCGGTGCTGTAACCGGTTACTGCGTGAAAAAATAAGGAAATTGGACGTTTTTGGCTGCTGTAACTGATTATCGTCCCTGCTGTAACCGATTACAGGTGTGTTTGGAAAATAGCGAATACATTGACGTAAACATGTAACCGGGTAGCGTCCATGCTGTAACCGGTTACACCTGATGTATTTTGAAAAATATTTTCTAAAATTCTTAACTTTCAAACCGTGTATCCGTTTTAAGTGCCGTTTTGAGTGTCGTGTCAATAATTAAAAATTCTATATATTTAAATGGCATTTTGGGCAGTAGCTCGATTTTATTTTAAAACTCCGATTTATTTATTTTGGTGAAGTTATATATTGTAGGCTTATATGGATAAATGTAACAACGTGATAATGTGTTCATTATATGATTGGGTTGTGAATGTTGTGATGAAGTCTGATTGATTATTGAATGATGCTAAGACATGTACGTACTATGTTGGTGATGATAACGGTGAATTATGTTGAGATGATATTGTTCATCGAATCAGTGATGCTGGTAAGTATGTTATATGTTGTATGCATTCATAATCATCTTTTGGTGGCTGAATCCCGATGATATTTTAGATCAGTGGATGGCATAATTCCCATTGTGTGGAATTAGTGCTGGCAGAGCCGTATCTCGGTGATGTTTAGATCGGTCAGATGGGTTAATCCCATGATGAATTGGTACCACATGCATAGTGTCAGTGCATTGCATATATACATTGTTATAACATGATTGGAAGACTTCCAGTGTTATTTCCTGGTAATGTGATTGATTATAATTGGCGTTGTTGATGAATGTTTCTGAAAATCTAAACATATTGCAGTTTGGTGAATAATGTACTTATGATGTCTGTTGTTTATGAACTCATAACATTTGTTAATTGTGAATGAGACTCACCCTTACTGTTGACATTTTTCAGATTGAGGAGTAGCAGCTATTGAGCTTGGTGAGGATAGCTTATAGGCTAGTACATTTAGTCGTAGCGTCAGTGTCATGCTGTGATTTGAAATATTGGGAAACGTTTGTTTTAGAGTTGTTTGATAACTCTTAATTTTATTTTGTTGAATAATTTTGTTAAGTTTTGAGGATGATAAACGATGGTTTAATATTATTCAACTTATGAACCTTATTTCCGCTGTGTTAACATGTTTCAGTGAATGTTACTTATTGAGTTCCTCGTGATAAGCATGACATGTGTTTTAAAAATGATTTTTGGCGAGTTGTAGCATCCTTTTTACATGTTACTCTGAATTATTTAATATGTTTTGTGGCGTTTTAGAAGGGTGTTACAATAGTGGTATCAGAGCATAGTCGGTCATTATGACCAGAGTCTTATCGTTATTATTCCCTTGTATACGACTAGTGTGATGTTTACACTGTCGATACTTTTGTTCTAATGGAAGTTGTTTTGTGAATTAGCAGAACAATGGCTGGAAGAGGTGGAAGAAATGATGACGCGATTGCTGAGGCCTTAGGAATGATTGCTGGTGTGCTGGAAGGGAATCCCAATGGAGCTAGAATTGGCGCTAACAGGAAGTTAGGAGATTTTCAGAGGAACAATCCTCCGTTGTTCAAAGGCACTCACGATCCTTAAGGTGATCAGAAGTGGCTGAAGGAAATCGAAAGGATTTTCTAAGTGATAGATTGTGCTGAGAACCTGAAGGTGAGGTATGGTACTCACATTTTCTAAGTGATAGATTATGCTGACAAAATTAAAAGGTATAAATTTGTTTCTTATTGGAATTTTGTGATGAATTTGTAATATTTTTTCTAGATTTGTTGTTAGTAATATTTTGTTTTGAGATTTAACGATTTTGTTATAAGATTTTTTGGAACTTTATGGTGGCTCTTTAGTTCTTTATTTGTGATAGTTTTGTTTCAATCTTTTCATTTCTTGTTGGAATTTTGTGATTATAGTTTTTTGTTTTCAGATTTGTTGTTAGTAATATTTTTTTTTCCAGATTTTTTTGGTGGATTTAGAGATTTTGTTTTGAGATTTTTTTTTGAAATATTTTTATTTGGTGGATTTAGGGATTTTTTTCCAGATTTGAGGATATATAATTTTTTTTCCAGATTTAGATAATAATATTGATATGATATGAAATCTAGATTCGGTAAATTTTTTTCAGATTTGAAGGTTCCGGATTTTTTCCAAATTTAGATAATAATATTGATATTAGATTGAAATTTGAATTTGGTATTTTTTTTCCAGATTTGAAGTCACCGAATTTAGTGACTCCAATAATTGATGAGTTTGAAATCTAAATTTGGTAATTTTTTTGTGTTATTCAATGAAATTTATATGAAAAAGATGAAGAAGATGAATGTTTTTAAAAATGAAGAAGATGAATGTTTAAAGTTAAATATCAAACAAAATTAATTATTCTGATTATTTAAAAATAAAATATTTAATATAAAAAATATTAAAATATTAAAAATTAAAATTAAATAAAAAATTAATAATAGATAATGAGTCATCCATCATAACCATTGAATATAAATAATAAATCAATGACTAAAAACCTCACTTCTCCAAGATGGTAAAAAATTCACTTGACCAGGCAAAAAGCCACCCTAACTAATTATCATTTTTGGCTCTCATAAAAACCCAAAAGTATATTTCCAAATTTCCAACCATTTGGAGCAACTACATAACCAATCTTTGATTTGAGGATTCTATGAGCTATCTCTGACACTAGTAACTCTACTTACAATTGTTATGTACCATTCGACCCACGCCTATTTAAAGTGCCACAGAAGTGAAAATTAAGAAGATATGTATTTTAGTGCAGTTACGTGATGATGTAGTCACATTAAATAATATGAGTAAGTAGTAGTAGGAGCTTATATTCTTCTTCCCATGTGGTTGTAAAGAAGAGCTTGGTGCCGGCATTGTCTGTAGGTACATGGTGGCCCCTGTACTTTTGTGGCAATATTAGGGTTCTTTTGTATTTACTTGGGTCCAATATTTTTTATTTTTAATCCAATCCAATTGTTCAACTTTTTGAATTAATATTATACACCGTTCATTTATTTGAATAATTATATCTTAGATTTATTTTGAATTTTAATAAAAGTAATATGTTTAAAATATAAGTTCTATTTGCGTTGTCCATGACGTTTCTTGCTCGTTTATATAAGGCTTAATTTAGACATGACTAGCGATGACAGATTAATATCTTTGTTCCGTTTAAGTCTGTTATATAAAAATTTGTAATAAAATAGAGTGAAACAGACATAGTTGACATAATTGAGGGTGTGGACATAAATTTTTTGTCCATCCATAAAAAAAAATAATGCGGAGCGGGCAGGTCGGGTCTTACATTTTTAAAGTTAGAAATTATAAAAATTCATGATAATGCTTTTGTTCGGAAAAAAATAGGGTGAGACAGGTGTCATACCCCAAATTTGTCCTACCCTTTAATTTCTAACTGGCTTAGGCTTTTGAATCACATGCATACCTCCATTAGGTCATGTACATAATTCATGCATCATTAACATTTAAAAGCATGGAATCAAGGATCTTGAAGAATTAAGTTTTTTCTTTTGATTCGAGGCTCCTATCTGATTCAAGCTTGTCTTGACTGGTTCCTTCATCAACCATGTTTTGTAAAACTAAGGTTTTGAATCATTGTTCATTGTGAATTCCTCTCGTCAAGCTACAAGAGTGTCGTCTTCATCAGGGTATACGCTTCAATTTGGTGCAAGGGGGTGTTATCTGACCTCGTTTGGAGCAAATGAAAGGTTGGCCAGAAAAAAGAAGTTAGTTGGTTATCAGCGACATCATTGGAAGTATCTCCATTTACATTCAAGTCATAGTTATTGTATTGGTGCATACCAGGGAAAAGAAGATTGAGAATATATTCATCTTAAGCTTTATGGTGACTACTTGAAAGAAGCAAATTCAAAAGCACTATTGACTGCGTGTTCAAAGTCAACCTTTATAGTTGACTCTTGACCCGAGATTTTGGGAATTTATCTTTTCAAGTGGAACTTGATTGTTCATGCACATAAAGAGAAGAAGCATTGGAAGTTGAAAGAAAAAGGAAGAGCGTTTGAATTTTACGACTTGAGGGAAATACAAAAGTCAATTTGATATGAAGGAAAAGGTTACATTACATTTACAAAAGAAAGAGTCAGGTTCTGTTACATCTCTAGAACCATACTACATTACAAAATTTACACTAACATTTACATGCTACTCCTAAACTAGTTTCTTCGTTTTTATCTACGCCACCTCCGGCTTCATCATGTTCCAAACAGCTCCCTGCAAGAAACTAGTACAAAACCATTCAGCCAGCCCATAAACCAAAACAAATCCAATCCATTGGTATGAGTTTATTCCTTCAAGCTTTCATCCATCATTTTCTGCCCATCCTCACAAATACTTGCTGCAAGTTAATTAAAAAACAAACAAAACTATCAGCAAAAGGGATGAACAAAAACAGTGCTGCACAAACAAAGCCGACATCCATCTTCAGACCTCAAAACAAGTCGATTCGCGCAGCTCAGCAAAGGCAAAATCAGAACAGTTCAGCCCAATTCAAAAGAAAAGATACAAAGCATTCTGCAAGTTAAGACAGTCACACATTCCCATACCAAAAATTCCAATTCTGCATACATACTAACAGAAAAAACCACAAAAAGTTTAGCTTCAGTTTATTAATCGTTAACCCATACCTTCTATGCAAACATTTTACCAACCGATTTCCAACTACCATTTAACCAACTCAAAAAATAACTAACAGAATTTCTATCCATTTCTAACAGCTACTAACAGGTCTGTTACCAATCCCAACAGAACTCTAACCAACTCATAACTACCAAAAACCGAAATAACAGAATCAGTTACTTGTCCCTAACTACCTTATAACAGAAAAAATCAGAGTTTGTGAACTAACCTTCAACTTCTATAAAGTCAGAGCTTGCTCCATCACTTTTGGGGGCTCTCGATTCATTCTTCTTCACTTCTTCACAGCTTCAATCTTCACCTTCTTCATCATCTCATAACCTCTTCAATTCAATCATCAAAAATTCTTCAAAAAAAAAGCGACAGAAAACTCTTCAACCTTGCTCTCTATCATCGATCATTCTGCAACCTTGAACCTTCACCTCAGAAAATTCTCCAATCTTCAACCTATTTCAATCATCTATCATCTCCATAACAGAAAACAGTTCACAACAAAAAACTGAGAAAAAGAAGAAAAAGAATCGGCAACAAACCAGTAACAAACCTCATCTTCTCCAATCTTCAGAGTTCATTCTTCCCGCTCACGATTCCTTCATCATCTTCATCGCTTCTTCAATCACCATAAACAGGTCTTCATCGCTTTTTCAATGCCACAATCTTCATCATCACTGAGTCTTCGTGTCAATTGAGCACATGTTCAGCGTCGATCTTCAATAAACCTGCAACAACATGATTCATCAATAATCTTCAACCTGCAATAATCCGTTCATCATCCGAATCTGCAAAAGGAGAGAACACAGGATTTCATATGAGAGAAAAATCAGTGATAACAGGCTGGTAACAAACTCATTCTTGACTTTGCTCTCTTTCGATTCAATCACCATAACCACCAATAACCTTCAATTTCCAAGGACGGCAATCATCAATGATCATCGTCAACGCACAATCGTTATCTTCGTAACACCTCTCGCAATACACCTTCGCCGTCATCACGAACAACAACAACACCGAGCCACAACAGCATCACCTTCACTACGCTGCGACAATATCACGTCAGATCATCAACACAGATCGATGCTTCTCTTGACCGCGAAGCGCGTCTGAAACTTCGCTCATGACAACATCATCATTCATCACGCAACAGCTTCAATGATTTGTGTATTGAGCGAGAAAGCAGAACTGAGGAGAGTTGAATTCGAGAGCGGAAGAAAGGCAAAGTGAGAGGATTAGCGAAGAGGGAGAGTTCCCCCCGGAGGAGGAGCCTTCTCCGGTGTCGCGCCGCCGTCGCTTTGAGTAGGAAGAAGAAGAGAAACGAATCGTCACATCAGGTTAGCCCTAATCCCTCTTTCAATTTACTTCATTTAATTTATTTTTAATTTAATTGAAAAAATCTAGAAAACAATTAAAATCTGATATGGATCAAAGACTGAATAAACTCCATGGGCCACACGAAACTATTTCCACCCCCTCTTCTGGGCCCAAGCAACCATTAGTACAGAATCCAGTTCAAATCATTTTACTAATACACCCCTGCTTGCTCCAATTCTCTTTTATTTCAATTTTGTTTCACTACTAACTTTTAATTCATAAACTAGTTTTAATTGAAATAAAAAATGAATAAAAATATGTTTTAGATAGATTTATGTGTGTAAATAATTGTGATATTTTTTGTATATTTTTAGAAATTAGTTTGTTATTTTTAATAAATCATTTACTTTGGTATGTTCATGTTTCTTTCGGTTTTGATAGATTTCGCAAAGTGATTTCGTTTAACACCTTAGGATCAGAATTTAATTACCAATTTTTGTATGATTGCTGTAGACTAATCCATGATATTGTATATAAAAAATGAACTCCTAATTCTTTGTTTTGATTGGTATTTGGTTAGTGTTGTTTGGCTCGATTAACATGCGTTTCCATTAGACAATTGTGACGTTTGTGCTCTCAAATTGAAATGCATTCATGCAATAATGATGGTCCCTTTTTGTACATATAATTAGGGATGTTTAGAGGTCCTAAAACCTGGATTTGAAAATTTTAGATCATGTTTTCCTATTTTACTTGATTTTCCTTTATCACATGTAAATAACTTGTTTTTGATTGACGATCGCACCGTAACTTGTACAAATGACCCGTAATTTTGTGTGAAACTCCTTGGCATGATTTTGTGAGTGTTTAGGCATCTAGTATAGGCTATTTGCTACTGACTTGTACCATTTGATTACATGTTTCTAACTTCATTCACGATTCGAAACCGTTTAGCTAGTATTAACCTAGTGTTGTCTAGTTTTGGTTAGAGTTTTGTATTGTTTCATGCTAATTGACTAATATAGATTAATATAGGATATTAGAACTAAATGAATGAGTTTGCTACTGACTTCAAGCTTAGACCATGTGTTCACTCGCTTTTTGCTTCGATTAAGTGATGTTTGTTCGCTGATTGATAAGTAACGATTCATGCGATACTTTGGTAACTTTTTGTGAATACTTTTGTGTGATACCGTGATGCTTTTGTATTTGATTTGGGACACCCAATCCCTTGTTTTGCTACTGACTTGGGGCCTCCCTCTCTTGTTTCCATGCTTAGCCTCTCATTTCTTACTTTGATTTTGATTACATCTTGCTATTGCTTGCCATGTTCCCTTAGACTCTTCCTTCTTTGTTAAGGGGAATTGAGATAGGATAGTTATCCTCGACCTTAGGGCCATTTATAGATTAGAATAACATAGATTAGAATGTTAGATCTAGTTCCCTATTGCATTCTTTTTTCTTTTTCAACTCTTTAAAACATTAATAAAAGGAAGATGCGAATCACATTAAGCAAGTGATAGAGAAATGAGTGGGATTCATTCCCTAATCTATTTCTCAATCACTTAGTGGCATAGAAATGAGTGGGATTCATTCCCTAATCTGTTTCTCGGTCACTACTTAATGGGAGAGAAACGAGTGGGACTCATTCCCTAATCTGTTTCTCAAACATTAATTAATGGGAGAGAAATGAGTGAGATTCATTCTCTAATCTGTTTCTCAAACATTATATAATGGGATGGAAGTGAGTGGGATTCATTCCCTAATCTGCTTCTCGATCATTATACATTTTATGTGATTCGAATCGTGAAGTAAACTCCCTTAAAAAACACTCAACCAAAAACACTTAAAACACTTAACAATGGTTCAGACTAAAACAAAGTAGAGAAAGTGGTGAGTGGCCCGGTATTGGGTACTGTTCATCACTCATCTACCCTAAAAGACACAAACCAATCTCTTTCTTCTTCTTAAGGGCATCGTTATCTCCGTTCCATTGCATCCTAGGCTGTCCCCTTGTGCAAGAACGCGAGCGTTGACTCCGCCCAATTAAAAAACACAAAAACAAACAGAAAATCTTTAGCCGAGCTACGGTAACTCTGATTCCTGAAAAGGATACGTAGGCAGCGGGGTAGGGCCCGTGCGAGTACAATTCTTTCTTTTCCCTACATTTTGCATTCATTTCGCATTTAGACATAGACATAGTTATACACCCATTAGATAGAAACAAACATAGGTGGATACCATCGAGTACGATGGGCGTGAGGGGTGCTAATACCTTCCCCTCGCGTAACCGACTCCCGTACCTTGGTTCTCTGGTCGCAAGACCCTGTTCTTATCCTTTCCTAGGTTTTCTGATATTCCTTTCCCTTATGGGATAAATATATTGGTGGCGACTCTGTTCATTTTTCGCGAGCGTGCGACAGCTGGCGACTCTGCTGGGGATGTTGCTAGACCTGTTGCTGGTCCATCCTTAGCGAGTCGATCCTAGCCTGCGTTTGTTTGTTTATTTACTGGGTGTTCATTTGTTTTTATGTCTATACCTTGTATATATGTTTGCATGTTTATTTTTCTGCTTGCATATCATGTTTATTTCTGGTTGCACATCATGCATATGGATTATATTCTGTGTTCCTTGGGGTCTTCTGTTCTGTTTTGCAGGTTGGGTGGGATGTTCTATGAGGTAAAAGGCCCAATACCCAGGCCAGAGTGACACATAGGATACCTAGGATAGAGTGGATAGTCATGACGCCAACAGAATGTCAGGTTCTGTTGATTGCGATCATGAGACCCACGACCAGTCGAGGTTCAAATGAGATACCGTTGTTGGCATGTATTTGCGACAATAATGGTGTTTCAGGAGAACTGATAACGCTGGAAGCCATTGACCTACCTTGACCTAGATTCACCTGTGAGTGGGGTGGGATATACATGACAGGTACCGTTGGTGACTATTCTGTTCTGTTGGTGACTATTGGTTTTCCTGGTATTCAAAAAGGTGTCGGACCTTTGATCCTGTGACATTTGACCTGTATCAGTTATTCAGAGGATTGTACAGTGGTTACTAACATTATATGGACCGTGGATCCCATGCTTTTGCATTGCATAACATCATTGCTTTGTCCACTCCATTTATGAAAGATCCTAAAGTCTATTTCCAAAAAAGAGAAAAGAAAAGAAAAGAAAAGAAAAGATATGTAAAAGAAAAGGAAATAGAAAAGCAAAAAGAAAAGAAAAGATATTCTATACAAAAAAAAAAGAAGCTTTAATTCCAAAAAAGAAGAATGAAAGTGTGTGAAAAGACTTTAGGATCTCTCATAAATGAAACATGCATTCATACTATCATGCATTTCATGGTTCTTTCAAAGACTTATGGGACCATTTCTATTCAGATTCCAAGATCAACAACAGATTTGACTTCTCACCGCCACAACTCCAAGATCAACTATGGAACAACTCCGTGAAGAAATGGATGAGATGAGGGAACAAATGGGTCATCTTATGTTGGAGATGCGAGACTTGGTCCGTAATCAGGATGCACTAAAAGAGGAGAATAGTCAGTTGAAGACTCAATTGAGCTTGGTCATGGAAGTTCTGAAGACGGTATTAAGGAAGGAAGGTGATGTTGTTCCTGCTGCTGCAACAGAAGTTGTTGATTCCTTCTTCCCAATAGGATTCCTTTCCACTCATGGAATGCCTCAAGGAGCTCTCCCTCAATTTCAAGTGCCATTACCTCCACATCAATCCGTTCATGTCCCTAGAATGAATCAAGGGGGCCAAATGCGTGGGAAAAAGCCTAAGATACCTCAGAGAGTTCTCAATCCTATCCCGTTGCCTTATGCTCAGTTACTTCCTCGCTTGCTGGAACTCCAGTTGATTGAGCTACGGGATTTGGCTACGCCTGAAAAGCTTCCCCCCAATTTCGATGTCAATGCTCGATGCGAGTTCCATTCTGGGGCACCTGGCCATGACATTGAGAGTTGTAAGGCAATGAAACATCAAGTTCAAGATCTCATTGATTCAAAAGTGATTTTGTTCACCCCCGAAGGTATGATTGTTCAAGGAAATAGGGTTCCATATGTGGTGGAAGAAAAGGTTGATTCATACTTCTATGTCGGATCTACTTCAAATCAGAACCACAATGCACCGTCTTGGATTCCAGATCTTCCACCTTATCAGTCTCCGATTGTTTCACAACCAAATCAAAAAGGGAAGACACCTGAACAGATTGTGTATCATCACCAGCAACAGGGTCCACAAATGCCGAGGAGACCACCAAGAAGAATTGACCCAATTCCTATGACCTATAGTCAATTGCTTTCTCATTTACTCAAGGATTCTTTGGTCCAACTAAGAGAGTTTAAGCCCCCTCCAACACCGATTCCTCAAGGATATGACTTAAATGCAAAGTGTGAGTACCATTCTGGGACATCTGGACATTCAACTGAGGATTGTAATGTTTTGAAATACAAAGTCCAAGATCTCATTGACTCCAAAGCAATATCATTCACCCCAAATGATCTGCACATAAAACGAAGAGTTCATGCACAAGTGAATGTCCGTATTCCATAAAGTATCACCAAAAAAAAAACAATAAGCCCAGAAGGAGTCAAGTCTCCTCAACTATGGCAATCATCATTTCCCTTCTGTGTTCTCATGTCAAGTATTTCCTGTTTTGTAGAAAGCTGCTTCCTTGAACTCGTTGGTATGATAATAATAAAGCACCACAAATTCTCGAGCAACTTTGTCAGAATCTTCTTTCCAAAAAGAAATCAAGAATGTTTTGTAGAAGCATCTCTCATTCTCAAGGTTCTTGTGCTCAGTTGTATCCGTGGAGGTTGGTGTTTCAGTTGATGTTTGAGCTCTCCTTACAACAAATAGCTTTTCTGAGCTTAATGACCGTACAATATCCTTTCCACTTATGATGGCAATTACTATTCTAGCAACTATGCTTGGGGCTCCCGCACGAGGGATAAGCAAGACGTACTCTTATCTTGAGCATTGCGCCATTTGCATTGCTCGAATCCCTAAAAGCATTACAAATTCCTATGTGAATCCGTCAGAATCTTCTTCCGTGTGGTAATCAAGAGTGTTCTTCATAATGCTTCTCATCCTCAAGTTGCTTCCTCGTTTGTCAGAATTTCAATTGGTTAAGACTCGTGTTTTGGGTCTTCTTCACCACAAGTAGCTCTCTTGAGTTTGATGACCATACCATATTCTTCCCATTTATGATGGCGATTACTACTCTAGCAACTATGCTTGGGGCTCCCGCATGAGGGATAAGCAAGACATACTCTTATCTTGAGCTTTGCATCACTCGCATTGCTCGAATCCCTAAAGGGAGGCAAAAGTTTACAATTCATGGGTGACTTTGTTGGAGTTCTCTTTTGAAGTAATTTGAAGTGTTTGGAAGGAACTGCAGAAAGTATTCAAGCTCAACAAGTCCAGACGGAGTCAAGTCTCCTCAACAACGACACCCATTTAGTTTCTTACTGCATTCTCATTGTAATTTTTCATTTGTGTGTTTAAGCATCAATAGCATGTAAAAAACTTGTTAATTTCTGAATGAAAATCATAATACATTGTCTATGTTTGTCTTGAAGTAATCCATTCGTTATCACTCATAAAATGTTTTGGCATTACGATACCAACTTTACTAATTGCTTGTTTATGCAAAAAGCTGAGGGAGAGTGATGAAAAATAAAAATGCAAAATCTCTAATCATGTGTTTTCGAATAAGAACCCTACTGAGGATGTACAGGCATTGTTTCAAATCCCCAAACACCGGAGATATAAGGGAGATAGACCCTCGTTAACCCCTTTGAGCCTTGAAGAAGGAGTTTCTTTTCTAATCATAAAAAACCCTTATTTTAACCTTGGGGCAGGGTAGTGTTCATTTAACTTGGTCGAGTGTTCAGAACTCACCAAAAGGGTATAAATCTAAGGATACAACAAGGGTTATCCTTCAAAGGGCTGAGGAATGTCAAAACCGCAATGATTATCCTTATTCCACCAAGAGGTCAAAAGACGATAATACCGCTATGGTAATCCTTCATCAAATCAGAGAATGAGGCAGTCACAATATTTCAAACAAATCGAGAGCAACGCAAGATCACACGACTTGTTCAAAAAGTGAATAAAAAAAAAGAGAAAGCCCGCTAAGTCAAAAACTCGAAATAAGTGACTTAGGCAAAAGTTAGGGCATCCCGCTGGACTCCAAAATAAAATTCAAGAGAATTTGTCCAGGCAAAAGTTAGGGAAAGCAGAAGCGAAAAACAAGAATTACAAAATAAAAATCCTCATCAAAAGAACAAAGTCGTGTGATGATCAATCAGAAGAATAGGAAAGTGAGTGACTGCCATGTCCGAAAAACCTCATTGATTCCTCAACCATCCCAAATTCCTTGTGAGGAATGAACACTCATGTCGAGTTAACTGAACATAGGAATGGAGAACATCACGAAGGGGGTGGGTACAAATAATTTTGAGCCTAAAAATCCTTTGTTTTCTAAAAAACCGTGAACCTGGCCAAATTACAACCCTTAAAAGTCCTAATTGAAGTAGGGTTTATTTTGAAAGCGCACTCCGATGAGATAGCGTTTAACTGACTCCCAATGAAGCGAGACTCATATCCATGTTGGTATCGTATGCTTGCTTTATCTTCCATATGCAAAAATCGAGGTTGTGTCGCAACCTCATCTCATAAAAGGTTTACAACTTCAAGACTAACATAGGCTTTGCATTAGAATTATCATTCTTAGAATTAACATTCTTTTGCATACAAAACATGTGCTTAACGTCAAGGAAGTTACCACGATGAGAATCAGTGAGTAACTTGATCATGTCAAAGTACAAGAGACTTGAGAACTCCGTGGAGTAAAAAGCTAATCGTTTCAGAGACTGATTATCAAGGGGCAAGTTATCCAAAGAACTCCGTTGGGCATGAACAATTAATGCTTCCTTGATTACCTTGAGGGGAAGAGTTTGAAGACTCCGTTGAACGTGGTAAAGTTGTTTCCATATTTGTTTGACTTCAAAACAAAGACAGCCTGAGGATTCTAGCAAGATGTACCTAATCAGGGGCAATTGAATCGAGGTTTGACCTCTCAAATTCAACATATCTGGGGAAATCATGTCGATAAATCTCTTCAAGCTTCGATCAATCTGGGGCAATCATGTCGAGGAATATCTCTTGAGTTTGACCAATCTGGGGCAGTTAAGTCGAGATTCGACAAATCTCTCCAAGGATCCTTTGGGGCAAATTCCTCCATAAGTCACGAAGCTTGGGGCACAATTCTGAGTTTTTTGTCGCTCCCCGACCATAGGAGTTTATTTCTCCTAGAAATTTGGTCTCTCCCCAAGCATAGGAGTTTATTTCTCCTAAGAAGTTTGTTCCATTCCTCAAGCATAGGAGTTTATTTCTCCTAGGAGTTGATCTACTTCCCTAACCAAGGCTCGTTACCTGGATCTCTCATTCCCAACATGGTGAATCGAGGGATTCTCCTCAAGGCTGAAAATCCTCCAAGCAGTGGCACATGGTGAGAAGTCACAAGTCAAAGAGGGTGCATCTTACAAATCAAAGTCCAATATCTATTGGCACCTCCACATGGTCCTTAACACTAAGGGGATTCTTCCTGGTGTTTACCTCATTAATGCCTTTATTTGGCATTCTGCATATAGTGTTCACTGCATATAACATTGCATCCTCAAAAGCGTAGCATATCCGTCAAAGCGGATCATTACGCCATAGAAAAATTCAAACATGCATAACAAAGCATAAGCCAGATAATATAAATCAACACTCAATCAAGACAATAATACATCCCCACACAAAAAGTTGTCCTTACAAATTCCGATTGATATCTGCTACTACATTTCAAATCTCTTCCAACCACGGTGCTGATGCGAGGTATCTTCAATCTCTGATGAGTGTCTGACACAATGTCTTCTTTTGTCCCTCGATGTCGAGTCGATGTTGAGTCATAGATCGCCACGAGATCTTATTCCTTTCCAAAGTGTGGAAAATCGCACGAGATTTTCTTTCGATGTTGAGTCATAAGATCGCCACGAGATCTTATTCCCTTTTCTTCTGTTGACGAGTTGATCGCCACGAGATCTTCTCAATGTCAAGTCATAAGATCGCCACGAGATCTTATTCCCTTTTCTTCTGTTAACGAGTTGATCGCCACGAGATCTTCTCAATGTCAAGTCATAAGATCGCCACGAGATCTTATTCCCTTTTCTTCTGTTGACGAGTTGATCGCCATGAGATCTTCTTTCGATGTTGAGTCATAGATCGCCACGAGATCTTATTCCTTTCCAAAGTGTGGAAAATCGCACGAGATCTTCTTTCGATGTTGAGTCATAAGATCGCCACGAGATCTTATTCCCGTTTCTTCTGTTGACGAGTTGGTCGCCACGAGATCTTCTTTCGATGTTGAGTCATAAGATCGCCACGAGATCTTATTCCCTTTTCTTCTGTTGACGAGTTGATCGCCACGAGATCTTCTTTCGATGTTGAGTCATAGATCGCCACGAGGTCTTATTCCTTTCAGTCCTGATGTTGAGTCGTAAATTGTACGAAGTCTTTTTCTTTCGATCATTGTTTCATACAATCATTCTCTTTGAAAACCCCGTGTCGGCACCGCTACCACGTTATAAGCTATCTCCATTCAAACCCATTACCCACTGTAAAGTTTTCCATCAGAAAAAAACATTTCTCTTTCCCCAGCAGATAGCAAACAAAAAATAAAGATAACACTTACACCACCATTTCAGGACAAATTTCAGGTCTTGGTATTTAATCTTCTTCTACCTTGAATGTTCGAAAGGCTAGCGCCAATCTCACCTTCAGGTTTAAGACGATTAAATAGGGGCAGCTGTCATACCCCAAATTTGTCCTACCCTTTAATTTCTAACTGGCTTAGGCTTTTGAATCACATGCATACCTCCATTAGGTCATGTACATAATTCATGCATCATTAACATTTAAAAGCATGGAATCAAGGATCTTGAAGAATTAAGTTTTTTCTTTTGATTCGAGGCTCCTATCTGATTCAAGCTTGTCTTGACTGGTTCCTTCATCAACCATGTTTTGTAAAACTAAGGTTTTGAATCATTGTTCATTGTGAATTCCTCTCGTCAAGCTACAAGAGTGTCGTCTTCATCAGGGTATACGCTTCAATTTGGTGCAAGGGGGTGTTATCTGACCTCGTTTGGAGCAAATGAAAGGTTGGCCAGAAAAAAGAAGTTAGTTGGTTATCAGCGACATCATTGGAAGTATCTCCATTTACATTCAAGTCATAGTTATTGTATTGGTGCATACCAGGGAAAAGAAGATTGAGAATATATTCATCTTAAGCTTTATGGTGACTACTTGAAAGAAGCAAATTCAAAAGCACTATTGACTGCGTGTTCAAAGTCAACCTTTATAGTTGACTCTTGACCCGAGATTTTGGGAATTTATCTTTTCAAGTGGAACTTGATTGTTCATGCACATAAAGAGAAGAAGCATTGGAAGTTGAAAGAAAAAGGAAGAGCGTTTGAATTTTACGACTTGAGGGAAATACAAAAGTCAATTTGATATGAAGGAAAAGGTTACATTACATTTACAAAAGAAAGAGTCAGGTTCTATTACATCTCTAGAACCATACTACATTACAAAATTTACACTAACATTTACATGCTACTCCTAAACTAGTTTCTTCGTTTTTATCTACGCCACCTCCGGCTTCATCATGTTCCAAACAGCTCCCTGCAAGAAACTAGTACAAAACCATTCAGCCAGCCCATAAACCAAAACAAATCCAATCCATTGGTATGAGTTTATTCCTTCAAGCTTTCATCCATCATTTTCTGCCCATCCTCACAAATACTTGCTGCAAGTTAATTAAAAAACAAACAAAACTATCAGCAAAAGGGATGAACAAAAACAGTGCTGCACAAACAGAGCCGACATCCATCTTCAGACCTCAAAACAAGTCGATTCGCGCAGCTCAGCAAAGGCAAAATCAGAACAGTTCAGCCCAATTCAAAAGAAAAGATACAAAGCATTCTGCAAGTTAAGACAGTCACACATTCCCATACCAAAAATTCCAATTCTGCATACATACTAACAGAAAAAACCACAAAAAGTTTAGCTTCAGTTTATTAATCGTTAACCCATACCTTCTATGCAAACATTTTACCAACCGATTTCCAACTACCATTTAACCAACTCAAAAAATAACTAACAGAATTTCTATCCATTTCTAACAGCTACTAACAGGTCTGTTACCAATCCCAACAGAACTCTAACCAACTCATAACTACCAAAAACCGAAATAACAGAATCAGTTACTTGTCCCTAACTACCTTATAACAGAAAAAATCAGAGTTTGTGAACTAACCTTCAACTTCTATAAAGTCAGAGCTTGCTCCATCACTTTTGGGGGCTCTCGATTCATTCTTCTTCACTTCTTCACAGCTTCAATCTTCACCTTCTTCATCATCTCATAACCTCTTCAATTCAATCATCAAAAATTCTTCAAAAAAAAAGCGACAGAAAACTCTTCAACCTTGCTCTCTATCATCGATCATTCTGCAACCTTGAACCTTCACCTCAGAAAATTCTCCAATCTTCAACCTATTTCAATCATCTATCATCTCCATAACAGAAAACAGTTCACAACAAAAAACTGAGAAAAAGAAGAAAAAGAATCGGCAACAAACCAGTAACAAACCTCATCTTCTCCAATCTTCAGAGTTCATTCTTCCCGCTCACGATTCCTTCATCATCTTCATTGCTTCTTCAATCACCATAAACAGGTCTTCATCGCTTTTTCAATGCCACAATCTTCATCATCACTGAGTCTTCGTGTCAATTGAGCACATGTTCAGCGTCGATCTTCAATAAACCTGCAACAACATGATTCATCAATAATCTTCAACCTGCAATAATCCGTTCATCATCCGAATCTGCAAAAGGAGAGAACACAGGATTTCATATGAGAGAAAAATCAGTGATAACAGGCTGGTAACAAACTCATTCTTGACTTTGCTCTCTTTCGATTCAATCACCATAACCACCAATAACCTTCAATTTCCAAGGACGGCAATCATCAATGATCATCGTCAACGCACAATCGTTATCTTCGTAACACCTCTCGCAATACACCTTCGCCGTCATCACGAACAACAACAACACCGAGCCACAACAGCATCACCTTCACTACGCTGCGACAATATCACGTCAGATCATCAACACAGATCGATGCTTCTCTTGACCGCGAAGCGCGTCTGAAACTTCGCTCATGACAACATCATCATTCATCACGCAACAGCTTCAATGATTTGTGTATTGAGCGAGAAAGCAGAACTGAGGAGAGTTGAATTCGAGAGCGGAAGAAAGGCAAAGTGAGAGGATTAGCGAAGAGGGAGAGTTCCCCCCGGAGGAGGAGCCTTCTCCGGTGTCGCGCCGCCGTCGCTTTGAGTAGGAAGAAGAAGAGAAACGAATCGTCACATCAGGTTAGCCCTAATCCCTCTTTCAATTTACTTCATTTAATTTATTTTTAATTTAATTGAAAAAATCTAGAAAACAATTAAAATCTGATATGGATCAAAGACTGAATAAACTCCATGGGCCACACGAAACTATTTCCACCCCCTCTTCTGGGCCCAAGCAACCATTAGTACAGAATCCAGTTCAAATCATTTTACTAATACACCCCTGCTTGCTCCAATTCTCTTTTATTTCAATTTTGTTTCACTACTAACTTTTAATTCATAAACTAGTTTTAATTGAAATAAAAAATGAATAAAAATATGTTTTAGATAGATTTATGTGTGTAAATAATTGTGATATTTTTTGTATATTTTTAGAAATTAGTTTGTTATTTTTAATAAATCATTTACTTTGGTATGTTCATGTTTCTTTCGGTTTTGATAGATTTCGCAAAGTGATTTCGTTTAACACCTTAGGATCAGAATTTAATTACCAATTTTTGTATGATTGCTGTAGACTAATCCATGATATTGTATATAAAAAATGAACTCCTAATTCTTTGTTTTGATTGGTATTTGGTTAGTGTTGTTTGGCTCGATTAACATGCGTTTCCATTAGACAATTGTGACGTTTGTGCTCTCAAATTGAAATGCATTCATGCAATAATGATGGTCCCTTTTTGTACATATAATTAGGGATGTTTAGAGGTCCTAAAACCTGGATTTGAAAATTTTAGATCATGTTTTCCTATTTTACTTGATTTTCCTTTATCACATGTAAATAACTTGTTTTTGATTGACGATCGCACCGTAACTTGTACAAATGACCCGTAATTTTGTGTGAAACTCCTTGGCATGATTTTGTGAGTGTTTAGGCATCTAGTATAGGCTATTTGCTACTGACTTGTACCATTTGATTACATGTTTCTAACTTCATTCACGATTCGAAACCGTTTAGCTAGTATTAACCTAGTGTTGTCTAGTTTTGGTTAGAGTTTTGTATTGTTTCATGCTAATTGACTAATATAGATTAATATAGGATATTAGAACTAAATGAATGAGTTTGCTACTGACTTCAAGCTTAGACCATGTGTTCACTCGCTTTTTGCTTCGATTAAGTGATGTTTGTTCGCTGATTGATAAGTAACGATTCATGCGATACTTTGGTAACTTTTTGTGAATACTTTTGTGTGATACCGTGATGCTTTTGTATTTGATTTGGGACACCCAATCCCTTGTTTTGCTACTGACTTGGGGCCTCCCTCTCTTGTTTCCATGCTTAGCCTCTCATTTCTTACTTTGATTTTGATTACATCTTGCTATTGCTTGCCATGTTCCCTTAGACTCTTCCTTCTTTGTTAAGGGGAATTGAGATAGGATAGTTATCCTCGACCTTAGGGCCATTTATAGATTAGAATAACATAGATTAGAATGTTAGATCTAGTTCCCTATTGCATTCTTTTTTCTTTTTCAACTCTTTAAAACATTAATAAAAGGAAGATGCGAATCACATTAAGCAAGTGATAGAGAAATGAGTGGGATTCATTCCCTAATCTATTTCTCAATCACTTAGTGGCATAGAAATGAGTGGGATTCATTCCCTAATCTGTTTCTCGGTCACTACTTAATGGGAGAGAAACGAGTGGGACTCATTCCCTAATCTGTTTCTCAAACATTAATTAATGGGAGAGAAATGAGTGAGATTCATTCTCTAATCTGTTTCTCAAACATTATATAATGGGATGGAAGTGAGTGGGATTCATTCCCTAATCTGCTTCTCGATCATTATACATTTTATGTGATTCGAATCGTGAAGTAAACTCCCTTAAAAAACACTCAACCAAAAACACTTAAAACACTTAACAATGGTTCAGACTAAAACAAAGTAGAGAAAGTGGTGAGTGGCCCGGTATTGGGTACTGTTCATCACTCATCTACCCTAAAAGACACAAACCAATCTCTTTCTTCTTCTTAAGGGCATCGTTATCTCCGTTCCATTGCATCCTAGGCTGTCCCCTTGTGCAAGAACGCGAGCGTTGACTCCGCCCAATTAAAAAACACAAAAACAAACAGAAAATCTTTAGCCGAGCTACGGTAACTCTGATTCCTGAAAAGGATACGTAGGCAGCGGGGTAGGGCCCGTGCGAGTACAATTCTTTCTTTTCCCTACATTTTGCATTCATTTCGCATTTAGACATAGACATAGTTATACACCCATTAGATAGAAACAAACATAGGTGGATACCATCGAGTACGATGGGCGTGAGGGGTGCTAATACCTTCCCCTCGCGTAACCGACTCCCGTACCTTGGTTCTCTGGTCGCAAGACCCTGTTCTTATCCTTTCCTAGGTTTTCTGATATTCCTTTCCCTTATGGGATAAATATATTGGTGGCGACTCTGTTCATTTTTCGCGAGCGTGCGACAGCAGGCATATTAGAAGATGATGAACTAAAGTATTGGTTTGTCCCACAAAATATTGCGAGTAAAACTGATATATATATGGCAGATCAAGCTGAATTCGCTATCCTTAGTGATGAGGGGAGCATAAACGTTGAATAAAAAAAAAAACAACCCGACACAAAATTTTATCTAAAATTTTAAAATATTAGATAAATATTTCGAACTAATATTTAGATAAAGTGGTCAATGTCCAATTTTCTAAACAATATGAAATTTCTTAGTCTCATTTGTATCTCAACCATGTTTATGTCACCCATCACAATTTTTTTCTAGCCAAGAAGAAAGATGCTCCAATGACTTAGTTTGCTACATACAAATTTCTTTCCACGCATTAATTTCATAAATATATTGTGTTGATTCAAGACATCAATCATATGTTTCATGAGAACTTAGTTCAAAATTATATTTTTACAACCATGACTAATGTAATAATTTCATGGTTAAGCTTCATCTAATCTAAATCAGCTCTTAATTTACATTTCCCCCCCAAAATTTCGCAACATTTTTGCAGTTGAAGATCCAAGAACCTTCTAATTGAAATGTCTCCCAAATTCAATAATTAAAACATTATTTTAATAAACATTAGTTTGAATTTTACTACTTGTTTAGCAAAAGCATGAAAGTGAGGACCAAAAAGCCAATAATAATAGTTGCGTCTTCACTAGGGTATTCCACCACGAAACACCCTCAACTCTTTCTCTTTTGTTTGGTAGCTACTTAATTAAAAATATGGGCCCTTTCTTTAAAAATGCCCTTGGTTGTATGTATGTGTCACACTGTCTTTGCTCAGTCAACAAACTTATGAGGCACAACTATTGAATTACCTTCTGTTTTTTCTATTGTTAAAAAGGAAAACTATTGTATTACCCTATAGTACTAGTATAGTATAGCCAAATTTATTTTTTGAATTATTTCTTAAGAGGAGTGCTAGCAACACTCTCTTTTGAACACTCTCTCAAGCACTCACTTTCTTATTGGTTGAAACATGTGTGGGTCCCTCATTCTGAAAATAGGTCTCACATAAAGTAGTAGGACCCACACATGTTTCAACCAATAAGAAAGTGAGTGTTTGAGAGAGTGTTCAAAAGAGAGTGTTGCTAGCATTTCTCTATTTCTTAATGCTCTTGGAGCATGGTAATTTTTGAATTCAATTTTAGCGCCACTTTCATTTAAAAACAAATAATATATTTATATGTCAGCTCTTCTGGTTTACGATAGGTTCAATCATCAGTTTAAAGTTACTCAATCATCAGAGATATGCTACAATGCAATAGTATCTGCTTCATCATTTTACCAAATATTTATAATTCTTTAAGGATTGAAATTAAACCTCCCAAAAATAAATAAACGAGATATTGCAGGTTCGAACTCGTAGGATTGATCCGACATATATGGAGGCCCAAGACAAAATAATAATAAAATATAACTTTTTCAAAAATTAATAATTTAATATTTTCAAAATCGACTACCTGTTAGGCACTAAAACTCACACCAAAATTTAATGTTATTTATCTTTTAAATTTCTATAAAGCCCACAATAAAATTGAAGCTCCAAATTATTTGGGACTCTGTATTGTAGTTCACCCTGCACATGCACTAAGTAGCGGCCCTATCCTAATCCTATGTTAGGAAAATATTTATAAGGATACAACTATAACATATGGATTTACACACAACCAATCACATTTTTTTATTAATTAAAAAATTGAAATAAAATTATCTATCTCCTCCATTAAACTAACCACTTCCATGATGACAATTAAAAATGAAATTAAATTTTAAATAATTTTTAATTTTTTTACTTTTTATTGGTTGTTCTTAAAAATATGAATTTAAATTCGTATCCATGTAAGCATTTCTCCCTATGTTATTGTACACTTAACCGGAATTCTGGTGCATATATATTTCAATTAAGCATAAAAATACACTTTGGTATGGAATAATACACTTTTGTATTTCTTTTCATATAATGATGCAAAGCAACTAACTAGATCTTAGTATTGATGATTGGTACATGATATGACTATATAAGTGATGCTTGTACTATTTCCTCATACCAAATTTCCCATCCTCTTTTTGACATTTCTAACTATCTACATGGAGTTCTTTAAACAAATATTTTAATTTCTTTGGTTTATTCTTTCCAAGTCATTTTCTTGATGAGGAAACAAAATTTGGAGTAAGATAAGAATAGGACAAGTATCCTATGATAACAATATTGAAACAGATAGATAGAGCACACCATAAGGGACCATACCCCATACAAAGTTCCCTTTAATTAATTTTATATTGTATATATCCATATCAACAAGGGTTCAGTATCACAAGCTTGTGAGTTGTGTCAGTGACCCTTTGGGATTATTATTATGATGTGATACTTGAAACTATATAATATATACATGGTTGCTTAAAAATCAACACAATCCAAAATCTACATATAGAGGGGACAATAGTACGGATTATTGCCTCATTATTATATATATGTATATATTATGTTATGTTCAATCTTATGATAAAACTTTAGGTTAAATTTTCAATGACCTGATTATGACTCAAATTAGTAGATTTGTTAATATAATATTTGTTTATGGAGCTAGGGAATATGATATGATATGATATCCAAAGTATATAGTTGAATTCTGTGTCACAATCATGATGATGATAAGCTCCACCTTAGTTTTTGATTCTTGGATTCTATAATGGTTTTACTTTTGTGAATCATATGCTTGTAGACATGCATCCAATTGTGCAGCATAAGTGATTGCTTAATCCAAACGGAGGAATTTCAACCTTCCAAACTTCTTTTTCCTTTATCTACATTATTATTGTACATGATTTTCAACATGTACACACACAAATTAATCTCTATCTCATATTTTTTTGCTTTTCTCATTGATTAATCAAATCCTTTCTAATCCGATGGTGATCAGAGAGAATTCGTTCAAATTCTGAATTAGAATTAATAATTTTTGTGTTAGATCAATTTTCATCTAAATTAATTTAATTTTAATTTGACTTTGTACTAGTAAGACTGACTCTATAAATTGTTTGATCTTTACGTCAGATATAATTTTAAAAAGTAGATTTTTTTTTTTATCTTTTCAAAATTTTTATTAAAAAAATTAACATTAAATAAATAAAAAAAAACTCAAATTTGAAACTTGCACTACTAGAATATTCAAATTTGCTTAATCAACATAAAAAAATATTAAATTAAAATTTTTGTTATAAATTGTCTTTTTTATTAGATTTTACTTGCTTTTTTTTTTTAATGATATTTACTATTTTAAGATAACTTTGACACCGTATATTTTTCAAAATCTTAAAACATTATGTATATATAGAGGTTAACTCTCTTATAAATCTTTAACTTTTACAATTTTTAATTTGTTACTTAATCACTCAAACTTATATTAAACAATATTTTCTTGCAAATTAAAAAATTCAATATTAAAATAATTATGGATAAAAAAGAAGAAGATATACTTCCCTTAATATAGTACAATACTTAGATTCAATATTAGTACACATAAACTATTGATTCATATTATGCTTAACATAAAAACTTTTAGTTGAATTATAAAAACATATCCACTTTGTCAAATCTTCTATAACAAATAAAATAAACCTATACCTTTATCTTTTATAGTTTTAACTAATGAAAAAATATAGAAAGAACAGAACCACATGCACATCTTCCTCTACTCATTTACTCAATAAAGATGATTCTTCATCATTTTTGTACATTCAAGTACACATTGAAAACTATGTATCATATATGCTTCTGACACATGAATATTCATAACTAACATAATCACCCTTTTGCTCTAATTTTTACTATATGTGAACAACAAAATTTGTTAATATCTAGTAGTTAAGAATGAAAACAAAAAGTTATAAAAAATAATTAAAATAAATATATATTATTGACATTGATCTATACAAGAATATGACAGCTTTTGATTACAAAAAGGCCATTCATAGAACTAACTCTATATAGTATATTAATAGCACCTACTACTATAGTACCACTGTTTTTTTTTTCTTTGTGGATAGTTAATTAATTAAAGCTACATGAAATTGAATGAATGTTCCTAAGTTCAAAAATTTATAGTCCTATTAACATCACACATGCCTTAAATCTATCACTGCTCATTCTTACACAATAATAGTCACTGATTGTGATTGAAAACTAGCTTTTTATGAGATGTTAAAATTACCCTTTGTTTTGTAGAGTTTAATTAAATTAAATTAATTAATGTGATTATTCTTTGTCTTTCCATTCAAATCATGGGTTTACCTCACTCTATACTTGAAAGGGCTACTACTTTTATTTATTTGTTCCTTTCATTCTTTGACAAAATTAATACCCTTTTTAATGATAGTTTAAGAAGTAATTTTTGAATTACTCTATGGTTATTATTCCATTTTTATTACTTTTTGTTCATTTAAGTCATCCTTTAGGTCTCATCAAAGATTGCTAAGTAGAAAATAAAAAATAATTTTTTTACAAAAAATTTAAATGAGTTGAGTTTGTGAACTCGTTAAAATTAGAGCAGATTTCAAAACTCAACAATTATTTACAAAAATATTTTTGATATGATAACATAAATTAAACCCACGATCTTTCAATTAAAACAACACATTACCAACTGAATTAAATTAAAATTCAATAATTAGAAAAGAAGTTGAAATAAAGAAATTTTTTTTGGGTAACAAAATGTGAAAAATAAATTAATAAAATTATATAATAAAAAATATAAATATTCACAATAGGTGAAACAATTAGTGGGCAACAATTATAATGTTATTGATTTTATAGGTTAGATGCATAAAAGCAAAATTGGGACCACTTTTTTTAAAGGGTCATGATTTTAATACCCATCATACATGCACTTGAATGGGACCCATTGCTTTTCTAACCCATTCCTTTATCTTCTTTTTTTTCTTGTTGTTACTCTTCTACAATATACTAAATTTAATAATTTTTATTAAAGTAAAATTGAATATATAAAAAAAAAAATTTTTTAAATTGAAGACAAGCATATAAAATATTTCTAGAAAAATAGTTTGGAGAAATATTTAATTACTTAATAACAAATTGGAGAAATATATTTTTGGAAGCATTAAAGTTGGTGTTATGGTAGTTGGTTCTATTTTCCTTAGCAAATTAATTGCTTTATCTTCAAACTATGGTATCCAACCACAAAAAATACATAAATAAGTTGAAATTATAATTAAATTTGGAAATTATGAAAACGACAACAAGATATTTAATGTGAAATGAGCAATAGGATCTCTCCACCCTCTCATTGTTCATCATCATCATCAACTTTTTTTTTTTCTTTATTATTAAACAAACAATTAATCAATTAATTAATCAAACTTTGTAGAAGAAGACGTTTCCTCGTTTTTCATCTGTTTGTGACTTTTTACACACCTCAATTATATTTTCATATTTTTCATATATAAATATGTTTATAATATTTATTTCTTAGCATATGCTAGTTTTTTCTTCTTCATCTCTCTCTCTCTCTCCCCCTCTCTCTCTTTTTTTTTCTTCTCCATTAAAAAAATTCCTCATAAGGAGTTGTTTGGTTGCATCAAATGATTTGAAAAGAAGAGTCAAATCAAATCAAAAGAAGTTTTATCTATCTATCTATCTTGATCTATTCATAATCACAGGTACTTCTCCTCAAAAAAGTTTAACATGATAATAACATATTCATGAATGTGTTCACTTTCATAAAATTTCAACACACACCCAGAATTTCAATCATGAAAAAGATTAAATTTTTCATCAATAAATAAGTGAATAATTAAGTGAAGAAAGATGGGTATTTTTTCAGTTAAGGTGGAAGAATTTTCTTGAGTGACAGAATTCAAAACATAGATCATATGTAACAGGTGAGTTTAATGATGTCTCTGTCTCAAAACAAAATCTTTGTTTTTCTCATGTTTTTGTGTCATTGTTGTAATTGAAAATTGTGTGCAGAGATATAGATGAATAAGAAGCACGTGTACACACTTCAATTTACATCACAATCTGCAGGTACTATATCTATACAATTTTCATTAATTCTATATAGAAAAAAAAAACTAATTACATAGAAAAAGAAATTTCTTTCTCACACTTTTTTTTCATTCTTCTTCTTTCTTTCAATCTCTTTGTACTTCTCTACTCTCTTGTCAAATCACTTCCCTTTGTAAAAAGCTTCTATTTGGGTATTTTTTATCATTCTTTTCCTTTTTGAGTTCACCATGTGATTAAAAGAATTTCTACAAAGAAACTTGTTTCATCTATAGCTTAATTTGGAAAATTCATATCTTATAAGTCTTTCATTGAATTTTCTTCTTTACTAGGAATTTTTTGTTACAAGAATGAACTTTAATTCAATCATAGAGATTTTGTTCTTCCGTTAAATAATTCAGTTAATAGTTCAGTTGGTATTAGCGACTTCCCTTAAGTTAATTCAGTTGATAGCTAAATTTATATCAGAGACATCAATTATTGAGATTTTGTTTGATGAAATTGTTTTTTTTTTCTTTGATAGTTAATATCTTAGATGTGATTGTGAATTTTGAAATTAAAAAAAACACTGACAATTTGTGTTTTATTTTTTTTTTCAGATTGAAGTAACAAAGGAAAATAAATTATTTATATTTTGTAATTTTACACAAAAATAAATAAAAAATCGATGGCTACATACTTTCATAATAATTCAGAAATTCAAGGTGGTTCTACCGACGGACTACAAACACTGATATTTATGAACCCGTCGGGATACATCAATTACTCCGACGCGCCGCCGCAACAGCAGCAACAGAATCTGATTTTTCTCAATTCAGCCGCCGCGCTCACCGGAAACACTTCACTCCAGCAACAGAACCTATCTCAGCCGCCACCACAATTCGTCGGTGTTCCACTCTCGGCGGAACACTCTGTACACGCCCATCATGATGTCTCGGCCCTGCATGGCTTCCCTCCGCGCATGCAGTACAACATGTGGAACGCAGCTGACCCGAATTCCACGGCGCGTGAAGGCACACGCGCTACTCAGGGACTGTCTTTAAGCTTACACGCACAAGGTTCCGGCGAGGACGGCCGTGTTTCGAATGGTGGACAGTGTTCCTCTGTCTCTGGTGGGGTTTCCGGGATTCAGAGTGTGTTGTTGAGTTCTAAGTATTTGAAGGCTACACAGGAGTTACTTGACGAGGTTGTTAATGTTAATGGTGGGATTAAGGTTGAGAGTGCTAAGAAGAGTTTTGAGAAGAATAAGGTTGTTGGAGAATCTTCAACTGCGGTTAGTGGTGATGGTGGTTCTGTTGGTGGTGGTGGTGATGGAAATGGAAAACGTAGCTCTGAGTTATCAACTACTGAGAGACAAGAAATTCAGATGAAGAAAGCAAAGTTAATTAACATGCTTGATGAAGTAAGTTTGTGAGTTTATTAAATTTATGATTAATCACAGACACTTCGAACACGACTCTGACACTAATACAGCGAGGCAACGCCAATAATAATTTAAAAAAATAAATAAATTAAAGATAATTATAAGTACCGGTGTAGATGTTCAACAAAGATACTGGTGTAACACTGACAGATTTTTTTCCAGAGATGTCAGTGTTACCAGTTTTATAGAACTTAATTAACACAAGCTTAAGATTTACTAATTAATGTGTTTTTTTGGATTGTTTTGGTTTGAAGGTGGAACAAAGATACAGACAATACCACAACCAAATGCAGATGGTGATATCCTCATTTGAGCAAGTAGCAGGGATTGGTTCTGCAAGAACATACACTGCACTTGCACTTCAAACGATTTCGAAGCAATTTCGGTGCTTAAAAGATGCAATCACAGGCCAAATTAGAGCAGCAAATAAGAGCTTAGGAGAAGATGATAGTTTTGGTGGCAAAATTGAAGGGTCAAGACTCAAATATGTTGATCATCATTTGAGACAGCAAAGAGCTATTCAACAATTGGGTATGATTCATCATAATGCTTGGAGACCTCAAAGAGGATTGCCTGAAAGATCGGTTTCGGTTCTTCGTGCGTGGCTTTTTGAGCACTTCCTTCACCCGTAAGTTCTCGATGAACCTTCTCGAATTCAGATTTTTTATAGTCAAAGGTTTCCAGTATTCACGCAGACATTTAAGAGGTCGTTTGATTGAGATAGGTTGTCTGATCTCAATCCAACGACCATCGATTTGTCTGAATGCGTGAGTGACGTAGTAAATCCCACTATGACCTTTTTGTACAATATTAGAAAAGCTTAAAAATTGTAAATAATCATTTTATTATTGAAATTATAATATAGTCAAATTTATGCTGAAACAACATTTGTTTGGTTTTAGTTATCCAAAGGATTCAGACAAACATATGCTTGCAAAACAAACCGGACTTACTAGGAGCCAGGTAACCTCATACTTCTTCAACAAGTGTTATTTTTTCTTCAAACACGAGTGCGAACATAATCTCTAACACACTTTTCTTAATTGATCGCGTTAATTTAACAATATGCTACAGGTATCGAATTGGTTCATAAATGCGCGAGTTCGTCTTTGGAAACCAATGGTGGAAGAAATGTACACCGAAGAGATGAAGGATCAAGAGGCAAATGGTTCTGAGGAAAACAAATCAAGCAAGAATACCGATGAAGATCCTTCGATGAAAACAACAACTCCACAAGAAAGAGTTCCAACTTCAGAAACAGAATCCAAAAGTTTCAATTCCAAACAAGACCTTTCTGTAGTTCCGGTTTCAGCACAATCAACATCACCAATTGGTGTCAATGTTAGAAACAATTCAGGATTCAGCTTCACCGAACTCGATGGAATAACTCAAGCAAGTCCAAAAAGAACAAGGAACCATGAGATTCTTCATTCTCCGAATCAAATGAAATCTAACGAGACAGAAAATAATGAACAAATTTCGATGAAATTTGGTGGTGACAGACAAAGTAGAGATGGTTATTGTTTCATGGGAAACCAAACTAATTTCATCGCCGGATTTGGTCAATACCCTATGGAGGAAATCGGAAGATTCGACGCAGAAGAATTCGCGCCGAGGTTTTCAGGTAATAATGGCGTTTCACTCACTCTTGGTTTGCCTCATTGTGACACATTATCAGGAACACATCAAAGTTTTATACCAAACCAAAACATTCAACTAGGAAGAAGGTTGGAAATGAATGAAACAAATGAGTTTGGTGCTATAAACAATTCAAATTCTCATTCTTCAGCTGCATTTGAGAGCATCAACATGCAGAATCCAAAGAGGTTCGCTGCACAATTGCTGCCCGATTTCGTGGCCTAAATAAGACATCGAAAGGTGTCACGCAGTTTTTGATCTCGGCCATTTGATCAAAATCAATGGCCGAGAATGTGTAATCTTATTCATGTGATCTCTAATCGATGACCGAGACCGTTTACAACGCGTAAATGTGTACTTCTGTACCTGCGAGGAATCTCGATCCATGACGTCGATTCTTGTTTTCTGTTGATTTCTTGAAATCTATGTGTTTTTACTTTGGGGTAGAAGTGAAGTGTTATAGTGTATAAAGAAAGGAGGGATTTTATTATTCTAGTATAGGTTTATACCCTGCATTGCATAGAACCATTTGAGTTCTTAGATGGCATAGGGATTTGAAAGTATATGGTTGAGGTTGTATATTATTTTTGTAAGTTTTGAAGATGGGATAGATGGGTTTATATATTATATAGTTTCAATTGGTAAAGATGACAATATATCTTCGATTGTTTTATGATTTTTTTTGTTGCACTTACTACCTTCTTTTATTTTTAATTATTTTGTCAACCATTAGCATTGATTCAGTTGTTAAAGGAAGCATATTTATGTAGAAATTTATAAGGTGAGTTCTAGGTTTCTTTATAAAAAAGACACATGTTCAATCGTTAGTTGTTTCAGTGGTGATTGATACTGAATTTAGTAGAGAGAATTATAGTTTGATCTCTCGCAACTGCGATAAAGAAGCGGCTGAAACTACTTGTTACTAGAATTGATTTCTAGATTAGATTAGACGGTCCAATAAATTAGATATTAATGTAGAAAAAAAAAACACGTGCATTTCATTAATCATTTAAACATAATTTTTTCTCTCAAATTTTTATATTTGCATTATTACCCCATTTTCAATTAGTGTGCTTTAATTCATTTTAGTCAGTTTTGTATTATCTTCTTTAATTTTATTTTGAGACCATATCTTACTCTATATTTAAAAATAGTTCTTCTACGCTCAAAGTTCATTATTTTTTATGCCATATTACTGATTTATTTGAAAAATAAAATATACCTTTTACAAATTTTATTGTACTATGCATAAAAATGGAACTTACAAAAATTGTCAATAGTTTTGGATACTAAATCACTAGTTGCAATTGAATTACATTTGCAGTTAAACAAAATAGACAAATATAATTTCTATCAATTAATTTTGTAATTTATATACAAATTTCAAACCACAAAAAAGGTGTAAAAATTAATAATATTCATAAAACCACTTTGCAAGTGGATAGTTGGTAAAAATTTAAAAAAGATTTTGAAAAATATCTTAAACTTAATACTTTTAGTAGAAAATAAAAATATGTTTTTATGAGATTAAAAGAGCCAAGGATTTTCTATAGAAAATAATCCAAGCATATAGATTAGAAAGCATGGGAATTTTGATATGGGAAAATGATAGTGGATTTATGGAAGTTCGATTGATGAAATTTTCAAATTTGTTTGTTTATTAGTCTATTTTACACGTTGTGGATAGTCTGATGATGAAAATTTTAGTCGGTGTTCTTCCTATAAAGGAAAGAGCCAATCCATTTTTAGTGAAAGATGTAACACTCAAGGATAAAGAGGGCGACTAGCATGTGACATTTTTGGAAGTTTTCGAAAAGCGTGTGAGTGAGGACAAAACATGCTGAAAAGACATGTGTTGGTTTGTGGGATCAGTCGATGATCCTGAAAGTAATTTGGGGCGTTACAAATGGTATCAGAACCAGACCTTTCCCAGTATGATGTGGTTCGAGGATGAACCAAGCAGAAGCTGATGGGCATGTAACACCCATGGCCGACGAGGGATAGGAGCATGTAACATCCGAGGCCGAAGAGGGCGAGGAGTGGTTGCTGAATTCATATCGGAATAAGAGGGATTCTGAGGTTGTGCAGGTGTGAGACTGCATAGTTGAAGGAAGGCTTATGAGGATTGATTGGTACTACCTATACCAACAAAATGCATCTTCTTTTTGGTAGCCTGACACATCAGATTTCCATAGTTAAGCGTGCTTCATTTGGAGTAGTATTTGGATGAGTGACCTTCTTGGAAGTTTCCCGAAAAGCATATGAGTGAAGACAAAGCATGTTATAAATAACCGTGTTGGTTTGTGGGATCATTCGATAATCATGAAAGTAGTTTGGGACGTTACATAAGACTTGTGAGTTGTGATATGGAAAGGTGATGGTGGACCTCCAAAATTACGATTGATGAAAATTTTAAATTGGTTTGTTTCTTAGTCTATTTTACATGATGTGCACGGTGTGATATTGAAAGTTCTAGTCCGTGTTCTTCTAGTGAAGGAAAGAGTCGGTTGAGAAGGACCTTCTATAGTGAAATACCCCTGAATTATGATATGGGAAGGTGATGGTGAAGGTTAAGAAAAACACAAGAAAGAGGCATTTGAATTGGGTTTCCAAAAACTTTTTCCTTTAGAGAAAATATTCACCAAAACAAATGAGATAGACAAAATGAGAAAGAAGAATGACACTTTCGGTTTATACAAGTTCACCTTAGAAAAGGTTAATCTTGTCCATCCGCTAAGGTAATTTCACCTTAGAAAAGGACTTAATCCACTAATCTTGAAAGATTACAAACAACCTCTAAGAGTCTAGAAAGGCACCTTAGCCCTCCAAAGTATCCAAACTAACAACCTAGTCACTTGGGGAAAAACAAATCTCAACAGATTTACAATAAAAAGTGTTTACAATTAATGCTTTTAGATAAGAAAATGAAACAAAGTTTAAGAACAAGTGTTAACACAAATAATGGGCAACAACTCTTGTGTTCTAGTTATTCTCTTAGAATTAAATTTTTCACAATGGAGTGTTTAGAGCAATATCTCTCTAATTTTCTTTCTCTTGCTTTTCTTTCATGTTGAAGTTTTAGTATCCAATGGTTGAACAATAGTTGAGGAACTTCACAATACTTGAGCCATTTTCTTCAATGGTGAGTGCCTCTATATATAGTCCCAAAAATTAGACCATTGAGAAGGATGACACGTCTCTTTCCCTTGCCAGCTGACATAACGACTCTAATGAGATCGTAGGAAACAAATAGCACACAAAAATGGGGTCGTACATATGTCCTTGCAGTAGTGGAGAAAGTAATGTACTATTGTAACATTATGCTTCTAGCGCAAGTTTATGATTTTTCCTTCTTAGAGATATACTTCTGATCTAAAGTAGTGAGAGCATAAAAGAGATCAAGTGACGTGAAATTTTCCAAAGCAGTAGAGTCTTTAGAGTTGATCGCAATAGCTTATCTGAAAGCCACATCTTAATTTCTAAGCTGGAAGAAAAAGCTTATCTGAGGTTGAAATGTTAACTTATGATTTTGAAGAGTAGCTTATCTTAGAAACACTTGAGAATCATTTTCTAACGAACATTCAACGTTCTTCAGAACTGTTGATGTTACTTCAGAAATGGATGAATAGCTCTTCTAAGGTGTGTCAGCGCTGATTATGATGATCTTTTAGATAGTAATCTATAATCAATCAAAATAATTTATATGCACACTCAAGAAACTATTAAAATACAAAATTGTTGCATATAAAATATATATGTATTGTTATCATCAAAACTAAAGATTGAGAGCATAACCAAATCTTGTTATAATAATCTCCCCGTTTTTGATGATGACAAAATCATGTATTTTGAAAAACAATTTTTACAAGGTAATATCATAAAAATATATCAGAGTTAGATAGAGAAAACTCCCCTGAGATGTACAAGTCCCCCTGAATCAGATAAGGGATATCAGAGCCTTGTTGAATTTATCAAAGTTTGATTTTAGTAGAAATGTTCTCTTCAGAACTTAAAATATCAGAGCACGTTGTTTCTCAGAACTTAAGTTCATCAGATCTTGTAATATTAGAGCATGATTTATCAAATCTCATCACATCAGATATTTTGAGCAACAAAAATTCTTTAGAGCGTTACTTATCAGATATATCTGAGCAACCAATTTCTTTATCTGATCTTTATCATGATTTAATTCATTCATTAGAATCAGTGTGTTCCCGAAACTCAATTTAAATCTTTTTGCACGTATCATGTAAGCAATGCAATTTTTAGAGAGTTAGATATGAATCAAAATCATCATTATTTTTCTCCCCCTTTTTGTCGTAATAAAAAAGTTAAGATTCTTAATTGATTTTTAATGATTAAGCAAATATATATGAAGAATAGTAAAAACAAAACGAACATAATTTCATTGATGAGGGAAAGGTAGCACAAACAAGACGCAAAAACAACATAGATAATAAAAATAACAAGATATCTTCAATCTTCGAAGCCTTCACAGTTGACTGACTCAAGAACATTTTCAGGACCAAGTGATCGAATAGAACTGACTATTCTTACCTTGTAGAAAATTTTAGATAGAAGTCTCCCCAAAAGGAATGAAGGATTTATGTCTACTTCTGGAGACGGTAAAAGATTCCTTCAGATAGTTGAACATATTTTGCACCAGGTCAACATTGACATCAGAGAGAGGAAAGTAAATGAACAGTCTATCATCATGGGTCAGGCTGTTCAAGTTATCTCCTCTCGGGCGAAAGTTGGTTAGAAGTGAAGGTTAAGAAAGACTTAGAAGGGGGGGGGGGGGGGGGGGGGGGGGGGGGGGGGGGGGGGGGGGGGCGTTGAATAAGTGGTTCTTTTTTTATAAAAAAAACTTGATGAAGGAAAGATCGTCAAAACACAGTTATTTTTATCCTGGTTCACCTTCTCAATAAGGCTACCTCCAGTCCACCCTCAACAAGGTGATTTGCCTCTCTCAACGAGGACTTAATCTACTATAATCAGAACCTGATTACACTTGCACGACCAACTACCGTGAATCACAATACAATGAACGAGCCAAACTGCTGGTGACTAAAAATCCCGTACAAACCAATTGTTTGTGACTAACCAACTTCTAAGACTCAACTAGTCCTAGACTTCTTGAGACTTCTGACCCAACTGGTATCTCAAGGACTCAGTTACCACATAACTTCTGTTGACAGTGTATTGTTTTGCTTCTAGAAAGTTGTAATCACAACTGTGATATTTCACTAAGATTAAGTACAAAATAATGAACTCAGAATATGGATAAGAAATTTTTTGCTTTAGAGAGTTTCTCTTTACACTTGATGATTTATCAGAGTTGCAGCGTTCTTGTGTGTTCTATCTTGTTTTCTTCTTTTTCGCTCGTTGTGTGTTTTTTTTCTTTAAATGATCATGAATACATATAGTTTCAGAATTTTTTGACCGTTATCTTCAAAGCTTGTATTCAACATTAAATGGTTTGTGTGTTGTCTTTACTTTTGTTGTCTCCAGGGATTTGCATATGGATAGCTTCTTCAATCAACCTTGGGAATTACGCTTATGGAGTGTTGCAATCGTTTTTCTAATGATTATGTCTTCAACGGTTTAATTTGAATCAATCTACGTAATCTTCTGCTCAGCCTTTGTTCTTCAACTTCTGTTGTGGATGTGTTTACGGTGTTCTGGTGTAATATCAGAAGTTTCTTTCAGCGGTATTAATTTGAATCATTCCTTATGATCTTCTGTCCAGCCTTGTTCTTCAACTTTTGTTGTAGATATGTTTCCAGCGTGCGGTATTAAAAGTTGCTTTACAACTTGCGTTGTTTTTCTCTAGCTTCTCATAGGTGCCAAGTTTTGATTGCTGGTACTGGTATATCTTCTGAAATTAGAACCATATTATTAGAGTACCATGTTTGCTTTATACAAAATTTGTTTGCTTGTTATCATCAAAACACTAAGATATGATTAGAACCAAACTATGTTCTAACAATCTCCCCCTTTTTGATGATGACAAAACATTTACGTTCTGAAAAAAAATTTGTATAAGAAAATTGATCTCCCCCTGAGATGTATAATCTCCCACTGAAATAAATATTTAGAGAGAAATATGATGGATAAATTCCTTGAATAATTTTCTTCTTGACTTGATTTTTCAGAAGATTGATGGATGTGGCTATGTATGCGCGCATCTTCACGGAAGTTTTAAATATATATGCCCACATTCCTTTTAACAACAGAAAACTTCTGGAGCACAAGTTAAAGAAATTTTATCTTTGATTTGTAGACCTTGTTCTGTTCAAGTTACTTAAAAAAATTTAGGAGATGTATTTTCTTTTCTTTTACGCATAATTCTCCCTCTTTTGTCATAATAAAAAAGAAATGATACAAAATGAAAATGTATGAGTTTAGTCAGGTAGGACCATTATAGGAATTAAATTATCATGTTATCCCAGAAATATACAATTGTTTAAGAGAAGAAAAAAACTCAAGATACTTTGAAACACAGACTCCAAGTAGATGGGTTCATAATATCCTCCATGAAAGAAGAAACGGTCACAGCGCTCTGCATGCAGTGCTTCCCTCTTGTTCGAAATTTCTGACATACGGAGTGTGTTCACGATTCCTGCAGATTCAATACATGCTGACAGGACTCTTCCATAGGGAATGAATAATTCTTGACCACATTTGAAGGCTATTAGATACTCTCTACTGTGTCCAAAGATGATTGCAACAAGGTTTATTGGTTTACCTGATTCCAGGCGATTGATCAAGAACCTGACTCTAGCACACAGGATTTTATGGAATTTTCCTCTAGGAATGAGATTTGAAAGAATCATCCTGAACCAGACTTGTTTGGATGAGAAGAGGTAGTAGGGGTTGTTTTTGAGACGACGAGCGAGTCTGCTCAAATCTTTTAGGATGATAAATTCATTGGCATAGTCGAAGACTGAGAGACATGCAACATCATGCCTAACTGGACACCCAATAACTTCAGCAATGGATGCTTTAGAAATTCGGAAATGAATTCCATAAATGGAGGAAGTGATACTAAGGTTATCTTCACTGACAGAAGCATTGGCCCAGAAATTTTTGACAAGGTTTGGAAGAACATAACCATTTAGAATATAAATGTAGGATTCCCGTCCTTGCTTATAGCAGAGGTTTATGTAGTAGTTGTCTCTTTTAGCTAGCCATATATTTTGTTCTTTTATGACAGTGAGGGCTGTTTGGGACGACATGCTGGAAGGAAGTATTGATGAGAGAACAAAACTGACACTAATTGAATAGATGGATGTTAGAAAAGGAAGGCTTTTTATAGAGGATTGATGAGAAGAGAAAACGTTTGGACTAGGTAATCAACGTATGAACTCACATGCATTATGGAATGAAGAGAAAGAGAGAAATATTGCAATGACCAAGGAAATAGTAGCGTTATGATTAAAGACAAGTTAGGGATAACGTAGAGAAATTAATGCAACAGTTACCAAGACTTATTACACATTTTTCTTTACACGCGCGACCTTTTAGATTTTGAAAATGTGCTCAACAATCTCAGGTTTACGTGAACTGGCAGTTTTATATGCTGAACTTCTGAATCATCTTAGAAAACAAACTTCTGATCCAAAAAGGTTAGATATTTCTAGATGATAATCTTGTAGATAGTTCAACTTGCACTTCAGAATTTAACCAAGATTTCATTCAAGACACAAATCCATACTAATATTCTTTAGAATGAACTTGAATCTATCTTTAGAAAGAGGTTTTGTGAAAATATCAGCCCATTGATGGTCTGTGTCAATAAAGTTTAAGCTTAATATCCCTTTCAGAATATAGTCTCTGATGAAATGATGCTTGATTTCTATGTGTTTAGCTTTAGAGTGAAGAATATGATTTTTGGAAAGGAATATGGCATAAGTGTTATCACAGAAAATGGGAATCTTACGCTCACAAATATGATAATCTTCTAACTGACTCTTCATCCAAAGCATTTGAGTGCTACATCCTGCAGCAGCAACATACTCTGCTTCTGTAGTTGATAGTGCAATGGTAGCTTGCTTTTTGCTATACCAGGAGATCAAATTATTTCTTAGAAACTCACAGCTTCTAGATGTACTTTTACATTCAATTCTATCTCCAGCAAAGTCAACATCATAATAACCTAGCAAGCTAAACACTCTAGATTTTCTATAACATAGTCCAACATTAGTATTACCTTTCAGATACCTTAGAATTCTCTTGACAGCAGTCAAGTGTGATTCTCTAGGGTCTGATTGGAATCTTGCACATAAACATACACTAAACAGAATATCAGGCCTAGATGCAGTTAGGTAGAGTAATGATCCAATCATACCTCTGTAGAGCTTCTAATCTACCTTCTTACTTACCTCTTCTTTGCTTAAAATGCAAGTAGGATGCATTGGAGTTTTCGCTTATTTACTTTCTGATAATTTGAATTTTTTCAGAAGTTCTTTGACATATTTTTCTTGATAAATGTAAGTGCCTTCAGAAGTTTGGTTTATTTGAATTCCCAGAAAGAATTTAAGTTCACCCATCATGCTCATTTCAAATTCTTCCTGCATAGACTTAGCAAATTCTTTTCCAAGAGAGATATTAGAAGTTCCAAAGATAATATCATCTACATATATTTGACAAATTAAGATATCATTTTTAAATGATTTTCGAAAGAGTGTTGTATCAACTTTCCCTCTTGTGAAACCTTTATCTAGGATAAATGAACTAAGTCGTTCATACCAAGCTCTGGAAGCTTGTTTAAAACTATATAAAGATTTCTTTAATTTAAAAACATGTTCAGGATAGATAGATTCTTCAAAACCAGGGGGTTGATGAACATACACCTCTTCTTCGATGTAACCATTTAAAAATGCACTTTTAACATCCATTTGATATAGAGTTATGTTAAATTGAGCAACACAAGCAATTAATAGTCTAATTGACTCTAACCTGGCGATTGTAGCAAAGGTTTCATTATAGTTAATACCTTCTTGCTGACTATACCCTTGAGCAACCAGTCATGCCTTGTTTCTAATAACTTCTCCTTGCTCATTCATTTTGTTTCTGAATACCCACTTTATTCCGATAATGTTGAATCCTCCAGGTCTTGGAACTAGATCTCATACATCGTTCCTGGTGAATTGATTTAGTTTTTCTTGCATAGCAATAATTCAATATGTGTCTTGAAGATCTTCATCTACTGAGGTTGGCTCAATCAATGATACTAATCCAAATAATGAATTTTCATTATTTCTTAGGAATGCTCTAGTTCTGATAAGATCATCTTTCTTGCCAAGGATAACATCTTCTGATTGATGTGTAGTTAGTCTTGGAAATATTTTATGAGAGTTTTCTTCAGAATTTCTCATGTTCTCATCTTCTGAATCATCAGGATTTGAGAGTTGTTCTTCTGTATCTGCAAAATTTTCAGTCTGCTTTGGCTTTTGATGACCAAGCTTATCATCAAATCTGATATCGATTAATTCTTCAACTATTAGGGTTTCTGTATTATATACTCTGTAGCCTTTTGAGAATTCAGAATATCCTAGCAGAAAACACTTTTGAGCCTTAGAATCAAACTTGTTCAAATGTTCTTTAGTGTTAAGAATAAAACAAGTACAACCAAATGGATGAAAATATGAAATGTTAGGTTTCCTATTATTCCATAATTAATAAGGGGTATTATCAAGAATATGTCTTATAGACACTATATTTTGAATATAACATGCAGTGTTTACTGCTTCTGCCCAGAAGTGCTTAGCCATATTGGCCTTATTGATCATTGTCCTAGCCATTTCTTGTAATGTTCTGTTTTTACGTTCTACAACCCCATTCTGCTGAGGTGTTCTAGGACAGAAGAAGTTATGAGAGATTCCATTTTATTTGAAGAACTTCTCAAAGAGACGATTCTCAAATTCTCCTCCATGATGACTTATGACCTTAATGATTTTAGATTCTTTTTCATTTTGTATTTGATTACAGAAGTCAAAAAATACAGTATGTGTTTCATCTTTATGTTTTAATAATTTTACCCATGTCCATCTGCTGTAGTCATCTACAATGACCAAACTATATTTCTTACCTCTTATTGATGCTGTTTTCACTAGACCAAATAAATAAATATGTAGAAGTTCTAAAGATCTTGAGGAAGAAATAACATTTTTAGATTTGAAAGAGGATTTTGAGAACTTTCCCTTCTGACATGCTTCACAAAGAGCATCTGAGTTGAACTTTAAATTGGGCAGTCCTCTTACTAAGTTGAGTTTGTTGAGTTGAGATAATCTCCTCAAGCTAACATGTCCCAATCTTCTGTGCCAAACCCATTGCTCATCATTTACAGACAGAAGACAATTCACTTTCTGAGATTTTAGATCAGAAAGATCAATCTTATAAATGTTATTCTTTCTCTTACTAGTAAAAAGAATTGATCCGTCTTTCTGAAATACAGCCTTGCAAGACTTTTAATTGCAAGACTTCAAGCTCTTTTCCAGTATGTTCAGAAAATACTTCATTTGTTTCAGCTTCTGAGTCTGAGTCATTTTCTGTGGTGGCCATGTATGCTATGTTGGAATGATCATCTTCTGAGTTGTATTCGTCTTCAGATGATTCAGAGTCATCCCAAGTAGCCATCAGGCTTTTCTTCCTTTCAAATCTTTTCCTAGGCCTTTCACTTTGCAGTTTATGACATTCACTTTTGAAGTGTCCTGGTTCATTGCATTCGTAGCACACATTGATTCTTCTGCTAGTCCTTTTGTATTCGGAGGTTTCTCCTTTATACTCAAAGCTACTGAAGTTTATGAACTTCCTTTGCTTGCTCCTCCAGAGTTGATTTACTCTTCTGGATAGAAGAGACATCTCATCTTCTTCTTCTGATCCGGACTCACTTGAGCATTCTTCCTTAGCTTGCAAAGTATTAGTTTCAGATTTTTTAACATATTTAAGAGCTATAGTCATACCTTTCTTTTTAGGCTCATTTGCATCGAGCTCAATCTCATGACTTCTTAGCGCACTGATGAGTTCTTCAAGGGATACTTCATCAAGATTCTTTGCAACTTTGAATGGTGTAACCATTGACCCCCATCTTCTTGGTAGACTTCTGATAATTTTGTTTACATGACCAGTTTGGTGTATCCTCTGTTTAGAACTCTTAGACTAGTAGTTAAGGTTTGAAATCTTGAGAACATGGCTTCAATAGTCCCGTACTCTTCCATCTTGAAGGCTTCATACTTATGGATTAAAGCTAGAGCTTTTGTTTCTTTGACTTGAGCATTGCCTTCATGAGTCATCTTGAATGACTCAAATATATCATGTGATGTATCTCTGTTAGTGATTTTCTCGTATTTTGCCTGTGAGATAACACTTAGCAAGATAGTTCTGGCTTTGTGATGACTTTTGAATTCCTTCTTTTGTCTATCATCCATGTTCTTCGTTGCTATATTTTCACCTGCGTCTTCTGGATGATTGTAACCAACTACCACAATATCCCATAGATCAGGATCTTGTCTTAGAAAGAAACTTTCTATCCTATCTTTCCAATTGTAACACGGTGGGAGAATTGACTTTAAAAAATGTTGCGGATAGCAAGAGTCACCACCGACTTTTATTTTATCCAATTAGGAATGGCAAAAAGAACATGAAAGACCTTTGAAAAGAGATTGAGTTCGGGGGGTAGGTTATACAAAGGGAAGGTGTAAGCACCCTTCGTATCCATGGTTATCCATGGGCTCTTAATTGCTTAGCTCACTTGTTTGTTTGAATTGTTTGAAAAGTGTCGTGTGTGTTTAGATAAGATTTTTTGAATAAGGACTTTAACTTGTAAATAAGTGTAGCCTTTTGGAAATTGTTTTGAAAAGAGGTGTGAAATGCATTTGATTTTTGAATTGATTGTGAGCAAGCAGTTAACAATACCTACCCTAAGTCTGTCTTTCATGTTCTTTAAGTCTTTCGTTTGAAAGGGCTATCCATACCATAAGGAGGGTAGGTAGTCTTTTCATTGGATGTGACCGGGTCATCGAGAGTCATCGTTTGCCATAAGTCTATTCATACCATAAGAAGGGCAGGAAGTCTTAGGAAAGGACGGGAATAGTCATAACATGAAACCAATAAGGATACCTTAGAATTCAAAGGGATGCTCATCATTTATCGAGGCAACATCGAGGGACGAGATCATTTTTATCGTAGCAACTCGAAGGGACTATGATCTTTTTATGATGACTTTATTCATAGGCAGCAGACTTAGGTATCCCTACATCCGAGGGACTTGACTATTTTGATCAAAAGGCAGCATAAGAGGAATTACCTTAAAGGTGAGTGTGTGAACAGTAAAATGAGTGTGTTGTATTCAGATATTTTATCTTGAAATTAGTGGGCTAACGGTTCAATTAATTGTTGTGTCACTCCCTATTTTACTAACCACGCAGTTAATAGAAGTTATAATATACGGAAATTAAAATGCGGAAAGATAAATCCTAAGCTATTACAAGGCTTCGGGGAGGGGGATACATAGCTAAAAACCCGAGAAAAGGGGAAAAGTAAAGTGCAGAAAATACATCCTAATTACTATTACATCAAAAATAGCTTGCGACCTATACATGTTCTAAAATTTAAATGGCGGAAATTAAATAATTAAATAAATATACATGCGACATTCAAGGGATTTTGAGATGAGAAGAGAATCGCGAGAAATAGGTTTAGTAAAAGATTTAGGTCAGTAATTAATTGAAACCTAATTACTAATTTTTGTTAAATTAACTTTATTCTATGTTAATTAACCTAATTAAATTAAAGCCTAATTTTAATAAATTAAAACTTATTTTAATCAATTTATCTAAATAAATTAATTATATGTAAAATAGAAATTAACCTAATTAAATTAAAGCCTAATTTTAATAAATCAAAACTTATTTTAATCAATTTATCTAACTAGGTTAGTTATATGAAAAATAGAAATTAACCCACTCTAATTAATTAAAATTATTTTACCTAAGATTGAATCCTAATTACTAACTAATTGATTATTAAATCAACTAATTAACCTAATTAATTAAATAGGAAACCTAATTATACTAAATTAAAATTAAGTGAGAAAATTAACTAATCAAAACCTAAGTCTAAGTGGTTGGTTAAGTAGTAAATTGGTAAAAAGAAAAATAATAAAAATAAATGTTAGTAAGGAAAACAAACAAAATTAACCTAGGAAAAGAAGATACCAAAGAGCTGCAGGTGCTGGGATTCCATGTGGACAACTTCTGAGGGTGTATTGTGGAGAGCCTTCCTGGGGTGTCGGATTTGGTCGCCGGGGAGATATGACGGTGAACGTACAAGGTGCTTCATGACCCTGCGCTAATTGGCTGCGTTGGATCTGTAAGCAGACGTAACAAATAAATCATAAAAAGAACTGTCTCGGGTTTGGTTCGAACTCCCGTCCTGGTGGTTATAACGCTTTTGTCTTTTCCAATTGTACCAGATTCGTTAGCTGATAATATAATGCTTACAAAAAGATAAATAAAAATACAAGGAAAAATAAAAGCTGGTCAGAGCGGGACCCACAGTGGCATGCGTTATCCAATCAGACGTGGAGATAAAGAGAGTTGAATTTTGACCAGCCAATGAGCTTTGGAGAGAGGAGTGGTCATCGTTGACTAACCAATCCCTTTTGTGCGCAGGAATCCAAGACGACTATTCATCGTCTTCTTCCTCGGGTCCAATTATCTGCTACGAATTTGTTTCAGGATACCTGCGGATTATGTTGGGACTTTTCCGTAGCTAAGCTTCACAATTTAAAACCTGCATCAAACATCATCAAACTAAAAAACAAAATGTCCATATCGTATTAAAATCCACCTCTGATTAAGAATACGATGTTTGTTTGGGCTGAAACGATATGAAACCAAGAAGACGACAACCATGGTCGTTCTTTCCCTAGTCATGGTGAAATCCGATTCACACGCCAAAGCTCCAATCTAAAGGTTCTAAGCTGCTCAAAACATCATCGTGAACTCAAATAAAATGTTAGTTTCAACGAAAACGCACTAAACATGTCAAACAAAAATGCAAGAATGAATGAAAGAATATGAACATGGAACCATCATTCTATACGTCATGGGACTATGTTAATGGTTCATTACTAACTTAATTTATCTTTTTAAGAAGTTTGGATAGTTGGTTGGTATTGAAAAGAGCTGCAAGTTAGAGTACAAAAATTCAAGCTTTTGTTGGTTTTTTTGGAACTTTGAGTGAGGGTTGTGGGCAAATCTTAAAAGTTAGAGTACAAATCTTTCCAAAATTGGTTTTAATCTTGCTTATTTCTCTCCAATATCTCTTGCCACGAATTTGGATCATAAATAAGATAATTGGATGATTAGATTTGATTGGAAATCAAAGCCATATCAAATCCCCCATATTTCTTTCAATTATCTTGATTTAAATGACATTTTAAATGAATAAAAATTCACTAAAAATATAACAAAAATCAAATAAACGTGGGATTGAGCTTGGACACTCTTAATGCCTTGGGGAACAAGTTTGGATCATAAAAAGTTGGGCCCACTTGCGAGAAAATCCATCTTGGCCTTTATTTGCTTCATGTATTTACCAAAAATTGACCAACTTTGACAAAGCATAACTCATTCAATATTGATCATATGGACATGATCTAGGACTTTTCGGAAAGCCCTAGATGTTCTCTAAAAGCCAATTTGGAACCTTTTTTAATTTGAAATTTTATCTTGAAGATATGGCTTCTAACAAAGAACAACTTTTTGCGAGCTTAAAAAAAAACCTGTAATGTTTTAGCTCATATCTCTCAAATGAAGCATTTTTTGCCTTGGCTTGTGAGAGACAAAGTTGTATAGAATTAAATTTCCTTCAAATTAGGCTTTGGTTGGGAAATTTCTGATGTTCCATGTGAAAGTTATGGCTGGTAAAAGTTTAGTTGACTTTTTCCTACAAAACCCTAATTTAAAAACTATGAGTTTTGTTGATTTCAGAGATTTTCTTGATGAATCATGATCAACCCTTGATAAAATGATGAATTTAACTTCAAAACATTGATGTTGACCAAAAATCAGGAGTTTTGACCGTAATTTGACCATAGTTGACTTTTAAGTCAAAATAGTCGACTATTGATCATTTGAGCCATTGACTGAGCAATCTTGGGAATCAAGGCTTGAATATTAGTATGGGGATTCTTTGAGACATATAAGAGGCCATTAAGTCCATTTTAGGTGTCAAAGCCTGATTTTACTTTGAGAGAAACAAAACCCTAGTTATGGGTTGATTGCTTAAGAGACAAGTAAGTGTGCCCAATTCTCGTACAGTCTTGAGCAGTTGAGAGTCAGGTGAATCAAAATATCTAAAAGTATTATGGGAAAATTTTAGGGTATGACAACTGCCCCTGTTCAATCTTCTTAGACTTGAGGATGTAGATTGGCGTGGGTGTCTGTCGGAATCTGAAGGTAGAAGAGGATTGAACACTAGAATACCCAAAAATTTGCCCTTGCTGAGGTTGGGACTTTTTCCGGAGATGGGATTAAAGATGCCATCCAGATGTTGACTGAAATTTATCGGGGATGCGCTTAAAGATACCATCTGGATTTAATAATATGAAAGTAAGAATAAGTTATACAATAGACTGTATCTGAGCTCGATGTATTGAGAAGTGTTTGTTGGAGATGGACTTGTAGATGCCATCTATTTTTGGAGATTGATTTTGTCAGCACCGTTTGTGGCAACCGAATTAGATCTTTGAAGAATGACCGTGTCTACATCATTCGTGGTGATAGAATTAGGTCTTTGAATGTTGATCGTGTCAGCACTGTTTGTATTAACTGAATTAGATCTTTGAAGAATGACTGTGTTTACATCGTTCGTGGTGATAGAATTCGGTCTTTGAATGTGGATCGTGTCAGCACCGCTCGTAGTAACTGAATTAGATATTGGAAAGATGATCTTGTCTGCACCGTTCATGATGATAGAATTAGATCTTTAAATTTTGATCGTGTCCGTACCGTTCGTAGTAACTAAATTAGATCTTTGAAAGATGATCGTGTCTACACCGTTCGTTATGATAGAATTATATCTTTGAATGTTGATCCTGTCAGCACCATTTGTAGTAACTGGATTAGATCTTTGAAGGAAGATCGTGTACGAATGGTCTTAAAGATGCCATTCAGTGAGTTTGATAAGACTTTATCGGAGACGGGCTTGCGGATGCCGTCTGAAAGAGATATTTATCAAAATTCTAAAGGGTCATGCTTTCAAAATATGCATCTGATAGGAATTTTCAGAATGTCTGGGGTTCGAGCTTCTGGCATGTATATCTGATTAGAATGTTTCAGAAGTCTAGGAGTCAAGCTTCCAGAATGTGTATCTGATTGGAATTTTCAGAATATCCGGGGTTCGAGCTTCCAGCATGTATATCTGATAAGAATGTTTCAGAAGTCTGGGGGTCAAGCTTCCAGAATGTGCATCTGATTGGAATTTTCAGAATGTCCAGGGTTCGAGCTTCTGGCATGTATATCTGATAAGAATGTTTCAGAAGTGTGAGGGTCAAGCTTCCAGAATGTGTATCTAATTGGAATTTTCAGAATGTCCGGGGTTCTAGCTTTCGGAGTGTGTATCTGATAAGAATGTTTCAGAAGTCTGGGGGTCAAGCTTCCAGAATGTGCATCTGATTTGAATTTTCAGAATGTTTGGGGTTCAAGCTTCTGGAATGTATATCAGATGTAGGTGTCTTCAGAATGTCTAGAGGGATATGCTTTCCAGAATGTATATATGATAGAGGTTGATTTATTGATGATATTCGTCTGATCGGTTGGTCGACCTGAAAGGCAAAGTCAGTTTTGTGCAATGTCATGATGCATGTATTGTATGTTTTTTAAGCTGAATGAGAATGTTATGCATATGCCATGAAATATATGAAGTATGAATGCAAAATATTGTTAATGACAACGGTAGATCATAGTAACGTCTGGGGAAAATAAATCCTTGATTGTTGCGGAGAATACAGAGTACAAGTCTAGGAACTCTCGCTTCATGCTCGAAAATATTTAGTCAGAGATATTTAACTACTGCTTAGGGATGACAACCCTTTGAATGATTGATCTTGATGCCCCTTGACTAAGGATGGGGGAGATGGATAAAATCTCTGAAGTTCAATCTAACACAGCTCAACTGTGAGTGCCGACCTTGATGGAGATTGTGGATTTAGAGGAGAAATTATTCGAAGATAGCTTCTAGAAGAATGCTCTATGGGGATATGATCTGTGGGAAGACATGGATGCTTTGAATATTTCTCCCAGCGGTTATAGTAACTACCATTCTTGGACTCGTATTGATTGGGACATACCAATGAGTATCGGTCGAAGTGTCAAACAGGACTTGCATATTTTGCCCCGGTTAGTAATGATTCTGGAGAGATTTGCCTTGTGAGGACTTTCTGGGATATATACTATGGGTGATGCCCATAGTACTCATAGACTTAGAATGATGCCCCTGACTGATCGGAAAGTAGCTTCAGAGCTACTTGGGTGGATGCCCCTGATTGTTTGGCATTTTGAGAGATTCTTGGAATCTTGACCTAATTGCCCCAGATAGATTGGACAAAACATGCCATGCCCCTTGTATTCATTGACTTCTAATAAACTGAGTCAGTTGTAGGAGATGTTGCTGCTGAAGTGGTTTTGTCTGTCGGGATGACTTTTGGTCATTAGTCGTACCCTGTGCAGATTCTTCCTGATGCTAACATTTGAAATTATGTAGCAGAATACGTTTAATAATGAATTCATGAGATGAAATGCATATGTCTGTCTTGATTTTTAAAAAACATTAAAATAGAAGATGTAAAAGCGTGATATTTGTAAGAATGTGATATCAACTCAGCATTTATGGCAAACCTTAAGGAGTCAGGATATCCTTTTGGTGACAGTGTGCTTTCGAACTAACCATGCTTCAGTTAGGACTTTCAAGGGTTGTAACGTGGCTTGAGTAACTACCCTGCCCTAGGTTATGATTAAGGGTTTAATCTGTACGACAAAAAAAACTTCTACTTCTTAGGCTCAAAGGGGTTGACGAGGGATTAACATCCTTATATCACCATTGTTTAGGAATTGAAACAATGCATGTACATCGTCAGCATAGTCCGTTCAAAAGCATAATGTATGAGGTAGCAGTATCATTTTTGCCATCCTCCCTCAAAAGGCTTACAGCTTAGCAGAAGTCGAATATCACAAAAAATAAACAAAGTAAAGACACAGTTTAAATGAGTGATAGCAAAATGATTTATTCAAGACAAACATATGCAATGCACTAATGATGATCATTAAAAAGAATAATGTCTATCATAAGTCGAATGTTTAAACAACCTGAATAGAAATTACAAATGAAAGTAGAACTATTGATTTGGCAGTCCATCCTTCTAGCCCTCAATCAGTCTTTTCATGACTAGGCATGGGAGCGATGATCACCACGGGAGTCTCAGGAGGGTTGAACTCAACTTCACCAGCATCGATCATGTCTTGGATCTTGTTTCTCAGCGTCCAACAACTATTTGTATCGTGACCAAGGCTACGCACACCTTGCATTGGGATTATAACTGCAAGCAGAAGTACTAGGATTCTTAAGGGGATCCTTTAAAGTAATCTACTCCGACTTCAACAAGTATTGTAATGCCTGAGCCAGTGAGATATTAATCTGGATGAATTGACGCTTAGGTGCATCTGGCCTGCTTCGTTGTTATGGAACTTCCCCAACAGATAGGTTGTGTTCATTACGACCTTTCTGGTTGTACATAGCATCAGCCATATGAGGCTCCTCAGGTGAGTTGAAGTCAATGATCTTGTCTTCAATTAAGTCTTGAATCATATGCTTCAATGGTCAACAATCTTCGGTATCATGACCAAGAATGTTCGAATGATAAGCACATCTTGCATTATACTTGTACCCAGGAGCAGGATTGGTAGGAACTGAATATGGAGACAATAAGGTTATCAAGTTCTGATTGGGCAGTTGTTGCAGAACTTGAGACAGCGACATGTGCGACGGAGATCTCTTGGGTTTAGATTTATGATTGCCTTGACCGCCTTGCTGCCTATTTTGATCCTTCTCCTTCTTGATCAGAAGTTCCTTCAATTATTCTTACCCCTTGGCCGAGTTAAGGAACATCTCTTGGAACTGGTTGTTCTAAACCTGAAGATTTCTAACAGATTGCTCGAGATCCATTGGTGCTGGAATAATACGCGAGAGAGGATGAGATACCTGTTGCAAGAAACCTGCTATGTGATGTTATGAATGCAAATGCAACATTTTCAAGGATTCTTAGGAAATTTAGTTTACGACATTAGAAAATGACTGGTCACAGCTTTGTCTGAAAAACTTTGTCTTTTGTCTTTTAACGTCATTGTTTGAGAATCAAGCTCACCATATCGAGTGGGTCATAGCCTCTGATTCGGGATACCTCTGAATTTGAAGGTACATGGCTAGAGGAAAATAAATCCTCTTGCCCCTTGATAGGTACTATATCTCTTGAGTTGGAAGGCATGTGGCCAGAGGAAAATAATACCTCTTGCCCCTTGATGAGAATTTAGTCCTTAATAATTGCACTATAAATTGTGCGCCCTAAATTCCTAAGATCCATGAAAGGGTTAGTTAATATGCTATGTTATGATGTCATGATGTTATGATGATGTAGTGCATCAGGAAAAACATAAGGTACACTACGCCAAACAAGCACATAGACAGCGCTTTTTTTGGCTTTTGGCAGCGCTTAAAAGCGCTATCTATTCCCCCGCTGCCGTAGATAAAGGCAGCGCTTTTTTTCACCTTGAAAGCGCTGCTAAAGATACCCTTTAGTCAGCACTTTTACCTATAAAGCGCTGCTAAAGGCCCCTTTAGACAGCGCTCTTATATTAAAAGCGCTTCTAAAGGCCCCCTTTAGACAGCGCTTTTCTGAAACAATTTTTAAGAAAAAGCCTCTTAAAAGTGCTGCTAAAGGCCACCTTTAGGCAGCGCTGTTTCCCCAAGCGCTGCTAAAGGCCCTCTTCAGCCAGCGCTCTTTTCTTTTAAGCGCTGTTAATGGCCCCCTTTAGGCAGCGCTTTTCTGAACAGAATTTTTAAAGATCTTATAGGCAGCGCTTCTCTTTTAAAGCGCTGTCTAATGTCCACGAAATTTTTAAATGCATATATTTAAAAAAAGCTTGCCCCAGGTTTTCACCACATTTTGCACCTGTATATACCGTTACAAATTTCACATATAAACAACAAATATAATCTCTATTTTTCAGAGCTAAGATGCTAAGAATATATATATATATATATATATATATATATATATAGATATATATATATATATATAGATATATATACGAATAAACTTTGTATTTTTTATATGCTAAGATGCTAGGAATATATTAATAAACAACAACAAAATTACATTCAATTCAATGAAAACAATTGCATCATCCAAAACATTTTTACCCAAAACAACAAAATTACATCCAATTCAATGAAAACAATTACACAAAATTACATCCAAGTCAAAAGGATGTTAAATATCTACTTTTTCTTCTTGCCAGCAACTGTAACCTTTTTACCCTTCAATATCCTGCAATTGCATCAAACCATTACAATCACATAACAGAATAATTGAAAACCAAAAACAAAATAATATAAAGGTGAAAAACATTCTACATTCGTGTCCATAAAACCATTCTACATTTGCCACGAATGTATTTCAAACGGCCTACATATCACTAAATAATCGATGTAGATAAATCAAATATTGCAACATGCACTTGGCTATACTCAAAATTCTCATCAATTATAGTAAAATTTCAATATACCTATACAACTTTCAACTCAATCATGAATTAACACCATTCCTCCTTAAGTTCATCCAACTTAGATCTTGAGTAAGTAGCACACTTGAAGTCATCAAAGTACTACAAAATAATATAACATGGTATGTTTAAGTTAAAACTATTTAATTATATGAGAAATAATATGTGTTAAATATTAAAATTACTCTTAAGTTAGAAATCCATACCTTGGACGGAATCTCTATTTGATTTGAAAGAAGAATTTCTTTCATAAACTGCAACATGTAAAAACCGCAATCTACTGCATTACGCTGCCCAGGACACTACACATGGAAAGAAAATATGGATAAGGCCTAAGTTTTATCATGTATCATCCCTATTTATATAATCAAAATTGTGATAATTAATTAATATACCTCCACTTGAATCCATGTGATGTTGTTGTCTTTACTCTTTGGTACTTGACTTCCAATTCAATGAAAACAATTGCATCATCCAAAACATTTTTACCCAAAACAACAAAATTACATCCAATTCAATGAAAACAATTACACAAAATTACATCCAAGTCAAAAGGATGTTAAATATCTACTTTTTCTTCTTGCCAGCAACTGTAACCTTTTTACCCTTCAATATCCTGCAATTGCATCAAACCATTACAATCACATAACAGAATAATTGAAAACCAAAAACAAAATAATATAAAGGTGAAAAACATTCTACATTCGTGTCCATAAAACCATTCTACATTTGCCACGAATGTATTTCAAACGGCCTACATATCACTAAATAATCGATGTAGATAAATCAAATATTGCAACATGCACTTGGCTATACTCAAAATTCTCATCAATTATAGTAAAATTTCAATATACCTATACAACTTTCAACTCAATCATGAATTGACACCATTCCTCCTTAAGTTCATCCAACTTAGATCTTGAGTAAGTAGCACACTTGAAGTCATCAAAGTACTACAAAATAATATAACATGGTATGTTTAAGTTAAAACTATTTAATTATATGAGAAATAATATGTGTTAAATATTAAAATTACTCTTAAGTTAGAAATCCATACCTTGGACGGAATCTCTATTTGATTTGAAAGAAGAATTTCTTTCATAAACTGCAACATGTAAAAACCGCAATCTACTGCATTACGCTGCCCAGGACACTACACATGGAAAGAAAATATGGATAAGGCCTAAGTTTTATCATGTATCATCCCTATTTATATAATCAAAATTGTGATAATTAATTAATATACCTCCACTTGAATCCATGTGATGTTGTTGTCTTTACTCTTTGGTACTTGACTTCCTCTTTGGGCTCGAAAAACTTGTATAACGCTAATAAAACATAAACGCATAATTTAAAACAATTCCCATAAATAAATAAATATACACATGAATATTTAGAAAAATCTCACTTACGTATCACCCAACTTCTTCATAGATTCGTATGTACTAACTGGATTGTGTAAGGAATCCAGAAAATATACAACTTCACTGATAGGATTAATCGCGACCAACAACCAATGTCCACTGTAAGGCAAAACAAATGTGAGATGAAAACTTTCTACACAATGTAAAAATATGAAAAATTAAAATAGATGAATTTAGAATTAAAGTCTAACCCGTTGCCGGTATTAAACGGTAAAAAGGAAGTCAGGGGTTATTGGTGCCGACGACGGATGAAACTATTAGAGAACAATAAACAAAAACACTATAATTAATTGAAGTGAAAGATAATGGAAAATGGTACACAACACAAAATTGTTTTACACCACACAATATGAAACTATTAGAGAACTATTCAAGTGAAACTATTAGTTAAAATTGGTTTATTTTATAATCTTGAATTATTTTATAAGTATTTAAATATATTATGCAATAGGATTCTTAACCTTAGGTGTTAGGGAAAACCCACTATTCTTTATGAAAATCGATGGAGGATGATGATGCTTTGATGTTCTTCGAATCGTTGATGGCCTTCGACTGACAACACCAATACAAAAAAGTCTTAACCAACTATTTAGTAAGCACGCAAACATTGAAAATAAAATCACGATACCAATCCTCAAATGAAAATAAAATCTCGATATCAATCCTCAAATGAAAATAAAATAAAAATAAAATCACGATACCAATCCTCACTTCATTGCACTTTCATGCTATTTTCTATGCATAAAGGTTTGAGTTTAGTCATTTTCTATGCATAAATGTTTGAGTTTAGTCATTATTCTAGAACAACCATTATTTTCTATGCATAAAGTTATTATAGTCACCAAAAAAAATTATGATAATAAATCACATTTGAAAATTGTGGTTAATGACATTCAAAATTGAGGTTAAATGTGTTTGGTTAATGACTGATGAATTATCACACCTTGAATTCACTAACAAGTCACCAAACGCAATCATCCACAAATTTGAATTGCATTGGTCATCACTTTGGTAATAGTTGATTTTCGAAATAAACTTACATGTATCTAATTTATGAACACACAGAAAGCATACACTGGAGGTTACACCATCCAAAATACAATATGATTTTGTAATGTTTGTGTCAGAAAAATGAAAAGTATAATTATTATACATAATAGAAAAAGCAAAACCATAGCTTTATACGGTGTAAGTGTCACAAAATGTGTAAGAATAATGTTTCTCTAAGCACTATGAGCCAGTTTGTATAAACATATCAAGAAACAATTATAAATCAAGGGTTTTTGAAGAATAGCTTTTCATCTGGGTAAGAATTAAATTCTGCATCTTATTTAAATTTCACATAAAGATCTGCAATCTTATATGAACTCTTTAATAAGTGAGAAACCATTATGTTTTCTGGTTCAGATATCATCACAAGTTGTAACTATTTCACACTAAAGATTAGTAGAAAAACAGAATCATCTGCTTAGCAGCCTAACCTTCTAGCACAGGGTTTCTAATGTTTGAGGATAAATTCCTACACACAATGTTGTATTAATCTAAACCACTCCACAAGCACACTATAATATACAAGACAATCACACAATTATAAGAAAAAAATTAATAATTGAGAAATCCATATCACTAACAAGTGACAAAATCCATAGCATTGAACATGAGAAAAGGCATGTACAGTTTATTATCGAATCGAAATAAACTTACATGTATCTAATTTATGAAGGCATAACTAACCTATTATTATCTCACAGGTCAATTCAAAATAAGTGTCCGATAAACAAAGCTAACCACCAGTTGAAGCATTCTAAGTTCACTGAAACACTTCAAGGCCTATAAAGGACAAACTCTACTACTAAGTAGAAAAACATTATTCTAGCTTCATTCCTATTCTTATTACTCTACTTTTATGACAAATAAAACAATTTTAAGACAAGATTTCCAAAATTAAAACTATTCCACATAATCACCTTTGCACAATAAATATATAAACTGGGAGAAAATAGATCCCTGTATTTTCATTTTTCTGTGGGAAACTAGCTAGCTAAACAAACATCCCATTTTTAAGTAAAGATGGCTTGAGCCCAGGCAATGATATATTTTAATAGGAAGTAAATACAGGACGACGATAAGCATTGTATTAGAAACTACTATGAATTTAGATCATCACCTGTACCCGACGACGATGAAGGCCTCCTGACTAAAATATACCCTCTGTTGGAAGAGACGTCAATATCGACGGCGTCTACGGCAAAACAATTAACAGAATCATCAAATTCGCATCGCCGAACAAGTATACTCAATAACAGATATTCGGAAAAATGGGAAAAGAAAACATACGATTCTGAGGGATTGGAGGCTTCCACCGATTGTGTTACGGTGGCCGAAGAAGAAGATATACACCCAGAAGAAGCGAAATTTGTTTTGCAGAAGAAGAAAATCGGTCCTTCGATTCCCCGTGTTCTTCGAATTTGCTGAAGGAAATTTCGTGAGAGAAGAAGGGATTGCGAAGCGATTTTCGTGAGAGAAGAAAGAGGAAATTTCGTGAGCGAAGAAGGGATTCAGAAGGGGTTCAATTAGGGTTCATCGAATTCAAAAGGTTTGTTTGTGGATTGAGAAAGTTTGTTCGTGGATTCAATAGATTTTTGGTTTGGGAGAAGAAGAAGAACGATAGGGTTTTTTGATTGGGAATAGGGTTTTACGTTTGTGAGATTATATTTTTCAATTTTAATTATACTACTAAGCCAGCGCTTTTTTATATTTTTTTTTTTAAATTTATTTGACTTTCTACAGCGCTTTATGAAAAAGCGCTGTCTAATATGAAGAAGCGCTGTCTAAGGTTTTCCCAGTACTAGCGCTTTTGGAAGCGCTTTCTAATGTTAACCTATACCAGCGCTTTTGAAGAAGCGCTGTCTAAGGTCGTCCCTATACCATCGCTTCACCACATCTTTTAATACAATTTCCGTGTTTTATTTTTTATTTTACTTATGGCAGCGCTTTTGTATAAAAGCGCTGTCTAAGTGGCGCTGTCTAAAATCGTTTTTGGCGTAGTGGTAACAAGGATGAATAAGTCCTACAAACAAATCCTGCAAGGGAATCAAAGGGTTAGTAGCACATACAAGCCAGTTGAAGGATAGAAAAACACTTAGAAAGGGGGGGTTTGAATAAGTGTAGTCTAAAAACTTGAACGATAAAAACAAAATGCACAGTTATTTTTATCCTGGTTCGATGTTAACTAAACTACTCCAGTCCACCCCCACGGAATGATTTACCTCACCTGAGGATTTAATCCACTAATCGCAACAGATTACAATGGTTTTACACTTAGCCCACGACTAAGTCTTCTAGAGTATCCTGATCACAACCTGATCACTCCAGGAACAAATGCTTAGGCACAAGCTAAGACTTTCTTAGAGTATCCTTACCACCACGTGATCACTCTAATTACAACTGCTTAGACACAAGCTAAGACTTCCTAGAGTATCCTGATCAACACTTGATCACTCTAGTTACTTACAAATTAATATAATCAATTCTAAGAGTATTACAAATGCTTCTGAAAAGCTATAATCACAACAGTGATATTTCTCTTAACGTTTAAGCTTAATCTCACTAATATATTACAACAGCAATGTAGTGAGCTTTGATGAAGATGAAGTTTCTGAGCTTTGAATTTGATCAGCGTTTCAGCAAGTTAATTGTTAGCAAATCGTCATACTTGCTTCTCATCAGAACTTCATATTTATAGGCGTTTGAGAAGATGACCGTTGGGAGCACTTAATGCTTTGCGTGTTCCATACAGCATTGCATTTAATGTTTCACGCTTTTGTCAACTACCTCGAGCCTTGTTCACGCTGTGTCTACTGACGTTGCCTTTAATAGCTTCCAACGTTCCTTTTGTCAGTCAGCGTAGCCTGCCACGTGTACTTTCTTCTGATCTGATGTTTGTGTATACAACGTTTGAATATCATCAGAGTCAAACAGCTTGGTGCATAGCATCTTCTTGTCTTCTGACCTTGAAGTGCTTCTGAGCGTGATACCATGAGAACTTCAGTGCTTCTGCTTCTGATCTCAAGTTCTTCTGATGCTTCCATAGACCCATGTTCTGATTTTGCCTTGACCATCTTCTGATGTCTTGCCAGACCATGTTCTGATGTTGCATGCTGAACCTTCTGAGACAAAGCTTCTGAGCGCTGATTTGTGCATACTCTTTATATATTTCCTGAAAAGGAAATTGCAATGTATTAGAGTACCACATTATCTCACACAAAATTCATATCCTTGTTATCATCAAAACTAAGAATATTGATCAGAACAAATCTTGTTCTAACAATCTCCCCCTTTTTGATGATGACAAAAACATATATAAATGATATGAATTTGCGATCAGAAAGAGCGGACGGCTAAAGACAATTTACACAGCTATAGCATAAGCATGTGAATATGTCTCCCCCTGAGATTAACAATCTCCCCCTGAGATGAATAATCTCCCCCTGAAATTAATACTAGAAGAATTTTAATAATAAAAGACTTCCCTGAGTATTTCAGTAGAGACGTTCACAGTGCTTGATCTTCAGAACATTCATGACTTCTGATTTCTGCTTCCATAGGACAGCTTCAGAGCATTGAATTTCTTTGATCTTCAGAACATTCACAGCTTCTGACTTCTGCTTCCATCGGACAGCTTCAAAACTTGAATTTCTTTAGATCTTCAGAACATTCACAGCTTCTGACTTCTGCTTCCATCGGACAACTTCAGAACTTGAATTTCTTTAGATCTTCAGAACATCCATAGCTTCTGATTCTTGCTTCCATCAGGACAGCTTCAGAGCTTGAATTTCTTCTTACATCACTTCATGCTAGATTGTATCAGAACATTGTTGAATGTACCAGAGCATCATCAGAGCATCTCTACATCCTGAAATGTTACAGAACAAAACTAAACGACAAAAGTCAGCATGAATGAGTCAGAACATAGAATATGTTTCAGAACATATAATATGTATCAGAGCCAAGAACACATAATATGTATCAGAGCCATATGGTATGTGTCAGAGCACATAAACCTAATGTTTCAGATCATATTCTATCATCAGAATATCTGAACATTCTTCTTTCTTGCTTCTGATTTTGAAGCTTCAAAGCACTCAGCTTGCTTCAAGAATCCAAGAACTTGATTGACCTTGTTGCTTCATATGTTGATCTTGTAAAGAGAATCTTCAATTCCTGCAACAACACAACTCAAGGCATAGAACTTTGCAAGTTCTAGAACTTTGCAATTTCTGTTAGAAATGTGGGGCCTTTTTACCCGGTAACTGATAAAATTAATCAGATCATTTATCATATATTTTCTCCCCCTTTTTGTCATAACATCAAAAAGAATATAAAAGATTCAGATGTAGAGTAAGAGACAAAAGGAATGAAACAGAATAAAACATTTTTCATTGATTAATCAAACAGAATTACAAAAGATGTATGCAGAAAAGCAGATGCAATCAAACAAAGAAAACTACAAGGACTTAAAGACAACAACCCTAGCTTAGACCTAATCTTAGCTAACATATCATGAATCCCTGCGGTCTTCTCAGTTTGTTCAGCCATGAAAGCTTGAAATTCTGCAAGCCTGTCCAGACTAGAACCTCCACTGTAAGAGAATGCATGAATTCAAGGAGGAAGTGAGAGACAGTTCACAGGAAGAGAGCTAATGTCTCAAACGAGGCTTTCCCTTAACATAGAAGTTAAGAACATGATGCTTAACTTCATCCAATATCTCAAGAAAGTCTTCTTCCTTTGGTTTAATGTTGATAACATCATCAAAGAGGAGATCTGACTTGAAACTTCTTGGAATCTTGAGAGATCCGTCTTGAAATCCATGTCGGCAACCCCTGAGATATGTTTCTCAAACTGGAACCAAACAGTTCTTCCAACCGTCTTGATCAAAAAGATCGACCACCCTTGAGCCTTCGTCTTCGTTTTTGATTTGAAACCATAAGCACCCAAGTCATCAGAGTCCACCGGATTCATGATGAATGCTAGGTTGAAGATGTGTAAACTAGGGTTTATGCGAAATGCAGAGAATGAGAGAGAGAGAGATAAAAGAAACTGAATGCAAGAGAGAGAAAATATAGGAGGAAAAAGAAACGTTTGAGGAATATAAAACGAAAAAAAATAAAATGAAATGATGGATAGCATTTAATGTTACGTGACGTGAGGAGAGATAATAATGACAAAAGAAGTGATTAGCACAGTTACCTAAGTAGGCGTCCCCTCAACTGCACGCACGCTTGTCCAGAAATAGTGAACACGTGTTTACCATCTGGATAGCCAGTTACAACTGTTTTACTTTTAAAGAGATTCCGAGTCAACTTAGACAATGAAACATTAGTAATAACAGAATCACTACTTCTAATTGATTACAATCAGAACTTCTTATAAAAGACTAATCCAATTTCATTTCAGAAGATACTCATACATAAGATCTTCTCATCTTCTCATTCTGGACATAAATCCATACTGATATTCTTCAGAATGAACTTAAACCTATCTTCAGCAAGGGGTTTTGTAAAGATATCAGCCCATTGATGGTCTGTATCCACAAAGTTTAAAGATATAACACCCTTCTGAACATAGTCCCTTATGAAATGATGTTTAATCTAATATGTTTAGCTTTTGAATGTAAGATAGGATTCTTAGATAAACATATAGCAGAAGTATTATCACAGAAGATAGGAATGTTACTCTCATATATCTGATAATCTTCTAACTGACTTCTCATCCAGAGCATTTGTGTGCTACAACCAGCAGCAGCAACATATTCTGCTTCTGTTGTTGAGAGGGCAATTGTAGCTTGCTTCTTGCTGTACCATGAGATCAGATGACTTCCAAGGAATTGACAACTTCCAGAAGTGCTCTTCCTTTCTATTCTATCTCCAGCATAGTCAGCGTCACAAAATCCTACTAAGTTGTAATCTTTGGATCTTCTGTAAACTAAACCAACGTTAGTAGTACCTTTCAGATACCTCAGAATTCTCATAACCGCAGTTAAATGAGATTCTCTCGGATCTGATTGGAATCTAGCACACAAACAAACACTAAAAAGATTGTCAGGTCTAGAAGCAGTTAGATATAGAAGAGATCCAATCATACCTCTGTACAGCTTCTGATCTACCTTCTTACTTACCTCATCCTTACCTAGGACACATGTTGGATGCATAGGAGTTTTGGCTTCTTTGCTTTCAGAAAGATTAAACTTTTTCAGAAGTTCTTTCACATACTTCGTTTGATGAACATAAGTTCCATCAGAAGTTTGGTTGATTTGAATTCCAAGAAAATACTTGAGTTCTCCCATCATGCTCATTTCAAATTCAGCCTGCATAGACTCAGCAAACTCCTTTCCAAGTGTAGCATTAGATGTTCCAAAGATGATATCATCAACATATATTTGACATATTAAAATATCCTTTTTAAAGATTTTACAAAAGAGAGTAGTGTCCACTTTTCCTCTAGTGAAACCATTTTCCAGAAGGAAGGAACTTAAACGTTCATACCAAGCTCTCGGAGCTTGCTTCAATCCGTATAATGATTTCTTTAATTTAAAAACGTGATTTGGAGACTTGGAGTCTTCAAAACCAGGAGGTTGATGGACATACACTTCTTCATCTATATAACCATTTAAGAAGGCACTCTTAACATCCATCTGATAAAGAGTGATGTTGTGTTGAGTGGCAAAAGAAATTAATAGACGAATAGATTCTAACCTGGCCACTGGTGCAAAGGTTTCTGTGTAGTCAATCCCTTCTTGCGGACTATAACCTTGAGCAACCAGTCTGGCTTTGTTTCTTACCACTTCTCCCTTCTCGCTAGCTTGTTTCTGAACACCCACTTAGTGCCGATGATGTTAAATCCTTTTGGTCCAGGAACCAAGTCCCATACGTCATTATTTGTAAACTGATTTAGTTCTTCTTGCATGGTAATTATCCAGTCAGGATCTTCTAGAGCTTGATCAACAGAAGTTGGCTCGATCAAAGAAACAAGACCTAATTGACATTCTGCATTGTTCTTAAGGAATGCCCTTGTTCTGATGGGATCATCTTTCTTCCCAAGGATCACATCTTCTGAATGAGCTGAAGCAAGTCTAGGTAATCTTCTGACTGTTGGCTCTTCAGAAATCCTGAGATTCTCTAAAGATGCAGCAACTTGATCTTCTGATCCATTGCTTCTGAGACTTCCAGCTTCTGCAGCATTTCTTCTTGGTTCAACTGCTTCTGATATATCAATATCAAAATCTGCAAAATTCTCAAGCTGCTTTGGTTTTTCAAGACCAAGCTTATCATCAAACCTGATATTGATTGATTCTTCTACAACCAATGTTTCAGTATTGTATACTCTGTAGCCTTTAGAGCGTTCAGAATATCCAAGAAGTAAACACTTTTGTGCTTTAGAATCAAACTTACCAAGATGATCTTTAGTGTTCAGAATAAAGCATACACATCCAAAAGGATGGAAATATGAAATGTTGGGCTTTCTGTTCTTCCACAATTCATAAGGAGTCTTATTTAGAATAGGTCTGATAGAGATTCTATTCTGAATATAACACGCAGTGTTTATTGCTTCTGCCCAGAAATGCTTAGCCATATTGGTTTCATTGATCATGGTTCTGTCCATTTCTTGTAGAGTCCTATTCTTTCGCTCTACAACTCCATTTTGTTGTGGAGTTCTAGGACAAGAGAAATCATGGGCAATACCATTTTCTTTGAAGAACTCCTCAAAGAATCTGTTCTCAAATTCGCCACCATGATCACTTCTAACCTTTATGATTTTACACTCTTTCTCAGATTGGATCTGAGTGCAGAATTCAAAGAACACTGAATGAGACTCATCCTTGTGTTTCAAGAACTTTACCCATGTCCAGCGGCTATAATCATCAACAATGACTAATCCATATTTCTTCCCTCTGACATATGCTGTTTTGACTGGGCCAAATAGATCAATGTGCAAGAGTTCTAACGGCCTTGAGGAAGAAACAACATTCTTAGACTTGAATGCAGGTCTGGAGAACTTGCCCTTCTGAAATGCTTCACAAAGAGCATCTGATTTGTATTTCAGATTTGGGAGTCCTCTACAAGATTTAGTTTGTTAATCTGAGAAATCTTTCTCAAACTAGCATGTCCTAATCTTCTGTGCTAGACTCATTGCTCTTCAGAAACAGACATAAGACAAGTCACCTTCTGATTCTTAAGATCTTGAAGATCTGTCTTATAAACGTTGTTCTTTCTCTTTCCTGTAAATAGGATTGAGCCATCCTTCTGACTTACAGCCTTGCAAGACTTTTGGTTGAAGATTATGTCATAACCATTGTCACTTAATTGACTTATGGACAATAAGTTATGCGTTAATCCTTCTACAAGAAGTACATTAGTTATGGAAGGAGAGTTACCAAACTTTATAGTTCCTGAGCCAATAATTTTGCCCTTCTGATCTCCTCCAAACTTGACTTCTCCACCTGGTTTAAGCACCAGGTCTTGGAATGTAGACCTTCTTCCCGTCATGTGTCACGAGCACCCAGAGTCCAGGTACCATGACATTTTGCTTTTTGTCCTCTTTGTCGCCAAGGATATCTGCAACAGAAATTATCTTCTCCTTAGGTACCCACAATTTCTTGGGTCCTTTCTTGTTAGTTCTCCTCAAGTTCTGATTGAACTTGGGTTTAGCAAAATATTTAACAGGAGGAACGACATGATATTCTTTAGGTTTGTCAGCATGATATTTCTTAGGATGTGTCACATGCTTCTTGGTGTGAACAGTGTTAAACTTTTGTGCATGTGAAGTGAGCCTAATATCATGAGCATGGCCATATTTGAACTGATCATACAATGGCTTGTATGTGATCTTCAGATCATCAACAGGTTCAAATTTATGTGAGGTATAGCCCTCATAGCCAAAACCAAACCTTCTGTTTCCAGAGACACCATATATCATAGAAGCAAGATGACTTCTGCCAATACTTCTAGATAAGAACTTTCTGAAGCTCGAGTCATATTCTTTCAGAATATGATTCATGCTAGGAATGGATTTTTCTGTTTCAGAAGGAGATCCACTATCTTTGGATAGATTTAAAACTTTTTCCTTCAGTTCAGAATTTTCCACTTCCAGCTTCTTAATTTCAAATTCAAACTGCTTCTTCAGCTTTTTGTATTTGATACTAAGATGAGCCTTGAGTTCCAGAAGTTCTATTAAACTGGAAACTAACTCTTCTCTAGATAGTTCAGAAAATACCTCTTCAGAATCTGATTCTGATGTAGATTCTGAGCCATCATCTTCTGTAGCCATCAGTGCGAAGTTGGCTTGTTCTCCTTCAGAGTCTGATTCTGATTCTGATTCGGAATCATCCCATGTTGCCATAAGACCTTTCTTCTTATGAAACTTCTTTTGGGGATTCTCCTTCTGAAGTTTTGGACACTCGTTCTTGTAATGTCCAGGCTCATTGCACTCATAGCAGACAGCCTTCTTCTTGTCAGATCTTCTGTCACCAGAAGATTCTCCACGTTCAAATCTCTTTGAACTTCTGAAGCCTCTGAACTTCCTTTGCTTGCTCTTCCAGAGTTGGTTTACCCTTCTGGAAATCATGGACAGTTCATCTTCTTCTTCTTCTTCAGATTCTGATTCTTCAGGATCTTCTTCTCTAGCCTGAAAAGCGCTAGTGCATTTTTTAATATTAGATTTTAATGCAATAGACTTACCTTTCTTCTGAGGCTCGTTTGCATCCAGCTCTATTTCATGGCTTCTCAAGGCACTGATAAGCTCTTCCAAAGAAACTTCATTTAGATTCTTGGCAATCTTGAATGCAGTCACCATTGGACCCCATCTTCTGGGTAAGCTTCTGATAATCTTCTTTACATGATCAGCCTTGGTGTAGCCTTTATCCAGAACTCTCAATCCAGCAGTCAGAGTTTGAAATCTTGAGAACATCTTCTCAATATCTTCATCATCCTCCATCTTGAAGGCTTCATATTTATGGATTAGAGCAAGAGCTTTTGTCTCTTTGACTTGAGCATTTCCCTCATGGGTCATTTTCAATGACTCATATATATCATAGGCAGTTTCCCTGTTAGATATCTTCTCATACTCAGCATGAGAGATAGCATTCAGCAAAACAGTCCTACATTTATGATGATTCTTGAAAAGCTTCTTTTGATCATCATCCATTTCTTGCCTTGTAAGCCTTATGCCACTAGCTTTTACTGGATGTTTGCAACCATCCATCAGAAGATCCCATAGTTCACCATCTAGACCAAGAAAGTAACTTTCCAGTTTATCTTTCCAGTATTCAAAGTTTTCACCATCAAATACTGGTGGTCTAGTATAACCATTGTTATCATTGTATTGCTCAGTAGAGCCAGATGTAGATGTAGGTGGATTTGTTGAAGTTTCACCAGCCATCTTTTACTGAAGCGTTTTTCTCTTCCTGAATCTTTTCTAAACACGGATAAGTGCTTGCACCTTAGAACCGGCGCTCTGATGCCAATTGAAGGATAGAAAAACACTTAGAAAGGGGGGGGGTTTGAATAAGTGTAGTCTAAAAACTTGAACGATAAAAACAAAATGCACAGTTATTTTTATCCTAGTTCGTTGTTAACTAAACTACTCCAGTCCACCCCCACGGAGTGATTTACCTCACCTGAGGATTTAATCCACTAATCGCAACAGATTACAATGGTTTTCCACTTAGCCCACGACTAAGTCTTCTAGAGTATCCTGATCACAACCTGATCACTCCAGGAACAAACGCTTAGACACAAGCTAAGACTTTCTTAGAGTATCCTGACCACCACTTGATCACTCTAATTACAACTGCTTAGACACAAGCTAAGACTTCCTAGAGTATCATGATCAACACTTGATGACTCTAGTTACTTACAAATTAATGTAATCAATTCTAAGAGTATTACAAATGCTTCTGAAAAGCTATAATCACAACAGTGATATTTCTCTTAACGTTTAAGCTTAATCTCACTAATATATTACAACAGCAATGTAGTGAGCTTTGATGAAGATGAAGTTTCTGAGCTTTGAATTTGATCAGCGTTTCAGCAAGTTAATTGTTAGCAAATCGTCAACCTTGCTTCTCATCAGAACTTCATATTTATAGGCGTTTGAGAAGATGACCGTTGGGAGCATTTAATGCTTTGCGTGTTCCGTACAGCATTGCATTTAATGTTTCACGCTTTTGTCAACTACCTCGAGCCTTGTTCACGCTGTGTCTACTGACGTTGCCTTTAATAGCTTCCAACGTTCCTTTTGTCAGTCAGCGTAGCCTGCCACCTGTACTTTCTTCTGATCTGATGTTTGTGTATACAACGTTTGAATATCATTAGAGTCAAACAGCTTGGTGCATAGCATCTTCTTGTCTTCTGACCTTGAAGTGCTTCTGAGCGTGATACCATGAGAACTTCAGTGCTTCTGCTTCTGATCTCAAGTTCTTCTGATGCTTCCATAGACCCATGTTCTGATTCTGCCTTGACCATCTTCTGATGTCTTTCCAGACCATGTTCTGATGTTGCATGCTGAACCTTCTGAGACAAAGCTTCTGAGCGCTGATTTGTGCATACTCTTTATATATTTCCTGAAAAGGAAATTGCAATGTATTAGAGTACCACATTATCTCACACAAAATTCATATCCTTGTTATCATTAAAACTAAGAATATTGATCAGAAAAAATCTTGTTCTAACACAAGTCACATAAATGTCCTTAGGTTTAGAGGCTTGCATGAAGTTCATAGGTAAATACCCTCCCCACTGAAGTTTAGTTGGTTCAACCTGTCTTAGATAAAGATCGGGTTCTAGGGAATCTCATATCACATATCTTTCTCGAAAGCATTATTTCAGTCAACACTCAAACGGTTGACCGAAAACATCTTGAAAGATTGATCTCAATGAGTGTAGCATCGAGTATCAACCAGCTTTAGTCAGGAATCCAAAGGCAGCCATCTCGCTACTTCCTAATAGGCCAAAGTCAAGTTCAACTGGGGTTCTAAGGGAAAATTAGTGCTTAATGACATTCACTTTTGAAGTGTCTTGGGTCTTTGCATTCATAGCACACATTGCTTCTTCTGCTAGTCCTTTTATATTTAGAGGTTTCTCCTTTATATTCTGGTCTTCTGAAGTTTCTGAACTTCCTTTGCTTGCTCCTCCAGAGTTAATTTACTCTTCTGGATAGAAGAGACATCTCATCTTCTTCTTCTGATCTTGACTCACTTGAGCATTCTTCCTTAGCCTGCAAAGCATCAGTTTTAGATTTTTTAACATATTTAAGAGCTATAGTCTTACCTTTCTTTTGAGGCTCATTTTCATCGAGCTCAATGTCATGACTTTTTAGCGCACTGATGAGTTTTTCAAGGGATACTTCATCAAGATCCTTTGCAACTTTGAATGCTGTAACCATTGGCCCCTATCTTTTTGGTAGACTTCTGATAATTTTCTTTACATGATCAGCTTTGGTGTATTATTTCTTTAGAACTCTTAGACCAGGAGTTAAGGTTTGAAATCTTGAGAACATGGCTTCAATAGTATCGTCCTCTTCCATCTTGAAGGCTTCATACTTATGGATTAAAGCTAGAGCTTTTGTTTCTTTGACTTGAGCATTGCCTTCCAGAGTCATCTTGAGTGACTCAAATATATCATGTGATGTATCTCTGTTGGTGATTTTCTTATATTCTGCCTGTGAGATAGCACTTAGCAAGATAATTTTGGCTTTGTGATGACTTTTGAATTTCTTCTTTTGTTTATCATCCACGTTCTTCCTTGCTATCTTTTCACCCGCGTCTTCTGGATGATTGTTGTAGCAACCTGCTTAAAATTTTTAATAAATTAGAGCCGCCACCCTTTATTTAAAGGAAAAAGGGAAACAAAAAAAAAGGGAGATTTTGGGTAAGTAGGTTAATTAGGTAAAGGGAAGGTGTTAGGCACCCTTTGCCTCCCTTGTACTCAAGGGGGCCCATTTAGCCTTTAGGTTTTATAAAAAAGGTTTTGATTTAAAAAAAAGTTAAAAAGAATATGCCTTTGGCGAAAAGGGTAAAACCTCAAAGGTTTTAATAGAGTCATTGTCATATCGAGACAACAATGACTACAGGCCAAAGGCCATGTATGGTAAAAAGGTCAAAACCTCAAAGGTTTTGATAAGGTCATTTTCAGATCGAGACAACAATGACCATGGCTAAACTAAATATATAACAGAATAAAATATAGCCAAAATAAAGACAAAATATAGCAAACCTTATGGGTTTTGCTAGGGCCATTGTCAGATCGAGACAACAATAGCCCAATGCCAAAAGGCATGTAAATGTAATTGTAATTAAAAATAAAGGCCTCAATGCATCATCATTGGCCAAAAAAACCTTTAAAAGGTTAAAAAAGCAAAATAAAGAATTAAAATACAATAGAAAATGCCTCAGATATTCATCATTGTCCAAAACAAATGTTTTTTTAAAAAGGGGCCTCATGTTAAATCATTGGCCAAAGGTTTTGAAAAAGGAGGCCTCAGAGATTAATCATCGGCCAAAAGTTTGTTTTTTTAGTTTGAATGGAGGGATTTGAGTTTAAAAAGGGAAAAGGGTTTGTCGGCCGTTGTCAGTCAATCGACAAGGCGAGTTAGGGTTTCGTAAAAAACGTAGAAAAAAAGTTGAAAAATGCGTTTTAGAAAAAAAGTACGTGAAAGTGGGAAAAAATGTCCCCTTTTAGGGTTGCTAAGACCCCCTTTTTATAGATGGAAATTAGGTTGAAATCCATAAAAGGAAATAACCCATATCCAAAAGCCCAACAACCCATTTTGAAAATTAGTAAAAAATAGGAGAAAAAGTATGAAAATGCCACTTGTGGGATTTGAACCCGTGACTTCTTACTTGCAAGCCTTATTCCTTACCAATTGTGCTATGTTATTTATTTGAAACAAAAACCCAATTGAAAGCATATGAAAGGCAAGCAAATATTTGTTATTTAAAAATATAAATAATTTACAAGTGAATTATTATATTTTTAAACAAATAATTACAAAAAATCCAAAATATTGTAAATAAACCAAGAAAGTTTATAAAATTCAAGTTTAAAAATAATTTTGAATCCTGAAATTGGACCTCATATTTTATGAATAATAAGCCTAATTAGATACACACTTTTAATTAATGTATACCCCTATCTTTTGAATTGGACAATTTAGAGAATGGTTACTCTTTTAAAATGGGCATGCCAATCAAGATGTCAAGCCCACTAGTTTAGTACTACGTCCTAGTTAATAAAACGTAATAGCAATAAGGTAAATTTTAGGGTATGACAACTGCCCCTATTTAATTATTCTTAGACCGAATGGCGTGAGAATATGCAGGTCTCATGCCTTTCGGATCGAAGAGTTATTAAATAATGGAAGACCCCTGAATTTGTCGATAAAAATAACCTGCTAAAGCCTAAAGATTTCCATAGCAAGTGCTCGATGATGCGTGTATTTAGTTGTGTGCTGTTTTTGTTTTTGTTTTAACCTGTGAGTAGGCGTTTTTACGTGTGAATAGGTGCCTTTGGCCTGTGAATAGGCGCTTAGCCTGTGAATAGGCGTTTTACCTGTGAATAGGTGCCTTTGGCCTGTGAATAGGCACTTAGCCTGTGAATAGGCGTTTTACCTGTGAATAGGTGTTTTTCCCTGTGAATTGGCGTTTTACCTGTGAATAGGTGCTTTTGGCCTGTGAATAGGCGCTTAGCCTGTGAATAGGTGTTTTACCTGTGAATAGGTGCTTTTGGCCTATGAATAGGTGCTTTTGACTTGTGAATAGGTGCTTTTACTTGTGAATAGGTATCTTTGGCCTGCGGATAGGCGCTTAGCCTGTGAATAGGCGTTCTTGACATGTGAATAGGTGCTTGAACCAGATGAGAACTTGTTACTGAACGAGAATCAAACTTTGACGTAACAGTCAGACGGGAACTAACTACTAAAAGAGAATTAGATTTGATGGTTTGCCAAGACAAGAACTGGACTTTGTAAGGATTTTCCAAGACGAGAACTGGACTTTGTAAGGATTTGCCAGGACGAGAACTAGACTTTGTAAGGATTTTCCAGCACGAGAACTGGACTTTGTAAGGATTTGCCAGGACGAGAACTGGACTTTGTAATGATTTTCCACGACGAGAACTAAACTTTGTAAGGATTTTCCAGGACGAGAACTGGACTTTCTAATGATTTTCCGGGACGACAACTGGACTTTGTAATGATTTTCTAGGACGAGAACTGGAATTTGTAAGAATTTGCCAGGACGAGAACTGGACTTTGTAATGATTTGCCAGGACGAGAACTGGACTTTGTAAGGATTTGCCAAGACGAGAACTGGACTTTGTAATGATTTGCCAGGACGAGAACTGGACTTTGTAAGGATTTTTCAGGACGAGAACTGGACTTTGTAATGATTTGCCAGAACGAGAACTGGACTTTGTAAGGATTTTCCAGGACGAGAACTGGACTTTGTAATGATTTGCCAGGACAAGAACTAGACTTTGTAAGGATTTTCCAGGACGGTAACTGGACTTTGTAATGATTTTCCAAGACGAGAACTGGACTTTGTACTAATTTGGATTTGTTAATGAAAATTGGGCTTTTGTGATATGTAGTATATGAATGTACCTGATGATATGCATGGTTTGATGCTGGAGTGAAGTGACATGGTTAATGCATAGTAATTATTCGGATGTTTCAATATGTGTCCCTGTGGTGGGCCATTAGTGTCCCTGTGGTGGGCCATTAACTGATTAAGGCTTTAGAGTGAATGTTTGCGTATATTAGTAATGCTTATGTACATGCGCAGAATGTTTATGAGAGAAATTTAAAATTCCAGTGTCCTTTTAGACCCTTGGGTGCTTAACCGATACCCCGATACCCTCTTTTTGTTGATATCGAATTGTATTTGTGTTTTGATGTACGTGGATGTCGAAGTGCTGATGAAAATTTGGGCTTTATGAAGTTAGGTTTATGCTATGTCAGATGAATGAAATGATATGTATGACTCGATGCAAGGGCGAAGTGCTTTGATGAATGCATGACTTAAGTATGTTTGAATGATGCCCCAGTGATGGGTCGTGGATGACGAAGTAGTAGAGATATTGCTAATGTAACGATGGTAGGGTGTTATGCCAGCATGATTTCCTGATACTCGTTTTAAAATTGATGATCGCAGGCGTAGGAGAGATTCATTAGGGATTGTGAAGATACGAGGATAATTTTCCCCTTTGTGGGATGTCTTGCCCCAATTTGTTGGTTATTCGCAGAGATTTGTCCTGATATGAACTCGGACGTAGTTATATCGTAGCATGCACTTGATATGTCTATCCCATTGTTTTGATTTTTGAAATACTCCACGCCTTTGACTTAGAATTACTTACCATACGAATTTGATATGCACTTCCCCCAACATTTGATAGTTGAAAGGTTTGTCCTCGATCTCCAGGATATGGAGGACTATCCATGATGCAATATTAATTCGATACGGATTGCCCCAAGTCTTCGAGTCTTTGTACTAGAAGTCACTTTGAAAAAGACTTGGATCCTGCACGCCGTAAGATAAAGTGTATTTAAAATTCCCCCAATCTCCAGGATCTGGAGGAAGTACCCTTAGAAAGAACCTGAGTCTTTCTATACGCGCCGCTTCAACATTATATAGTTGAAGGGTCTGCCCTTGATCTCTAGGATATGGAGGGCTAACCATTTCATGATATTAATAGAAATTTTGTACTCGAAGTTGCTTCAAAATGGAACCTGGGTCTACCATTTAGATATGAATTGCCCCAATATTTTAATTTTGAAGGATATGCCCCTGATTGTTATTGCTTCGAGATGTGACCCAAGTTGATTGACTCTTAGGATGAATCCCATAGTCAATAGGATCTTTTGATTATGTGCCCCTATGATTATTGGTATTTTGCCCGTGCTTAGGAGAAACTCTTAGGTGTTTTCCCTTAATTAGAAGCTTCTTGAAATGATCCACCAATGTCAAAATATCCTTGATGCTAAGCGTTGATTTGATAGTAAAGTTGTACCCTTTGAAAAGTAATTCTTAGTTATGCACATGCCATTTTTGAAATTGAAGTTCGTTGTGAAATAGAAATGGATGATTAGATATGGAAGACGCGAAGAGTCATTAACAAACAATAGGAGTTAGTTTAACCAATTTTATGCCAAGTATGCTTTCAAAGTTAACCTTGCTTCAATTAGAGCTTTTGAATGTTGTATCGTGGTTGTGGTTCGTGGTTTTAAGAAACAAAGGATATATGGCTCAAAATTTACTTAGCCCACCCCATTCTCCTTGATTTTCTCCAATCCTAATTATGATTAATCCAATAAATGTATTCAGTTTGCAAGAGAGTTTTTTTTGTTTGTTCTGATGATGAGCAGAAGCATTAGTAAAGATCCAAACGCCAATGAAGAATGTTATTAAGATCCAAGCGTTGATGGGAAGCTTTATTGATTTAGCAGTCACAAGATTATCCTCCACTTTTTTATTTTTTTGTTTTTGATCCCTTATTTTTTTGCATGGACCAATTCTTTTGATTTTTCGTCCATCGGGATGTTGCCCTAATTTTTGCCTAAGTCAAGTTCATTTTATTTATGGGATTTTCCATTTGACTTAGCAGGCCCTCTTTTTCTTAAAATTGTTTTTTCGAAACTTTGCTTTTTGGATTTTAAACGTTGTAACTACCATGTTTGACCTTGATTTGTGAACTTCACCTTTGTTGCTTCCTCGATTATGAATGACGAATGTGATGAAGATGATGTGCTCGAACCTCTTGCTTAAATTGACTTGATTCTCTTGAGAATAGAATACACCATTGAATTATTCGAAGACTACCCTGCCCCAGGTTAAGAATAAGGTTAATTTTGAAAAATGGAAACAACTCCAGCTTCTGGCTCGAGGGGGTTGACTACAGATTATCTCCTTATTTCTCCACTGTTTAGGATTGAAACAATGCCTTACATCGTTAGCTCGGTACTACATTGAAAGCATATGTTTAGCAAGATTCAGTTAGTTATTCTCCCTTAAGTTTATTAATAATTGAAGATCAAAAATGGAAAGTTGGAAATGGAATCGAAGAGTGAAAATGGAAAGTCGTAGTAATGAAGAAATGAATTATTTCCAAAACATGCAAGAACTTTTATTGAATTACTAATTGAAAGGTACAAAATTTACACCAAATACAACTTAGCAACTAAGAATTTACAATTCGAAATGATAAAACCTATTGATCCTAGGGACAATCTCCTTCGTTGATCCAATAAATTTGTTTTACGTCTTAGTTCTCTGACTTGTAGAAGTAAAGGGTGATTTTTTACTCTCCTTGGGCATACCAATTTTGTTGAGAAGGCAGTTGATCTCGATGTAAGGGGTCTCCAAATTGAATTTGAGGCGTAGGTATGTAGCTTGTATAATGAAGAGTATCCTTTTCTCCTTGTAGGACCAAGCTCCTTTGATTCTTCAATGGTTAATTATCCTCTCTCCATATTTTAGGGCTCTTTGTGAGTCTCAGGAAATCAGCTAGCGTAGTTGTTGATTGGATAAAGTCGAAGGTGGAAATGCAAATGCAAATGCATGAATGTATGACAATGCGTGGGTATGAGGAAAGACATCCCTACAGGTTAGGGATTATGATACAACGAAGGAAATCCCTACAGGTTAGGTAATGCGTAGAAGAGAACACATGGTGACCATTCAACAGCCACCAGATCCCATGGGCGTCGGGAGGCCATGCGATGTGCATAAGCGAGGATGTCCTTTGCGGGAAGGTTCCATATGAAGAACACAACCTATCTAAGGATAATGATGGAAGAGAGCACATGGTGACCGTCCAAGACGGTCCCCAGATCTCATGAGTCATTCGCTTCAAATATAATGGCTCTTAGAATAGATATCCGAGAGCGTAGATTCAAAGTCTAATGAACGGATGGCTTAGATTGCATATTGACGTCTATAGATCCAATGGACCGCTCGCTTCAAATCTAATGGCCCTCATAATAGATATCCAAGGGAGTAGATTCAAATTCTAATGAAGAGATGACTTGGATTGCATACTGACTAAGGATATATGATATGTGACCGCTTGGGGATCCATCAAGAGTATCCTCATCACGTGGCCATCATGAGGCCACATGTCGCGCATTCGGGGATGGAGGTGAAGGATAGAAAAACACTTAGAAAGGGGGGGTTTGAATAAGTGTAGCTTTAAAAACTTGTAAGATAAAAACAATTTGCACAATGATTTTTATCCTGGTTTGTTGTTAACTAAACTACTCCAGTCCACCCCCTTGGAGCGATTTACCTCACCTGAGGATTTAATCCACTAATCACACGAGATTACAATGGTTTTCCACTTAGACAACTTTTAAGTCTTCTAGAGTATACTGATCACAACCTGATCACTCTAGGAACAAATTGCTTAGATACCCTCTAAGACTTTCTAGAGTATACTGATCAACAACCTGATCACTCTAGTTCTTACAACTTAATGTAAACAATTCTTTTAAGAGTTACAATGCTTCTTATAAAGCTATTATCACAACTGTGATTTTCTCTTAAGTTTAAGCTTAATCTCACTAAGATATTACAACAGCAATGTAGTGAGTTTGATGATGAAGTTTGAGAGCTTTTGAATTTGACAGCGTTTCTGTATATTTGCGCAAGTGTTGTATTTAGCTTCTCATCAGAACTTCATATTTATAGGCGCTTGAGAAGATGACCGTTGGGAGCATTTAATGCTTTGCGTAATCCGTACAGCATTGCATTTAATGTTTCACTCTTTTGTCAACTACCTCGAGCCTTGCTTTCGCTGTGTCTACTGACGTTGCCTTTAATTGCTTCTAACGTTCCTTTTGTCAGTCAGCGTAGCCTTCCAGTCTAGTACTTGTTTCTGATCTGATGTTTGTGTAAACAACGTTTGAATATCATCAGAGTCAACCAGCTTGGTGCAGAGCATCTTCTTGTCTTCTAACCTTGAAGTGCTTCTGAGCGTGATACCATGAGAACTTCAGTGCTTCTGCTTCTGATCTCAAGTTCTTCTGATGCTTTCATACACCCATGTTCTGATTCTACTTGACCATCTTCTGATGTCTTGCCAGACCATGTTCTGATGTTGCATGCTGAACCTTCTGAGTCAGTGCTTCTTGCGCTGATTTTGTGCATACTCTTTATATAATTCCTGAAATGGAAATTGCATAGTATTAGAGTACCACATTATCTCATACAAAATTCATATGCTTGTTATCATCAAAACTAAGAATATTGATCAGAACAAATCTTGTTCTAACAATCTCCCCCTTTTTGATGATGACAAAAACATACATAAAAGATATGAATTTGCAATCAGAATATCAGACGGCTAAAGACAATTACACAGCTATAGCATAAGCATATAGACACTGTGTGTGAATATGTCTCCCCCTGAGATTAACAATCTCCCCGTGAGATAAATAATCTCCCCTTGAAATAAATACTGGAAGAAACTTATAAATAAAGGACTTCCCTGAGTGTTTTCCATTTCAGTTGAGACGTTCACATATGCTTAGATCTTCAGAACATTCATAGCTTCTGACTCTTGCTTCCATAGGACAGCTTCAGAGCTTGAATTTCTTCTTGAATCATTGCATGCTAGATTGTATCAGAACATTGTTGAATGTACCAGAGCATCATCAGAGCATCTCTACATCCTAAAATGTTACAAAACAAACTAAACGACAAAAGTCAAAACATGAATGAGTCAGAACATAAAATATGTATCAGAACATATAATTATGTATCAGAGCAAACAATAATGTCTCAGAGCATATTTTAGAACTAAAAACATGCATCAAAACATATAAGGAATAAGAATGAGTTAGAACATATTCTATCATCAGAATATCAGAACATTCTTCCTTCTTGCTTCTGATTCTTGAAGCTTTACAGCACTCAGCTTGCTTCAATTTCCATGAGTTTGTTTCTATACAGAATTGCTTTTCCCCATGTCTTTGCTTCTCATGTTGAGCTTTAAAGAGTATCTTCAATTTCTGCAAAACATTCAAAACATAGAACTTGCAAGTTCTGTTAGAAATGTGGAGACTTTCTCCCAGCAACTGATAAAATAAATCAGATCATTTATCACATTTTTCTCCCCCTTTTTGTCATAACATCAAAAAATATAAAAGATTCAGATGAAGGAACAAACAATATGAAGGAAGAAAAGATAATTTTCATTGATAACAAAAGGAGAAATTATCATAGAGTACAAAATGATGCATAGAAGACAGATGCAAGAAAGAAAGAACACAACTAAGACGCAAAGACTAAGATGACCCTAGCTTGGACATAATCTTGGCCAGCATGTCATGAATCCCATTGTTGCTCTCAGTCTGCCTCTCCATAAAAGTGCGGAACTCAGCATTGATCGTTTGTTGCTCGTCCATGCGAGAAGCTAGCTCAGCCTGATTATTCTGAATAACCTCCAGAGTCTTCGCCAAACGAGAAGGTTCACCAGAAGAAGCTTCACAACTTCTGTCCAGAGGGACAGCATTCTGTACCGCAGCTTCCATTGTCAGATCATCATTATGATTTTCCTCAGCAGGAATATCTTCAACAGGATGATCTTCAGCATCAGCTTCTTCCATAGAAGCATCTCCATCATATTCTGCAGCAGGCAGCTCAAAATCTCCATTCTCAAGAGCCTGAAGAATGGCAGCCAAATTCCTTGGAGCAAAAGGACCTTCAACTTCTGGAGGATCAGCAACTTCTGGGATGACCATGTTGGGGTCTTTCTTAGAAGGATTCTCCCTCAGAAAGTCAAACAGAGATTTAAAGTCTCCAGTCAGAACTGGATTCTTAGGTCTCCAGACCACAATATCTCTGCAAGGATTAACTTCCATTTCAGCAGCAATTCTTGCTTCCTCAAGTTCATCAACAAACTTCTTCTCCTCAAGAGCTCTCCTGTTTCTGATGGGATGATAATAGATACCATTATCACCTTCAAGAAGATATCCAGCATAACCAGGAGCAGCAGCCACTAGTCTCTTCTGAACAGCCATAGCTCCAACTTGAAAATCCTGGCGAAAGCTTCTCTAGAGGTTTCTTGTAGAAACATCATCAAGATCATTGAAGAAATCATCCTTCAAGAGATCCAGCCTACTGATAACTTCATTTCTGAACAGCTCCAGGTAGATATGAGGTTCAGGTTCAGGAGGGTTGAAGGTGAATTTGTAGTCAGGGTAGAGAAGGCAGTATGGGTTGGATTTTCTGGTAGTTAGGGGATGGGATAGAGAAGGTGGAGGTGCAGTGGTTGAAGAAGATGGAATATCTGTGGGGATGATTGAGGAGGATGGAATATCTGTGGGAATGATTGAGGAGGATGGTATGTCTGTGATGGGGGTTGATGAGGATGGAATATCAGAAGGAGTTGGGGGATGGATACTTAGTGGTGTAGGGTTCAAGACAGGTGTAGAAAGAGATGGTGGAGGAGGATTTGGTATGGTAAAGTTGTTTTGTGGTACAGAAGGAGGAGTGAAAACATGCCTGGAAATGTTGGCAGTTCTTGAAGCACAAAGAGATTCTCTTATGCGCCGCTGTTGATATTCTGGAGTGTTAACCTTGTCAGGATCATCGGTGACCCTCTTCTTCTTGGCTTTCTTGGCCTCATCTTATTGAGCCTTTCTTTTTAGCCTTGCTTCTTGCTTCTTCTGATCCTTCTTCTGAAGATCATCCAGAGAAGGAAGCACTCTTCCACGAATCCACGCAGGATCAACAGAAGATTGAGTCCTAACAGACACTTCCAAGTAAAGCTTGACAGCCTTGCGAAGTTCTGCTTGGAACAAAGTGGCAAAGCCTGCAACAAGAACTCTTCTAGATAGAATATCTGGGAAGCTTGTACCAACAGAAGTTACTTCCCTGATAAGATCCAGTCTAAACAGATCAACACCATTGAAGACAGGACCTTGAACAACTCCAAGAAATTGGGACGCTCCAGTAGTCCTTATAGAATCCAGCAAATCACTTTCTATCAGAATAGCTGAGATCATTCTGGCGAAAGGAATAGTATTTCTTGGAAGATGAGGACACTTCGCACGTTCTTCATCTCTAGACTCTATAATAGATGTCTTCAGATTCTGAAAAAGAATGTGGAAAATGTTGAGTTCCATTCTTCTTCCAATGCAGAAGAGAGTGTATTTGTGATCAGGACTGATGTAGGAGGAGGAGGAGGAGAATAATTGCTTTCTGCAATGAAGAGAACCCAGAATAATGTCAGCCCACACTTGATAAAACGCCCTCAATGTACCAGTTTTATGAGATTCAGTACCAGTAGCAAGTGAGATTTGTTTTTCAACCTGTAGCCAATTAACTCTTCCAGGAAGAGGACCAGTGCATCCTTCTTCATCATCCAGGTTGTATAACTTCCTTATCAACTTTTCAGTAACAACAACTTCATGCCCTAACACGAAGGAGATGATTGCAGTTGGAGTAACCGTTGCATGGACCTAGAAGTCTTTCACCAGATCAGAATAAATTGGTCCAACCAATCTATCAAGATAGTTTGACCATCCTTGTGCCAAGATTCTTGCATCAGAATGGAAACCATTAGCTTTCAGATTTTCAAAGTCCACGGCGGACTCACAAAGAACTTCTAGATCCTTAGTAGGAATGGTGCATGTCTTCAACGGAGCATACCCATGCTTTCTAAGAAGAATTTGTGTGGAAGTGATTTTTGCCGGGCTAGAAGAGCTTGATGAAGAATACATGACGAAATGCTTGGTTACAGATCAAAAACTAGGGTTTGAGCGAAGAATGCAAATAGAGAGACAAAAAGAATAGAGAGAGAGCGAAAAAGATGAAATGAAGATGAAGCGGGTTATTTAAACGGTTTGAATAAAAGAAAATAATAAACGAAATATTGTTTAAATGAAATGATTACAGAAAAACATGACATCAATATGCATTTAGTGAGATATGACGTTAGGAGAGATAAAGTGACAAAATGAAATGATTTGCACAGTTACCTAGGGCGGCGTCTCCTCAACTGCATGCATGCTTGTCCAAAAATAGTGAACACGTGTTCATTTTCTGGAAAGACTGGTGACAACTGTTTTGCTTTAAAAGAGCTTCTGAATCAACTTAGATAATGAAACGTTAGTGATAACAAAATCAGAACTTCTAATTGATCATTATCAGAACTTCTTATAAACACCTGATTCTGACACATTTCAGAAGATAACCATACATAAGATCTTCTCATCCTCTCATTCCGGGCATAAGTCCATACTGATATTCTTCGGAATGAACTTAAACCTATCTTCAGCAAGGGGTTTTGTAAAGATATCAGCCCATTGATGGTCTGTATCCACAAAGTTCAAAGAGAGAACATCCTTCTGAACATAGTCCCTCATAAAATGATGTTTAATCTCAATATGTTTAGCTTTGGAATGTAAGATAGGATTCTTTGATAAACATATGGCAGAAGTGTTATCACAGAAGATAGGAATGTTACTCTCATATATTTGATAATCTTCTAGCTGACTCTTCATCTAGAGCATTTGTGTGCTACACCAAGCAGCAGCAACATATTCTGCTTTTGTTGTTGAGAGGGCTATGGTAGTTTGCTTCTTGTTGTACCAGGAGATCAAATGACTTCCAAGAAATTGACAACTTCCAGAAGTGCTCTTCCTTTCAATTCTATCTCCAGCATAGTCAGCATCACATAATCCTACTAAGTTGTATTCTTTAGATCTTCTGTAGACTAAACCAACATTTGTAGTACCTTTCAGATACCTCAGAATTCTCTTAACAGCAGTTAAGTGAGATTCTCTAGGATCTGATTGGAATCTAGCACACAAACAAACACTGAAAAGAATGTCAGGTCTAGAAGCAGTTAAATATAGAAGAGATCCAATCATACCTCTGTACAACTTCTGATCTACCTTCTTACTTACCTCATCCTTACCTAGAACACACGTTGGATGCATAGGAGTTTTGGCTTCTTTGCTTTCAGAAAGATTAAACTTCTTCAGATGTTCTTTCACATACTTCGTTTGATGAACATAAGTTCCATCAGAAGTTTTATTGATTTGAATCCCAAGAAAATACTTGAGTTCACCCATCATACTCATTTCAAATTCAGCCTGCATAGATTTAGCAAACTCCTTTGCAAGTGAAGCATTAGATGTTCCAAAAATAATATCATCAACATAAATTTGACAAATTAAAATGTCCTTCTTAGACGTTTTACAGAAAAGGGTCGTATCCACTTGTCCTCTAGTGAAACCATTGCCCAGAAGGAAAGAACTTAATCTTTCGTACCAAGCTCTAGGAGCTTGCTTCATTCCATACAATGATTTCTTAAGTTTGAAAACATGTTCTGGAGACTTAGAGTCTTCAAAACCAGGAGGTTGGTGGACATAGACTTCCTCATCTATATAACCATTTAAGAAGGCACTCTTAAAATCCATGTGATACAGAGTTATGTTATGCTGAGTGGCAAAAGAAATTAATAAACGAATAGATTCTAACCTGGCCACTGGTGCAAAGGTTTCTGTATAGTCAATCCCTTCTTGCTGACTATATCCCTGAGCCACCACTCTAGCTTTGTTTCTTACCACTTCTCCCTTCTCACTAAGCCTGTTTCTGAACACCCACTTTGTACCAGTGATGTTGAATCCTTTTGGTCTAGGAACCAGATCCCATACACTATTCCTTGTAAACTGATTTAGTTCTTCTTGCATGGCAATTATCCAGTCTGGATCTTCTAGAGCTTGATCAACAGAAGTTGGCTCGATCAAAGAAACAGGACCTAATTGACATTCTGCATTGTTCTTAAGGAATGCCCTTGTTTTGATGGGATCATCTTTCTTTCCAAGGATCACATCTTCTGAGTGAGCTGAGGTGAGTCTAGAAGATCTTCTGACTGTTGGCTCTTCAAAAATTTTGAGATTTTCTAAAGATGCAGCAACCTGATCTTCTGATCCTTTGCTTCTGAGACTTTCAGCTTCTGGAACTTTGCTTCTTGGTTCTTCAGCTTCTGATATGTCAATATCTATATCTGCAAAATTCTCAAACTGCTTTGGCTTTTCAAGACCAAGCTTATCATCAAATATGATATTGATTGATTCTTCTACAACCAATGTTTCAGTATTGTATACTCTGTAGCCTTTAGAGCGTTCAGAATATCCAAGAAGAAAACATTTTTGTGCCTTAGAATCAAACTTACCAAGATGATCTTTAGTATTCAGAATAAAACACACACATCCAAAAGGATGAAAATATGAAATGTTGGGCTTTCTGTTCTTCCACAATTCATAAGGAGTCTATTCTGAATATAACATGCAGTGTTTATTGCTTCTGCCCAGAAGTGCTTAGCCATATTGGTCTCATCGATCATGGTTCTGGCCATTTCTTGCAGAGTCCTATTCTTTCGCTCTACAACTCCTTTTTGCTGTGGAGTTCTAGGGCAAGAGAAATCATGGGCAATACCATTTTCTTTGAAGAAATCCTCAAAGAATCTGTTCTCAAATTCACCACCATGATCACTTCTGACCTTTATGATTTTGCACTCCTTCTCAGATTGAATCTGAGTGCAGAATTCAAAGAACAATGAATGAGACTCATCCTTGTGTTTTAAGAACTTTACCCATGTCCAGCGGCTATAATCATCTACGATGACTAATGTAACACCCCATATTTTCTAATTTTAATTTAATCGGAAATTAAATTATTATTTGGAATAATTTGGTATTTTGGTGGAATTATTTGGAAAGAATTATGAGATGGGCTATTGGGCCAAGTGTGGTGTTAGTAAAGAGGGGGTGCTATGTTAGTAAAGCTCTTTACTAATTAAAATGTTATTTTTCATAAAAATAAGGAAAATTGGGAGAAAGGAAAAAGGAACGTGAAAAGCAGAGCAGAGGAGATGAGAGTTTGGGAAGCTGGTACGCGAAGAAGAACAAAGAGGAAAAGAACCAATCAAGAATCTTTGGCTAAGGTAAGGGGGGGACTCTCCGGTTATCATCTATTATCGTATTCTTGGATAATGATATTGATTAGGGATGTTGTTGAGTCAATTGGATTGTATGTTGGGTTTAGGGAGGTTATAAATTGATGAAAATTGCATGGATTATTGATTGATTATGTGTTGTTTTGATGTGTGATGATGAATAATGATGCAATTGATGATTAACTGCCTGTATATCATGTTTAGAGTCAGTTTTGGACTCAGATTGGGTGAGATCGCAGGATCTGACGTAGACCCGAAAGTCTATGAAATCGCCAGTTCGCGCCGCGTCCTAGTGTTGGCGCCGCGAAGGCGTACTTGTTTTCTCGTATCGCGTCGCGTGCATAGGTTGGCGCCGCGAACGCGTTTGTGTGGTTCAGGTCGCGCCGCGAACCTTGGTTGCGCCGCGTACTGTAGCGTTAGTTGTTTTCTTGGAAAAGTTAAATGATGTGTAACTTTCGAACCGTAGGTCCGTTTTTAGTGCCGTTTCGAGCACGATGAATCTTATGAGATAGCCTACGTGTTTAAATGATGGGATGAGGTGTGAATCCAATTATTTTTAAATATGATTTTATTTCTTGGTGAATGATGTATTGTACATATATGTGATGAGATGTGTTAAATACATGTTATGTTGAAATATTAATCATGTGACGATTTGTTTAATTGGATGATGTATTGTTGACATATATGATGAAATGTGACAATATAAGATGTTGTTTTGAAAAACATTATGATGTGACGATTTGTTGAGAGTTGTATGATGATGACTGATTTGTTTTGGAATGATGTGGATACATGTGTGTTCTTATTATTGATGGTGATAATTGATGTGGACACATGTATGTTCTTTAATGATGATGATGATGATTGATTGTATTTGAATGATGATAATGTATATAAACATACTTTGATGATGATGATGATGATGAAATGGGTATTTGATGATGTTACTCATTAGGCTTGACGATGGTATAAGTATGTTGTATATGTTGCATTCATTCATGTTCATTGATGATACTGTATCCATAAGGGTGTGTTGGATCAGTGAAGGGCATGATTCCAGTTGTGTGGAATCTGTGCTGGAAGGGCCGTATCTGGATGATGTTGGATCGGTCATGGGTTATTCCCATTTGATGATGTTGGTACCACATGCATAGTGTCAGTTCATACATATGCATACTTTTATAACATGATTGGAAGTATTCCAGTGTTATAAATATTGATGATGTGTTGATTGCGTGTTTTGTTGAATTAATGTTGAGTATGATTGTTTGTGTGAAATATGTATTCTGTTGATGTTTGTGTAAACGATGGATGTTCCTGATAATCTGAATATGATGAAATTGGGTGAATAATATAACTATGATGTGTTGTTATTTAAGATGCAATAACATTTGTTAACTGTGATGAGACTCACCCTTACTGTTGACATTTTCAGATTGAGGATAGCTGCTTCGACTTGGTGAGGATTAGCTCATAAGTCAGTGTGTTAGTGTAGCGTCAGGTGTCATGCTCTGATATTGTAACACTGGGGGAACGCTAGATTAGAGTTTATGATGATACTCTATCGTGTTGTTAATGTATTAATTCTGTAGGATGTTGCATAGATGATGATATGCTTATCTGTGTAATGAATTTCCCGCTGTGTTAACATGAGATGTTTATGTATTATGATGAATCGTTCCTTAGTGAAAGCATGACAATGAATTTATGATAAAATTGTTTTAATTGGAATTGTGGCACCCTTGTTTTCATGATTTACTCTGAATTATTTTATTAATTTCCGCGGGGTTTAGAAGGGTGTTACAATAGTGATATCAGAGCAGGTCGGTCCGTCAGGCCAATTGTCGAGTCAGTTGAGTTGCACGACAGTTGTATATTATCGGTGTTTTATCCCTTGGTACACGACATGTGAGTGAATCACTGTCGATACTTGTTTGTTTTGTTGCAGGTGTTGGATTGGAACAAGTGGGGGAGAAGCTTGGCTTCTCGGTGATGTTCAGTTGCAAGATGATTGATTCAGTAGGCTGTTGTTGGCAACAGTGCAAGCATTGTTGGAGTTGTTGTTTCCCGAATCGAGGGTGACTTGGAATTAAGATTTGACTGGTAATTGAGTTGGAACATCTTGAAGGAAGATGATTAGAGGTATTTGGTAATTATTTGTAGGAGAGGAAAATTGGAAATTTGCGATGTGTCAGCTCTGCTGGTGTGCTGCGAAGTTGTCAGTTGAGTAGCCTTGGGTCTTGGAAGAGGACCAGTTGCAAGTTTGCAAAGAGGATTGCTGTAGTAACGTTTCAGAAATCGCACTTCGGCGATGGGATGTGTTGATCAATTTATAATAATGTTTGGAAGTGAAGAGATATGATAAAGGGTTGTTTGGAATGCGATCGAATTGAAGAGAATGAGTCTTCGAGTGAGATTTTCGTAAGCAAAACGCATGAAAATTGCTGAATAGCTGCAGAACTTCGAAAATTCAAAACTGGAGTTCTGGACATCCGATTTGAGTTCCGTTTGAAGCGTCGGAAAGCTAACGAGATGAACTTTATTATAAAAATGGTTGCAGCAGCTGTAACATAGTTAGTTGTGACAGGATGACGTTGGAAAGTGGTGAAGTTACGGCTACTCTTGTTCTTGTAACTAGACTTGTTTATTGGTACTGCATGGGGTGTCAGTGTCAGTGTTGAACGGATTGAAGGAATAATTAGGAGGTTTGTTAAGTAATTTTAAGAATTGAATGTATCAATTGAGGAGTTTTGGATACATCGTATAGAGTGTCGCTGCATAATGTCGGTGTTGCATTTTTCGGGCAATGACTGGAAAATTCATATCACGAGTTCCGAGTGTCGGATTAATGTGCCGTTTGAACCTACGAAGAGGAGAGATTATGTTATACCTTATGGGAGAGTTATAAATATAGTAGGTTGATCCTTTGAGGAGATAGTCTGAAGTCGGTTAAGGAAGCGTGAAACTTGTCGAATAAGAATGCCGACTACCGCGATTGTTTGAAACAAAATTGAGTAGAATATGTTGTCGATGAATAAGTTGACGAGATGTTCGGTGATAAAGATGACTTGAGTACCGATGGATGTTAGTGAGAAGTGAATTATTAGTAAAGATGGAATAAACTTTAGAACTCCTGGAATCGTATTTGTGATGGAAAAGTAACGATAAGTATAAAAGAAGAATTTTAGAGGATTTCTGACACCTATTGAATGTGAGGGAGACTTTGTTGAGACTCCGAGTGGAATGATATATGGACGCGAAGGATTTCATGGAATTTGGATTAAAACCACGAGTTATGAATGTTGTCTTGGTCGTGCAGGTTAATTGTATGGTTCAAGATTCGAAGTGTTTAGTGATCATAAGAGTTGAAGTACCTCTTTGATCAGAAAGGGCTTAATATGAGGCAGCAGAGATGGCTAGAGTATTTTTAAGGATTATGATTTTGGTTTGAATTACCATCCTGGTAAGGAAAATGTTGTGCTACTGTGTTGCGTAGGAAGTCTTTAAATATGTCGGTGCTAATGATGAATGAATTGGATTTAATTGGACAATTTTGAGACTTGAGTTGGTATGTGGAGGCACTCCTAATAGTGTTAGATTGGGTATGCTAGAAGATGACTAGTGGTATTCTTGACGAGAATAGAGAAGGTCAGAAAGATGATGTTGAGTTGATCGATAGGTTGACTTTGAATTACCAAGGCAAAGGAGGTGAATTCAGAATCGACAAGAACGGTGTAATGAGGTTGAGTGATTGGATTTGTGTAACTGATGTTTTGAGCTTCGGAAGAATATTCTAGAAGAAGGACACCGTAGTGAATTATTGGACTACGACGATGTTAATGAGTTTGGGTGCAAACTCGGAAAGGGACACTATTATGTAGTAACGACGGTTTATGCTTAAATATGATTTTCAACTAATATTGACAAATTTAGGACTTGATCACCCTAAATCCCTTGTTGGTAGTAGACGGAAATCATATAGGTGGGATGAACTTGTTTGTTACCTTAATGGTTTAAGATGTGATGAATACTAAGTCGTGAGAATAATCACTCACTATGTTGTGTGAACTTATGAAGAAGTGAATATGAAAGAGTGCAACATGGTGGATGATGACTTAAGACGGGTAATCAGAGTCGCGCAACAAGAGTGTGATGTGGAGAAGTGTTATGAGTACTACTCGTGGGAAGTAAGGAATTAATATGTCGGAAGCCTACATAGAGAATATGAATTGATCTATATGTTGGATTTAGAATCCAGCGGATGTAAGGATGTTGTGTCGAAGAATTATAACTCTTTTGAATAATTGCCGAGATGATGAATATGTTATTATGGTTGTACGTAGTTAACGAGTATATATTCGGCGAAATTAAAACGAAGAGTTGATGCTATATGACGTTGTAATAATTTTGTGCTGTTATTGAGGTGATATTGTAGATTCCAGATATAATGAGGAATTATACTCTATGAAGGGAGAAATTGATTTAATTCTTAGAAAAGAGCGAAACTCAATTTGAGTTGTTTTGTAAGAAATGGCGTAGTGAGGCTGATGAGCGTGATTATAATTACTTGTGTGCACTTGTTTCGATGGCCGGAATGTTTAATAGATGTAGTAACTCAGGAAATTGTTTTTGAGTGCGAGTAAGTATTACTGAATGGTAAATTGGTACCATGAATGGTAAAGAATGATTCTTGAACGAATGAGTAAAGAGGACCAGAGTTGAGTGTAACTCAGAAATCTAATTGGTAATAATGGTGGTAACGAGTAACTAGAGTAGTGCGGCGAAAGCAGAATGTAACGTGTTGGATAATTGATGGAGTTACTCAAGAGAAGTCAGATAATTGGAATTCAATGGTATAGGAATATGAGTATTGAGTTTCTTCAAGGAAGCGGTTGGTGAAAGGTGTAAGTATTATTTTATCGCTCAGATGGAAGAGTGTGTCTAAGGTTGGTATGTTTGGTAGATGGAATGCATTTCTGCAATGTTGATCAGCGTGATCATACTATAGATTGTGTAATTGTATTACTCAGTTGTTGAGGGTATTATATAGGTTGTACCTCAATGTTCTGTTGTTTTTAACCTTTTGGAGATATAGCGAGTGGCATATTTTGGATAGCCAAATGCGACGTAAGAACTGGGATTTGAATGTATGAAACATGTTCCTGTTGGTTATGTCAGATGGATTTTGAGGATTGACTGATGGTAATGTTAATTGGGAGCTGGAGAGTCAGGTGAAGGACTCTTATACGAGCTGGTTACTTGAGTTATGTTTTCGAGGACGAAAACTCTTTTAGTGGGGGAGAGTTGTAACACCCCATATTTTCTAATTTTAATTTAATCGGAAATTAAATTATTATTTGGAATAATTCGGTATTTTGGTGGAATTATTTGGAAAGAGTTATGAGATGGGCTATTGGGCCAAGTATGGTGTTAGTAAAGAGGGGGTGCTATGTTAGTAAAGCCCTTTACTAATTAAAATGTTATTTTTCATAAAAATAAGGAAAATTGGGAGAAAGGAAAAAGGAACGTGAAAAGCAGAGCAGAGGAGATGAGAGTTTGGGAAGCTGGTACGTGAAGAGGAACAAAGAGGAAAAGAACCAATCAAGAATATTTGGCTAAGGTAAGGGAGGGACTCTCCGGTTATCATCTATTATCGTATTCTTGGATAATGATATTGATTAGGGATGTTGTTAAGTCAATTGGATTGTATGTTGGGTTTAGGGAGGTTATAAATTGATGAAAATTGCATGGATTATTGATTGATTATGTGGTGTTTTGATGTGTGATGATGAATAATGATGCAATTGATGATTAACTGCCTGTATATGATGTTTAGAGTCAGTTTTGGACTCAGATTGGGTGAGATCGCAGGATCTGACGCAGACCCGAAAGTCTGTGAAATCGCCAGTTCGCGCCGCGTCCTAGTGTTGGCGCCGCGAAGGCGTACTTGTTTTCTCGTATCGCGCCGCGTGCATAGGTTGGCGCCGCGAACGCGTTTGTGTGGTTCAGGTCGCGCCGCGAACCTTGGTTACGCCGCGTACTGTAGCGTTAGTTGTTTTCTTGGAAAAGTTAAATGATGTGTAACTTTCGAACCGTAGGTCCGTTTTTAGTGCCGTTTCGAGCACGATGAATCTTATGAGATAGCCTACGTGTTTAAATGATGGGATGAGGTGTGAATCCAATTATTTTTAAATATGATTTTATTTCTTGGTGAATGATGTATTGTACATATATGTGATGAGATGTGTTAAATACATGTTATGTTGAAATATTAATCATGTGACGATTTGTTTAATTGGATGATGTATTGTTGACATATATGATGAAATGTGACAATATAAGATGTTGTTTTGAAAAACATTATGATGTGACGATTTGTTGAGAGTTGTATGATGATGACTGATTTGTTTTGGAATGATGTGGATACATGTGTGTTCTTATTATTGATGGTGATGATTGATGTGGACACATGTATGTTCTTTAATGATGATGATGATGATGATTGATTGTATTTGAATGATGCTAATGTATATAAACATACTTTGATGATGATGATGATGATGATGATGATGATGAAATGGGTATTTGATGATGTTACTCATTAGGCTTGACGATGGTATAAGTATGTTGTATATGTTGCATTCATTCATGTTCATTGATGATACTGTATCCATAAGGGTGTGTTGGATCAGTGAAGGGCATGATTCCCATTGTGTGGAATCTGTGCTGGCAGGGCCGTATCTGGATGATGTTGGATCAGTCATGGGTTATTCCCATTTGATGATGTTGGTACCACATGCATAGTGTCAGTTCATACATATGCATACTTTTATAACATGATTGGAAGTATTCCAGTGTTATAAATATTGATGATGTGTTGATTGCTGCGAAGTTGTCAGTTGAGTAGCCTTGGGTATTGGAAGAGGACCAGTTGCAAGTTTGCAAAGAGGATTGCTGTAGTAACGTTTCAGAAATCGCACTTCGGCGATGGGATGTGTTGCTCAAGTTATAATAATGTTTGGAAGTGAAGAGATATGATAAAGGGCTGTTTGGAATACGATCGAATTGAAGAGAATGAGTCTTCGAGTGAGATTTTCGTAAGCAAAACGCAGGAAAATTGCTGAATAGCTGCAGAAATTCGAAAATTCATAACTGGAGTTCTGGACATCCGATTTGAGTTCCGTTTTAAGCGTCGGAAAGCTAACGAGATGAAATTTATTATAAAAATAGTTGCAGCAGGTGTAACATAATTAGTTGTGACAGGATGACGTTGGAAAGAGGTGAAGTTACGGCTACTCTTGTTCTTGTAACTAGACTTGTTTATTGGTACTGCACGGGGTGTCAGTGTCAGTGTTGAACGGATTGAAGGAATAATTAGGAGGTTTGTTAAGTAATTTTAAGAATTGAATATATCAATTGAGGAGTTTTGGATACATCGTATAGAGTGTCGCTGCATAATGTCGGTGTTGCATTTTTCGGACAATGACTGGAAAATTCATATCACGAGTTCCGAGTGTCGGATTAATGTGTCGTTTGAACCTACAAAGAGGAGCGATTATGTTATACCTTATGGGAGAGTTATAAATACAGTAGGTTGATCCTTTGAGGAGATAGTGTGAAGTCGGTTAAGGAAGCGTGAAACTTGTCGAATAAGAATGCCGACTACCGCGATTGTTTGAAACAAAATTGAGTAGAATATGTTGTCGATGAATAAGTTGACGAGATGTTCGGTGATAAAGATGACTTGAGTACCGATGGATGTTAGTGAGAAGTGAATTATTAGTAAAGATGGAATAAACTTTAGAACTCCTGGAATCGTATTTGTGATGGAAAAGTAACGATAAGTATAAAAGAAGAATTTTAGAGGATTTCTGACACCTATTGAATGTGAGGGAGACTTTGTTGAGACTCCGAGTGGAATGATATATGGACGCGAAGGATTTCATGGAATTAGGATTAAAATCACGAGTTATGAATGTTGTCTTGGTCGTGCAGGTTAATTGTATGGTTCAAGATTCGAAGTGTTTAGTGATCATAAAAGTTGAAGTACCTCTTTGATCAGAAAGGGCTTAATATGAGGCAGCAGAGATGGTTAGAGTATTTTTAAGGATTATGATTTTGGTTTGAATTACCATCCTGGTAAGGAAAATGTTGTGCTACTGTGTTGCGTAGGAAGTCTTTAAATATGTCGGTGCTAATGATGAATGAGTTGGATTTAATTGGACAATTTTGAGACTTGAGTTGGTATGTGGAGGCACTCCTAATAGTGTTAGATTGGGTATGCTAGAAGATGACTAGTGGTATTCTTGACGAGAATAGAGAAGGTCAAAAAGATGATGTTGAGTTGATCGGTAGGTTGACTTTGAATTACCAAGGCAAAGGAGGTGAATTCAGAATCGACGAGAACGGTGTAATGAGGTTGAGTGATTGGATTTGTGTAACTGATGTTTTGAGCTTCGGAAGAATATTCTAGAAGAAGGACACCGTAGTGAATTATTGGACTACGACGATGTTAATGAGTTTGGGTGCAAACTCGGAAAGGGACACTATTATGTAGTAACGACGGTTTATGTTTAAATATGATTTTCAACTAATATTGACAAATTTAGGACTTGATCACCCTAAATCCCTTGTTGGTAGTAGACGGAAATCATATAGGTGGGATGAACTTGTTTGTTACCATAATGGTTTAAGATGTGATGAATACTAAGCCGTGAGAATAATCACTCACTATGTTGTGTGAACTTATGAAGAAGTGAATATGAAAGAGTGCAACATGGTGGATGATGACTTAAGACGGGTAATCAGAGTCGCGCAACAAGAGTGTGATGTGGAGTAGTGTTATGAGTACTACTCGTGGGAAGTAAGGAATTATATGTCGGAAGCCTACATAGAGAATATGTATTGATCTATATGTTGGATTTAGAATCCAGCGGATGTAAGGATGTTGTGTCGAAGAATTATAACTCTTTTGAATAATTGCCGAGATGATGAATATGTTATTATGGTTGTACGTAGTTAACGAGTATATATTCGGCGAAATTAAAACGCAGAGTTTATGCTATATGACGTTGTAATAATTTTGTGTTGTTATTGAAGTGATATTGTAGATTCCAGATATAATGAGGAATTATACTCTATGAAGGGAGAAATTGATTTAATTCTTAGAAAAGAGCGAAACTCAATTTGAGTTGTTTTGTAAGAGATGGCGTATTGAGGCTGATGAGCGTGATTATAATTACTTGTGTGCACTTGTTCCGATGGCCGGAATGTTTAATAGATGTAGTAACTCAGGAAATTGTTTTTGAGTGCGAGTAAGTATTACTGAATGGTAAATTGGTACCATGAATGGTAAAGAATGATTCTTGAACGAATGAGTAAAGAGGACCAGAGTTGAGTGTAACTCAGAAATCTAATTGGTAATAATGGTGGTAACGAGTAACTAGAGTAGTGCGGCGAAAGCAGAATGTAACGTGTTGGATAATTGATGGAGTTACTCAAGAGAAGTCAGATAATTGGAATTCAATGGTATAGGAACATGAGTATTGAGTTTCTTCAAGGAAGCGGTTGGTGAAAGGTGTAAGTATTATTTTATCGTTCAGATGGAAGAGTGTGTCTAAGGTTGGTATGTTTGGTAGATGGAATGCATTACTGCAATGTTGATCAGCGTGATCATACTATAGATTTTGTAATTGTATTACTCAGTTGTTGAGGGTATTATATAGGTTGTACCTCAATGTTCTGTTGTTGTTAACCTTTTGGAGATATAGCGAGTGGTATATTTTGGATAGCCAAATGCGACGTAAGAACTGGGATTTGAATGTATGAAACATGTTCCTGTTGGTTATGTCAGATGGATTTTGAGGATTGACTGATGGTAATGTTAATTGGGAGCTGGAGAGTCAGGTGAAGGACTCTTATACGAGCTGGTTACTTGAGGTATGTTTTCGAGGACGAAAACTCTTTTAGTGGGGGAGAGTTGTAACACCCCATATTTTCTAATTTTAATTTAATCGGAAATTAAATTATTATTTGGAATAATTCGGTATTTTGGTGGAATTATTTGGATAGAGTTATGAGATGGGCTATTGGGTCAAGTGTGGTGTTAGTAAAGAGGGGGTGCTATGTTAGTAAAGCCCTTTACCAATTAAAATGTTATTTTTCATAAAAATAAGGAAAATTGGGAGAAAGGAAAAAGGAACGTGAAAAGCAGAGCAGAGGAGATGAGAGTTTGGGAAGCTGGTACGTGAAGAGGAACAAAGAGGAAAAGAACCAATCAAGAATCTTTGGCTAAGGTAAGGGGGGACTCTCCGGTTATCATCTATTATCGTATTCTTGGATAATGATATTGATTAGGGATGTTGTTGAGTCAATTGGATTGTATGTTGGGTTTAGGGAGGTTATAAATTGATGAAAATTGCATGGATTATTGATTGATTATGTGTTGTTTTGATGTGTGATGATGAATAATGATGCAATTGATGATTAACTGCCTGTATATGATGTTTAGAGTCAGTTTTGGGCTCAGATTGGGTGAGATCGCAGGATCTGACGCAGACCCGAAAGTCTGTGAAATCGCTAGTTCGCGCTGCATCCTAGTGTTGGCACCGCGAAGGCGTACTTGTTTCCTCGTATCGCGCCGCGTGCATAGGTTGGCGCCGCGAACGTGTTTGTGTGGTTCAGGTCGCGCCGCGAACCTTGGTTGCGCCGCGTACTGTAGCGTTAGTTGTTTTCTTGGAAAAGTTAAATGATGTGTAACTTTCGAACCGTAGGTCCGTTTTTAGTGCCGTTTCGAGCACGATGAATCTTATGAGATAGCCTACGTGTTTAAATGATGGGATGAGGTGTGAATCCAATTATTTTTAAATATGATTTTATTTCTTGGTGAATGATGTATTGTACATATATGTGATGAGATGTGTTAAATACATGTTATGTTGAAATATTAATCATGTGACGATTTGTTTAATTGGATGATGTATTGTTGACATATATGATGAAATGTGACAATATAAGATGTTGTTTTGAAAAACATTATGATGTGACGATTTGTTGAGAGTTGTATGATGATGACTGATTTGTTTTGGAATGATGTGGATACATGTGTGTTCTTATTATTGATGGTGATGATTGATGTGGACACATGTATGTTCTTTAATGATGATGATGATGATGATTGATTGTATTTGAATGATGCTAATGTATATAAACATACTTTGATGATGATGATGATGATGATGATGATGAAATGGGTATTTGATGATGTTACTCATTAGGCTTGACGATGGTATAAGTATGTTGTATATGTTGCATTCATTCATGTTCATTGATGATACTGTATCCATAAGGGTGTGTTGGATCAGTGAAGGGCATGATTCCCATTGTGTGGAATCTGTGCTGGCAGGGCCGTATCTGGATGATGTTGGATCAGTCATGGGTTATTCCCATTTGATGATGTTGGTACCACATGCATAGTGTCAGTTCATACATATGCATACTTTTATAACATGATTGGAAGTATTCCAGTGTTATAAATATTGATGATGTGTTGATTGCTGCGAAGTTGTCAGTTGAGTAGCCTTGGGTATTGGAAGAGGACCAGTTGCAAGTTTGCAAAGAGGATTGCTGTAGTAACGTTTCAGAAATCGCACTTCGGCGATGGGATGTGTTGCTCAAGTTATAATAATGTTTGGAAGTGAAGAGATATGATAAAGGGCTGTTTGGAATACGATCGAATTGAAGAGAATGAGTCTTCGAGTGAGATTTTCGTAAGCAAAACGCAGGAAAATTGCTGAATAGCTGCAGAAATTCGAAAATTCATAACTGGAGTTCTGGACATCCGATTTGAGTTCCGTTTTAAGCGTCGGAAAGCTAACGAGATGAAATTTATTATAAAAATAGTTGCAGCAGGTGTAACATAATTAGTTGTGACAGGATGACGTTGGAAAGAGGTGAAGTTACGGCTACTCTTGTTCTTGTAACTAGACTTGTTTATTGGTACTGCACGGGGTGTCAGTGTCAGTGTTGAACGGATTGAAGGAATAATTAGGAGGTTTGTTAAGTAATTTTAAGAATTGAATATATCAATTGAGGAGTTTTGGATACATCGTATAGAGTGTCGCTGCATAATGTCGGTGTTGCATTTTTCGGACAATGACTGGAAAATTCATATCACGAGTTCCGAGTGTCGGATTAATGTGTCGTTTGAACCTACAAAGAGGAGCGATTATGTTATACCTTATGGGAGAGTTATAAATACAGTAGGTTGATCCTTTGAGGAGATAGTGTGAAGTCGGTTAAGGAAGCGTGAAACTTGTCGAATAAGAATGCCGACTACCGCGATTGTTTGAAACAAAATTGAGTAGAATATGTTGTCGATGAATAAGTTGACGAGATGTTCGGTGATAAAGATGACTTGAGTACCGATGGATGTTAGTGAGAAGTGAATTATTAGTAAAGATGGAATAAACTTTAGAACTCCTGGAATCGTATTTGTGATGGAAAAGTAACGATAAGTATAAAAGAAGAATTTTAGAGGATTTCTGACACCTATTGAATGTGAGGGAGACTTTGTTGAGACTCCGAGTGGAATGATATATGGACGCGAAGGATTTCATGGAATTAGGATTAAAATCACGAGTTATGAATGTTGTCTTGGTCGTGCAGGTTAATTGTATGGTTCAAGATTCGAAGTGTTTAGTGATCATAAAAGTTGAAGTACCTCTTTGATCAGAAAGGGCTTAATATGAGGCAGCAGAGATGGTTAGAGTATTTTTAAGGATTATGATTTTGGTTTGAATTACCATCCTGGTAAGGAAAATGTTGTGCTACTGTGTTGCGTAGGAAGTCTTTAAATATGTCGGTGCTAATGATGAATGAGTTGGATTTAATTGGACAATTTTGAGACTTGAGTTGGTATGTGGAGGCACTCCTAATAGTGTTAGATTGGGTATGCTAGAAGATGACTAGTGGTATTCTTGACGAGAATAGAGAAGGTCAAAAAGATGATGTTGAGTTGATCGGTAGGTTGACTTTGAATTACCAAGGCAAAGGAGGTGAATTCAGAATCGACGAGAACGGTGTAATGAGGTTGAGTGATTGGATTTGTGTAACTGATGTTTTGAGCTTCGGAAGAATATTCTAGAAGAAGGACACCGTAGTGAATTATTGGACTACGACGATGTTAATGAGTTTGGGTGCAAACTCGGAAAGGGACACTATTATGTAGTAACGACGGTTTATGTTTAAATATGATTTTCAACTAATATTGACAAATTTAGGACTTGATCACCCTAAATCCCTTGTTGGTAGTAGACGGAAATCATATAGGTGGGATGAACTTGTTTGTTACCATAATGGTTTAAGATGTGATGAATACTAAGCCGTGAGAATAATCACTCACTATGTTGTGTGAACTTATGAAGAAGTGAATATGAAAGAGTGCAACATGGTGGATGATGACTTAAGACGGGTAATCAGAGTCGCGCAACAAGAGTGTGATGTGGAGTAGTGTTATGAGTACTACTCGTGGGAAGTAAGGAATTATATGTCGGAAGCCTACATAGAGAATATGTATTGATCTATATGTTGGATTTAGAATCCAGCGGATGTAAGGATGTTGTGTCGAAGAATTATAACTCTTTTGAATAATTGCCGAGATGATGAATATGTTATTATGGTTGTACGTAGTTAACGAGTATATATTCGGCGAAATTAAAACGCAGAGTTTATGCTATATGACGTTGTAATAATTTTGTGTTGTTATTGAAGTGATATTGTAGATTCCAGATATAATGAGGAATTATACTCTATGAAGGGAGAAATTGATTTAATTCTTAGAAAAGAGCGAAACTCAATTTGAGTTGTTTTGTAAGAGATGGCGTATTGAGGCTGATGAGCGTGATTATAATTACTTGTGTGCACTTGTTCCGATGGCCGGAATGTTTAATAGATGTAGTAACTCAGGAAATTGTTTTTGAGTGCGAGTAAGTATTACTGAATGGTAAATTGGTACCATGAATGGTAAAGAATGATTCTTGAACGAATGAGTAAAGAGGACCAGAGTTGAGTGTAACTCAGAAATCTAATTGGTAATAATGGTGGTAACGAGTAACTAGAGTAGTGCGGCGAAAGCAGAATGTAACGTGTTGGATAATTGATGGAGTTACTCAAGAGAAGTCAGATAATTGGAATTCAATGGTATAGGAACATGAGTATTGAGTTTCTTCAAGGAAGCGGTTGGTGAAAGGTGTAAGTATTATTTTATCGTTCAGATGGAAGAGTGTGTCTAAGGTTGGTATGTTTGGTAGATGGAATGCATTACTGCAATGTTGATCAGCGTGATCATACTATAGATTTTGTAATTGTATTACTCAGTTGTTGAGGGTATTATATAGGTTGTACCTCAATGTTCTGTTGTTGTTAACCTTTTGGAGATATAGCGAGTGGTATATTTTGGATAGCCAAATGCGACGTAAGAACTGGGATTTGAATGTATGAAACATGTTCCTGTTGGTTATGTCAGATGGATTTTGAGGATTGACTGATGGTAATGTTAATTGGGAGCTGGAGAGTCAGGTGAAGGACTCTTATACGAGCTGGTTACTTGAGGTATGTTTTCGAGGACGAAAACTCTTTTAGTGGGGGAGAGTTGTAACACCCCATATTTTCTAATTTTAATTTAATCGGAAATTAAATTATTATTTGGAATAATTCGGTATTTTGGTGGAATTATTTGGATAGAGTTATGAGATGGGCTATTGGGTCAAGTGTGGTGTTAGTAAAGAGGGGGTGCTATGTTAGTAAAGCCCTTTACCAATTAAAATGTTATTTTTCATAAAAATAAGGAAAATTGGGAGAAAGGAAAAAGGAACGTGAAAAGCAGAGCAGAGGAGATGAGAGTTTGGGAAGCTGGTACGTGAAGAGGAACAAAGAGGAAAAGAACCAATCAAGAATCTTTGGCTAAGGTAAGGGGGGACTCTCCGGTTATCATCTATTATCGTATTCTTGGATAATGATATTGATTAGGGATGTTGTTGAGTCAATTGGATTGTATGTTGGGTTTAGGGAGGTTATAAATTGATGAAAATTGCATGGATTATTGATTGATTATGTGTTGTTTTGATGTGTGATGATGAATAATGATGCAATTGATGATTAACTGCCTGTATATGATGTTTAGAGTCAGTTTTGGGCTCAGATTGGGTGAGATCGCAGGATCTGACGCAGACCCGAAAGTCTGTGAAATCGCTAGTTCGCGCTGCATCCTAGTGTTGGCACCGCGAAGGCGTACTTGTTTCCTCGTATCGCGCCGCGTGCATAGGTTGGCGCCGCGAACGTGTTTGTGTGGTTCAGGTCGCGCCGCGAACCTTGGTTGCGCCGCGTACTGTAGCGTTAGTTGTTTTCTTGGAAAAGTTAAATGATGTGTAACTTTCGAACCGTAGGTCCGTTTTTAGTGCCGTTTCGAGCACGATGAATCTTATGAGATAGCCTACGTGTTTAAATGATGGGATGAGGTGTGAATCCAATTATTTTTAAATATGATTTTATTTCTTGGTGAATGATGTATTGTACATATATGTGATGAGATGTGTTAAATACATGTTATGTTGAAATATTAATCATGTGACGATTTGTTTAATTGGATGATGTATTGTTGACATATATGATGAAATGTGACAATATAAGATGTTGTTTTGAAAAACATTATGATGTGACGATTTGTTGAGAGTTGTATGATGATGACTGATTTGTTTTGGAAGGATGTGGATACATGTGTGTTCTTATTATTGATGGTGATGATTGATGTGGACACATGTATGTTCTTTAATGATGATGATGATGATTGATTGTATTTGAATGATGCTAATGTATATAAACATACTTTGATGATGATGATTATGAAATGGGTATTTGATGATGTTACTCGTTAGGCTTGACGATGGTATAAGTATGTTGTATATGTTGCATTCATTCATGTTCATTGATGATACTGTATCCATAAGGGTGTGTTGGATCAGTGAAGGGCATGATTCCCATTGTGTGGAATCTGTGCTGGCAGGGCCATATCTGGATGATGTTGGATCGGTCATGGGTTATTCCCATTTGATGATGTTGGTACCACATGCATAGTGTCAGTTCATACATATGCATACTTTTATAACATGATTGGAAGTATTCCAGTGTTATAAATATTGATGATGTGTTGATTGCGTGTTTTGTTGAATTAATGTTGAGTATGATTGTCTGTGTAAAATATGTATTCTGTTGATGTTTGCGTAAACGATGGATGTTCCTAATAATCTGAATATGATGAAATTGGGTGAATAATATAACTATGATGTGTTGTTATTTAAGATGCAATAACATTTGTTAACTGTGATGAGACTCACCCTTACTGTTGACATTTTCAGATTGAGGATAGCTGCTTCGACTTGGTGAGGATTAGCTCATAAGTCAGTGTGTTAGTGTAGCGTCAGGTGTCATGCTCTGATATTGTAACACTGGGGGAACGCTAGATTAGAGTTTATGATGATGCTCTATCGTGTTGTTAATGTATTAATTCTGTAGGATGTTGCATAGATGATGATATGCTTATCTGTGTAATGAATTTCCCGCTGTGTTAACATGAGATGTTTATGTATTATGATGAATCGTTCCTTAGTGAAAGCATGACAATGAATTTATGATAAAATTGTTTTAATTGGAATTGTGGCACCCTTGTTTTCATGATTTACTCTGAATTATTTTATTAATTTCCGCGGGGTTTAGAAGGGTGTTACAATAGTGATATCAGAGCAGGTCGGTCCGTCAGGCCAATTGTCGAGTCAGTTGAGTTGCACGACAGTTGTATATTATCGGTGTTTTATCCCTTGGTACACGACATGTGAGTGAATCACTGTCGATACTTGTTTGTTTTGTTGCAGGTGTTGGATTGGAACAAGTGGGGGAGAAGCTTGGCTTCTCGGTGATGTTCAGTTGCAAGATGATTGATTCAGTAGGCTGTTGTTGGCAACAGTGCAAGCATTGTTGGAGTTGTTGTTTCCCGAATCGAGGGTGACTTGGAATTAAGATTTGACTGGTAATTGAGTTGGAACATCTTGAAGGAAGATGATTAGAGGTATTTGGTAATTATTTGTAGGAGAGGAAAATTGGAAATTTGCGATGTGTCAGCTCTGCTGGTGTGCTGCGAAGTTGTCAGTTGAGTAGCCTTGGGTCTTGGAAGAGGACCAGTTGCAAGTTTGCAAAGAGGATTGCTGTAGTAACGTTTCAGAAATCGCACTTCGGCGATGGGATGTGTTAATCAATTTATAATAATGTTTGGAAGTGAAGAGATATGATAAAGGGTTGTTTGGAATGCGATCGAATTGAAGAGAATGAGTCTTCGAGTGAGATTTTCGTAAGCAAAACGCATGAAAATTGCTGAATAGCTGCAGAACTTCGAAAATTCAAAACTGGAGTTCTGGACATCCGATTTGAGTTCCGTTTGAAGCGTCGGAAAGCTAACGAGATGAACTTTATTATAAAAATGGTTGCAGCAGCTGTAACATAGTTAGTTGTGACAAGATGACGTTGGAAAGTGGTGAAGTTACGGCTACTCTTGTTCTTGTAACTAGACTTGTTTATTGGTACTGCATGGGGTGTCAGTGTCAGTGTTGAACGGATTGAAGGAATAATTAGGAGGTTTGTTAAGTAATTTTAAGAATTGAATGTATCAATTGAGGAGTTTTGGATACATCGTATAGAGTGTCGCTGCATAATGTCGGTGTTGCATTTTTCGGGCAATGACTGGAAAATTCATATCACGAGTTCCGAGTGTCGGATTAATGTGCCGTTTGAACCTACGAAGAGGAGAGATTATGTTATACCTTATGGGAGAGTTATAAATATAGTAGGTTGATCCTTTGAGGAGATAGTCTGAAGTCGGTTAAGGAAGCGTGAAACTTGTCGAATAAGAATGCCGACTACCGCGATTGTTTGAAACAAAATTGAGTAGAATATGTTGTCGATGAATAAGTTGACGAGATGTTCGGTGATAAAGATGACTTGAGTACCGATGGATGTTAGTGAGAAGTGAATTATTAGTAAAGATGGAATAAACTTTAGAACTCCTGGAATCGTATTTGTGATGGAAAAGTAACGATAAGTATAAAAGAAGAATTTTAGAGGATTTCTGACACCTATTGAATGTGAGGGAGACTTTGTTGAGACTCCGAGTGGAATGATATATGGACGCGAAGGATTTCATGGAATTTGGATTAAAACCACGAGTTATGAATGTTGTCTTGGTCGTGCAGGTTAATTGTATGGTTCAAGATTCGAAGTGTTTAGTGATCATAAGAGTTGAAGTACCTCTTTGATCAGAAAGGGCTTAATATGAGGCAGCAGAGATGGCTAGAGTATTTTTAAGGATTATGATTTTGGTTTGAATTACCATCCTGGTAAGGAAAATGTTGTGCTACTGTGTTGCGTAGGAAGTCTTTAAATATGTCGGTGCTAATGATGAATGAGTTGGATTTAATTGGACAATTTTGAGACTTGAGTTGGTATGTGGAGGCACTCCTAATAGTGTTAGATTGGGTATGCTAGAAGATGACTAGTGGTATTCTTGACGAGAATAGAGAAGGTCAGAAAGATGATGTTGAGTTGATCGATAGGTTGACTTTGAATTACCAAGGCAAAGGCGGTGAATTCAGAATCGACAAGAACGGTGTAATGAGGTTGAGTGATTGGATTTGTGTAACTGATGTTTTGAGCTTCGGAAGAATATTCTAGAAGAAGGACACCGTAGTGAATTATTGGACTACGACGATGTTAATGAGTTTGGGTGCAAACTCGGAAAGGGACACTATTATGTAGTAACGACGGTTTATGCTTAAATATGATTTTCAACTAATATTGACAAATTTAGGACTTGATCACCCTAAATCCCTTGTTGGTAGTAGACGGAAATCATATAGGTGGGATGAACTTGTTTGTTACCTTAATGGTTTAAGATGTGATGAATACTAAGCCGTGAGAATAATCACTCACTATGTTGTGTGAACTTATGAAGAAGTGAATATGAAAGAGTGCAACATGGTGGATGATGACTTAAGACGGGTAATCAGAGTCGCGCAACAAGAGTGTGATGTGGAGAAGTGTTATGAGTACTACTCGTGGGAAGTAAGGAATTAATATGTCGGAAGCCTACATAGAGAATATGAATTGATCTATATGTTGGATTTAGAATCCAGCGGATGTAAGGATGTTGTGTCGAAGAATTATAACTCTTTTGAATAATTGCCGAGATGATGAATATGTTATTATGGTTGTACGTAGTTAACGAGTATATATTCGGCGAAATTAAAACAAAGAGTTGATGCTATATGACGTTGTAATAATTTTGTGCTGTTATTGAGGTGATATTGTAGATTCCAGATATAATGAGGAATTATACTCTATGAAGGGAGAAATTGATTTAATTCTTAGAAAAGAGCGAAACTCAATTTGAGTTGTTTTGTAAGAAATGGCGTATTGAGGCTGATGAGCGTGATTATAATTACTTGTGTGCACTTGTTTCGATGGCCGGAATGTTTAATAGATGTAGTAACTCAGGAAATTGTTTTTGAGTGCGAGTAAGTATTACTGAATGGTAAATTGGTACCATGAATGGTAAAGAATGATTCTTGAACGAATGAGTAAAGAGGACCAGAGTTGAGTGTAACTCAGAAATCTAATTGGTAATAATGGTGGTAACGAGTAACTAGAGTAGTGCGGCGAAAGCAGAATGTAACGTGTTGGATAATTGATGGAGTTACTCAAGAGAAGTCAGATAATTGGAATTCAATGGTATAGGAATATGAGTATTGAGTTTCTTCAAGGAAGCGGTTGGTGAAAGGTGTAAGTATTATTTTATCGCTCAGATGGAAGAGTGTGTCTAAGGTTGGTATGTTTGGTAGATGGAATGCATTTCTGCAATGTTGATCAGCGTGATCATACTATAGATTGTGTAATTGTATTACTCAGTTGTTGAGGGTATTATATAGGTTGTACCTCAATGTTCTGTTGTTTTTAACCTTTTGGAGATATAGCGAGTGGCATATTTTGGATAGCCAAATGCGACGTAAGAACTGGGATTTGAATGTATGAAACATGTTCCTGTTGGTTATGTCAGATGGATTTTGAGGATTGACTGATGGTAATGTTAATTGGGAGCTGGAGAGTCAGGTGAAGGACTCTTATACGAGCTGGTTACTTGAGTTATGTTTTCGAGGACGAAAACTCTTTTAGTGGGGGAGAGTTGTAACACCCCATATTTTCTAATTTTAATTTAATCGGAAATTAAATTATTATTTGGAATAATTCGGTATTTTGGTGGAATTATTTGGAAAGAGTTATGAGATGGGCTATTGGGCCAAGTATGGTGTTAGTAAAGAGGGGGTGCTATGTTAGTAAAGCCCTTTACTAATTAAAATGTTATTTTTCATAAAAATAAGGAAAATTGGGAGAAAGGAAAAAGGAACGTGAAAAGCAGAGCAGAGGAGATGAGAGTTTGGGAAGCTGGTACGTGAAGAGGAACAAAGAGGAAAAGAACCAATCAAGAATATTTGGCTAAGGTAAGGGAGGGACTCTCCGGTTATCATCTATTATCGTATTCTTGGATAATGATATTGATTAGGGATGTTGTTAAGTCAATTGGATTGTATGTTGGGTTTAGGGAGGTTATAAATTGATGAAAATTGCATGGATTATTGATTGATTATGTGGTGTTTTGATGTGTGATGATGAATAATGATGCAATTGATGATTAACTGCCTGTATATGATGTTTAGAGTCAGTTTTGGACTCAGATTGGGTGAGATCGCAGGATCTGACGCAGACCCGAAAGTCTGTGAAATCGCCAGTTCGCGCCGCGTCCTAGTGTTGGCGCCGCGAAGGCGTACTTGTTTTCTCGTATCGCGCCGCGTGCATAGGTTGGCGCCGCGAACGCGTTTGTGTGGTTCAGGTCGCGCCGCGAACCTTGGTTACGCCGCGTACTGTAGCGTTAGTTGTTTTCTTGGAAAAGTTAAATGATGTGTAACTTTCGAACCGTAGGTCCGTTTTTAGTGCCGTTTCGAGCACGATGAATCTTATGAGATAGCCTACGTGTTTAAATGATGGGATGAGGTGTGAATCCAATTATTTTTAAATATGATTTTATTTCTTGGTGAATGATGTATTGTACATATATGTGATGAGATGTGTTAAATACATGTTATGTTGAAATATTAATCATGTGACGATTTGTTTAATTGGATGATGTATTGTTGACATATATGATGAAATGTGACAATATAAGATGTTGTTTTGAAAAACATTATGATGTGACGATTTGTTGAGAGTTGTATGATGATGACTGATTTGTTTTGGAATGATGTGGATACATGTGTGTTCTTATTATTGATGGTGATGATTGATGTGGACACATGTATGTTCTTTAATGATGATGATGATGATGATGATTGATTGTATTTGAATGATGCTAATGTATATAAACATACTTTGATGATGATGATGATGATGATGATGATGATGAAATGGGTATTTGATGATGTTACTCATTAGGCTTGACGATGGTATAAGTATGTTGTATATGTTGCATTCATTCATGTTCATTGATGATACTGTATCCATAAGGGTGTGTTGGATCAGTGAAGGGCATGATTTCCATTGTGTGGAATCTGTGCTGGCAGGGCCGTATCTGGATGATGTTGGATCGGTCATGGGTTATTCCCATTTGATGATGTTGGTACCACATGCATAGTGTCAGTTCATACATATGCATACTTTTATAACATGATTGGAAGTATTCCAGTGTTATAAATATTGATGATGTGTTGATTGCGTGTTTTGTTGAATTAATGTTGAGTATGATTGTCTGTGTGAAATATGTATTCTGTTGATGTTTGTGTAAACGATGGATGTTCCTAATAATCTGAATATGATGAAATTGGGTGAATAATATAACTATGATGTGTTATTATTTAAGATGCAATAACATTTGTTAACTGTGATGAGACTCACCCTTACTGTTGACATTTTCAGATTGAGGATAGCTGCTTCGACTTGGTGAGGATTAGCTCATAAGTCAGTGTGTTAGTGTAGCGTCAGGTGTCATGCTCTGATATTGTAACACTGGGGGAACGCTAGATTAGAGTTTATGATGATACTCTATCGTGTTGTTAATGTATTAATTCTGTAGGATGTTGCATAGATGATGATATGCTTATCTGTGTAATGAATTTTCCGCTGTGTTAACATGAGATGTTTATGTATTATGATGAATCGTTCCTTAGTGAAAGCATGACAATGAATTTATGATAAAAAAAATTTAATTGGAATTGTGGCACCCTTGTTTTCATGTTTTACTCTGAATTATTTTATTATTTTCCGCGGGGTTTAGAAGGGTGTTACAACTAATCCATATTTCTTCCCTCTGACAGATGTTGTTTTCACTGGTCCAAACAGATCAATGTGCAGAAGTTCTAACGGCCTTGAGGAAGAGACAACATTCTTAGATTTGAATGCAGGTTTGGAGAACTTGCCCTTCTGACATGCTTCACAAAGAGCATCTGATTTGTATTTCAGATTTGGGAGACCTCTGACCAGATTTAGTTTGTTAATCTGAGAAATCTTTCTCAAACTACCATGTCCTAATCTTCTGTGCCAGGCCCATTGCTCTTCAGAAACAGACATAAGACAAGTCACCTTCTGCTTCTCAAGATCAGAAAGATCAATCTTATATATGTTGTTCTTTCTCTTGCCTGTAAATAGGATTGAGCCATCCTTCTGACTTACAGCCTTGCAAGACTTTTGATTGAAGATTATATCATAACCATTGTCACTTAATTGTTTTATGGACAATAAGTTATGCGTTAATCCTTCTACAAGAAGTACATTAGTTATGCAAGGAGAGTTACCAATACTTATGGTTCGGGAGCCAATAATCTTACCCTTCTGATCTCCTCCAAACTTGACTTCTCCACCAGACTTAAGCACCAGGTCTTGGAACATAGACCTTCTTCCCGTCATGTGTCGCGAGCACCCAGAGTCCAGGTACCATGACATTTTGTGCTTTGTCTTCTTTGCTGCTAAGGATATCTGCAACAGAAATTATCTTCTCCTTAGGTACCCACAATTTCTTGGGTCCTTTCTTGTTAGTTTTCCTCAAGTTGTGATTGAACTTGGGTTTAGCATAATAGTTAATAGGAGGAACAGCATGATATTCTTTAGGTTTGGCAGCATGATATCTCTTAGGTTGTGTCACATGCTTCTTGGTGTGTGTAGTGTTAAAACTCTGTGCATGTGAAGTGAGCCTAATATCATGTGAGTGGCCATATTTGAACTGATCATACAATGGCTTGTATGTGGTTTTCAAATCATCAACAGGTTCAAATTTATGTGAGGTATCACCCTCATAGCCAAAACCAAACCTTTTGTTTCCAGAAACACCATATATCATAGAAGCAAGATGACTTCTGCCAATACTTCTAGATAGGAACTTTTTGAAGCTCGAGTCATATTCTTTCAGAATATGATTGAGACTAGGAATGGATTTTTCTGATTCAGAAGGAGATCCACTATCTTCGGATAATTTTAAAATTTTTCCTTCAGTTCAGAATTTTCCAATTCCAACTTCTTAGTTTCAAATTCAAATTGCTTTTTCAGCTTTTTGTATTTGATACTAAGATGAGCCTTGAGTTCCAGAAGTTCAGTTAAACTGGAAACTAACTCTTCTCTAGATAGTTCAGAAAATACCTCTTCAGAATCTGATTCTGATGTAGATTCTGATCCATCATCCACTGTGTCCATCAGTGCAAAGTTAGCTTGCTCGCCTTTAGAGTCTGATTGTGATTCTGATTCAGAATCATCCCATGTTGCCATAAGACCCTTCTTCTTATGAAACTTCTTCTTGGGATTCTCCTTCTGAAGTTTTGTACATTCATTCTTGAAGTGTCCAGGCTCATTGCACTCATAGCAGATGACCTTCTTCTTGTCAGATCTTCTGCCACCAAAAGATTCTCCTCTTTCAGGCTTCTTTGAACTTCTGAAGCTTTTGAACTTCCTTTGCTTTCTCTTCTAGAGTTGGTTTACCCTTCTGGAGATCATGGACAGTTCATCTTCTTCTTCTGATTCTGATTCTTCAGAATCTACTTCTTCAGCCTGAAAAGCGTTAGTGCATTTTTTAAAATTAGATTTTAATGTAATAGACTTACCTTTCTTCTGAGGCTCATTTGCATCCAGCTCTATCTCATGGCTTCTCAAGCACTGATTAGCTCTTCCAAAGAAACCTCATTCAGATTCTTTGTAATCTTGAATGCACTCACCATTGGACCCCATCTTCTGGGCAAGCTTCTGATGATCTTCTTTACATGATCAGCTTTGGTGTAGCCTTTGTCCAGAACTCTTAATCCAGCAGTTAGCGTTTGAAATCTTGAGAACATCTTCTCAATATTTTCATCATCCTCCATCTTGAAGGCTTCATATTTCTGGATTAGAGCCAGAGCATTGGTCTCCTTGATTTGAGCATTTCTTTCATGGGTCATTTTCAATGACTCATATATATCATAGGCAGTTTCCCTGTTAGATATCTTCTCATACTCAGCATGAGAGATAACATTCAGCAAAACAGTCCTACATTTATGATGATTTTTGAAAAGCTTCTTTTGATCATCATTCATTTCTTGTCTTGTAAGCCTTACGCCAGTAGATTTCACTGGATGTTTGTAACCATCCATCAGAAGATCCCATAATTCACCATCTAGACCAAGGAAGTAACTTTCAAGTTTATCTTTCTAGTATTCAAAGTTTTCACCATCAAACACTGGTGGTCTAGTATAACAATTGTTACCATTTCCATTATATTGCTCAGCAGAGCCAGATGTAGATGTAGTTGTTGGAATTTCACCAGCCATCTTTTACTGAAGCGTTTTTCTCTTCCTGAATCTTTTCAAAACACGGTTAAGTGCTTGCACCTTAGAACCGGCGCTCTGATACCAATTGAATGATAGAAAAACACTTAGAAAGGGGGGGTTTGAATAAGTGTAGCTTTAAAAACTTGTAAGATAAAAACAATTTGCACAATGATTTTTATCCTGGTTCGTTGTTAACTAAACTACTCCAGTCCACCCCCTTGGAGTGATTTACCTCACCTGAGGATTTAATCCACTAATCACACGAGATTACAATGGTTTTCCACTTAGACAACTTCTAAGTCTTCTAGAGTATACTGATCACAACCTGATCACTCTAGGAACAAACTGCTTAGATACCCTCTAAGACTTTCTAGAGTATACTGATTAACAACCTGATCACTCTAGTTCTTACAACTTAATGTAAACAATTCTTTTAAGAGTTACAATGCTTCTTATAAAGCTATTATCACAACTGTGATTTTCTCTTAAGTTTAAGCTTAATCTCACTAAGATATTACAACAGCAATGTAGTGAGATTGATGATGAAGTTTGAGAGCTTTTGAATTTGACAGCGTTTCTGTATATTTGCACAAGTGTTGTATTTAGCTTCTCATCAGAACTTCATATTTATAGGCGCTTGAGAAGATGACCGTTGGGAGCATTTAATGCTTTGCGTAATCCGTACAGCATTGCATTTAATGTTTCACTCTTTTGTCAACTACATCGAGCCTTGCTTTCGCTGTGTCTACTGACGTTGCCTTTAATAGCTTCTAACGTTCCTTTTGACAGTCAGCGTAGCCTGCCAGTCTAGTACTTGCTTCTGATCTGATGTTTGTGTAAACAACGTTTGAATATCATCAGAGTCAACCAGCTTGGTGCAGAGCATCTTCTTGTCTTCTGACCTTGAAGTGTTTCTGAGCGTGATACCATGAGAACTTCAGTGCTTCTTCTTCTGATCTCAAGTTCTTTTGATGCTTTCTTAGACCCATGTTCTGATTCTGCTTGACAATCTTCTGATGTCTTGCTAGACCATGTTCTGATGTTGCATGCTGAACCTTTTGAGTCAGTGCTTCTTGCGCTGATTTTGTGCATACTCTTTATATAATTCCTGAAATGGAAATAGCATAGTATTAGAGTACCACATTATCTCATACAAAATTCATATGCTTGTTATCATCAAAACTAAGAATATTAATCAGAACAAATCTTGTTCTAACAGGAGGGACGTCCACTTAAACCAAAATCTGAGAGGTCTTATAGACAATGTTATATCAAAAGGGAATCCCTACAAGCTAGGGATCCAGGTTAAGCGAATTAAGACCTTACGAGTGTATGGGATGATACTTGTAAGAGATAACCCTACGTAGACTTAGATTTACCAGGTAATGCCCCTCTCAGGATGGCTTCCCATGAAGGGTGGGACGATAAAATTACCTTAGTACGTAGGCTCATAAGTTCATCCTACGAATTTTCTACCTTTCCCAAAGGTGGCTTAACTCTAAGGGTCTCATAGGGCCCATTCGTATCCTCCGAAACTTTTGTTTCTTTGGACTTTTAGAAAGGCTCTTTTGTCCACGAGGTTTGAATTTTAGGGTAGGTTCCTAGAGAGATCAGCCAAATTCTGCATCCTACCCTTGACAAGGTCTAGCCCCGTCTAAGATATTTCTCGGAATTCGACCCACTCTGAGTGGAATTGTCACTAAAAATCGTAGGCAATTCAAGTCTCCCTTGGCCTAGTGACAATTCCCACACTTAGGTTTACAATATATATTTGTTTTACAAAGTCCCACCAATAAATTGCATGCATACATTGATAGAAGACTAAATAGATATGATAAACGAAATAAAAGAAAATATATAAAGCATAAATAGATTAGGAACAACAAGAACTCACCAAGTAGACGCGAAGAAAATCCAAGGCAAAAGGTGCAGATGAAATAATTGATTTAATTGAGTCTTGATAAAGAATCTCAATTTTTATCATAATTAGTTCGCTCGAGGCGAAGCAATTTGACTTGGTCGACAATGAGTTAGTCCTTATTTGAAATCCGATCACTCTAGGCGAAGGGATTTGTCCGCGGTTTGCTATTAGGTGACTCGCCTTGGTTGCCCAAATGCCTACGTACCTCCTTAATGGAGGATTAGAGTCCACGTAGTTCGTGAGATCGATTGAAAAAGAGTTATCTTTATTAGAATTAATTCGCTCGAGACAAAGAAATCCGACTTAATTTATTTACCACATATTTAGCGGTAGCGTTTGATTATCGCTTTAGGCATAAACCACTTCGCATGAATTTAAATCGTGTTTTGAGTAATTGATCTGTGCGATATCTGGAGTCGACCAATTTGAAGATGTAGTGAAATGTGAAATCTACCCATCGTATTTATTGAAGAAAATATTAAAATTTATTTGAAAAAAAAAATTGAATCTATGTACAGGTGTAATTATGATTTATTCAATGTGAATTATGTACTAAATTAAGTTGAGTCCTACTAAATTAAAAATCTATATTTATTTAGATATTTGAATGTTAGGTAAGGAAACTAACTAAAAACTAATGAAAGGAGGAGAATATTTTTCTTTACTATTCTCATTGATTTTGATATCCTTAATAATAAAATCAGAGCTGAATGATTGACTAGATTAAATAACTTAATTAAAAATGCATTAACTAATTCTATTGTTTGGTAACTATGGAGGTGAGGTTGATAAAATGCTAGAAAAATCAAAACATGGTTCAATTATCTACAACTTTAACTTTAATTAAAAAAAATATTAATAAATAACTGAAAAGAGAAAAGAAAGGCATCACTCCCCTCTTCCTCTCACGTGACTCTCTTTCTATATATATTATTGACACATGGCATGCAGTAAAAATCAACTACCTAACTAATAATAAAACATACTACCAAACACCCTAAAATATCCTTCTTGCAAAATATTATTACCCTTAAAAATGCCCTTTTTAGTAATTTGTTAATTCAAAATTTTATTTCAACCAATCAAATTTCTTCATAAGTCCAAGTGGCACTCTCTTTTTATAAAACTTGTGGCTGCATCTTAATATTCATTGGATTTTCCCTCCAAATTTTGAAAACCAATGAACAATTGCCTTCTTCTCTATACCCTTTCATTTCATAACTTTCTTATTCAGTTTTCATTTCTTTTGTTTTCCTCTCTCTGCACATTCAAAACCCAAACCCTCTCTCTGCACATTCAAAACCTAAACCCCACCACCCAGTCACCTCGTCTCCCTTTCACCGTCCATTCTCATCGGTCCTCGTCTCCCTTTCACCTTTTTTACTTTTCGGATAAGATTTCTTCTTCATTCGTTTTTGTATCCGTTACTTCGTTTCCCATGATTCCGTTTTTGGATTTTGTTTCAGCTTTTTTAGGTAAATTGAAACAAAATTTTATGAAACTTTTATGTGTTGTGAAGAAGAACTTGTTAGAACAAGATTTGTTCTTATCAATTATCTTAGTTTTGATGATAACAATAATATGAATTTTGCTTAAGATAATATGGTACTCTAATCCAATGCAATTTCCCTTTCAGGAAATATATAAAGAGTACGCATAATTCAGCGCTCAGAAGTTGTATCTCAAATGGTTCAGTATGCAACATCAGAACATGGTCTGGCAAGACATCAGAAGATGGTCGAAGCAGAATCAGAACATGGGTCTATGAAAGCATCAGAAGAACATGAGATCAGAAGCACTGAAGATCAGAAGATGGTATCACGCTCAGAAGCACTTCAAGGTCAGAAGATCAGAAGAGGCTGTGCACCAAGCTGTTTGACTCTGATGATATTCAAACGTCGTATTCACAAACATCAGATCAGAAGGAAGTACACGTGGCAGACTACGCTGACTGACAAAAGGAACGTTAAAGCTACTAAAGGCTACGTCAGTAGACACAGCGTGAACAAGGCTCGAGGTAGTTGACAAAAGCGTATAACATTAAATGCAAAGCTGTACGGAACACGCAAAGCATTAAATGCATTCAACGGTCATCTTCTCAACGCCTATAAATATGAAGTTCTGATGAGAAGCAAGGTTAACGATTCTGCACCAAAACAACTTATATCAAACTTGCTGAAACGCTGTTCAAATCTAAACTCAGAATCTTCATCTTCATCAAAGCTCACTACATTGCTGTTGTAATATCTTAGTGAGATTAAGCTTAAACGATTAAGAGAAATATCACAGTTGTGATTATAGCTTTTAAGAAGCATTTGTAAACTCTTGAGTTGATTACATTAAGTTGTAAGGAACTAGAGTGATCGGTTGATCAGTATACTCTAGGAAGTCTTAGCAGTTGGCTGAGCAGAAAGTCTTAGGAGTGAACTAAGCCTAGAGTGATCGTGTTGATCAGTAGACTCTAGAAAAGTCTTAGGAGTGAACTAAGCAGTTGTTCCTGGAGTGATCAAGTTGTGATCAGAAGACTCTGGAAGACTTAGTTGCGGCTAAGTGGAAAACCATTGTAATCCGTGCGATTAGTGGATTAAATCCTCAGTTGAGGTAAATCATCTCTGCGGGGGTGGACTGGAGTAGCTTCGTTAACAGCGAACCAGGATAAAAATAATTGTGCATTTTATTTTTATCGTCCAGGATTTAAAGTTACACTTATTCAATCCCCCCCTTTCTAAGTGTTTTTCTATCCTTCAATTGGTATCAGAGCGCCGGTTCTAAGGTGCAAGCACTTAACCGTGTTTAGAAAAGATTCAGGAAGAGAAAAACGCTTCATTTAAAAGATGGTTGATGAAAGTGAAAAGACTACATCTACATCTGGCTCTGCTGAGCAATACAACGGTAACAATGGTTATACTAGACCGCCGGTATTTGATGGTGAAAACTTTGAATACTGGAAAGATAAACTGGAAAGTTACTTTCTGGGTCTAGATGGTGATCTATGGGATCTTCTGATGGATGGTTACAAACATCCAGTAAATGCCAGAGGCGTGAAGCTGTCAAGGCAAGAAATGAATGATGATCAAAAGAAGCTTTTCAGGAATCATCATAAATGTAGAACTGTTTTGCTGAATGCTATCTCTCATGCTGAGTATGAGAAGATATCTAACAGGGAAACGGCCTATGACATATATGAGTCCTTGAAAATGACTCATGAAGGAAATGCTCAAGTCAAGGAGACAAAAGCTCTTGCCTTAATCCAGAAGTATGAAGCCTTCAAGATGGAGGATGATGAAGACATTGAAAAGATGTTTTCGAGATTTCAAACTCTGACTGCTGGATTGAGAGTTCTTGACAAAGGATACACCAAGGCGGATCACGTAAAGAAGATCATCAGAAGCTTACCCAGAAGATGGGGTCCTATGGTGACTGCATTCAAGATTGCAAAGAATCTGAATGAAGTTTCTCTGGAAGAGCTTATCAGCGCCTTGAGAAGTCATGAGATTGAGTTGGACGCAAATGAGCCTCAAAAGAAAGGTAAGTCTATTGCATTAAAATCAAATATCAAGAAATGCACTAACGCTTTTCAGGCTAGAGAAGAAGATCCTGAAGAATCAGAATCTGAAGAAGAAGATGAACTGTCCCTGATCTCCAGAAGGCTAAATCAACTCTGGAAGACCAAGCAAAGGAAGTTCAGAGGCTTCAGAAGTTCAAGGAAATTTGAACGTGGAGAATCTTCTGATGAAAGAAGATTTGACAAGAAGAAGGTCATGTGCTATGAATGCAATGAGCCTGGACACTACAAGAATGAATGTCCAAATCTTCAGAAGGAAAGTCCCAAGAAAAAGCTTCATAAGAAGAAAAGTCTTATGGCAACCTGGGATGAGTCAGAAGATGATTCAGAAGATGAGCAGGCCAACTGTGCGCTGATGGCGACAGAAGATGACGGATCAGAATCTACATCAGAATCAGATTCTGAAGAGGTATTTTCTGAACTTACTAGAGATGAGTTAGTTTCCGGTCTAACTGAACTTCTGGAACTCAAGTCTCAGATTAGTCTCAAATACAAAAAGCTGAAAAAGCAATTTGAATTTGAAACAAAGAGGCTTGAATTGGAAAATTCTGAATTGAAAGATAAACTTTTAAAATTATCCAATGATGTTGGATCTCCTTCTAATTCAGAAAAATCCACTCCTAGTCTAAACCATATTCTGAAAGAATATGATTTAAGTTTCAGGAAGTTCTTATCTAGAAGTATTGGCAGAAGTCAGCTAGCTTCTATGATATATGCTGTGTCTGGAAACAAAAGAGTTGGCATTGGTTATGAGGGTGAAACCCCATACAAACTTGAACCTGTTGATGAAATGAAAATTACATACAAGCCATTGTATGATCAGTTCAAGTATGGCCACTCTCATGATATTAGGCACACTTCACATGCACAAAGTTTTCACATTACACACACTAAGAAGCATGTGACACAACCTAAGAAATATCATGAAACTCACATTAAGAATTATCATGCTGTTCCTCCTATTGCTTACAATGTTAAACCCAAGTTCAATCAGAACTTGAGAAAATCTAACAAGAAAGGACCCAAGAAGATGTGGGTACCAAAGAAAAAGATTATTTCTTTTGCAGATTCTCTTGATAACAAAGAAGACAACATTCAACATGACATGACACCTGGATTCAAGTTGGTCTCAACACTTGAAGGGAAGAAAGATTGTCTTTCAAGTTCTGGTTCTTAAATCTGTTGAAGAATCTATGTTTGTAGGAATTCTGAAAAGAAGCTTATTAGTCTTGGAACCATCTATGATGTTTGCCTCTAAGGCTTTGATGTTTCTTTCTTGATTATTCTGAATGCTCTAAATGCTACAGAATATACAACATTGAAACATTGATTGTGGACAAATCAATAAACATCTGTTTTGATGATAAACTTGTTTCTGATGAAACAAAGAGCTTGAGATTTTCTGCAGATACAGTTTTATCTTATCAAAAGCTGCAGAACAAAGAAGTGAACCTCCAGAAGCTGTGTATATCAGAAGTAATGGATCAGAAGATCATTCAGACTTATATCAGCACACTTCAGAAGGAGTATCTCTAGAAGAGAAATTAGATCATTTCAGAAGCAGTAATCAGAATTTGAAGGCGTAAAATCTCTCTGATATTTACAGCTGTCATCTATTATCTGATGATGAACACGTGTCTGTACGGTTTGTACAAAGCGTGCAGTTGAAAAGACGCCGACCTAGGTAACTGTTTTAAATCATTTCATTTACCACGTTCTCTCTCCTCACGTCACTCATCATTTAATAAAATTGATTTCTCTTGATTCTGAAACTGTTCAGTTTAATTCTTTTATTTTTTAAAATCCGTTCCTATATATTCATTTCAAATCATCTCATATTTTTTTCGCTCCCTTGTCTCACTTTCTTCCTGCATACATTCTGTCTGAAAGCCTCTTAGTATTTCTGAAACCCTAACCGAAAACCCAATTTTTGTTCTTCTCTCTTGATCGTTCTGGTTCAATGGCTGCTTCTTCATCTCATTTTGCTGGGTCATCTACTCTTCTTCATATGCCCGATGAAACACACCAGGAACTCACCCCTGTTGTTGCATGCTCCATCCCCAAAGACAAATTGGAAGTTTTGTGTGAACTCATGGTCGACTTTGATAACCTTGAAGAAAATCAATTTCATCTTAAAGAAGACATCATCTTTCAAGGATGGACCTCGTTGTTTGCTGAGTTCGTTGGCCCTGTTTATCCGGATCTTGTCAAAGAGTTCTGGGTACATGCTGTGGTTGCACCAAAAGCTATTCTCTCCTTCGTCCATGGAAAGTCTGTCGTTGTTACTGAAAACATCCTAAGAGTGATGTTTGATCTGAAAAATCCTGAAGGGGCTTTTGAATCTGATCAAAGAGAAGATGTGGAAGATATTCTATCCACTCTCTATTCAAATGTCAAGAAAACTACACATGTCAAGAATTTGAAAGATATCTACAGAATCTGGACAAAGATCCTTCTCGGGTGTTTCTACCATAGGAAATCAACTCATGCCTCGGACTTCATCAGTAATGATCAAAGGTATATTCTTTATTGCATTGCCACTCAGAAGAAGGTTGATGCGATTTACATTATCTTCAACCATATGTGGAAAGCAGTAAAGGATTCCAGGAATGCTTTCAGAAAGGAAAATGCTGGAACAACCATTCCTTTTGGTAGGATTATTACAAACCTTCTGATACATTCCAAGATTGTTGAAAGTCTGGAGTCTGAAGGTATCATCAAAGATCTTGCTGTCACCACTGGAGCTTGTCTGAATGCCTTCTCTTTAAAGAAGATGAAAATCATTGACACTTTTCTCAAAGTTCCTGAACCTCTAGCTGGAACAAGAACCATAAGAGAACCAGTTCTGGCTGACTTTGAAACCTTCTTCAATAGTGAGGTACCTGAAGTCAAAACTGTTTATCTGAAATCTCTTGAAGAGAATAAGAGCTTTAAAGATCAAGACAAAGGTGCCCCTTTCAAAGTAAATCGCAAGAGGGAAGAAAGGACTAAAAGAAAGCATGATTATCCTTCTGCTGTCTCTAAACAAGAGGCTTCTAAGAAGGTGATTGCTAAGGCTGTCAAGGCTGTCTCTGCTGATTTTGAGAAGAAAAAGAAGGAAGCTGAGAAAAAGAAGAAGAAGTCAAATGACAATGCTGAAGTTGTTGAAGTTGTTGAGAAGAAGAAAATCAGAAAAAGGAAGATGATTATTCAAAGCTCAGATGAAGAAAATGCTGCTCAAGAGGCTGAGAATCAACCAGAAGTTCTGGCTTATGTCAGAAGGAAAGAAATTGCTAGCGGAAAAGCAAAGGTTATTGAAGAGCCGAAGAGTAAGAAGCAGAAAAAGACTGAGGATGTGGCCAAAGCTTTTCTGAGGGGTTCCAAAGGTATATGCATTTCTGAACCAAAGTCTGTTCCTGTTTGTTGTTCAGAAGCTGCACCAATAGAGACTGTACCTACACCTGAACCAGAAAAAGCCTCATCAGAATCACCTGTTTATGTCCATGTTCTTACACCTCCATCTTCTCCTTTAACCATTCCTTCCTCTCCACCTACCATAGATCCTGTTCTGGATATACAACCCCTTCAAACTCTCTTTCCATCTCAACCTTCTCTCAACGCCACTCTTGAACATACTCCCTCCACCTCTCAAAACAATCCTTGTGATTCTCCTTTTCCAACCTCCGCATCACATGAGCAGCTGCTCCGTGATTGCAACTACACTCCCAAGCCTCGTCCTGAAGCTGAAGTGGTAGTGTTAGATTCTGATATTGAAGCAGAATCTTCTTATAGGTTGGATAGAGAACCTCATCCGTACTTCACTTCCACACCTGCCTTTTCAAAAACCCAAATAAAATCCCGCCCCGTATGTCCTATTGGTGTAGTTTTTGAAAACATAAAGAGGACTCTCAGAAGTACCTTTGATACTCTCAGACTCGCTGAAAGTTCTGGATTGAATGATGTTGCTATGCGGAACTTCTGGAGGATCTTTCGCAGAGAATCAGATGCTCTGTTTTTAGAACTTCAGGAAGCCTGTGTAGCTGCTGCCCCACGGCCTCGTGGAATTCTGAGAAACTATGAAGACTTCTGGTTTGCTCGTCTCAAAGGAAGATATCTTTTGGAAGAGAAGCCCTTTGTGGATGAATTGGAAGTGTTGAGACTGGCTGCTAAAATGGAAGCAAACCCATGCAGGGACATGGTTATCTGGATTCCTCAATATCCTGTTCTGCTCGGAGATTTCAAGACTCTCTTTGACTATCTGAGGGAAAACCCTTCTAAGAAAGACCCTAGCTTGGTCATTCCAGAAGTTGTTGACCCACCAGAAGTTGAAGGTCCTTCTGCTCCAAGGAATCTAGTTGCCATTCTTCAGGCACTTGAAAATGGAGACTCGGAAATTCCTGCTGCAGAATATGGAGATGCTTCTATGCAAGAAGCAGATGCTGAAGATCATGTTGCCAAAATTGTTCCTGTTGAGGAAATCCCTGCAAATGATCTATTTATGGAAGCTGCAGATCAACATGCCATTCCTGTGGTTGAAAGCGGTGAAGCTTCTTCTGATGAACCTTCTCGTCTTGCAAGGACTCTAGAAGCGATTCAGAGGAGACAGGATGAGCAAAGCTCACTCAATGAGAAGTATGATGCTTTCATTGAGAGGCAAGAAGGACACAACAACGATGTTAAACAGATGCTGGCCAAGATCTTGTCAAGACTAGGGCCATCTTAGATTGAGTCTATGTTGTTTCTCTCTTTTCTTTGCATCTGTTTTGTTTCTGTGCATCTGATTTTTTTTTTTTCATCTTGTACTTCTGTACACATTGGTTGAACCTTAATGAAATCATCTTCTTCCTCCATGTGTTCTGTTTTATTCATCTGAATCTTTTCTTTTTTTGATGATATGACAAAAAAGGGGGAGAAATACTGTGATAAATGATTTGATTTAATCAGTTGCATTCACTAACAAGAACTGCAAGTTCTATATGGTTTAAGTGTTTTGCAGGTACAGAGAAGTGAAGAAAATCTTCAAGAAGCAAACACAAGAAGCAAAACCATGGAAACTGAAGCAAGCTGAGTGCTGTCAAGCTTCAGAGATCAGAAGCAAGAAAGAAGAATGAATCAGAAGCACTGATAATAGAATTTGAATAAATTGTCTATCCTGCTTTGACAAAATTCTATTTGCTCTGATACATATAATGTTATGGCTCTGATACATTATTTGCTCTGATACATTATTTCAGCCTATATGGCTCTGATACATATAATGTGTTCAAACAAACATTTTTATGTTCTAACTCGCTCATGCTGACTTTTGTCGTTTAGTTTTTGTTCTGTAACATTTCAGGATGTAGAGATGCTCTGATGATGCTCTGGTACATTCAACAATGTTCTGATACAAATCTAGCATGAAGTGATGTTGGTAGACATTCAAAGTTCTGAAGCTATCCGAGGGAAGCAGAAATCAGAAGATGTGAATGTTCTAAAAGATCCAGAAAACTCAAGTTCTGAAGCTGTCCTGAATGGAAGCAGAAATCAGAAGCTGTGAATGTTCTGAAGATCAAAGAAATTCAAGTTCTGAAGCTGTCCTGAATGGAAGCAGAAGTCAGAAGCTGTGAGTGTTCTAAGGATCTAAAGAAATTCAAGTTCTGAAGCTGTCCAATGGAAGCAGAAGTCAGAAGCTATGAATTCTCTGAAGGCAAAAGCTTATATGATCGTCTCTACCGAAATAATCAGGGAAGTCTTTTATTAAAGTTCTTCGAGTATTTATTTCAGGGGGAGATTATTTATCTCAGGGGGAGATTGTTAATCTCAGGGGGAGACATATTCATATGCTTATGCTATAGCTGTGTAATTTGTCTTTTGCCGTCTACTCTTTCTGATCGCAAATTCATATCATTTATATATGTTTTTGTCATCATCAAAAAGGGGGAGATTGTTAGAACAAGATTTGTTCTTATCAATTATCTTAGTTTTGATGATAACAATAATATGAATTTTGCTTAAGATAATATGGTACTCTAATCCAATGCAATTTCCCTTTCAGGAAATATATAAAGAGTACGCATAATTCAGCGCTCAGAAGTTGTATCTCAAATGGTTCAGTATGCAACATCAGAACATGGTCTGGCAAGACATCAGAAGATGGTCGAAGCAGAATCAGAACATGGGTCTATGAAAGCATCAGAAGAACATGAGATCAGAAGCACTGAAGATCAGAAGATGGTATCACGCTCAGAAGCACTTCAAGGTCAGAAGATCAGAAGAGGCTGTGCACCAAGCTGTTTGACTCTGATGATATTCAAACGTCGTATTCACAAACATCAGATCAGAAGGAAGTACACGTGGCAGACTACGCTGACTGACAAAAGGAACGTTAAAGCTACTAAAGGCTACGTCAGTAGACACAGCGTGAACAAGGCTCGAGGTAGTTGACAAAAGCGTATAACATTAAATGCAAAGCTGTACGGAACACGCAAAGCATTAAATGCATTCAACGGTCATCTTCTCAACGCCTATAAATATGAAGTTCTGATGAGAAGCAAGGTTAACGATTCTGCACCAAAACAACTTATATCAAACTTGCTGAAACGCTGTTTAAATCTAAACTCAGAATCTTCATCTTCATCAAAGCTCACTACATTGCTGTTGTAATATCTTAGTGAGATTAAGCTTAAACGATTAAGAGAAATATCACAGTTGTGATTATAGCTTTTAAGAAGCATTTGTAAACTCTTGAATTGATTACATTAAGTTGTAAGGAACTAGAGTGATCGGTTGATCAGTATACTCTAGGAAGTCTTAGCAGTTGGCTGAGCAGAAAGTCTTAGGAGTGAACTAAGCCTAGAGTGATCGTGTTGATCAGTAGACTCTAGAAAAGTCTTAGGAGTGAACTAAGCAGTTGTTCCTGGAGTGATCAAGTTGTGATCAGAAGACTCTGGAAGACTTAGTTGCGGCTAAGTGGAAAACCATTGTAATCCGTGCGATTAGTGGATTAAATCCTCAGTTGAGGTAAATCATCTCTGCGGGGGTGGACTGGAGTAGCTTCGTTAACAGCGAACCAGGATAAAAATAATTGTGCATTTTATTTTTATCGTCCAGGATTTAAAGTTACACTTATTCAATCCCCCCCTTTCTAAGTGTTTTTCTATCCTTCAGAACTGAAACAAAACTTTATGTTTTGGGTTACGTTTTGAGTTTTTGTTTCAGCTTCTCCAAGATTTTAGCTCTTTCTTCCATTTTTTTAGGTAGATAAACTTTTAAGTTTTTTAATTATGTTTTTGGTTTTTGTTTCAGCTTCTCCAAAATTTAAGCTTTTGTATAGGTTCTGTTCTTCTTCACAATCACATAGAAGTTTCATTCTTTTTGTTTCAGTTTTCTATTAACCATAACAGTTCCGTTTTTTTAAGAATGACAAACTTTTGAGGTTTTGGTAATTTGCCCTACAACTAATTAAACTTGTACATTCTTAGTTTCGGTTTTGTTGTTACCGTTAAAGTTTCGTTTTTTTGGGGAAACCTCAATTTAGATCTTTTCAAAGATATTTAGTACAATCTTTTGTTTTTCAACTGTTAATATATTTGTCAACTGATTTTTGTCAATTGTTTTTTGTCGAGAGGTCCATGCTTCATCCCATTTCTCTGTTGATTCGGCTTCAGCAGACAGAAAACTGCATAATAAGGTGCCATACGTTTTATTGTTTTCAATTGATAAGTTATATAGTATTTATTGAATTAGTTTGGTTGATAAGTGAATGAATGAGAAAAGTTGGGCAGAATATGAGAATAAGGAGCAATGGATCAAAACAGATGCAGATTTTAAGCATACATACATTTCACTCACTTCAATTTTTGTGTTACTTAACTGAATATATTTTGTAACTTTTTATGAAATTGCAGATTATGTCATGGACTGTGTAACCTCTCCAATGTTACTTAGCCCATGTAACCAAAGTTTCAAAGAAGCCAGTTTTTCAGGACTTGCAATATGATATGTTTTGAAAAATTAATAGCTTCTATTTTCTGGTATAACTATGTATCAGTAGGTTCATATTCTTGACTGAGTTCGAAAAACTAATTCTTCGTACACGGTATGTTACTAATTAGACTATTACTGCTTTATATGGTGTAGAAATGTAGTATTCTTAAAATATGGATGCTTCATTTTACTGAATATTTGCCTTGGTCTTCTGGTATGTGGTGGCACTGATATTTGCTTGTAACCATCAATATGTATTATGTTGTACTTTGGAATTTTGGCATGCCTCATGCCCTCAGATTTTGGTCCCAGGTACAGCTGTTTGTATCAACTCTGCCTTTTCAACTGTTGTTGTCCCAGGTACCGCTGTCTTCCCCTTGCCTTCAACTGCTCTTGCCTCTTTGTATACCTTAACATACTACAATGGTTCTTGGTTCCCGTGCCTGTTAAATCAATGTCAAGTAGCAGAAAAGTTGTACTTTCTTAACCAATTTTATGTTGAAAACTGCTATCTTTCCACTCTGAAAGTTTTTAATCAACCAATTGGGTATAATTGAAAGTATTTGACTGTTTTCATCTGCTTTTTTTCCCAGGTACAACTCTTTTATTTTTCAGTACCTGGAAATCATCTTGGACAGCAAAGTCATGGCTTTCCTTGGCCATATGGTCCGATAAGGATTGTGTTCTTTTCAATTTTAAATTGCTATAACCTATTATGAAGGGTGAAATAGTAGTCTTTGATATTCTCTCATCACTGATATCGTTGCTCCAAAATTATCAACTATATTGAGGTTAGTTTATAGAAGTAATTGATTTGAGCTCGCTTTTATTACATATAATTTGAGCCTGTAAGAGAAGGAGAAAATGAAAAATTAAATTTAAGAGCAAGGTTTTCAAAATAAAACCTTGTAACAAATAATAATTCTGCGGCTCTGATTCAGTATTAAGGTGGGCATAATACAACTGTTTGATATGCTAATTCAGCTCCATTTGTATATAAAGACGATATATTAATGACCTTGGCCAGAGTATATAATTTCCTTTGTGGTTATTAAATAAAGATGGTACCCCTAAATATAAAAGATAAAGAAATACTTCCAGAGATTTCAGATAGTTTCCTATGATGGAAAGGTAAAACAGCATGTTGATTTTGATGTTCTTGCTTACAAGAGCTCAGTCTTTATAACATAAATGTTTTCTTTGATGTTTTATTGAAAGAAATGTGTGTGTGCGAAATAAAGAGAGAGCGGGTGGATGGTGTTAAATTATTTTTGATGTGGTTTAGATTAGTGGTGCCATATGGATTCTTCATGTAGTTACTCAATGTGTGTCTCTGTGTCTGGTTTATGAAGTGAATTTTTAGATATTTTCACACACTATTGCCGTTGACCTTTCTGCCCCGTGTATTGTAATCTCATAGATGAAAGATTGTTTTGCAGGTGGCAATAATTACTCCTTTTAATTTCCCCCTAGAGATTCCACTCCTTCAATTAGTGGGTGCACTTTATATGGGCAACAAGCCAGTTCTTAAAGTCGATAGCAAGGTAACTTTTGGCTATGATTTGAGGACTTTTACGACATTGTAATACAAAATTGATACAAGAGAGTTGGTTACCTTCTAGACTACATGATATACTGACTGTTAATACTGTGGTAACAATAGGTTTGTCTTCTTTGGGATGAGGGAGACTTTGCATCTCAATGTGGATCCACCATGCATTGAAGATGATAAGGGAGTAGTCCGACTTATGTCTAATGGCACAAGGCTGATTGTACATTAATAACCAATGTCCTTAATTAATTATTAACATTTCTATTGCAACCATATATATTTGGTGATTTTCAAAAATCACTTATATTAATTACCTTTTTATGCTGAAGATATATACTTCATAAATAATGTAGGCATCTACTATATTGCTTACTTATTCACATACAGCAAGGGTTTTGGTTTTTGCTTACTCTTTTACATATAATTCTCTCCTCTTTAAGTAAACTATGATATTTATAAATTAATTCAAAATAAATAACAATTACAAACATAGTACATATATTTCCAAAGTTGAAAATGGAGCATGATGAAAACATGAGAGAAATGGTATGAGAGACTCTAAATCCTTAAATAACTTATGGTGACAACATCATTTGTTTTGAATCACTTTTGAATCACGTTCAAAATTTTGGTGGTGACAACCACCTTTTATACCAACATGGACTCCACCACATCCACCTCTAGACTTGCACCAAAACTGTAAATCGAGTCGTTTTCTTTTATGTTATGACATTCAAATGCTCCTATCATCAGTGCAAATATCAAAGCAAATACTCCAACTTGAGTAAATTACTCATCTTAATTTACACATATTAAGACAAAAAATATTACTAGAGATGAAAACACTTGCTCTCCTTTGTAATTAAAATGCTTGCCTAGGAGTTTTATTTATAGCAGTACATATCATTAATACACCAAAACTTATGGACATTCATATTAGAATATTTCAACTTATTTGATTACTCTACTAACTACAATTAATAGAAATAATTTAATAAATATAAGTATTTTATTATTAAAGTTATTACAATTATATATCAGTAACAAGCAGACCGATATAAGATACTGAATTTTATTATTAAAATTCACTATTTTTACGGGTCACTATCAATATAATACCTTTCTTATGTAAATTTTATCACTAAAACTCACTACTTTCACAGGCCGCTATCACCATAATACCTTTTTTTCTTATTGCATTTCCAACTTTTTTTTTTAAAATAGCTACTATATATAGGTTCATTAAATCTATATTATGTTTTGTGAATCTAAAATTAACATTTTTCATTCGAATTTTTAAATTTTTTTTTTGCATTTGTAATTCACTATTTATCTTAAGATTTGATTTACCCGTGCGGACACACGGGACTTCTACTAGTTAAAAATAATAAAATAATAAAATAATAAAATAATAAAACACATAGCATGAAAGAAAGAGAGACCGTAACATTAGCAAACTTCGTTTCATTTTCTCCTCACTCCTTTAAAGACCAAAACTTGCATAACATCAACTACCATGTTTTTTTTTAAATCGAAATTACAAATCAAATTTTAAGTTTCGATTCAATGAAGAGAGAACGTACCATGGTTACCGGCGGCGATTTGCTCTTCGCGGCGGAGAGGTGCGAAATCGTTGTTGTGTGCGTCCGAAGCACTACTACAAATAAGACATTTGGTTAAAGGATTTTACATCAGATTTCAAGATATATGAGGTTTCAAGATTTTAGTGCATCTTGAATTGTAAATAATAACTGGTTATGATTGGCTAATGCGTTTATATGCTACACTGTCTATGTCTTGTCAGTGGATTTGTTTTGAAGCTTTTTATGCTTTTTTTATTATAAAAATAACGACCTAAATAAGGTCTGTGTGATAAATGCAAAAATTACATAAAAATAGCCTAATTTTTTAAGAAAGATATTACATCGGATGCACTTTGCAACCGATTTAAAAACCTATATTTTACATCGGGCCATTAAGGTAATTGATGTTAAAACTTATATTTTACATCGGGCCATAAAGGCAATCGATGTTAAAAATTGTAGTTATTTTAAAAAAATAGAATTAAACCCTATTTCACATCACATATAATAGTCAACCGATGTGGTAGGTGTATTTTTCACATCGGGCTGATGACAGATGTAAAATGTCTCTGATTTACTACATCACTTGACTTTATATCGGATCTAGACCCGATGTAAAATGTGTTTTTCGTCCGATGTAAAAAGTATTTTCTGCACTAGTGGAGATCAAATCTGCTGCTAATACAATGGTGAAACTCTGCTGCGTTGTTGGATCGAACCGTCGGTGAAGAATTTGCTTCGATCTGAAATCGGATGCGTTTCTGCTGTGTGTTTGTTGCAGGTTGTTGAAGGAATTCTGTGTGTTTGATTGTTGCGTTGTCATATGAGATATCAATGTGATTTCAAATCCTTTGTTCGCTCACCGTATGTTCGATGTAAGTTCCGAACAATCTCATTCTTCTTGTTTTTCCTGCAAAGAAAACAAAGACAACAACACAACATATCTTGATGATTAATAAGATACATAGATGAGATTAAGTGTGTTTAGAGATTTCACTCGATGGTGTTCTACTGTGAACAGCGATTCGTTTTGTTGTCGTCGGTTCCCTGATCATCTGCTTCTTTTCCTGTACAATCAACAAACAATCAACACAATAACTTTTTATATTTTTTCTTTGACTTTTTCTAGTGTGGCTTGCAGGTGATATTAATGTTGTTGTTCTTTGTGTATATCTCAGATTAGATACTTCTCTCGCGGAAGAGAATTGTTCATTGAATACCAAGCGATGTAATTCGAATACCGTGTCTTTCAATAGGAGTTTGATTATTCAATGAAAACGTTTTGTTTTTAGTAAATAAAAAAAAGTTAGGAATTGTTAATAGGAATTATGTAAGTTATTATAAGAAAAAAATATAATAATTATAATCATAATAATATTAATGATTATTAACCTCAATAATAATAGAATTATTAATACTGATTATCAGTAATAATAAATCGTTAGAATTAATAATTATAAAAACTTATAAGAAATAATTAACAATATTATAAATGTTAGTAACAACTAATAATAACACTAATATAAAAAATGTTTTTTTTAATGAAGCTTATATTGAAAGAAAGAAGATTGTTACAAAAACTATAGGGGGACATGAACCGAAATCCTATCAAGAGGAAACAAACCTAAAGAATGGCAAGCCAAGCCGATTATTTACAAAATCTGCACGAATATTTGCAGGGATGGAAGAATAGTAAGTAGGATCAATTAAGCTAAGACCTAGGTTAGCAAAAGCATCAGCACAACTGTTGCCTTCCCTATATATATGAGAAACTATAAAATTCCAAGAGGAAACTAAATTTATACAATTAACCCAACGGTTCCGAATATTCCATGAAACCAAAAACGGAGACTTGAACACCTTGACAAGCGCCATAGAATCCATTTCCAATCAAAGAGACTTCCAATTCTTCTCATGGGCGAATTCAATTGCAAAAATTGCACCAAAGAGTTCGGCAATGTGCGAAGAAGAAAGGCCCAACCGAATGGCATACGCACCAAGGAAACCGCCCTCACTATTACGCACAATCCCACCACAAGCAGAGTTACCAGAGGGAGAAACCGACGCCCCGTCACAATTGATTTTTATCCAACTCCTAGGAGGGGGTTTCCACAAAACCTCAAGGATCCGTGGAGCTTTGGGAGGAAGAATCGAAACACGGAAACTCTTAAGGAGCATAAAATCCTGAATATCTAAATACAAACCAGCCGCATTGTTCCCAGATAAAGAGACAATATCCAGAATACTAGAGATGGAATAAGAAAAATTAATTCCAATGTTCTGGAATCTAACCTTGTTTTGAGTCTCCCAAATGGCGTTAAGAACGAAAATAACAGTTGCACAATGTAAGGTTTTACATTGTCCCAAAGCTGTCTTGCTGAAAATTTTCTTCACATCTTCCCAACAAAGGATAGGAGCACTAAGCTGAAACATAGATCTAACCCAAGTCCAAATCCGAGAGGAAAACTTGCAATAAAAGAACAAGTGTTGAGAGGATTCCTCATCTTCGTTACAAATCTCACACCGAGAGGGAAAAGCAAAACCTCTTCTTTTCCATTGTTCATCCGTAGGGATTTTATTATGCAACAATTTCCAAACCATGCTAGATTTTGAGGGAGGGATTGATTTTGACCAAATCCAACGCCACCAATCCAGAGGAATACCTTTAGGCCGCTTGAAATCATAACACATTTTAGGTGTAAGGTCACCATATGACGAATGAATCCAAACTCGTGTATCCACCCTGAGATCATGCGAAATTGAGCACCATACGACAAATGAATCCAAACTCGAGTATCTGCCCTAAGATAACGCGCTGCTGCAGGAAAAGAGGAATGGGAAAAGCAGAAAAAGAGAAGACCTAACCACCATTCACAATTAAATCACTCACCTTTTGATCGACTAAAGCATTCATGTCATCAACCTCGAGATATAACGGATCGCCGCACCAACTGTCGAACCAAAAGCTTATAGAATTACCATTACCCAGGCACCAGACAGAATGTTCCTTCACAGTGCTCAATTCTGTTTTAAGACTTGACCAAAGAGAAGAAAAAATGTGGTGATTTATGAATTTACCGTTTCGGAAGGTTCTGCGCCTTAACAAAACAACCCAAGCATCCGAAGAATTAATAAGCTCCCACGCAAGCTTCAAGTTAAAGGCTTCATTAAGCTTTACAATAGATTTGAGCCCGAGACCGCCTTCGGCTAACGGAGTGCACATTTCCTTCCAAGAAACCGTGATGACTTTACTTTTAAAGGAATCCCCACTCCAAATGAAACGTTTAATCGCACACTCCATTTCTCTAATAAGGGATAAAGGCCAAGCATAGATAGCCATACTGTGAATTAACATACTTTGAATAACTGATTTCACCAATTCCACCCTGCCGGCAAAAGACAACAAAAAACCTTTCGAAGCAGCCAACTTGTGAATAATTTTATCTGCAATAGGCCGCAAATACACGCCTTTAGTTTTCCTTTGAAAATCGGGACCCCAAGATAAACAAAAGGAGCTATACAAATCTTAAAACCCGACATCTCTGACAGAATATTACGTCTAGAATCCGACATGGCACCACAGAAGATGAAGGACTTGTTGTAATTAACATGCTGCCCTGAAACAGCCGCGTAAGCATTGAAGACAGATGTGAGAGTTTTGATGTTAGATAGCTTACCTTTGCAAAAAAGAAGAATATCATCAGCATAAAGAATGTGCGACAGGACGATGGCGTTGTGAGGACACTTGGAGAGCTCAAGCTTATTCGAATCGACAAAAAAGAAAATTAAAACTTCTTCAGCACTTCTTCGGCTAGACAAAAAAGGAGCGGCGAGAGCGGATCCCCTTGACGAACTCCTCGAGCGCAAGTGAAATTATCATTATTAGTAATAATTGATAATAACAATAATGATAAAATTATTAGAATTAATTAACAATAATAATTATAAATTGTAAATTGTAAACTGTAATAGATAATGGTAATTATAAAACCTAAAGACCAAATTAGGGTAAACCTAAATTTTTTAGAAAAAAAGTCCCCAGCAGAGTCTCCAGCTGTAGCAACCTGCTTAAATTTTTTAATAAAACAGAGCCGCCACCCTTTATTTAAAGAAAAAAGGCAAACCAAAAAAAGGGAGATTTTGGGTAAGTAGGTTAATTAGGCAAAGGGAAGGTGTTAGGCACCCTTTGCCTCCCTTGTACTCATGGGGATCCATTTAGCCTTTAGGTTTTATAAAAAAGGTTTTGATTTATAAAAAAAAAAGTTAAAAAGAATATGCCTTTGGCTAAAAGGGTAAAACCTCAAAGGTTTTAATAGAGTTATTGTCAGATCGAGACAACAATGACTACAGGCCAAAGACCATGTATGGGAAAAAGGTCAAAACCTCAAAGGTTTTGATAAGGTCATTGTCAGATCGAGACAACAATGACCATGACTAAACTAAATATATAACATAATAAAATATAGCCAAAATAAAGACAAAATATAGAAAACCTTAAAGGTTTTGCTAGGGCCATTGTCAGATCGAGACAACAATAGCCCAATGCTAAAAGACATGTAAACGAAATTGTAATAAAAAATAAAGGCCTCAATGCATCATCATTGGCCAAAAAAACCTTTAAAAGGTTAAAAAAACAAAATAAAGAATTAAAATTCAATAGAAAATGCCTCAGATATTCATCATTGGCCAAAACAAATGTTTTTTTTTAAAAGGGGCCTCATGTTAAATCATTGGCCAAAGGTTTTGAAAAAAAGGTTTTCAAAAAGGAGGCCTCGTAGATTAATCATCGGCCAAAAATTTGTTTTTTTAGTTTGAATGGAGGAATTTGAGTTTAAAAAGGGAAAAGGGTTTGTCGGCCGTTGTCAGTCAATCGACAACGGCGAGTTAGAGTTTCGTAAAAAACGTAGAAAAAATGGTGAAAAAATGCGTTTTAGAAAAAAAGTACGTGAAAGTGGGAAAAAAAGGTCCCCTTTTAAGGTTGCTAAGACCTTTTTTTATAGATGGAAATTAGGTTGAAATCCATAAAAGGAAATAACCCATATCCAAAAGCCCAACAACCCATTTTGAAAATTAGTAAAAAAATAGGAGAAAAAGTGTGAAAATGCCACTTGTGAGATTTGAACCCATGACTTCTTACTTGCAAGCCTTAATCCTTACCAATTGTGCAATGTTATTTATTTGAAACAAAAACCCAATTGAAAGCATATGAAAGGCAAGCAAATATTTGTTATTTAAAAATATAAATAATTTACTAGTGAATTATTATATTTTTAATCAAATAATTACAAAAAATCCAAAATATTGTAAATAAACCAAGAAAGTTTATAAAATCCAAGTTTAAAAATAATTTTGAATCCTGAAATTGGACCTCATATTTTATAAATAATAAGCCCAATTAAATAAACACTTTTACTTAATGTATACCCCTATCTTTTGAATTGGACAATTTAGAGAATGGTTACTCTTTTAAAATGGGCATGCCAATCAAGATGTCAAGCCCACTAGTTTGATATACACCCCTTGTAAAATTTGTACTACGTCCTAGTTAATAAAACGTAATAGCAATAGGGAAAATTTTGGGGTATGACAATTGTAACCATCTACCACAATATCCCATAGATCAGGATCTTATCCTAGAAAGAAAATTTCTATCCTATCTTTCCAATTGTAACACGGTGGGAGACTAGACTTTAAAAAATGTTGTGGGTAGCAAGAGTCGCCACCGACTTTTATTTTATCCAATTAGGAAAGGCAAAAAAAGAACATGAAAGACCTATGAGAAGAGATTGAGTTCGAGGGGTAGGTTATACAAAGGGAAGGTGTAAGCACCCTTCGCATCCATGGTTATCCATGGGCTCTTAATTGCTTAGCTCACTTGTTTGTTTGAATTGTTTGAAAAGTGTCGTGTGTGTTTAGAAAAGATATTTTGAATAAGGACTTTAACTTGTAAATAAGTGTAGCCTTTTGGAAATTGTTTTGAAAAGAGGTGTGAAAAGCATTTGATTTTTGAATTGATTGTGAGCAAGCAGTTAAGAATACCTACCCTAAGTTCGTCTTTCATGTTCTTTAAGTCTTTCGTCTGAAAGGGCTATCCATACCATAAGGAGGATAGGTAGTCTTTTCATTGGATGTGATCGGGTCATCGAGGGTCATCATTTGCCATAAGTTTATCCATACCATAAGAAGGGCAAGAAGTCTTAGGAAAGGACGAGAATAGTCATAACAAGCAACCAGTAAGGATACCTTAGAATTCAAAGGGATGATCATCATTTATCGAGGCAACATTGAGGGACAAGATCATTTTTATCGTAGGTAACTCGAAGGGACTATGATCTTTTTATGATGACTTTATTCATAGGCAGCAGGCTAAGGTATCCCTACATCCGAGGGACTTGACTATTTTGATCGAAAGGCAGCATAAAAGGAATTACCTTAAAAGGTGAGTGTGTGAACAGTAAAATGAGTGTGTTGGATTCAGATATTTTATCTTAAAATTAGTGGGCTAATGGTTCAATTAATTGTTGTGTCACTCCCTATTTTACTAACCACGCAGTTAATAGCAGTTATAATGTGCAAAAATTAAAATGTTGAAAGATAAATCCTAAGCTATTACAAGACTTCAGGGTGGGGGATACATAGCCAAAAACCCGTGGAAAAGGGGAAAACTAAAGTGCAAAAAATAAATCCTAATTACTATTACATCAAAAATAGCTTGCGACTTATACATATTGTAGAATTTAAATGGTGGAAATTAAATAATTGAATAAATATACATGCGACATTCAAGGGATTTTGAGATGAGAAGAGAATCGCGAGAAATAGGTTCAGTAAAAGATTTAGACCAGTAATTAATTGAAACCTAATTACTATTTTTTGTTAAATTAACCTAATTTTATGTTAATTAACCTAATTAAATTAAAGCCTAATTTTAATAAATCAAAACTTATTTTAATCAATTTATCTAACTAAATTAATTATATGTAAAATAAAAATTAACCTAATTAAATTAAAGCCTAATTTTAATAAATCAAAAATTTATTTTAATTAATTTATCTAACTAAATTAATTATATGTAAAATATAAATTAACTAACTCTAATTAATTAAAATTATTTTACCTAAGATTGAATCCTAATTACTAACTAATTGATTATTAAATCAACTAATTAACCTAATTAATTAAATAGGAAACCTAATTATACTAAATTAAAATTAAGTGAGAAAATTAACTAATCAAAACCTATGTCTAAGTGGTTGGTTAATTAGTAAATTGGTAAAAATAAAAATAATTTTAAAAAAATTTAGTAAGGAAAACAAACAAAATTAACCTAGGAAAAGAAGAGACCAAAGAGCTGCAGGCGTTGGGATTCCATGTGGACAGCTTCTGAGGGTGTATTGTGAGGAGCCTTCCTAAGGCGTCGGATTTGGTCACTGGGGAGATCTGACGGTGAACGTATAAGGTGTATCATGAACCTGCGCTAATTGGCTGCGTTGGATCTGTAGGCAGACGTAACAAATAAATCATCAAAAAGAACTATCCCGCGTGGGGTTCGAACCCCCGTCCTTGTGGTTATAAAGCTTTTTTCTTTGCCACTTGTACCAGATTCGTTAGCTGATAATATAATGCTTACAAAAAGATAAATAAAAAAACAAGGAAAATCAAACGCTGGTCAGAGCAGGTCCCACAATGGCATGCATTATCCAATCATACATGGGGAGAAAGAGAGTTGAATTTTGACCAGCCAATGAGCTTTGGAGAGAGGAGTGGTCATTGTTGACTAACCAATCCCCCTCGCGCGTGTGCATCCAAGACGACTATTCATCGTCTTCTTCCCCATGTCCAATTATCTGCTACGAATTTGATTCAGGATACCTACGGATTCTGTTGCGACTTTTCTGTAGCTAAGCTTCACGATTTAAAACCTGCATCAAACATCATCAAACAAAAAAACAAAATGTCCAGATCGTATTGAAATCCACCTCTGATTAAGAATACGATGTTTGTTTGGGCTGAAACGCTATGAAACCACGAAGACGACAACCATGGTCGTTCTTTCCCTAGTCATGGTGAAGTCGGATTCTCATGCCAAAGCTCCAATCAAAAGGTTCTAAGTTTCTCAAAACATCATCATGAACTCATATAAAATGTTAGTTTCCACGAAAACGCACTAAACATGTCAAACAAAAACTCAAGAATGAATGAAAGAATATGAACATGGAACAATCATTCTATACGTGATGGGACTGTGTTAATGGTTTATTACCAACTTAATTTACATTTTGAAGAAGTTTGGATGGTTAGTTGGTATTGAAAAGAGTTGCAAGTTAGAGTATGAAAATTCAAGCTTTTGTTGGTTTTTTTGGTGCTTTGACTGAGGGTTGTGGGCAAGAATTTTCGCCCCTTATTCTTCTGTACCTGATCAGTATATATAACAGAAGAAATTAGATCAATAATCTTCAAGCAAATCTCTTGTGATCATGGTGAAATATTTGATTGGAAATTTGTATACAAATCTTTCCAAAATTGGTTTCAATCTTGCTCATCTCTCTCCAATATCTCTTTCCATGAATTTGGATCGGAAATAAGATAATTGGATGATTAGATTTGATTGGAAATCAAATCATATCAAATCCCCCATATTTATTTAAATTATCTTGATTTAAATGACATTTTAAATGAATAAAAACTCACTAAAAATATAACAAAAATAAAATAATCGTGGGATTGAGCTTGGGCACTCTTAATGTCTTGGGGAACAAGTTTGGATCATAAAAAGTTGGGCCCATTTGCAAGAAAATCCAATTTGGCCTTTATTTGCTTCATGTATTTACCAAAAATTGACCAACTTTGACAAAGCATAACTCATTCAATATTTATCATATGGATATGATCTAGGACTTTTTGGAAAGCCCAAGATGTCCTATAAAATCCACTTCGGAACCTTTTTGCATTTAAGAATTTTATCTTGAAGATATGGCTTCTAACAAAGAATAGCTTTTTGCAAGCTTAAAAAAGGACCTGTAATGTTTTAGCTCATATCTCTCAAATGAAGCATTTTTGGCCTTGGCTTATGAGAGACAAATTTGTATAGAATTAAGTTTCCTTCAGAATAGGCTTTGGTTGCGAAATTTCTGATGTTCCATGTGAAAGTTATGACTGGTAAAAGTTTAGTTAACTTTTTCCTACAAAACCCTAATTTAGAAACTATGAATTTTGTTGATTTTAGAGCTTTTCTTGATGAATCATGATTAACCCTTAATAAAATTATGAATGCAACTTCAAAACATTGATGTTGACCAAAAATCAGGAGTTTTGAGTATAATTTGACCATAGTTGACTTTTAAGTCAAACTAGTCGACTATTGATCATTTGAGCCATTGATTGCAATCTTGGGAATCAAGGGCTTGAAGATTAGTATGGGGATTCTTTGAGACATATCAGAGGCCATGAAGTCTATTTGAGGTGTTAGAGCGTGATTTTACGTTGAGAGAAACAAAACCCTAGTTATGGATTGATTGCTTAGGAGACAAGTAAGTGTGCCCAATTCTCGTACAATCTTGAGCCGTTGAGAGTCAGGTGAGTCAAAATATCTAAAAATATTATGGGAAAATTTTGGGGTATGGCACCAATATTCAAAATTCTCTCCATCGAACACAGGAGGTTTTGTGTAGCCATTGTTGTTTGAATCATTCGCCATGGTGTTTTCCTTCTGGATGTGATTACGGTGTTCTAGTGGAATATCAGAAGTTTTTTTCAGCGGTATTAATTTGAATCATTCCTTATGATCTTCTGTTCAGCCTTGTTCTTCAACTTCTGTAGTAAATATGTTTCCAGCGTGCGGTATCAGAAGTTGTTTTATGACTTGTGTTGTGTTTCTCTAGCTTCTCATAGATTCCAAGTTATGATTGCTGGTACTGGTACATCTTCTGAAATTAGAACCATATGATTAGAGTACCATGTTTGCTTTATACAAAATTTGTTTGCTTGTTATCATCAAAACACTAATATATGATTAGAACCAAACTATGTTCTAACAAGAAAGAGGAGGAACCAAATTTTTTCAAAGGGGGGTAGCTTTGCAGAATTTGTGGGATCATATCTAGAAGAGGACACGTCGTGGATAGAGATAAGCTTCTCAAAGAAATTATACTTGAGACAAAAATGCTCCACAGTGATACCACAAGGATCAAAGCAGCCAATGTCTTGAGCGATGGAGGTAGAAGTGATGACAATCGGATATCGAAATACATGAGAACAAATGGGTTGCTCATGAATACTCATAGAAACATATTTCCATAACTCTTTGACCAGAATAGGATAAATTATTCCTTGCAGCATAGCAAAGTATCCACCCCATTCTTAAGCAAGAATACTCAAAGCTATGTTAAATCCAGCAGTCATGATGTAACACCCCTTTTATACCCCAAAATAAATAAGCATATAATCAGAGAATAAGCATGCATATAATTCAAAAGGGCGTCACATCGATGTTTTTAGAAGAACTAAAAACCTTTAAAAAAAAAAACTGACAACATTTATCTTCACAGCGCAATACACCTGGTCATTTCAATAACACTTAATATGAAATCACAATTTAACTTGGATATGCATTCACAGCGGAAAATATGATACTCATGTGATTCGTAATGATTCATGTCCCATACCATGATCATACCTCAACTAATAGTCTCAATTCAACATAAAGTATAATCAAAAGGTTTGGCTTATAAGCCTCTCAAAATGACTGTAACTGATAAATAAGTTCACAGGTCATAGCATAATACATACGCAAATATAACATGAGTTCAATACACCTAGTCTACCCAGTGTTACATGACCAGAGCATCGACTCACTACCTAGTCTCCGATAACCAAGGAAGAACCTCCGACTAAGGCACACGCGGCTACTAAACTCCAGAACCTGCATGTCGCCAAACGAGGGCAACATTAAAACAGAAGGGTGAGAATACGAACCATTATGAAGAAAGTATAACAGAACATAATGGTTAAATCAACACTTCAAGTAATTAGTCATACTACGTAAAACGGAATAGATAATAGTAATCAACACATATTTTCACATGTTATCGAGTATACAACAAGCTTAATTAGTATAATATTTCAATTCTACTATTATATTCTCAATTAAGTGCACAATCATAATTCTCACATATTCACACATCAAATCAAATATGTATTCAAACTTCACTCGTTTCAATTATCAAACTCATACACATATCACAACTACATCAACTTCACATACTCAATTATCGCATAATTTTAATGTGACTCAATGCAAGATATGTGACGCTATGCATGTGGTACCGAATTGTGAACCCAATGTTTCACCGCTTTCCGATTCAATATCTAGAATCCAAGCCACGCTTCCGATCCGGACAAGACCAAAGCCCACCAAAACGTAAACATATAGTTTACCGCTTCCGATTCACTTTAGAATCTAAGCCTCGCTTTTGTTTCAAAGCAAACCACCTTTGTTTCAAGGCATCCATGATATGAATGTATGTACAATGTTAATCAAACATATGCAATTAAGATCATCTCTACCATCTTAATATTTAGCATACCACAATAATTCACTCAATGAATTATTCACAATATTGTACACAACATTCTCATCACATAAGCATTTTTCACATACAATAATCAACACACAATTCTAATCCACCATTTCAATTAACACTAGTAGTTAACGTTATCGTATGCTAACTCACAATTTTGTCAATTTTATATGGTTCACTCACTTTTATATTAAACCAACAAGACATTAGTATTTTATCTTCTAGTTATTTCCAAATTTCAATTTGGACTATAATAGAAATACAATCCCATTTCTATCTTTATTAGGAATATAATAGTTTACATAGAAATTATTTTCATTCAATTATGTTTATTTACTAAATTAATCTAAAACATATATGTACATACTATATATACTCCCATTTAATGATTTGTGAAGGTAGCTTACCTTTTTATTTGGACTAATAGCTACCAACGGTATACATGTAATGATAGCTCTAATTTCTATTTGGAAATGTGGCCAAGCAATTTTCTACTGTAATATCACTAGTGTATGTAGTTCATATAATTTGTCCTACAAGTCAAGGCGCTACAATTTAGGAGCATTAAGTGGTATGTTCATTTAATAAGGGGTAGCAGGGCCCACGGTTCAAGTCTGCCAATGAATAGCTACAGCCGCGGTTCTCCATTCAACAAAAGTGTGTTGGTACTCCATGTATTCATTATTCTAACAGCAAGTGGTATTACCATGTTCATTCTAATAATAAAAAGCATGTAGTCATTCCATAGAAGTATATATATACATTTAATAATAGAAAAAAATTGTTGGTTCAAGTTTCTATATGATAAACTTAAATGCTACAGTGAAGCAAACATTTCAAGTGGTGTTTAATTCTGCCCCTAATTGAATTTGTGGCCAAGTATGCATACCATGTTATCATGATAGTATGTAGTTCATGTACATGTTCCAACAAATCCAAAACGCTACAGGGAAAGAGGCATTGAGATTGGTGTCTACGTTTTCTACCGCGGATTCAAGCTACTGTAGCGGTTTTATCCTCACGTGAAAAGGAGATTCACGTTTTCAAGTTTTAATTGGCCAAGGGCATCACTAATTGGCCTGTTCATCAAAAGCATGTACCCAGTTTCGGTTTCTTCAATTGGGACAGGATGAAACAGGGTCGTATACTTTTATTAAATAAAAGTGTGGTTTTCATGTTTTTATTTTTATTATTACCTACTTGCTACAGATCAATTCACAGCAACAAACATATTTATTTATCTACAATGTGACCCAGTCACTATTTGACCAAGAGAAAAGAAAAGAAATCATCAACAGTCAACAGAATGAAGAGAACAAAACGAGTGGAACACAGCACGTTCCAGTATAAATTTTGGTTTCAAAATTCCAGTATGCCAATAGAGATTAAACACATATTTTATGAGATTCACCATGAACAAATATAACTATATTAATCTACCAATTACCCCATTATACTAGCCCACAATGATTTGGGATTCTCCCCCTTACCTCTTGATTTCTCCTCCAAAACCCTAGTTCCTCTTCTTGTTCCTCTCCTCCACTTCTATTCTTCAAAAACCAGCAAATTGATAAAATGATGTCTCTACCCCTTGTTTCCTCTATTACTATCTTTATTTATTATAGGGTTAATGAACTTTTTGGTCCCTCTAAATATTGCAGATTTCGTTTTTAGTCCCTCCAAAATTTTCCTTTAAGAAATTGTCCCTTCAAAATTTTCCGTCTAAACTATTGGTCCCTAACGTCAAATTTGCTAGAGATTAGCTACGACTTTAGCCATCGATTAGCTACGAAATTTGACGTTAGGGACCAATAGTTCAGAAGAAAAATTTTGAAGGGACGATTTCTTGAAGGAAAATTTTGGAGGGACTAAAAACGAAATTTGAAATATTTAAAGGGACGAAAAAGTTCATTAACCCTTTATTATATTGGGCTTCAAATGAATAACACCTCCCAATTGCTTATAACCCCAACAAATAGGCCCAATTGATAAAATAGAGTAGTCAAATAAATAATTATGCTCCAACAAATAATATTATTACCCTTAATATTATTTTCCGATTAATCCAATTAAATCCGACTTTATCTCAAATAAATAAAATCCAATAATAATATTATTTCTAATATTATTTTTCTACATACTCCACTTTATTAATTCTCCGATTAACCGAATAAATTCAAACTTCACTTAATAATCCGAACATGTTTCTCAATAACACCGACGATCCAATTAATTATTAAACTTCGTCCAAATTAAGTAAATAAATCCTTATTTAATTTAATTAGCCAAATAATAAAATTCGGGCTGTTACACATGAGGTTAGAGAAATTCGAACAAACTTCATGAATAACCTCAAGGATTTCTTCATTACCAGCTAAGGTTTTGGAAACCATGATGAAACAATTTGAGAAAAACAAGTATGTTTGACACAAAGAGGGGTGAAAAATGAGAGTGAAAGAAGGAGGATATATATAGTAGAGGAGGAGACGTAACTAATAAGATAATTTATCTTTTTACGGAACAGATCAACCTTGAGATTCACAAACGAGTAATGACAGGACTTGGGAGGAGAGAGAATAAAGGAATACCCATCATTTCCAAAATAATTGTAAGGGAAATAAATGCAATAAGCAAAAGAATCAATAAAATAGAAGTTCTTGCTTAACCATATTTATTTTCAATTAAAGATTGTCTCAATATTTCCATAAATAAAGACTGGGGGAGAGATAAATACGTGAATATTTTATCTATTCTAAAAACCTTTTCCCACTGCCCGAGGTGTTGTTCAAATAATGTATTTACAATTTAGGTTGACATAAGTCAAAATTATAACCATATATTTGAAAATACATAGGTTAATATTCTCAGAGTTAAGAAAACTAGAAGGTTTATGACGTGAGACATTTTTTACTAAGACAACTTCTAACTTGTAGAAGTATCTTTGAAAGAAATATGCATCTAGTCAGAAACTTATTTTTCTCAAAAGCATTTAAACACATATAATAGAGATTCATTCTAGACAAATTTCAATTTTTAGGTGTTTCAGGATGAATAGAAATTTATCTTTAACTAAGGGTTTTGTGAAGATATCAGCCCATTAATGGTCTGTATCTATGAATTTTAAAACAAGAGTCCCTTTTTGAACATAGTCTCTACTAAAATGATGTTTCATTTCTATGTGTTTAACTCGATATTGTAAAATAGGATTCTTACTTAAGCATATAGCAGCAGTATTGTCACAAAAGATAGGAACGCTACTCTCATATATCCGCAAATCTTTAAGTTGACTCTTCATCCAGAGCATCTGAGTGCTGCAAAGTGATGATGATATATATTCTGTTTCATCAATAGATAATGCAATAGTTGATTTTCTTTTTCGACCATGAGATAAGATTATCACCCAAAATCTGACAATTACCAGACGTGCTTTAACGTCCTATTATATCTCCTTCATAATATGCAACACAATACCTTCTTGTTGACTATAACCTTGTGCAACCAGTCGTGCTTTATTTTTGACGACTTCACCTTTCTCAAACAGTTTGTTTCTAAATACCCATTTGTTTCGAATAACATGAGTTCCTTTGGGTTTAGGTACTAGATCCCAAACATCATTTATGGAAAACTGATTTAGTTCCTTTTGCATTACCAGAATCCATTCATTGTCTTGAAGTGCTTCTTCACACGAAGTTGGTTCTATCAGAGATGTAACACCCTTCTAAACCCTGCGGAAAATATGACATAAATCAGAGTAGGATATCATGCATATTAATTCAAGGGTGTCATACATAATTCAAAAACCATAAACACATGTCATGCTCAATAATACCTTAAATATAATTCATGTTTCCATAACTCCAACAAATGCACTTTTGTAGCAGATTCATGTTCGATCAAACAAAACATATTATTGCCTCATAATAATTTCACTTTATTAAGAACTTAGGCATAATGGGCAAACATCACATAATTTTATTAAAATAACACAATAGAAAGCAATACTAGGTATCCTTTAAAAACATGAATCAATAATGTTTCCCAGCGTTACATAATCAGAGCACGACTCAAAACCCAAAAATACTAAATGAATAAATAAAGGAACAACTCTCCTACTAATCCTTGCAAGCAAGCACTGCTCTCTTGAGTACCTGAGCGATGTCGTATAAAACATCATTCCAATAGAAGGGTGAGAATTCACATCATTATAGAAATATATAATAATAAATAATGTATAGTGTCGCCCTCGGTTTTTTACCATACCTCTCGTGGAGAGATACACGAACTGAATCTTCTCTTTTTGCTTTTGTGTTTTCAAAAATCAGAGAGTCTCCACCGACTTTTATTTTATCCAATTAAGGAAAGGTTTATAAAAGAAACAGAAAAAGACCTTTAAGAGATTTTGGGTAAGGGGGTTGGTTATACAAAGGGAAGGTGTTAGCACCCTTTGTATCCATGGTTATCCATGGGCTCTTAATTGCTTAGCTCACTTGTTTTGAATCTTTTGCTCTTTTGCCTTGAAATGCTTATATGTGGTTTCAAAAATACCTTTGTAAATTGATTTTGTAATGATCCTTGTGTGGATGTATACAAAATGTTTTATCTTTCGAAAGATGCTTTGAAAAAATGTTAACTTCGTAATGATCCTTGTTTGGATATATACCAAGTATTGTCTTTTTTGAAAGTTTTATTTTGAAAAACAACGGTATATGAGACATTTTTTTGTTTGATTTGAGCAAGCAATTAGGAGGTCTACCCTAATTTATAAGGTCTTTTCCTATTTCCTTTAGAAAATTCTCCTTTCACCAGATGTAAACGAAAGTTCGATTTTGCATTTGAAACAGTAGAATTTGATTTTGATTTTGAAAAGAGTAAAAGAGGGATTACCCTAAGAGGTGCAAGTGTGATTGTGCTTTGATTCAGATATTTTATCTTTGAAGTTAGTGACCTAACGCTTCAGTTTTTATCTTTGACATACACGCAGTTTTATATGTACTGGAATTTAAAATGCGGAATGTAAAATGCGGAAAGTAAATCTACGCTATTACATCGTTTATGCGGGAAATGTAAACTATGCTATTACATGAATTTGAAAACCTATACACTTGATCTAGGAATTTAAATTGCAATAAGATAAAAGAAATATTTTTGGATTTTTTGTATGATTGATTTTAATTAGAATTAATGCATGATTAATTTAATTAAAATGAGAAAAAGGTAAAAATAAAATTTAAACCTAAAAATTAAGTTTAAAATATGTTCAAAATGCTTGTCAATTAATTTTAAAATAAAACTAATTTTTTTTGGATTTTTTGAAGTTGATTTTGAAATTATTAAGTTAAATAATCATATGATTATACAAATAATTACACAAATAATTAAAACTTAAAGAGAAAATTATCCTAAATATGTACAAAATTAGCCTATAATATATAAACTACATTTAATATAAAGAACAATTTTTTTTTGATTTTTTTGATTGGTTGAAATAATTAAAAAGCAAATATATAAATATATACTAATTAATTAAACAAAATATTTTAATTATTAAGAAAAATAAAATATTTTTATGTAAAAAATTAATAAATTATTTTATAAACCTAAAAATATTTTTATTATATTTTTTTGATTTTTGAAAGTATTTTTAATTAATTATACAAGAAAAAACAAATTAATTAAGAAAATAATAATTTATATGATTCAGTGTGGCAAACCCCTAGGGTCTATGGTGAACCTGCAGGTCAAAAAGCGTTAGATCAGAGAATCATAATGATCTGATGGACACGGATGCGTGGTGCATGGCAATAGTCTAGTCAGCGAAGCATCTGATCCAAGGATAAAACAAAACGCGCGTTTTTTCAAACTGGCCAATCAGATGGCGCCACGCCTTCGTCTTCAACCTCCAACCTACACTTTTAATAGCATTTTTTGCCTAAAAACGCTGTAATAGATAAAACTCATCCTTGCAAAATAGCGAATAGGGGTAAACATGCATAGAAATTTTTCGCGACATATCCATTTGATTCGTCATGATTCACTGAATTCAACCATGCCCTTAATTTTGTCTAATTTTGCCTTTTAAGAAAAACCCTAAAATAGAGTTCAAGAACCCTAAAATGGTATCTTCATGGATACATGTTCAAACCTCAATTAACCATCCAGAAACGATCAGAACAATGAACTAAATTCAAATATATGATTACATCGTGCTAGATATGAGTGTATGATGAGATTTTGTTAAGTTTTTGTTTGCACAAACCGTGAGCTATGGTGCTCGATTCTTTGGGTTTCAAAGCTTGGAACTGATTGGAACAGGTTCAGTGATGCTTAGGGATGATGTTTGAGTGTTTGGTTTGGATTAAAAATGACTTAAACTGAAAATTTGAATTTCAAGTTTCTTTGAAAATTTCAAATGTGTTACAAGTGAGTTACAAGCATAGGTTTGGTTATGATCTTCTGTCTCTTCATTGATGAAGTGTTATCCTTCATTTATAGGCAAAGAAAGTGCTTAAAAACTAAGCTAGGAAGCATTGATGATTTTGTTGAATTTTTTAATATTATAATATATGTAGCTTTGAATTCAAGCAACCATGGCTTGATTTTTCTTCAATCTTCTGCTGTACCAGCCTCTTGTAGCAGAGTTGAATGTTTCTTGATGACCTTAGCTTAATATCCAAGCCACATAACATTATCCTTCCATTTCTTTTTTCAATTTAATCTTAAATGTAATAAAATTAAACCAAAAAAAGAAATAAAATGTTATGGGCCTTTGGTTGATCATGGGAGGCCCTTAGCATTGTTGGAAGCATGTTTGAATCATGGAAATTTGGTCTCTTTTGGAAAAGAAACATTTTTTATCAATGTTGATTTCATGCATTTTCCCAAAAAATAGCCAACTTCAACAAGGCATAAATCCCTCAATTTTTATCATATGAAGGAGTTCTTGTACTTTTTAGAAACCTCAAGAGATCCTCTACAAGCCACTTTGGAAACTTTTTTTCATTTGGAGAAGTTATCTTGATTTATGGCCTTTGACAAAAAACCACTTTTTGTTGACTTTGAAAATGACCTGTAATGTCTTGGTTCATATTTTTCAAATGGTGGATCTAATGACCATGGTACCAATTGCATTTGAAAGATAATTGAATTTCATTCAAAATGAGCTTTGGTTTGAATTTTTTGGATGAAGGATGAGAGAGTTATGACCAGTCAAAGTTCAGTTGACTTTTTTAGGAGAAAACCCTAATTTTGAAACTTAGGGTTTTGTTGATTTTTGATCTTTCCTTGATGAATTATGATCAACCAATGATCAAATGATGAATATTTTGACAAAATATGGATGTTGACCAAAAATTTCATTTTTGACTGTCTGTTGACTTTTTGGTCAAACGGGTCGTCTGTTGACTGTTTGAGCTGCTGACTGTGCGTCTGAGCGAATTGAAGTTTGAAAACTTGTATGGTGGTACTTTGAGATATATGGAGGTCCATGAAATCCATTTGAGGTCTCAAAAACTTGTTCTCCTGAAAAAACAAGAAACTCTAGTTAGGGACTGTTCGTGTAGGAGACAGTTAAGCGTACTTGATTTTTGTGCAGTGCTGAGCCTCTGCTAATCATGTGATATTCAGAAGAATTCTAGAACAAAAATCTTGGAATTTTGAAATGCAAAAGGTTGATTTGATTGATGGTACAAAACACGGAGAATTGCACTGTCAGCGGGTTTGACTGTCAATTGCCCGTTCAGGTATCAATGTAGCAGTTAAAGTGAAAATTCAACAGTCAAAAGTTAATTTTTCTTTTTGTTGTATTAATGGTGAAAATTTATTTACATGAGTTGTTAGAAAAACACAGACATAATAAATAAATAATATGTACTGTATGCGAACGAAATTACGGATAATAACCCTGAAAAACATTTAATGCACAGAAAAATAAATATTTAACTGGCAGAAAACACACAAAATATTATCTTAATAATTAAACAACAGTACGACAAATAGTACGACATTTAATACTGACAGTACAAAAATTACATATTTTAATGAACGGTACGACGAGTGAACGGTACGTTATTAAAAAATAAAAGATACGACAAACTTTAAGAATGACGATTAATAACCCATGCTACAAATAATAACATATAGATGATTGGAAGTGTAAACAACCCAGGTCCACATTTTGCAGGACTATGCAGACAAAAGAAGGACATGATTACCACCACGACGGTGATGACCATAAGAAAACACGTTTCCATCTGCTTCGCCATTTTTGCCGGGGAAGAAGAGAGAATGAATATGAAGTAGAAATTTGAGAGATGAGTTAGAATTTGATGTGAGATTTTATGAACAAAATGAGAGGTATTTATAGAGTGAAAAGAAGGATAGAGACGTTGGAGAATGAAGTGATTCCGTACAAAAAAGGAAAATTTGAGTGGTAGTAGGATTTGAAAGAAAGTGTATGGTAGGGTTTGAAAAAAGAGATGTATAGAATAAAGTTAGGATTTGATTTTGAAAGAAAGAGAAAGAAAAAGATTTTGAAAATAATAGAATATAGTACAAAAATTAGTGGGAAACAAGAAATTAATGATAATTTACTCGTTACCAGTACAGTCTGAATCCCCGGACTTTGCGCCTGCAAAAGATTTAATTTTGTACCAATTGCGTCAGTACTATTTATCTGCAAATAAATCTCAAATAAATAGCATGTGTGAAATGATAAACAGTAATTGGCGTTTGTGTAAGAATGAATTCAACAGCGAGCCAAAATACCGTATAAGAAAAATTCTAAAAACCGAGTATTCATGAATCAGGATATTTATGAAATAAAAATCCAAGATTATATGAAACTCTTGATTTTTAGATAGAAGTCTTCTTGAAAAAAGATGCGGGCAAATTTTGGGGTATAACATAAAGAAATATACAACAAAATAATTCATCACATTTCTAACATACATGTATTCAACACTTTTTTAATACATTTCACATGTTTACATATACCACATAGCTCAATAGATTCAAGATACCAAGTAACCAAATCACAAATATCAACAAAGTACCAATTTACACAATTAGCACATAAAACACACCAATGTAATTCACATCGACACATGTGACTCAAATGCGACTCAATGCAAATGCACGCGGGTACCAATCGTGAACACCAGGTTCACCTCATCCCAGATTCCCATCATAGGATCATAACCATCAATTATGAACATATAGTTCACCGTTCAAGATCCCCATCATAGGAAAAAACCACCAATTATGAACATATAGTTCATCGTTCCAGATCCCCATCATAGGACTAGAACCACCAAAACTCGGAGTATAAGCTCCCTATGAATGCATGTGTAAAACAACTAATATATGCAATTAAGACCATCTGTCGTTCATAATTATACAACATATATCTCACCAATTCATCACATATGAATTTCACCATAATTTGCACAAACATACGCAATTCTCATATTATCAAATACACATAAAAAACATCTCCACACACTCACCAAATCAACACATCACCAAATAACAAGTAGTAAAACATAACTCAACAATTTTATTCTCAGGTAATCACAATTCACAACACACATAATCTCTAAATTCAAGTATTATGTTCATACAAAAAATTTCCTCAAAAGTCATCCAAACATCAACTCTCAACATATATATGCACACACACACACACATGTCATTTTATACAACCACATAATAATTAAATCACTCACTGCCAACAAAATATTGTTATTAAAAAGAATATCATGCTAGCTTTCTAATGATTCGAACGATACTCAAAATGGATTCACGGTTTGAAAGTTATGAATTTGTAAAGTTTCAACGAGAATGTAAACACCGACATCCTAAATTGACAACTCTAAACATGTCAGAGTTACACAAAACAATTAAAAGTATGACTCTTAATAACTCAAAACAATTATGACAACCTTGTTGACAATTCTAACAACTTTATTGACAACTCTAATAGAATTGAAAATAACTTAAGTTAAATAATAATACAAATATTTATCTCTAACTCAAAACTCTTAAAATATTATATTTATAATATTAAATTTATTATTATTATTATTATTATTATTATTATTATTATTATTATTATTATTATTATTATTATTATTATTATTATTATTATAATAAAATATCATATTATTTGTAAATTTGAATATGAATGTCAGTAAACTAATCAATATGTATATATGCCAAATGTGATTATGAATAACATGTTCGTGGCTTTGATTTTCGGATGCACAATTCATTATGAACAATGAAGTTTTCAATATTAAATTCATAATCCTCGATAGCTAAAGGTGTCACAAATCAAAACCAAAACCATATATTTGGTTCTATCACTTAATTATGTTCAACAAACAGAAACAAATATGTTCAACAGAAACATGTTATCCAAATAAAACAGTACCATATTTACTAATTGATATGAACGAAGATTAGACTATAGTTTCATAACAGTGTAAGCGTGCCAATTGCATACTAAAACAGTATGAAACATGATACTGTTACTAACCAAACTATATATATATATATATATATATATATATATATATATATATATATATATATATATATATATATATATATATATATATATATATATATGGGAGCATATCAAGTGAAAGCATTTTATAATGAGAGATGAGAGGAACAAATATCAATCATTGGATTCATCAAGAGAGAGAATGTTAATCAATTAATGTGGCAATTAATTTCTCTTTCTTGATGAATCCAATGGTTGATAATTGTTCCTCTCATCTGTCATTGTAAAATGCTCTCACTTGATATGCTCCATATATATATATATATATATATATATATATATATATATATATATATATATATATGGGAGCATATCAAGTGAGAGCATTTTTAAATGAGAGATGAGAGGAAGAAATATCAACCATTGGATTCATCAAGTGAGAGAAATTAATAGTCTCATTAATGTAGTAACATTCTCTCTCTTGATGAATCCAATAGTTGATATTTCTTCCTCTCATCTCTCATTTAAAAATGCTCTCACTTGATATGCTCCATATATATATATATATATATATATATATATATATATATATATATATATATATATATATATATATATATATATATATATATATATATATATATATATATATATATATATATATATATATATATATATATATATATATATATATATATATATATATATATATATATATATATCATCAATTCACACTATGTTAACATTATTATAAGACATCATTTTTTTTCATGAACACAAAATTATCAAAACCTAACAATTACAAAATCCTGGAAATTTAGGGATATCACCCAAAACATATTAAAATCTAGAAATTGGAGAAAAAAATCCCTAAATCATGTAGCTACCTATTACATACATCATTATACAAACCCATAATAATGGAGAAACCTCACTCTTACCTTAAGTGTAGATCTCTTTCTAGGGTTTCCTCGTTCTCCTTTTCTGTTTTTCCCTTATTCTCTTCTCTTGCTTTCTTCTCTTGTTTTTCACCAAAATAATTTTCTAACCTAGTCTTTCTCTATTAACTAGTGTTTTAGTTATTGAGCTTAGTACACACACCCCCTTTATTACTTCTATTTCTAATAATTAGGCCCAATAGCATATTCTACCATTATTACTACTAATATTTCAAATAACCCAATTAACACATAATCATGGAGAAATCTCACTCTTACCTTAAGTGTAGATCTCTTTCTAGGGTTTCCTCTTTCTCCTTTTTTGTTTTTCCCTTATTCTCTTCTCTTGCTTTCTTCTCTTGTTTTTCACCAAAATAATTCTCTAACCTAGTCTTTCTCTATTAACTAGTGTTTTAGTTATTGAGCTTAGTACACACACCCCCTTTATTACTTCTATTTCTAATAATTAGGCCCAATAGCATATTCTACCATTATTACTACTAATATTTCAAATAACCCAATTAACACATAATCACATAATTAAATAATTATCATACCACATAATAATTAAATCATTAAATCATTAATAAAATAGCTAATAAATAAAATTGGGATGTTACAAGGGACACCAATCCTAGAAGAGTGTCTTCAGATTGTTTGAAAGTGGATCTTGTTCTGACGGGTTCAGATTTATCTTCCAGAATCATATCATCATAAATGATTTTCCTATGCCTTTTCTGGACTAAAGGAACTTCAGATATTTCTGACGAATCATCCTTTTTATCAGAATCGTTGTCTTCAAAATCCTTAGCCTTTTCTTATGATCCTGCAAGTGATGTTCCTAGATCTGCAAATTTTTCAAACAACTTTGACTTTTCTGAGTCAAGCTTATAATTGAATCTAACATGAGTTGATTCTTCCACAATATGTGTTTCTGTACTGTATACTCTGTAGCCCTTAGATCGTTTTGAGTATCAGTTTATCCTAAAATTTGGTAAACAAGCGCTAGCCCTCCAAAAACAACTAAGTTATGGTTAGTCGCAGGATCGACTAGATTGATCATAGGACATGTGTCTAGTTTCGAGATTTTGACGTTTGTTTGATGTACATTCTTTCGATTTTATATGGATAATTTTAAGTAAATGGAATGTTTAAAAGATAAAGTAAATGTAGAAAAAATAAAGACTTTGACTCGAAGAACAAAAGGAATTTAAAGGAATTTGGTAAAGGTAAAACTTGTAAAAAAACTGGTAATTGAAATAAACTGTGGTGTATCTATAGCGGTGAAAAATTGAGACAAGGGCCATTGGATTGACCCAGTTTGTTATTTTAGTGATAGCCGCCACCGCGCTTTATTGTTTCCAAAGGAAATGGGAAAAAGAGCGAAATAAAACCCAAAGAAGTTTTTTAAAAATTAAAACTAATAAAACCAACATAGATATTAGGTTTGGGAGTTGGTTATGCAAATGGAAGGTATTAGCACCCCTCTTTGAAAATATATGTTGTTGTTGTTGATGTTTTTGGTTATGTGTTTTTGTTTAAAGAGAGTGGGATGGTAAAAGAGATTTTTTAAAAGTGTGTGCAGAAAGATATCGCATCTTGTGCCTACGTACCCCTTGAAGGTTTTGAAAACACATAGAAAGAGGGGGTTTGAATAAGTGGTTTCTTTTTCGTTCACAACAACACAAAAAACACAGATATTTTTATCCTAGTGTGTTTACAAATCAAACTACTCCAATCTACCCGCCAAGGTGATTTCGCCTCTCTCAATGGAGGACTTAATCCACTATAATCAAAACTGATTACAATTGCACAACCATCTGTCATGACTAATAATCCAATGCACAACCAACTATCGTGACTAACAATCTTGCACAAGCCAACTGCTTGTGACTAACAACCTTGCACAAGCCAATTGATTGTGACTAACAACCTCTATGACTAAACTAGTCCTAGCCCTCTTGAGAAATCTAACCCAACTGGTCTCTCAAGGAACGATTACAAGTTAATACTTGTATTTCAAATTGCTTCTAAAAAGCTTTAATCACAATCGTGATATTTCACTAAGTTTTTTTAGTACAAGAGATATGAACTCAGAATAGTAAAGATAATGTCACTCAGCATAAGAGTTCTATGTTTGTATATGAGCAAGTTTTCTTTCCTTATGTAAGCTTTATATGTTCTTCGTTTTTCTTTTGTATATCAACTCACATATTTTCTTTTCAGAGATTCTTCTATATATATAGCTGCAAGAATTTGTTTGTTATCTTTATCTTTGGAGAGAGCATTAAATGCTTGCGTGTTCGCTTTTTGTTTTTTGTTTCTCCAACGAGCTGCATATGTATTGCTTCTTCAATAAATCTTGGGAATTTTTCCATTTGAGCACTTCAACCGTCTTTTTAATCATTATGTTTTTAACGATATCTTATCTTGATTCAAAACTTTATATTTATTCATAACTTCTCTTCTGACTTGTATATATAACTTCTAATAGAGTTTGTCTGCAGTGGTTGGTGCATTTAGAAGTTACTTCATTAGAGCTTCAACGGCTTTTCTTTTCATCATTTATTCATGTTCTGATGACACTTGTATTAGAGAATCTTATAAAATGAGAAACATATAATTAGAGTACCACATTTACTTATACAAAATTTATTTACTTGTTATCATCAAAACTCTAAGATATGATTATAACAAAACTATGTTATAACACCCCTTAAGTGCAATAGGGAAGTCAAAGCATTTGTAGTCCCCCTTAAAAGGAAAATAAAAGAGCCAAGTGGCAAAATATTTTTAGGTGTTGAGCTTTAACAAGACTCAACGGATTTTAAAATGTTAAGCTTTAACAATACTTAACAAGTTTTGAAATGTAACAAGCTTTAACAATACAAGGCAAAAATTGATTTTAAAAGAGTGGTGGTTGAACTTTATCAATACAAAATCAAGGGTTGATCTTAAAAGAGGTTGAGCTTTAACAATACAAAACCATTTTAAAACAGGAAGAAAGTGCTAAGCTTTAACAATACTAAGCACAAAGTAAAAGAGGAGGAAAAGGGAGTAAGTACCGTGACCGTTTTAGCCAATACCATTCCATTCCTTTGGATTTTTAGCATCAATGAGGAATCATACATCTCAAGCAAGCATATAATATTAAGCATCTCAAGTGGTGTGTAAGACATGGCATGTGTATCATGGATACAAATTAAGGTGAGTACAAAAGATATAAATGTATGAACTTAAAGATAAAAGGTGTTATGAATAAAAGGAATGACATACCTCAAGATCATTTCATGTATGTATGAATATGATGTGATGGTGGATGAATGTCTCATACATGTGGGGTTAGTAAGCAATGTATATATGTACAAAGATAAAACATAACCAAAGCATAAGGTATAAATATGTAAATCAATAAGCATATATATGCAAGTGAAAAACTAGGAGAGATCATGGAAATCGAGTTAATATCGACATGGTATTGCATTGAGAAATCATGTAAAAGTGTAAATAAATCCTAGGTGAATCAACTTAGGGATCTTGCTTTTATTTTAAAGATAGACTCATCTTAACCCTAATTGGTTCACATAAATATGTACAAGTCATTTGGTAATAAATCATTTTTGAAAACATGTTACTTAAAGACTTTTAAAGAGCATAAAAATTAACATATTTAATTTAATTTAAAAGTACTTAAATAAATATTATTTTTGGGATTTTAAAATATTTTCATAAAATATGTCACTTAAATAAAGAGTGTGCAAAAAATCAAGAGAAAATAAATTAATTTGCTATTTTAAATTAATTATCAAAGTTGTAAAGAAATCGGACAAAACAAGTGACTAAAATTAGGTTTTGCCTCCAAGAGGACTTGAACCCATGCCCTCTTGATCACAGCTTAAAATGTAACACCCCATAATTTCCATTATTTAATTTAATTGGAATTTAAATTATTAATTGGATTATTTGGAGTTTTGGTGTGATAATTATTTGATTGTGTGTTATTATGCTAATTGATGTATTATATTATTAGAAGAATAATGAGAGAATAGCTAATTGGGCCTAATATTGGAAATAGAAATAATAAGTGGTAAAGTGTTACTAAGCCCATGAGACTAGAAGAAAGATAGTAAGAAAAATAGGGTTTTAGAGACATAGCATTCATTTGGTAAAAAAGAAAGAAAATAGAAGGCAAAAGAGGAGAAAAGAGGAGAACCAAGGATACCTGAAAGAGAAGAAGAAGAGGAAGAGGGAGCATTCAATAACTTTGGCTAAGGTAAGGGGTGAATAATCCTTTTAGCCTATATTATTAGTTGTATGATAGAACTGAATATATAGGTTGGTTTGTTCCAATTGGATGTATGTTAGGTTTTGGGGTTTTGGGATTATAGAGTGTAAACTGGAGGAATTGATTAAATTGATTGATTATGGAACATACTTGATGTTAGGTAACCCTAATACATGTTAGAAATGTAGTAGAATGTATAAATTGTATGAGGGTTAGTGGTTGTTGTATGAGTGGAATTGGGAAGGAATATTGTGATTTTTGGGTTTTTACGCAAGTCGACCTATATAGGAGCCAGGGTCGGCCTGAGCTAATCCGCAAAGGAAAAAATCTGGGTTACGCAGCATGAGTCGACTCATGGTTCGGCCTGAGCATTCCCGCAAGTTATCCCAATTTTTGACAAATTTTGTAAAGTCTATAACTTTTGATCCGTAAGTCCGTTTTATGTGTCGTTCGAAGCGTTAGGAAGCTAAAGAAATGCTCTTTGTGATTGAAATGAATTGATTATCTTTAGATGATCTAATTATTATTTTATTGTGTAAATGACATGTAATTGTATATATGTATGTCATGGATTAATGTTATTTGGGAATAACATGTATTGGTATTGTGTACTATGTGCTAGTTGTGATACATGGAATTGATGAATGCTAATTGTTATGCATTGTTGTGATTGTTACATGATGAATATATGTTGTACAATTGGTGGATAATTCAATATGTTGATTTATGGTGATATGCTTAAATGTTAAGATTATATGGATAATTCTTATTTGCTTATGTTTTGGTAATTGTATGTATACATGATGCTTAAATTTATCAAATGTATATGTTATTTTTGGTGGTTGTTGAGAATGACATTGATTGTCTTGTATGCAATATGTAATTTGTGATTGATAAATGCTATGTGAATTCTATTGATGAAGGTGATAATGTGGTGATGTTGTGACAACATAGTTGTAATGTTAATGTTGTGTTCGGTGTGAATTACATATGATGTGATTGTTTTATTTGTATTGAGGAACGAATACATTATAATCATTGTTGCTTTCAATGAGTTATATTTTAATTATATTGTTTATCTTAATCGGTGTTGCTTTTGGTGAGTTATGTTTTGATGATATTGCTCATCTTAATCGGTGTTGCTTTCGGTGAGTTGTGTTTTGATGATATTGTTCGTCTTGATCGGTGTTTCTTTTGGTGAGTTATGTTTGATGATATTGTTCATCTTAATCGGTGTTGCTTTTGGTGAGTTATGTGGTAATGACATTGTTCATCTTGATTCGGTGTTGATGATTAGTATGTTAGATTTGTGCATGCATTCATAATCATATTTGTGGCTGTATCCCGACGTTGTTTGGATCAGTGGTAGCTAATTCCCGTTGTGTGGAATTAGTGAGTTGGCGGTGGCCGTATCCCGGTGGTTTTTGGATTGGTGAGATGGGTTAATCCCATGATTTGGTACCACATGCATAGTGTCTCATTGCATTGTTATGTATGATTTTTTTATAACATGAGTGGATGAATTCTAGTGTTATAATATGGTGATGTGACTTGTGTTATTTGTGAGTTGTGAGTTGTTGGTTGATTGTCTGAAATCTAAAATACATTGCAATAGGGTGAATGATTTACTTATGATGTTTTGTTGTTTGTGAACTCATAATATAGTTTAATTGTGATATGTCTCACCCTTACTGTTGATCATTTTCAAATTAAGGAGAAGCGGCGTTGTGCTTGGTGAGTCCGTTTAGTTTCGTGTCGGTGCCTGCTGAAAGTATTTGTGGGTAAATATTTTCGGTAATATATCGTATCCACAGGGATTGGTTAATATCACTGCCGTTCTATAGTTGTTTATTTTGAGTGAGAAAAAGTAATAGGATTTGTTTTATGATTCTAATATTGTCAAATCTAAATAAAAATACGAATGCAAATAATGAGAATTTGTTAACGATTAAGGAAATATGTTGAGTTTTTAGGGTTCATCAACCTATTCCTATACAATTTATGGATTAATTCACAATTGAACAATCATTTGAACTATTATCTTCACTTATCCTCAAATATGATTCCGTGTCTGCAAACCAAATTAGATAAACTTTTACCGGTACGAGATTCGATCTCTCCAAATATCAATAACGATAATAGTAATTAGGAACGATAATTATGAAAACCCAATCACAATTCCATCTCTGCAAATTGCAATTGAATCAATATAGTAACCTAGGGCAAAAGTAAAAATCCTCTCTTTCGATCAAGGATTCAACAATGATGTAAATTAAAAGCAAGGTTTCTTATTGATAATAAAATTCAAACAATTGTTCATAGGAAAGAATCAATGGTATTGTATATTCATAGGTTAACTACTACCTTAAACTCAACAAGAGGAATTTAGCTCTCCATAGACATGAAGAACACACAAGAATTAATGGAGGGATTCATCTTCATCAATGGAATGTCTTCGATTGGTAAAGAATTGGCCTTCAATCGTTGTTCTTGACTGCAAACTCAGAATGCTCTCCTAATTTCGCTCACAAAAGATCTTCTTTTTCACTTGGAAGCTAGGGCTTTTATTTATAAGTTTTGGGCTTTTAACGCCGAGGCCGCGGCGCGGCAACGGATGAGCGCGGCGCGATAAAAAACAGAGACTTTGGCGCGGCGCTGGCTAGAACTCCCGCGGCGCGCCCTTGTCAGACTTCATCTTTTTGCTTTGCCTTTGCGACTTCCAGCTTCCTTTCCTCCTCTTGTTTTCCTAAAGCTTCAGTTCAGCTTTAAACCTGCATAAATAACACCCACAAGTGATTCGATTTGCTTTACACATGAACTGAACCTTTTCAATTCAATTCTCACTAAAAACCTATGGATCTATCACAATTTTGCATTAGTTTAGAGACTAAATCACTTAGATTAACACATGAATTTACCATTAATTTACTCCTAATAAACTCTCCCCAACTTAGAGCTTTGTTTGTCCCTAAACAAAATTACTTACCTCCAACAAACATACCAACAGTCATGCAACAAGTTTTTCAAAAAGATTTCTCAAGTGGTTCAATTTAGTAACCAAGTCGAAGTATTCCTCCTCTTCCTGCAAACTCAGATCATACACATGAAATAAATTTTGAAAGCAAATTACCTCCAGAAGTTCAAAACACTACACAATTGTAATTGAATCAGCACTAATCACTCTCATCAAAAAGTATGATGAATAAAAGAGGGGTTAAACACTCATCCAAACAATTAAATCAACAAAGATCCATATCATACGTTCACCAAATTGTCAGCATCAAGTCTTGTGGAATCTGAGAATCAGAAGGTCTTTCCAGGGTTGTAATGCGGTTTATATTCAAAGAAAAGAAGATAATCAAGGGTTGTTCCTAATCTAGGGAAGCATCCAGATTATCACTCATTCCTTCTTCTTTATAGTTTTAATTCTCTCACCCTTCATCTTTTTTTTTCCATTCGTAGCTTGGTTTTTCTTTTTCACTCTTTTTCTTTTTTCAACAACCGTTATATTCAAACGTTGTTCTTTTTACATAAACTCTTATTATTATTTTTTTTCAAGCTACGAATTTCTTTTATACTTCACAGATCACCACATGTACTTACTCTTCTTTTTGAATGTGACTCTCCCCAACTTGGAGGTCAACCTGTATTTAGATTATATGAATGCTCCCCTACTTTCTAAAAAGGTCAAAGAGAGAACACATCACCAAATTTTATGGTTGATGGTCCAAAACAAAACTTTTTATTGAGATCAAAACTCACCAGGTATTTTCCTTGGTGCATATTATGATGCTTATCTTGACCTCAGGCTCAAAGAATGGTTAGCAAAAATATCATACTCTCACAGAAGAAAATAAGTTTTACACTAGAATAGGCTAAAAGAACTCTCAGATTCAAATAAGTGCCTAAATCACTTTCACAGATTTCCACAAACGATGCAACAACCGGTTTAGCATGATACAACAAGTCAAAACAATTGATGGTCTCCTGCATATAGTAAACGATGAAAAGCTTTCCTCACAATGGTTAAGGCTAAACCGATCCAATAAAATAGTGTACCATAAAGAACTTATGTTAAGAATTTACTAACAACCTAAATTTCATGCACACATTAGGAGTTTGAGTTCAAAAATCCATACCTGCTTTGTCACTTTATTGAAAAAGTAAGTGAACTAAAAAATTTCAAAAATTTTCACTTCACTCACTACCACTTTCACGCATGTTGCTCCGTTGTTGGTGCTTTGCTTGAGATTCTCATTCTGTTGTGGGACTACTTACTCTAAATCGAGATAGACAGAAAAGAAAACAAACCAGTTGCAATGCATAACAAAAACTTTAAAGAAATAATAAACAGAAAATTAAAAAATGCAAAAGAGTAAATCCACCCCCAAACTTGAACTAAACATTGACCTCAATGTTTCGTAACAAGCCCGAGAGGGTTGACTCACAGAGGGTATTGCAATATCAATTGCCTCTTCCTAGCTTTCACCAGAAAGGTTCCCTTATTATTTCCTGAAATAAAAATAAACAAAACAAAATAAAACATTAGAAGCGTGGTTTGCCTCCCACGAAGCGCTTCGTTTAACGTCGCATGGCTCGACGGTTCATGGTTGAATCCTCAACCATTGTCTCGTTTTCTTGGCACTTTTCTTACCAATGTGAAGCCCCAAAAGTATTTCATGTTTGCTTGTTTGGTTTCTTCATCCTTAATTCTTACCACTTCAACTCGCGATCTCTCTTCCTTCATTTGTTTTTTCCTCTCCTCAAGAGAGATAACCTCCTTATCCGTTAATTTCTTCTTCTGTGAGAACCTATCCTTGATGAATTTGACACATTTTGGCTTTAACTCTAAACCTTCTAAAAATGGGATGGTGATTTGCAAACTGCTAAACATTTCCATTGGTTGAAAGCAATGACTCTCCTTCCCTTCTTTATTAGGAACTTGTGGAGGAAGTAATTCCAATGAGAGTTTATGCTCCTTTGCATTACTACTCTTCTTCAACTCTGAGTCCACCATATTCTCTTTTGAAAAAGTTTCAACTTTTGAAGTTTCTAACTCATTCACAACTTCTTTGATTATATCCTCTTTTTTTGTTCCTTCAACTAACACATCATCAACTTTTTTAGGAGGTCTTGGATAAGGTAGCTTCACTGAGAGCTCATACTCAACTTCTATATTTTTCTTTATGTTTACATACTCTATGTTATCCTTTTCAACAACATCTTCCTTGTCATCAACTTCCTCCTCCACTCTCTTCTTTCCAACATCCTTGTTTTCAACTTCCTCATCAGTCACTTTTACACTCTTTATAGAAGTAGCATTGCAAGTTTCTACACAAGTCATAGGGTTTTGAAAAGTTGAGACTTGACTTACGTTTTGCTCGGTGAAGAATTTGGTAAATTGGACATCTTCCGTTTCCCGGTTTTGTTGAAAGGCTAAAGAGAATTGCATGAATTGATTCATGGTTTCCTCTAACTCAGAGGGTCCACTTTGATAACCTTGATTATAATGTGAAAGTCCTTGTTGTTGGTATTCATGGTTAGCCATCTGATACTCCATCGCATTTTCCGGTGTGCCCCATCTGATATCATGAAACTCACTAACTTGAGGTGTGAACTGTGACACACTTTGAAAGAGATACTCCATTTGTTGAAAAAGGATCTCGTTTTGAGCATGAATCGCGTCATTTGTATTTGGGTCGAACATTCCGACAAACAAACATCTAGAAAACTAGCAATCAAGTGAAATAACAAGATAAAAAAATTTATAAAAAAAATTAAAATTAAAAGATTATTGCAATAACAAAATCTAAAATAAAGTAATTAACTAAAAATCTAAAATAAAGGAGCTAAACTAAAAAAAAAAATCTAAAATTAAGTACTAAACAAAAATTCTAAAATTAAGGACTAAACAACAAAAAAAATCTAAAATAAAGGAACTAAACTAAAAATCTAAAATTAAGTAACTAAACAAAAAATCTAAAATTAAGTAAATAACTAAAAAATCTAAAATTGAGTAAATAACTACAAATTGTAGTGTATGTTCCTCTCCTAACGGTCCTCTCGATCTCGGGATCAAAAAGAAGTTGATCGCTGGAAACTTGGTTGCGCATACACTAAATCTGCAAAAACTAACAAACACGTGAAACAACCAGAAAAATAAAAATAACTCAAAATAAAAACTATTGTAATGCGAGCAATATTGACACCAATCCCCGGCAACGGCGCCAATTTGCTGAAAGTATTTGTGGGTAAATATTTTCGGTAATATATCGTATCCACAGGGATTGGTTAATATCACTGCCGTTCTATAGTTGTTTATTTTGAGTGAGAAAAAGTAATAGGATTTGTTTTATGATTCTAATATTGTCAAATCTAAATAAAAATACGAATGCAAATAATGAGAATTTGTTAACGATTAAGGAAATATGTTGAGTTTTTAGGGTTCATCAACCTATTCCTATACAATTTATGGATTAATTCACAATTGAACAATCATTTGAACTATTATCTTCACTTATCCTCAAATATGATTCCGTGTCTGCAAACCAAATTAGATAAACTTTTACCGGTACGAGATTCGATCTCTCCAAATATCAATAACGATAATAGTAATTAGGAACGATAATTATGAAAACCCAATCACAATTCCATCTCTGCAAATTGCAATTGAATCAATGTAGTAACCTAGGGCAAAAGTAAAAATCCTCTCTTTCGATCAAAGATTCAACAATGATGTAAATTAAAAGCAAGGTTTCTTATTGATAATAAAATTCAAACAATTGTTCATAGGAAAGAATCAATGGTATTGTATATTCATAGGTTAACTACTACCTTAAACTCAACAAGAGGAATTTAGCTCTCCATAGACATGAAGAACACACAAGAATTAATGGAGGGATTCATCTTCATCAATGGAATGTCTTCGATTGGTAAAGAATTGGCCTTCAATCGTTGTTCTTGACTGCAAACTCAGAATGCTCTCCTAATTTCGCTCACAAAAGATCTTCTTTTTCACTTGGAAGCTAGGGCTTTTATTTATAAGTTTTGGGCTTTTAACGCCGAGGCCGCGACGCGGCAACGGATGAGCGCGGCGCGATAAAAAACAGAGACTTTGGCGCGGCGCTGGCTAGAACTCCCGCGGCGCGCCCTTGTCAGACTTCATCTTTTTGCTTTGCCTTTGCGACTTCCAGCTTCCTTTCTTCCTCTTGTTTTCCTAAAGCTTCAGTTCAGCTCTAAACCTGCATAAATAACACCCACAAGTGATTCGATTTGCTTTACACATGAACTGAACCTTTTCAATTCAATTCTCACTAAAAACCTATGGATCTATCACAATTTGCATTAGTTTAGAGACTAAATCACTTAGATTAACACATGAATTTACCATTAATTTACTCCTAACAGTGCCATGCTCTGGTCCTGTAACACTGGGGAACGTTTGTTTTAGAATTTTTTAAATGAATCCTTGTTTTTAATTATTGGATAATTTTAGTTGGATTATTATGGTGGTTTTGTTGATGATTTATTGAAGATTTACATTATCCATATTATGAGATTTATTTCCGTTGTGTTAAACATATTTTATTGAGTAATGTGATTATGTTCTTCGAAAAGCGTGACAAATAGATGTTTTATTTTATTTAAGGAGTTATATCATCCTTTTACAATTTTTTTACTCTAAATTTAAATTGTATTCCACGGGGGTTTAGAAGGGTGTTATATAAAACATTAGCCACTGGGCCAGGTGCTATTGTTAGTCATATGACCAATCCAGAAGAATAAGTAGCAAAACAAGTTAAAATCCTTAAAAAAAATAAAAGAATAAAAAAGGTCTGGGGCGAAGGACTTAAAGGTGTTGGGCATGGCAAAGGACTTAAAGGCGCGCACTCTACCACTGGGGTGGTGATACATCTAGTGGTATAAACGCATTCCACTAAATATATTTTAAAACAAGCCCAAAATTCAAATTTTGAAGTTCACCAACTTCATATTCTTCGTGAAGCAAACAACAACGGTGATTTTCAAATTTACTCAATTCTCAACCATTCGCAGTGATACAAAAATGAAAGTTGCTCAGTTTTCAACCACGAAACCAGCCATATAACTTTGATTAACTCATTCTAATTCTAACTCATGAATTTCTAGAAAATCTCTATGAATCCTAATTTTTCAAACTTAAATTAAATGGTGTATAATAATGATAAATGAAAGGTAATTGAGGCTTTTTTATCCTCACATGATTCTAAACGAGATGGTACTGAGTTTTAACCAAAAAGATTCACAAATGTTGAAGTTCAAGTTTAAAAGCTTACCTCTGTAGATGAAGATCGAAAGTGTTTTTAGAGCACTTCCAGAAATGAAATGATTATTCTAACACCTTCCTAGGACCTTGCTGATGCTTAATAAATGCTCAGCACGCTTGAAAACCCTATGAACTTCCCTACCCGATTCAAATTACAAATGATCAAATTGAAAATGGTGGATGATGGTAGTGATGTTACAGATGCTATTTTAGTGTTTGAATAGATTTTATATGATGTATATGAGGTGTATAAATTGAAAAATTGGAAGTGGCATGAGTGGATTTGAAGTTGGGTGTTTGAAGCTTCAAAAGTGCAACAATGGTGGTTTTAAGAGTGATTTTAAGTTAGATGTGCTTTTGTGATGGATGTGGGTGATGAATAACTTCTAAATGATGTTTAGAAATTGTTGGATGGTTGGATTGCAAAGAAATTGCAAGGGTTTTGAAATTTGAAGAAATGGACCTTGAATTTCAAAATGGAAAGTGAAAATGCAATTCTGACTCAGAGAGTGTTTCAGGAGTTATAGAGGGAACTCCCGGTCTGTTTTGAAATGTGAAATTTGTCTCTGTTTATAGGAGAGGATTAGGGTTGGAACTGATGAAATTGGAACTTTTGGCTTAGTTGCTTAGTTGTGAAGCAATGTGAAGATCATAGTTCCAATGTGACCTGTGCATTTTGATGCTCATTCTTCTAAGTTGTATTTAGGCATTTCCATGGTTTGTTTTATTTATTTTTCTATTTTATGATGTTTTTATAATTTAGTTTATTTTTTCCTTTATTTGATTTTCGTATTTTATTTTTCAACATTAGCAGCTTTCAAAAAAATTGATAACTAGAGCTACGGGAATCGGATCTATGCGTTCTAATAATCGCTGGAAAGCTGAGAGAAAGAGCTATAACTTTCTTGTTGGGGTCAAAGGCTGATTCATAGTGCATAATTACCAGAATTTCATTAAAGTTTCAGTCATTAGAGATTAAGCTGTTTTGGGTGATTTTTATGGGTCTAGGTTATGTTTTTGACCCGGTTCGGGTTGTAAGTGAAACACTTAGGTTGTTAAAATACTATTGGCGGTGCTACGATAGGCTATCAAGTTTTGCACTATTCGTGAAAATATTTGAAAGCTTGGTATAAATTGGAATTGTGAACTAATTTCCCAAGAATCAATCTGCTGTAATCGAATTCCGCTTTAGGTTCTTTTATAAATTTCATGTTAATTCCTTTTCCTTTGAATTCACCCTATGATTTCAATTGATTGCTTAATTTGATTGTTGCCATAGGATATAGTTTTTAAATTCGATCGTTTGTATGATCTTGAATCAAATTCGCTTTAACGTAGCTTTTGTTAGAACAAGATTTGTTCTGATCAATTATCTTAGTTTTGATGATAACAATAATATGAATTTTGCTTAAGATTATATGGTACTCTAATCCAATGCAATTTCCTTTTCAGGAAATATATAAAGAGTACGCATAATTCAGCGCTCAGAAGCTTTGTCTCAAATGGTTCAGCATGCAATATCAGAACATGGTCTGGCAAGACATCAGAAGATGGTCGAAGCAGAATCAGAACATGGGTCTATGGAAGCATCAGAAGAACAAGAGAACAGAAGCACTGAAGTTCTGATGGTATCACGCTCAGAAGCACTTCAAGGTCAGAAGATCAGAAGATGCTATGCACCAAGCTGTTTGACTCTGATGATATTCAAACGTTGTATTCACAAACATCAGATCAGAAGAAAGTACAAGTGGCAAGCTACGCTGACTGACAAAAGGAACGTTAAAAGCTACTAAAGGCTACGTCAGTAGACACAGCGTGAACAAGGCTCGAGGTAGTTGACAAAAGCGTATAACATTAAATGCGATGCTGTACGGAACACGCAAAGCATTAAATGCATTCAACGGTCATCTTCTCCAACGCCTATAAATATGAAGTTCTGATGAGAAGCAAGGTTAACCAATTCTACATCTATTCTGTGAATATCAACTTGCTGAAACGCTGTTCAAATCAAAGCTCAGAATCTTCATCTTCATCAAAGCTCACTACATTGCTGTTGTAATATATTAGTGAGATTAAGCTTAAACGTTAAGAGAAATATCACAGTTTGTGATTATAGCTTTTAAGAAGCAATTGTAATACTCTTAGAATTGATTACATTAAGTTGTAAGGAACTAGAGTGATCGTGTGGATCAGAATACTCTAGGAAGTCTTAGAGGTTATCTAAGCAGGTTGTAACTAGAGTGATCGTGTGGATCGGTATACTCTAGAAAAGTCTTAGAGGGTATCTAAGCAGTTGTTCCTGGAGTGATCAGTGTGTGATCAGAAGACTCTGGAAGACTTAGTTGCTGACTAAGTGGAAAACCATTGTAATCCGTGCGATTAGTGGATTAAATCCTCAGTTGAGGTAAATCATCTCTGCGGGGGTGGACTGGAGTAGTTTAGTTAACAACGAACCAGGATAAAAATAACTGTGCAATTTATTTTTATCTGTCAAGTTTTTAAAGCTACACTTATTCAAACCCCCCCCCCCTTCTAAGTGTTTTTCTATCCTTCAATTGGCATCAGAGCGCCGATTCTAAGGTGCAAGCACTTAACCGTGTTTAGAAAAGATTCAGGAAGAGAAAAACGCTTCAGTAAAAGATGGTTGATGAAAGTGAAAAGTCTACACCTGCATCTACATCTGGCTCTGCTGAGCAATACAACGGTAACAATGGTTATACTAGACCACCGGTATTTGATGGTGAAAACTTTGAATACTGGAAAGATAAACTGGAAAGTTACTTTCTTGGTCTAGATGGTGATCTATGGGATCTTCTGATGGATGGTTACAAACATCCAGTAAATGCCAGTGGCGTAAAGCTGACAAGGCAAGAAATGAATGATGATCAGAAAAAGCTTTTCAGGAATCATCATAAATGCAGAACTGTTTTGCTGAATGCTATCTCTCATGCTGAGTATGAGAAGATATCTAACAGGGAAACGGCCTATGACATATATGAGTCCTTGAAAATGACTCATGAAGGAAATGCTCAAGTCAAGGAAACTAAAGCTCTCGCTTTAATCCAGAAGTATGAAGCCTTCAAGATGGAGGATGATGAAGACATTGAAAAGATGTTTTCAAGATTTCAAACTCTTACTGCTGGATTGAGAGTTCTTGACAAGGGATACACCAAGGCTGATCACGTAAAGAAGATCATCAGAAGCTTACCCAGAAGATGGGGTCCTATGGTGACTGCATTCAAGATTGCAAAGAATCTGAATGAAGTTTCTCTGGAAGAGCTTATCAGTGCCTTGAGAAGTCATGAAATAGAGCTGGACGCAAATGAGCCTCAAAAGAAAGGTAAGTCTATTGCATTAAAATCCAATATCAAGAAATGCACTAACGCTTTTCAGGCTAGAGAAGAAGATCCTGAAGAATCAGAATCTGAAGAAGAAGATGAACTGTCCTTGATCTCCAGAAGGCTAAATCAACTCTGGAAGACCAAGCAAAGGAAGTTCAGAGGCTTCAGAAGTTCAAAGAAATTTGAACGTGGAGAATCTTCTGATGACAGAAGATTTGACAAGAAGAAGGTCATGTGCTATGAATGCAATGAGCCTGGACACTTCAAGAATGAATGTCCAAAACTTCAGAAGGAAAATCCCAAGAAGAAGTTTCATAAGAAGAAAGGTCTTATGGCAACCTGGGATGAGTCAGAAGATGATTCAGACTCTGAAGATGAGCAGGCTAATTGTGCGCTGATGGCGACAGAAGATGACGGATCAGAATCTACATCAGAATCAGATTCTGAAGAGATATCCTTGACTGCAAAAAGGACAAAGCACAACATGTCATGGTACCTGGACTCTGGATGCTCACGACACATGACAGGAAGAAGGTCTATGTTCCAAGACCTGGTGCTTAAGTCTGGAGGAGAAGTCAAGTTTGGAGGAGATCAGAAGGGCAAGATAATTGGCTCTAGAACTATAAAGTCTGGTAACTCTCCTTCCATCTCTAATGTACTTCTTGTAGAAGGATTAACACATAACCTCTTATCTATCAGTCAATTAAGTGACAATGGTTATGATATAATCTTTAATCAAGAGTCTTGCAAGGCTGTAAATCAGAAGGATGGCTCAATCCTATTTACAGGCAAGAGGAAGAACAACATTTATAAGACAGATCTGCAAGATCTTATGAGTCAGAAGGTGACTTGTCTTATGTCTGTTTCTGAAGAGCAGTGGGTCTGGCACAGAAGATTAGGTCATGCTAGTTTGAGAAAGATTTCTCAGATTAACAAACTGGATCTTGTCAGAGGACTCCCTAATCTGAAATTCAAATCAGATGCTCTTTGTGAAGCATGTCAGAAGGGCAAGTTCTCCAAACCTGCATTCAAGTCCAAGAATGTTGTTTCTACCTCAAGGCCATTAGAACTCTTGCACATTGATCTGTTTGGCCCAGTCAAAACAGCATCTGTCAGAGGGAAGAAATATGGATTAGTCATCGTAGATGATTATAGCCGCTGGACGTGGGTAAAATTCTTGAAACACAAGGATGAGACTCATTCAGTTTTCTTTGATTTCTGCATTCAGATTCAATCTGAAAAAGAGTGTAAAATCATAAAGGTCAGAAGTGATCATGGCGGTGAATTTGAGAACAGATCCTTTGAAGAATTCTTCAAAGAAAATGGTATTGCCCATGATTTCTCTTGTCCTAGAACTCCACAGCAAAATGGAGTTGTAGAACGAAAGAATAGGACTCTGCAAGAAATGGCCAGAACCATGATCAATGAAACCAATATGGCTAAGCATTTCTGGGCAGAAGCAATAAACACTGCATGCTATATTCAGAATAGAATCTCCATCAGACCTATTCTAAATAAGACTCCTTATGAATTGTGGAAGAATAAAAAGCCCAACATTTCATATTTCCATTCTTTTGGATGTGTATGCTTTATTCTGAACACTAAAGATCATCTTGGTAAGTTTGATTCCAAAGCACAAAAATGTTTCCTTCTTGGATATTCTGAACGCTCAAAAGGCTACAGAGTATACAATACTGAAACATTGATTGTAGAAGAATCAATCAATATCAGGTTTGATGATAAGCTTGGTTCTGAAAAACCAAAGCAGTTTGATAATTTTGCAGATTGGGATATTGATATATCAGAAATTGCTGAGCCAAGAAGCAACGCATCAGAAGCAGAGCTTCTCAGAAGCAAAGAATCTGAAGATCAAGTATCAGCTTCTCTGGAGAATCTAAGCATTTCTGAAGAACCATCTGTCAGAAGATCATCCAGACTCATTTCTGGTCATTCAGAAGATGTCATTCTTGGAAAGAAGGATGATCCAATCAGAACAAGAGCATTCCTTAAGAACAATGCAGACTGTCAATTAGGTCTTGTGTCTTTGATCGAGCCAACTTCTGTTGATCATGCTCTAGAAGATCCAGACTGGATAATTGCTATGCAAGAAGAACTGAATCAGTTTACAAGGAATGATGTTTGGGATCTTGTTCCTAGACCAGATGGATTCAATATAATAGATACAAAATGGGTCTTCAGAAACAAGCCTAAAATGAGAAGATGAGAAGTTCTTATGTATGGGTATCGTCTGAAACGAAATTTTTTTTTAAGAAGTTCTGATTGAAATCAATTAGAATTGTGATTCAGTTATTACTAACGTTTCATTGTCTAAGTTGATTCAGAATCTCTTCAAAAGCAAAACAGCTGTAACTGGCTATCCAGATGGCAAACACGTGTTCACTATTCCTGGACAAGCGTGCGTGCAGTTGAGGGGACGTCTACTTAGGTAACTGTGCAAATCACGTCTTTTGTCATTATTATCTCTCCTCACGTCACGTAACATTAAATGCTTTTCATCATTTACTCTCTTTCAGTTTTCTTTTTATATTCTTCAAACGTTTCTTTTCCCTCTTATATTTCTCTCACTTTGCATTCAGTTTCTTTTTCGTTCTCTCTCTTTACACTAATATCATAAACCCTAGCAGTTTCCAATATCTGCAACTTCATCATGAATCCATCGTCAAGCTCTGGGAATCAAGATAATGATCGGAAACAAAAGAGAAAGGCAACTGCTGAACCAGAAACCAAACCAAAAAGAGTAAGGATCACTCCCTCCTCAAAGACCTCTACCACCTCTTCCTCCTCATTCATCCTCTCGGAATCACCTTCTTCACCATCTGATATCTCCTCTCCTTCAATCCATCCATCAGATATTTCTTCATCTCTCTCACACCCTTTGCCCACCAGAACACCTAATCCCTATAGTGTTGTTCTTCCCGACTCCAGGTTCACTGTCAACCCTCCAACCCCTACCACTCAATCATTTCTGGAGCTTTTACATTCTGATGTAAATGGCTGGTTGGAGATTCTGGGTGCTGCTCACCTTAACCATCTGGATGAGTATGCTACAAGCAACCTTTGGGACACCTTTCGTCAGGATTTTCTGGTTAGGGCTACAGACACTCAGAGAAGGATCATGTCTGAAGCTCCTGGTATTCGTGGTCTTCGGTTAGAAGCTGGTGAAAGCAGCTATCACCATCTCATCAGGAACAGAAGTGTTCTCGAGAAGAAGATACCTGCAGATGAGTTGGAAGAAGAAAATCTCTGCAGAGACATCGTGGTGTGGAAACCATGGTTTCCTGTGCTGACTGGAGATTTTCAGTGGTTGTTTAACTGGTTCAGAATGAACCCGTCTGAAAAAGCACCTCACATGGTCTTTCCAGTAGTGGTTTATCCTGCTGAAGTTGCTGGTCCTACTCCTCCAACAAACCTAGCAGCTATTCTTCAAGCGCTGGAAGATGGAACTTCTGAGCTGCCTGAACCAGAATATGCTAAGGCTACTTCTGAGTCAGACTCAGATGAGGAAATGGAAGATGCACAAGCTGAAGATCTCCCAGAAGATCACCCTGCTGAGATTGCTGTCCCTTTTGGCAGAAATTCAGGTGCCTCTTCTTCTGGTGAAACCTCAGCTCTGATGGAGACCTTGGAAACTCTTCATCAGAATCAAGCTATGCTGGCTTCTCGTTTGGACGCGCAAGAAGTAGCCAATGCTGAGTTTCGCTCTTTCATGGCAAGGCAAACTACAAGCACGGACGGGATTCATGATGTTCTGGCGCGGATTTTGCGTAGGCTAGGATCTTAGTCCTTTGGTCTTTGTAGTCTTCTTTCCTGTTGCATCTGTTTTCCGGCATTCCTCTCTTGTAATATCTTTTGATTATCAATGAAAAGTTTCTTTGTTTTACTTTTCAGTGATTTTATCTGTCGTTTTATTCATCTGAATCTTTTTGAAATATTCTTTTTGATGTTATGACAAAAAGGGGGAGAAATATGTGATAAATGATTTGATTTAATCAGTTGCATTTACTAACAAGAACTGCAAGTTCTATATGGTTTAAGTGTTTTGCAGGTATAAAGAGGTGAAGAAAATCTTCAAAGCAAACACAAGAAGCAAAACCATAAGAAGTGTTATTCTGTAAAAAGAATAAACTCATGGAAACTGAAGCAAGCTGAGTGCTGTCAAGCTTCAGAAATCAGAAGCACTGAAAATAGAATTTGATCCATATTTGTCTATTTGCTATGACAAAATTCTATTTGCTCTGATACATCATTTTAGCCTATATGGCTCTGATACATATCATGTGTTCAAATATACATTTTATGTTCTGACTCGTTCATGCTGACTTTTGTCGTTTAGTTTTTGTTCTGTAACATTTCAGGATGTAGAGATGCTCGGATGATGCTCTGGTACATTCAACAATGTTCTGATACAAATCTAGCATGAAGTGAGGTTGGTAGAAATTCAAGCTCTGAAGCTATCCGAGGGAAGCAGAAATCAGAAGCTGTGAATGTTCTAAAGATCCAGAAAACTCAAGTTCTGAAGCTGTCCTAAATGGAAGCAGAAATCAGAAGCTGTGAATGTTCAGAAGATCAAAGAAATTCAAGTTCTGAAGCTTTCCTAGATGGAAGCAGAAGTCAGAAGCTGTGAATGTTCAGAAGATCAAAGAAATTCAAGTTCTGAAGCTGTCCTAGATGGAAGCAGGAATCAGAAGCTGTGAGTGTTCTAGGGATCTAAAGAAATTCTAGTTCTGAAGCTGTCCTATGGAAGCAGAAGTCAGAAGCTATGAATTCTCTGAAGACAAGAAGCTTATGTGATCGTCTCTACCGAAATAATCAGGGAAGTCTTTTATTAAAGTTCTTCGAGTATTTATTTCAGGGGGAGATTATTTATCTCAGGGGGAGATTGTTAATCTCAGGGGGAGACATATTCATATGCTTATGCTATAGCTGTGTAATTTGTCTTTTGCCGTCTGCTCTTTCTGATCGCAAATTCATATCATTTATATATGTTTTTGTCATCATCAAAAAGGGGGAGATTGTTAGAACAAGATTTGTTCTGATCAATTATCTTAGTTTTGATGATAACAATAATATGAATTTTGCTTAAGATTATATGGTACTCTAATCCAATGCAATTTCCTTTTCAGGAAATATATAAAGAGTACGCATAATTCAGCGCTCAGAAGCTTTGTCTCAAATGGTTCAGCATGCAATATCAGAACATGGTCTGGCAAGACATCAGAAGATGGTCGAAGCAGAATCAGAACATGGGTCTATGGAAGCATCAGAAGAACAAGAGAACAGAAGCACTGAAGTTCTGATGGTATCACGCTCAGAAGCACTTCAAGGTCAGAAGATCAGAAGATGCTATGCACCAAGCTGTTTGACTCTGATGATATTCAAACGTTGTATTCACAAACATCAGATCAGAAGAAAGTACAAGTGGCAAGCTACGCTGACTGACAAAAGGAACGTTAAAAGCTACTAAAGGCTACGTCAGTAGACACAGCGTGAACAAGGCTCGAGGTAGTTGACAAAAGCGTATAACATTAAATGCGATGCTGTACGGAACACGCAAAGCATTAAATGCATTCAACGGTCATCTTCTCCAACGCCTATAAATATGAAGTTCTGATGAGAAGCAAGGTTAACCAATTCTACATCTATTCTGTGAATATCAACTTGCTGAAACGCTGTTCAAATCAAAGCTCAGAATCTTCATCTTCATCAAAGCTCACTACATTGCTGTTGTAATATATTAGTGAGATTAAGCTTAAACGTTAAGAGAAATATCACAGTTTGTGATTATAGCTTTTAAGAAGCAATTGTAATACTCTTAGAATTGATTACATTAAGTTGTAAGGAACTAGAGTGATCGTGTGGATCAGAATACTCTAGGAAGTCTTAGAGGTTATCTAAGCAGGTTGTAACTAGAGTGATCGTGTGGATCAGTATACTCTAGAAAAGTCTTAGAGGGTATCTAAGCAGTTGTTCCTGGAGTGATCAGTGTGTGATCAGAAGACTCTGGAAGACTTAGTTGCTGACTAAGTGGAAAACCATTGTAATCCGTGCGATTAGTGGATTAAATCCTCAGTTGAGGTAAATCATCTCTGCGGGGGTGGACTGGAGTAGTTTAGTTAACAACGAACCAGGATAAAAATAACTGTGCAATTTATTTTTATCTGTCAAGTTTTTAAAGCTACACTTATTCAAACCCCCCCTTTCTAAGTGTTTTTCTATCCTTCAGCTTTTGCATTATCGGATTTGATCAAGTTGTGTTTGCTTAATTCACAACAATTTTAATCTGTTTGCTTAATCTGAAATTCAAGAACATAAATCATATAATTTGTATTGTGCTTGTCAGTGGTTATTGTAATCGAATAAGGATTGGAAATTTTATAGGAAGCGATGATAAGTCGGAAGTCGATAGAAAAGGTTGTTTTGTTTTAGCTTATTTTGATAATTACTAAATGGTAATCTTTTATAATTAGATTCTAAACCAAAACCCCCATAAATCGATTTTCAGTTGGTTAGTATAATCACGAATCCTCGCGATACGATACTCGATTTATCGTTACTATTAACTATATTTTCTAAATCACTCATTTTTGATCCGCATGCGACATTATAGTTTTAGTTATTGTTTCCAGAGATTCATGTCGATTTAGTCGATAGTATAGTTTTAGTTATTGTTTGTTTATTTCTCTGAATTTTGCTGTTATTTTTCTGCATTTTTCTGGGGTTTTTCCGTTTTTGTGTTCGGACGCCCGACCGGGTCTGAAAAACCCCATTTTATGAAAATTTGTTTTCGATTGAATATCTGTTTTGTGACTTTGGAGTAGAAAAATCGTGCAATTATTACTCCTTTACTCTTCAAGTTAAGGGATTTTTCCCTCAATTTTCCAAATTCATCGTTTTTCTATTTTTCATGAATGTTTTACTGTTTTCATAGTTTCGAAAAATTCCTAAAAAATTCTTAAAACTCTCATTTCAATTTATTATATTAAATTTCTCATTTTTTTTTGTTTTTTTTTTAATTCATTTTAATCATATTTCTTCTTGAGATTTTTTCTGCCTAATAAGGACATTGTTGGCATTTTTGCATTTGTTGATGCATTGCTTAATTGATTTTGATTTTGAACTCGCTTTTGGTAACATGGATGATCAAAGAACAATAAGGTAACTAGCTGCTCTTGATTTTAATTACAATGGTTTATGTATTGAATTTTCTGATGTTGTTGTTCCTTTTGAATTGGAATATAGTTTAATACACTTGTTGCCAAGTTTTAGTGGTCTTGTAGGTAAGGATCCTCATAAGCATGTGAAGGAATTCTATGTTGTTTGTTCTACACCATTGAGAATTAAAGGAATAGCAGAAGATCATATCAAGTTGAGAGTCTTCTCCTTCTCACTTCAAGGTGCTGCAAAAGATTGATTATACTACCTTGAGCCGATTCTATTACAAGCTGGAATGATCTCAAAAAGTGTTCTTAGAAATATTCTTCCCTCCCTAAGTTACCACTTCAGCACCTTCCAGACCTTCACTAGAGGACCTAGTCAAGAAAATGGTTATGAATAATCTCCAATTTTAGCAACGAACAGATTCTATTATTTAGAATTCGTAGACACATGTTGGACAACTTGTAGCTTCAATGAATGACATGCAAGCTCAAGGATCAAACCAACTACTTGTCCAAACAGTAGTGAATCCAAAAGTTCCTAATGTAAGCTCATATTTTGGACAACTTGTAACTTCAATGAATGACATGCAAGCTCATATTGATAGAATAGTAGAACTGTGTTTTTGAGTTGTAAGTTCTATTGATCATTCATGATATTTTAAGCATTAAGTGATTATGTGTCTTGGAAGTGTGTCTTCTAAAGATTTTGAAACTTATTATCACGATTGTGATTGAGGGGGATTGAGAAGGGTCACATATTTAGGTGATTCTTAGGTAAAAATTAATAAGCATGGGTAGTGATTAGGTGAGAAGGCTGTAAAATGGGGTTGTTTATGTGTGAATTAGAGGTTGTTTGCGTAGAACTTCAAACTGATACTATCATAGTGGACGTATCCCTGACTTGGTAGCCCCCTAGGTGTTGTTATACACTGAACTGGGTGAATAATTTCCTTTGTTCATTTAAGTTTATGCACTGTTTATTTTGTATACCTTACCGTTGTGTGTTTTTTAGAGATCATTGTCTCGACATCTATTAAGTCATCTGAAATCTGAAGGCCATAATTTCAAGAATAGCTCTTATGCATGAATGTAAAAGACTAAAGCACCCTTGGAACTTAACCTTATTTAACAAGATGCCACTGTCACAAAGAAACCAAGAAATTAGTGTCTTAATAACAATCAATTACTAAACAAGATATTACTATCAATTTACCGGTTCAAAGGGTTAGGAATGCTGGTAACTTTTTCTGGGTTGCTAATCAACCAACAATTGTTGAGTTTCGTTAGTTTTCTGGAACAAGGGTGTTTCGGTGCATCTAACTTAGGTGTGAACTTTCCATGATTAAATGGTAGTTTGTGTGGAGTATTGGTGTAATGGAGAGTTTTAGGTGAGGCTTCTATCTAATTTAGTTGGACAGGATCTATTTATTTGCTATCCTGTTAGCATTCTGTAATATAGTTGTGGATTCTGGCATGGCTCATGCTTTGTGTTTGTTAATAAAATTCTGAGCTATTTCAAAAAAAAAATTACCGCTTCAAAGAGTGATGACACGCTTAGGTGAAATTTAAAATATTACATGTGAAACAATTAATTTATTATTAATAAAAAGGAATTTTTCGAAAGATATCAAAGGTATTGTGAATTAAAATTAGTTATAATGATATAATAATATGAAATAATTTTCTTTATAAAATAAAGAATATAATATAAATTGAAATAAATTATTAATGTTGGTTAGTAGAGAAATAAAGAAAAAACATTAACTTTAAAAATTCCGCCCCTTATATTGAGCACTTGCTCCTTTTTATTAGTCCACACACATGTCATATAGTTCAAATTATTTTATTGTTATTTAAATATTCAAAAATACATTAACATGCTTTATGAAACTAAAATTAGTAACTGTAAAAAATACATTCACATAAGTGTTATCGAATCACATGGATTTTATCTATGTTTGTTAGACTCATGTGAATTTTAATTAATGAAAACAATTGTTAGAAAATATGTGTTAAAAGTGTGTTGATTTCATATTTTTTCATGTACAATAATTTCTATATATATGTGCAACATATTTGTATGATTTACATAAATATGCAAAAATATTTACTCCTGTTGAATTACTACTATTGTTAGAAGAAAGAAAAAACAATTGTTTTTTTTTATAAATGAAAAAAAAAAACATTCACTTGAGTGTTATCAAATCACATGGATTTCATCTATGTTTGTTAGACTCATGTGAATTTTAATTGATGAAAACAATTGTTCGAAAATATGTGTTAAAAGTGTGTTGATAATTTTTCTCATATTTTTCCATGTACAATAATTTCTATATATATGTGCAACATATTTATATGATTTACATAAATATGCAAAAATATTTACTCCTGTTCAATTACTACTATTACTTTGTATTTAGATATTTTTAAAGTTAAGTTACAAAATTTATCATAACTTTTTTTCTTTCTTTCTAAAATTCTCTTATATTCATTTTCTTATTTTATTTAATAAATCTACCGTGCCTTCTTTTTCTTTGAAAAAAAATGACATTTATTATTTTGGTAAAAACAATAACACTCAATTATCCATCCTATTTACTTTTGGCATTATTTATTATAGTTTTTCTTTATATTTTCACTTTTTTGTTAAATTTTTTTCTCCATTACAATATAAATTATCCAAAAATTGTCATTATAAAAATTATTTACTAATTTCTTATAATCAAACTTTATAAATTATATTTTATGGTAAATACTAATATCACAATTTTTAACAAACATTTTTTTAACACAACTTACTTTAATCTGTTAAAGTTCACACTAATCTACCAAATCATATGAATTTTATCTAAGTTGGTTAGGGTCCTTGATAGGAAGCTATCTTACCAAAACTATGAAATTAGGGTTTTCTACACTAAAGTGAAAGAACATTAAAAGTAAAGGGAATTAAAATAAAAGATAAAGAAAAACTTATTTCATTTGATTGTATCTCAAATGTGTTTATGAGACTACATTATATAATATCCTTAATGGGTAATAAACTAAGAGCAAGAATTGATCCAACAAAACATAATTCAAAAATTCTTCTTATTACAGTACCAGTGGCTACATGAAGAAATGTAGCTGAACTTGTAATAGGAAGGCAACATTGACATTTAACTTTGAAGAAATGTAACTGAACTTGTAATAGGAAGACAACATTGACATTTAAGCATATGTTTTTACTAAACCGTCATATGTAAAAAGAGAGCAAACATAAAAATATCAATAAAAATACTAAATTAATTTAAATAATATAATTTTACTCTCTATCGGTCCTTATGAATTTTAACTAATGAAAATGTGGAAAACATGTAAAAGTGTGTGTCGATAACTTTTCTCATCATTTTTCTTATATAATAATTTATGTATATATGTTCCTCTTATTTGAATTATTTATATCAATTATTATCTAAAAACATTAATTTATATTTAATTGCTATTATTATATTATATAAATAAATAATTCAATTTTTTAATACCTAAAATAATATCAATCATTTTCAAATTAATTAAATGAAAAAATAAATTAGTACAAGAAACATATATTTTGCCTTTTTCAAAGAATATATGAGAAAAAGTGAATAAGAAAAACAAAAAAAAACATAAAAAATATAGTAAAGAAAAAAAAAGGAAAAAAGTATTTTATACAATAACAATACCAATAATTAAAACAACAACAAATAATAATAATTATAATAATAATAATAATTATTATTATTATTATTATTATAAAAATTAATTGCTGCAAAATGATTTCCATAAATTTTAAATTCATAACATTACCAATACGATAAATAATATGTTCGTTTAAGAAAATGTCACTTAAATTAACATTCTAATTTTTAATAATTATAAATTTATCTATGTTAAATTGTTGTTAATCATGTACAATTTCAATTTATTAGAAACATCACAAATTAATGTAGGATGCATAGAAAATAACACAATATTGACTTTCCTTGCGTTTTTATAATAGGCATGCTTTGGAAAAAACGATATTGAATTGAAGACGAACTAGTTCCCTGTCGTTGATCAAAACGCACAGAGTTTTTATCGATTCAAACTCACAAACAAACATTTGGGTTGACTACATTATAGAGAACAAAGTTTGAACGATGGCTACGGCGGAACCCTAATTCCCCTTTCTTGCTTTTACTCATTGCCATGGATATTGCCTCTCTGTTTCCTGAAGTCTCAGTCAATAATCTGCAGCAGCCTGAATGTGGTTCCAAGGATGTTCAAAAAGTCCCTTCCTTCTCTGCTGCAATTTCAAAACAAGCTAATGGGAAATCTTTTGCTCAAGCTTTAAAAGGAGTATGCGATATTCCTTCCTCCCAACTTCCTTGGCCCATTATTAAAGGGGACAAGCCCTCTATAACTATTCCAGAAGATGAATATAAAGCAGGCATAGAAGAATGCAAAAACAATCTCCATGGAAGAGTGATTTGGCCAAAAGGTTCTTCGCCGCTCACGGTGGCCGCACTTCGCTCGAAACTCTCAGCTTTGTGGTCTGATGTGAAAAACTGGGGAGTTCTTTCGTTGGGAAAAGGTTACTATGAATTCACCTTTTCAAACATTGAGGATATGCGAAGAGTTCGAGCCACCGGATCCATTAACCTTAACCCCGACTCTTTGAAACTATTTGCGTGGACTAGAGATTTTAACCCGACTCTCCAAAATAACACCTCTGCTCAAGTTTGAGTTCGTTTCTTTGGGCTTTCGCAGGAATATTGGAGGCCTCGCATTCTTTTTGCGATTGCTAGCTGCGTGGGAACTCCTATATGCATTGATTCAGCCTCTGCCAAATCTCGCATTGATAGAACCTTCAGACAGTTTGTGAGAGTGCTTATCGATATGGATTTGTCTTTGCCTCTGAACCATAATGTCTTGGTCGAAAGAGAAGGATTTGCGTTCTTCTCTGATATTGAGTATGAGAACTTACCAGCATTCTGTAGTCACTGCAGGAAAACGGGACATGTCGTTCAGGAATGCAAAATGCTCGGTTTACACCAATCTATTGGTATCCAAAAGATTCAAGAGACTAAGAATCAGAAAGCGGGGAAAATTCCATCTGAGACTGGTGTTATGGTTGGAGAACTTTGGGTGGAGGTTGGGAAAAAGAAAGCTGTGAGGCCAGATATTGACAATCCCCCCACAGTTTGTGGTGCTATTTTGGATCATATTTCTCATCTTGTAGATTCCACTAGCCCTGTTTCGGGTGGACCCCTTTTGGATCCTGTTATCCCTGCTGATACGCATGCTGGTGGAGATACATCAGAACATAATCCTCTTATTATTGGAGGACCCATTTTGGAACCTGTAAAGCTTGTTTCGGCTTGTCCTGCTACTGTCGTTGTAGGTGTTAGTAAGGCTGGCTTTAGTTATGGCCTCAATTGTGTTAACTCTTAGAATTTTGTGGTGCAGCACTCAGATGATTCAGAGTCGTCTCTATCAGCTTTCGTGGAGGCAACGCAGGATATTCCAACTAGCAACAATAAAGGCTTCCTTCAAGATTCTTGGGCCACCCTCGCTGAAGCTCCTGATCAGGATGGTGCTTTCTCTTCGGCCGTTGCAGTTCTGAAAAAGAAGAAATCATCAAAGGTTAAAAAGAAGGATATCTCTAGATCTCAAGCAGGACCAAAGAAAGCTTCCTTATGAAGTGTGTTTTCTGGAAAATCCGGGGTTTGGCTGATTCCCCTTCTCCATTAGCTCTGAAGCGTATTCTTATATCTCACAAGCCTGACTTTGTTTTCATTGCCGAGCCGAAAATTGGTTTTGATAACTTCCCTAACAACTGGTTCTCTAGATTTGGTCTCAAGCTTTTCTCTACTAATATTTTAGATAAACCGACTCTTTGGTGCCTCTGCCGTGGGCGTTTGCCGGGGATTTCAACGCCATTATGGGAGCCCATTGTAGCGGTAAAAATGTGACTAGAGCGCAATCGCGCGCTCTAAGTACAACAGAGTCGCCACCGGACTTTATTTATTCCAAAAGGAAAGGGAAAATATCTATAAAATCCACAGAGAAAAGAAATCGGATAAGATGGTCATCGCAACCAAATTAGGGTTCGGGAGTCGGTTAAGCAAGGGGAAGGTATTAGCACCCCTCACCTCCATCGTACTCGATGGGACCCATTTAGTTAGTTTCGTGTTTGAGTGTTAGTGTTTTTGTTTGCGTTCTTTAGCTTATTGATCGAGAAAAGATGAAAGAAAGAATTTTTAGGGTTTTTTATTATTATGAAGAAAAAGAAAAGATTTTTTATTATTATGAAGAAAAAGAAAAGATTTTTTATTATTATGAAGAAAAAGAAAAGATTTTTTATTATTATGCTCGCCAAGACGTTTGTATCTTGTGCCTACGTATTCCCTAGTGCAATGGGAAAGTCAGAGTGTAACACCCCGATATCCGCTGCACGCATCAACCGTGTCGGCCAACCGAGCATGTTACCGGCTTAATCAATAATCCCCCCTAGGTCCGCTTATCGGCTGCCCAGGAAATATTGTTTTTGCCTTCCGCAGGAATCGAACCATGTACCTAGGGGTTAAGTACATATTCATAGCAATTCCTGCTACTAGTTGAGCTAGGTGTTCACCTAGCGCGTCTTTACCCAAGGTATTCAACAGGAGCGAGCCCCATTGTCACTTGTTGTCCAAGTTAATTAATTTGTTTTGATTCAAAAGATCAAGGTATTCAAGAGGTGTTCACCCCTTGTCACTTAACCTTTTGGTTTGATTAAAGTGTTTTGATTCAAAAGATCGAGGTATTCAAGAGGTGTGCACTTCTTGTCACTCGATCTTTCGATTTGATTAATGTGTTTAGATTCAAAGGATCAAGGTATTCAAGAGGTGTTCACTTCTTGTCACTTGATCGCTTTGATTTGATTAAGGTATTTTGATTCAAAGGATCAAGGTATTCAAGAGGTGTTCACCCCTTGTCACTTAACCTTTTGGTTTGATTAAAGTGTTTTAGTTCAAAAGATCAAGGTATTCAAGAGGTGTGCACTTCTTGTCACTCAATCTTTTGGTTTTATTAATATGTTTTGATTCAAAAGATCAAGGTATTCAAGAGGTGTGCACCCCTTCTCACTTAATCTCTTGGGTTGATTAACGTGTTTTTACTCAAAAGATCAAGGTATTCAAGAGGTGTTCACCCCTTGTCACTTGATCATTTTGATTTGATTAATGAAAGGTTTAAAAAAGGTGTTACTCCAAAAGAATCGAGGTATTCAAGAGGTGTACACTTCTTGTCACACGATCTTTCGGTTTAAGAAAAAGGTTTTTGAAAAGAAAACTCGACTTTGGATCGAGAAATTATTTGAAATGACTTGGCGTTGGACCAAAGTTTATTTGTTTGGATTGAAAGATTAATCTAATGTTTTTTAGTATTTTAAAAATAAGAAATAAAAAATCTATTCTAAAAAACATGTTTTTTTTTTGTATTTTTATTTATAACAATAAAAGTAACAATTAAACAATAATTAAAATAAAACTAAAACAATTAACAAAACCATAAAAAATATGAGCTAAAATATAAACATGGGGGTGCATGGAAATAAAAGAGGCGCTGGGCCAGAATGTGCAAAAGCCCAAGATCAAATCAGCCAAAACAAACAAGGAAAAATAATGACAGAAGAGGGGTACGCGGATCCAGGGGTGGAGCATCAGTAAATTCGGATAGGGCCTAAAATTAGATTGGCCCGACAACAATTAAACAAAAACTCAAACCCTAAGAAGATAAGCCAAACTCTTCTGCCTTTTTTCAAACCATTCCTCTGTTCTCTTCATCACAAAACGATAACAACCAAACTCTCGATCTCTGCATCCTCTCTCGATCTCTCATTGATCTCTCTCAGTCTCTCGATTCAATCTCTCTTCTCTCAGTATCTCGTGATTCAAACACACATGGAAAGAATAACTCTCATCTCTCTCGATCTCATGAATCTCTCGCTTTACTCTCAATCTCACTCAGTTTCTCACAAAACACAACAATGAACGCTTTTTGCCTCTCTGATATCTCTACTCTCTATTTCTCTCTACATCTCTCGACTCTCACGATATCAACAACAACAATAACCATAAACAAACATTCAAACAAAACAAAAATCATATGGTAAAACCGATCCCCATCATAACCCTAACCCCGATGATTTATGTTCAAAGTATTACAAAAAGTTACATGAGTAGCAACACAACAACAAAAACGAGGTGAAAGAAACTTCACCAAAAATGAAGAGTATCTCCAAGTACGTTTGAATCTCTCCGTTTATATTCCCGTCCTTCTTCTGCGTCCTGTTGCTTCTGAAAGTGATGTGATTTGCGTTTGTAGTGGTTGCAATGGTGTGGTTTTGAGCGAGGTTGTTGTGCGTGATTGTTGTAGTGTGAGTGAGGTTTTGAGTGAATAGGAATTCTGTTTCACGATGATGATTATTGTGGTTCAATAAGTGTTTTGAGGGGAGTGAAGTGATGTTGTTGAAGGATATTGCAGGTTGGTTTTGTGGTTTAAAGAAGTGTTGGTGTTAAAGGTTGGAGATTGATGATGAAGGAGTTCGGTTGTTGTGGTGGTGACAAGGAGGTTCTGAGTTTTTTTTTTTGGTTCGTTTTTTCTCTCTTCCTTTCTGTGAGCTGAACAATCTTTTTTATAGATCAATGAGAGTTGGATTTTGGGGGGAAAATGGGGATAGTTTGGTGAGTTTGAACAATTGTGTTAACTGTTGTTTGTTCTTTCTTGTGCAGGATTTGTGTATGACCAATTTGATGAAGTTTTTGACCTTTTGTTCCAGGTTTATGTGCAGGGTTTGGACTGTTGTATTGTGTAGTTTTATGGAGTGATGTAGCAGGACAGTAAGAGCAGAGGCGTGGATAGAGTTTTGGAACAGAGATGTGGACTGTAGTGTTTGGCCTCTTGGAACGTTTTGCTTGAGAAAGAATATATGAACATGACAATGTGGGACCATAAAAAACTTCATAGTTTAAAACAAAAACAAAACTATCTTGGGCTTAAAAAGAAATAAACACATGGGCCTTACACAAAAAATAATTTTTATTCTATTGTATATAACAAAAATTGGAATAAAAAAATAATAAAAAGATAATGATAAAACTAATAAATGAACAAAAAAATAAGCTAAATTATTAAAACCCAATTTTTTGATATCTTTTTTATAAAATTAACATGAAATGCAAGTTAGAGATAAATTATGGAAAAGATACTGATTATATACATATTTTTTTGAATGAAACATGAAATGTAAGTGAATTATACTAACTATATATTTTTTTGAGATTTTTGTATAAATGAGAAATAAAAATTAAGAAATTTGCAAAGATACAGAATGCAAGCTATTTAGTTAACTTAAAAAATTGATATGCAACGATGTGATGATTGAATGATGAATGTGTGCGACACATCCAAATGAATGAAACACATAGGGCAAAAATTGGGGTGCGACAGATGCCCCTATTTAAGTTTCTTCTATCGAAGATGTGAAGAGACTTAAATACAAAGTACACAATTTTTGTCCTAAGATCGCCGCAACAATGCTTTTGACATGAATACAATGGACACTTTTTTTTTAATGCAATATGATATGAGACACTCTGGATTCTGTGGGGAATATAGTGTCACAAAAGACAAACTGTTGATGGAGAAACTTGGAAATGAGAGATAAAAACTATGGGTAAAAAGATAGTAGGAATGTCTAAGAGTAGCTTTAGACGACGGAAATCATCAGAGACATTCAAGAGTGGCTTTAAATGAATCTGAAGAAAAAAAAAGTTCCAAACTCTGGGGAAACATCGGAGACATCCAATAGTAGCTTCAGATGGGAGGAAACCAACAAGACTCAACAGTGGCTTTGAATGCAAGAGGAGACCTACAAACTCGGAGATATGGAAGAGACGTCCAAGAGTAGCTTCGAACGAATGGAATCCAAACTCTGAAAACAACGGGGATAATCCAACAGTAGCTTTGGATAAAGCAGAAACCAAATAGATTTAACAGTGGCTTTGAATGCAAAAAGGAGACCGGAACCTAGAAATATATCAGAGTCATCCTGAGGAGCAATAGATGAAATGGATACCAATTTTGGAAAATACGAGCGACCATCTAATAGTAGTATTGGATGGGAAGGAAAAAACAAACTCAAGAACATCCAAGAGTGGCTTTGGATGAGAAAAGGATGGTATTCCTGCTCAAAGATATAAAGATCATTCAACAGTAGCTTTGAATAACGCTTTACTATGGATTGTGATATCCAACAGTAGCTTTGGATAAAAGGTGAGAAACAACATGTCCAACAGTAGCTTTGGACGGGGAGGAGCAAATACAAATCCAAGAGTAGCTTTGGACAGAGAGAAACAAAAAGGCATCCAATAGTTGCATTGGATGAAGAGAGACAATTATACATCCAGGAGTAGCTTTGGATGAAGAGGAACAAAAAGACATCCAATAGTAGCATTGGACGAAGAGGAACAAATACAAATCCAACAGTAGCTTTGGACAGAGACAAACTCGTTTTGGTAGATGCCCAGTAATTTGGGCTTTGATCTCGAGGTAAGATGTTGATAACAACGAAACCTTGAAAGAATGCAAATGAGTATGAATTTTGTTTTGATGCATGATATTGAATTTTCTATGCATGATATGTGAATGATCAATGTAATGCAATTGGTTATGACAACTGAGGTAGACTCTTTTGTGAGGGTAGATTGGGATTCTGATTCCTCAACACAAGAACACTACCAACATGGTTTCATCACACTGATGATCCTTTTGAGAAGGACTGATGAACTACTTGGGGATCACTGAAGGAGATTTCCCCTGGATGACTAATTGTTACCTGATCGTTGCTTCAGTTCTTGAAATAAATGTTGGGAACATTTGCCCCAGTATGAATCTTGAACAACAGGATCTTGAAGTAACGTGCCCCTGATAGGATCACTGATCAAGTCTCTTGACTGTTTGAACTTCCTTGAAAGATGAGTACTTGCAAATAAAATGTTCATTTAAAAATGGTAATTTTAATGCAATGCTCAAAGCATATTTTGAAATCAAAATCATCGTAGGAATGATATTATTGATGTAAAGCAAATGAATCAAAGGTCCAAACACAATTGTTTAGACATTCAAAGTGATGGGTAAAGAAAAAGGTATGGTAAAACAAACAAATTTGGAAAGATCTTTAGGAGTCAGGTTAACGCAACCTTGTTGTAGCATGCTTTTCAAAATAAACCTTGCTTCAATTAGGTCTTCTGAGGGTTGTAACGTGGCTTGGTTCACGGTTTTAGAAACAAAGAATATAGGCTCAAAGTATATTTGTACCCACCCCATTCTTCGTGATGATCTTCAATCCTACGCTCAATTAATTTAAATCATGCATTCAGGTTCCAAGAGACATTGGAATTGCACCTATGATAATGATGATGACTCGGAAGTCAAAAGAATTTTTGAAATGGCAGTCACTTCTTCCTTTTGATAGTCACTACTTTTTATTATTGTTCAAGGAACTTATTGACTTCTCTTTTTTGCTTTATATCCCTAACTTTTGCCTGAACTGTTTCTTTTTTAGGATTACAGTCAGCGGGATGCCCCAGTTTTTCCTAAGCCTCCTTTGTAGGTTTTGACTTAGCGGGCTCTTTTTTTGAATTTTTCATTGTTGGAAAGATAGTGACTGCCTTGGTAATGATTAATGATAACCATCTTGGTCACTTTGATCGAATCCCTTATCGAAAGGTGTACCTAATGATTCTCTTCAAATTGAATGCATAAACAAATTAACTGAGGACTACCCTACCCCAGGTTAAAATTGTGGGTTTTTTCGTTTAAAAAGAAACTACAACTTTGAAGGCTCAGAGGGGTTGACAAGGGATTAACTTCCTTATTTCTCCAGTGTTTGGGGATTGAAACAATGCCTGTACATCATCAGCAAAGTTTTATTTGAAAGCATACAATTCAACAACTTGGGTATTTCGTTGTCATCATCCTCCCTCCAATCTTTGCATAAAAAAAAAGAACAAGAGATATATTTTGTTTTTTGAAAGATAAAGCATAAAGAAACACACAATGGATGTAAATGGATTGATTCGAATATGCGACGCTCATTTCATTAAAATTAAACATTCAGAAACAAACAAAATTCAAATGCAGTACACGAGATAAAACAAGGAAATTGCAAACAAAAAAGAAACAAGGCCTAGTGACTAATCAGTGACGAGGAGGAGCTATCCTGTCTGAAACACTTGACTTCAGGAAAGTAGCTCGTCAATCTCAGTCTTCATCCACTTTTGTCATGCTCGGGCAACGAATTCTTGACAACACCGGGATTGATATACTCGAAAGAGAGAATCTTTGCATTGATCAACTCTCGAACTCTTGCCTTCATAGGGAAGCATCTTTCCAAATCATGATCGGCCGCACCTTGATGAAAAGGACAATGAAGATCAGATCTAAAACCTTCATGGAGAGGATTTCGAGAAGTAAAAGCTCTTGTTGTAATCAGCCCTTTTTGAACCAACACAGGATATAGCTCAGTGTAAGACATGGGAATGGGATCAAAGTGACTCCTATTACGATTTTGATTCTGGTTAGCAGCTTGATATTGAAGAGCTTCAATATTCATCATTAAAATTGGATCAGAGCGGTGAGGCCTCTTTTGTTGTTTCCTCAATGCTTTGTTCAGATCCTTGCCTTGCCACTGATTTCCTTGACTTTGTTGAGGGATAAACAAAGATTGTTGATCAGGAAGTTTTGAGAAGGAGGGTTGAGGAAGATCCATATGAGATGGGCCATAGGCTTCCACTTGAGCAACCACTGGATGATACTGCCTTTGGGCTATAGGAGCATGAACTTCGGGTGTAATGATCGGTGGAGAGATTTTCCCTCCTTTCAGTAAGACTTCCAGAATTCCCATGATATTATTCATCTGCTCCCTCAACTGGCTAACTTCCATTCTCAACAACTTTTGGTCTTGTTGAAGTTCTTCCATAGTCTTCGGATACATGCTTCTAGTCAATGTGTCGAGGAATCAGCTTGACGATTGATGGTGACTGAATGAAAGAGACAGTTGGAATGAGGTACAAGGACAACATGGATGTATGCATGATGTAAATGATATGTCATGCAATGTTGGATGCAAAGTATGGTAACAGGACAACCTATTGAGGAAGGCTCCTTAAGTTAGGACAGTACTAAGTTCTTTACCCAAAAATCCCCTCACAAGGTTAGCTCTAGAGTTTTTGGATATAACAGTTCCTAGAGGCATCCGAGCACGATCAAAATTTCATCATGCGGTAGGTGAACCATATTATAACGAATTTCATGAATATGCAACCTCTAGGCGAAGTTATTGTATCAATCATACAAGGAGTGCACCTTGGGGATCGATACATAACTTCTTCAAATGGAACGAGTTCTAAAGGTCCTTGGAGTTAGCGACGAAATCAGATTTCGGTCATGCGATGGGCGAACCATCTTATGACAAATCTCATGACTAAGTCTCCTCCAAGTGGGGTTTTCGTATTAGCCATTCAAGGTGTTCACCTTGGGGACTAGCACTACACAACCACCTCCTAACTTAAGTTTTTCTCTTGTTTTTCAAAAGCTCGGGTTGAGAGCTTCACTCAAATATCATTCCCATATCCACAAATGAATATATACAAAAATAATTAAAAATCGGTAAAGCAAGAGTAAAAGAAACATAAATAATACAAGAATAAATATAAAGAACATAAGCATAAAAAACACAAGAATAAACAAACAAAAGCAAACACTCAAACATAAAACAAACTAAACTAGGGTTGACTCTCTTTGGATAGTCCCCAGCAGAGTCGCCACTTTCTGTAGCGGTAAAAATGTGATTAGAGCGCAATCGCCCGCCCTAAGTAGAATAGAGTCGCCACCGAACTTTATTTATTCCAAAAGGAAAGGGAAAATATCGATAAAACCCACAGAGAAAAGAAATCGGATAAGATGGTCATCGCAACCAAATTAGGGTTCGGGATTCGGTTAAGCAAGGGGAAGGTATTAGCACCCCTCACCTCCACTGTACTCGATGGGACTCATTTAGTTAGTTTCGTGTTTGAGTGTTAGTGTTTTTGTTTGCGTTCTTTAGCTTATTGATCGAGAAAAGATGAAAGAAAGAACTTTTAGGGTTTTTTATTATTATGAAGAAAAAGAAAAGATTTTTTATTATTATGAAGAAAAAGAAAAGATTTTTTATTATTATGCTCGCCAAGATGTTTGTATCTTGTGCCTACGTATTCCCTAGTGCAATGGGAAAGTCAGAGCAATCGTAGTTCGGGCTAGGAACCACGAAAAGTTTGTTGGTTGGTTTTAGCGAGAGGTACTCGATCGCTTTCAAATGGAAATACTACGCGCACATGGATATGAGATCACTACAAGAATGGATAACTAAATCAAGAGTGAGACAAGATTTTAGCCATTATCGCATTCGAGTGGAAGATATTCGATCTTCACATGTGGAAGTATGTTCGCATTTGAAATTGAATAAGTGTCTCGTTTATGAAAAGAGTTTTAAAATGAAAAGGCCATAAGGAAAAGAGTTTGAATGAGATTGAGGTTGTTTTTTTAAAGGGACGTTTAGCAAAGGATTGAGCATAGGTGTTCACCTAGCGCGTCTTTACCCAAGGTATTCAACAGGAGCGAGCCCCATTGTCACTTGTTGTCCAAGTTAATTAATTTGTTTTGATTCAAAAGATCAAGGTATTCAAGAGGTGTTCACCCCTTGTCACTTAACCTTTTGGTTTGATTAAAGTGTTTTGATTCAAAAGATTAAGGTATTCAAGAGGTGTGCACTTCTTGTCACTCGATCTTTCGATTTGATTAATGGGTTTTGATTCAAAGGATCAAGGTATTCAAGAGGCGTTCACTTCTTGTCACTTGATCGCTTTGATTTGATTAAGGTATTTTGATTCAAAGGATCAAGGTATTCAAGAGGTGTTCACCCCTTGTCACTTAACCTTTTGGTTTGATTAAAGTGTTTTAGTTCAACAGATCAAGGTATTCAAGAGGTGTGCACTTCTTGTCACTCAATCTTTTGGTTTTATTAATATGTTTTGATTCAAAAGATCAAGGTATTCAAGAGGTGTGCACCCCTTGTCACTTAATCTCTTGGGTTGATTAATGTGTTTTTATTCAAAAGATCAAGGTATTCAAGAGGTGTTCACCCCTTGTCACTTGATCATTTTGATTTGATTAATGAAAGGTTTAAAAAAGGTGTTAATCCAAAAGAATCGAGGTATTCAAGAGGTGTACACTTCTTGTCACACGATCTTTAGGTTTAAGAAAAAGGTTTTTGAAAAGAAAACTCGACTTTGGATCGGGAAATTATTTTAAATGACTTGGCGTTGGACCAAAGTTTATTTGTTTGGATTGAAAGATTAATCTAATGTTTTTTAGTATTTTAAAAATAAGAAATAAAAAATCTATTCTAAAAAACATGTTTTTTTTTGTATTTTTATTTATAACAATAAAAGTAACAATTAAACAATAATTAAAATAAAACTAAAACAGTTAACAAAACCATAAAAAATATGAGCTAAAATATAAACATGGGGGTGCATGGAAATAAAAGAGGCACTGGGCCAGAATGTGCAAAAGCCCAAGATCAAATCAGCCAAGACAAACAAGGAAAAATAATGACAGAAGAAGGGTACGCGGATCCAGGGGTGGAGCATCAGTAAATTCGGATAGGGCCTAAAATTAGATTGGCCCAACAACAATTAAAAAAAACTCAAACCCTAAGAAGATAAGCCAAACTCTTCTGCCTTTTTTCAAACCATTCCTCTGTTCTCTTCATCACAAAACGACAACAACCAAACTCTCGATCTCTGTGTAGCAACCTGCCTTAAAAATTAGACTTTTAGAGTCGCCACCTATTCTGAAGGGCGAATAGGAAACCCTACGCAGTTAAGAGATTCAGGATAAGTTATTATAATCTGGTTGAGGGAAGGTGTTAGGCACCCTCAACCCTTTCCTATGGCTTTGAATCTAAGGTAACAGTTTATGACTAACAGTCAAGGTTAATAGCTAAGGAATTGAATAGGGGGAAATTGAGATTTTAGGGAGGGGGACTCGCCTTGGTTATCCAAGTGCCTACGTATCTCCTTATGGAGAATCAGAGTCAACGTAGTTCGCGCACAGGGTTGTACGCCTTAGAATTGATTATGGAGGTGTTTGAAGTTGTTTGATGTTGTTTGAAGTTGTTTTGTAATGCGAATGTTCGAAGGTATTTTGAATTACCTTATCGTAGTTGTGAACATCACAATGTTTGAAGGGATGAAAATCCGTAGCAAGGTGGTTTTAGTGTTTTTTAGATTTGGGCGTACAACCCTGATTTGATATGGCACCGTTAGATGCGATGATCAATAGATTTGATCAGTATAGCTAACGGATTAATGGGGCATTGCTGGTTACTCAGATCAATAGGTTCGATCGTCGCGGGCAGCAAATTAAATGTGTTTTAAATTTTATGCGATTAGAAAGCTTTATTCGGATATTTGATCAGTACGGCGTAGAGAGTCGACTAATTCGAAGACGGGATGAAATAGATATTCACCCGTCATTTATCCGTTAAAGAGGAATTAGAATTGATGTTTTTATTATTGGATTTTATTATTATTTTTTGTTGATTTTTTTAATATAATTTTCATGTAATGAACTAAACAACTAAATGTCTAATATATATTATAGAATAAATTAAGCTGATCCAATACAATTAAATGAATAAAACAACCTAAATAAATACATGAATTATCTACATTAATTTGTTAAAACAAAGAATAGAAATTAAATTGCCATATTAACTAATAATATGAGAAGACTAACCTAAACTAAACTAGGACCTTAACATAGTGATTAACAATGAGAAGAAATTCAAGATAAAAAAATACAATTACACCAACAGTGGCGCAGCCCCTTCTTTTACCGTCAAGCACCTCTTCATTATCCTTTCAAATTTTGTGTCATCCACTTACAGTGTGACACGTAGACTAACCATTTATAATAATAAAACAAAAGAATTAACAAAGCAAGAGTAATATAGAAATATGAGCAAAACAAAAGTGAAGAAAACATATTAGCACTCTTCTCTCCCTCATAGTCATCGTTCCCTTCTAAATTTCAATCAACCAGGAATTTCAAAACCAAAACACAAAGAATAATCCACAGCAAAACTTATAAAGATTCAAACAGTAAAATTGTTACCAGAGCAAGCGTTTGTGGCGGTGTTCGTTGGAGAAAGGGGCGGTGATCGGAGGTGGAGATCCGCCGCCAGTCTCGTTGGTGCGGTATCAGAGCGGAGATCGCAGGGAGGATGGCGATTCGCGATGAGTTTCGGTGGTTATGCTGTTGTCGTCGTGTTGCGGAATGACGCGCCATGACGAGTTGATCCGCCGATGAAGAGCTGGAGCGTTTTTCGCAACCGTTAATCTGCGATGAATTTGTGTATGCGATGAAGATGATGGTGGTTCCTAACAGATCTGTTTTTGTTGATATTGTTCGCCGAAGATTTAGAGTTGTTATTATGAGGGTGTTGCGTTACGGTATTGGTGTTGCAAACGAATCACCACGTGAGATTGTATTGTTGTCACTTGATCTTTGGTAATGGTGGTTTGATCTGCTTTTGGTCCTTGCGTGAGGGATTCGGTGAATATTGATTTGGGATATGGTTTTTTACTGCAACCGAAAGCGAGCAATATTTGGCCTTTTGACTCAATAAGCATAAGGGTTATTCTTGCATGACTTGTGCTCTTATGATCATGAGAAACAACACTTGAGGACCAATTTTTTTCTTGGTGGTTTTCTGTGTGTGCGGAACCTATACAAGAGTTAGCTTGATAAAAAAAAAAAACTTGCATGTTTTTTTTTGGTCCCCTGGTGTTTTGTACGTGTTGGTTCTAGAATAGGGTTAGTGGATGGAGTTGGCCTCCTCTTGTGTACAAAAAAAATGGTTTATTTATACTAGTCAAATTAGGTCTTTCTACACCTAATGGGCCTATTGTCCAATTAATTTAGTAATTATAAAAAACTATGAAAATCTTAATTATAATAATATTTGAACTAATACTAATATTAATAATCCTAATAATATACAGTTAGTAAAACCTAATTAAAATAATAAATATAATCAATCTCAACACTAATCCTACTAATATTAACAATAATAAAAATTAGTAATGTTAAATGCTAATAGTTAGTCATGATAAAATAATAATAATCGAAATAAATATTATTAAAAACCCCAAAATACCCCCAAACAATGATAAAACCTTTGTAATAGTCGGACCCAACGTTCGGGTCCTAAACATCTGTTACTTACGCCCTTGTGTTAACTCAACCTGATTTATAAGAGATCGGGTTTGACAATAGAAATGTCGAACCCCATGACTCTTCATTTTGAACCTTGATGGACTAACGGACGTAGATTTGATCAGGCAAATTTTGGGGTATGACAGCTGCCCCTGTTCAATCTTCTTAAACCTGAAGAGTCAGATAGGCACGTCTGCCTATCGTAATCTAAAGGTAGAAGATGATTGAACACTGAAATGCCCTGAAATTTGCATTTGTCGGGAAAAAGTTCTATGGGAGATGGGCTTAGAGATGCCACCCAAGATGAGCACCATTTTTCTGAATGTGAAGCAAATGCTTTTTTCGAAAGGAACCGGGTGCTTTGGTCTTAGCATGGCCTAAAGAGGCAACCTGAATTTTATGCGATGTTATGATGCATGCGATGCATGATGGAGTGAGCTTCTCAAAATAAATGAGAGCGGTGTATGTATATGCCATATGTATGAATGAGGTATGTTAGTTGAATGATGCATGATTGTTAATTAAAGCATGTTAGTAGCTCTGACAAGAAAGATAACACCTTCGATTGTTATTGATGATGTTTTGGAGAAGATCACTGCCGAGGGACTAACATGATAAACCCAATTGAGAAACTTTTGTAAACCCCTTTGTAAACTCCTTTGTTGTAAAATTCTTTGTGAAACTCCGTTTGCCTGGAAAAGCTCCTAGAAAGGATGGAATACGTCTTAAAGAAGACTGCCTGGAAAGGCTCCTGAAGAGGATGGAATATTCATTTGATTGTAGAATGACCACTATGTGATTGAAATGTATTGATAACTCCGTGTAGAAAATCCTGATATGGGAAAATAAATCCCTGCACCAATAGGATCCTTTGCGAGGGTTATCGCAAACTCACCTGCACCATTAGGATCATTTGCGATGGTTATCGCAAACTTACCTGCACCATTTGGATCGTTTGCCCTAGCTCGGAAAAATTTCACCGGGAAACATCAATCAGGTGGTTGGAAAGAATATCTTAGTAAGGTTACTGGCATCGGTAAGGTTAGCGGAAAACATCAATCAAGTGATTGAAAAGAACATCTCAGCAAGGTTACTGGCATTTGTAAGGTTACTGGAAAACATCAATCAGGTGATTGGAAAGAACATCTCAGTAAGGTTACTGGCATCGATTAGGTTACCGGAAAACATCAATCAGGTGATTGGAAAGAACATCTCAGTAAGGTTACTGGCATCGGTAAGGTTACCGGAAACAGGTGGACGATATGCATTTAGCACCAGAGTTTTGAATTGGATGTTTTGATGTATGAGATAATGCTTATGCTCATGCATATGTTGATTAATGTAATGAGTGGAACGAAGCAATGTCTTCTCTAAGACTGCCTGAAAAGGTCTCCGGAATGGATGTGAAAATTTGTCTTGAAAAAGACCACCTGAAAAGATTCTTAGGATAGAATGAGGAATGTCTTTAGAGACTACTACCTGAAGAGGCTGAAAGATGTCTTTAAGAAGGACTACCTAAAAAGGTTCTTAGTAAGGAATGATGAATGTCTTTAAAGACGGCTCCCTGAAAAGGCTGAAAGATGTCTTTAAGAAGGACTACCTAAAAAGGTTCTTAGCAAGGAATGATTAATGTCTTTAAAGACGGCTCCCTGAAAAGGCTGAAAGATGTCTTTAAGAAGGACTACCTAAAAAGGTTCTTAGCAAGGAATGATTAATGTCTTTAAAGACGGCTCCCTGAAAAGGCTGAAAGATGTCTTTAAGAAGGACTACCTAAAAAGGTTCTTAGCAAGGAATGATTAATGTCTTAGAAAAGACCACCCTGAAAGGTTCGTAGAATGTCTTAAAGAAGACCACCCGAAGAGGTTCCTGAAAAGGATGACAAATTGCCTTACAGAAGGCTACCTAAAAAGGTACTTAGAAAAGGAATGTCCTGAAGAAGACTACCTGAAGAGGTTCCTAGAAAGGATCGTGAGATTTATCTTAAAGAAGAATACCTGAAGAGGTTCCTAGAAAGGATGACAATTCGTCTTAAAGAAGACTACCTAGAGAGGTTCTTAGAAAAGGAATGTCTTAAAGAAGACTACTTGAAAAGATTCTTAAAAGATAATATCTTAAAGAAGACTACCTGAAAAGTTTTTTTTAGAAAAATAATGTCTTAAAGAAGACTACTTGGAAAGGTTGAAAGATGTCTTAAAGAAGACTACCTGAAAAGGTTCTTGAAAATGGCGATGATTGTCTTAGAGAAGACTACCTAGAAAGGTTTTTTTGAAAAGAATGTCTTGAAAAAGACTACCTGAGGAGATTCCCGAAAAGGATGACAATTCGTCTTGAATAAGACTGCTTGAGGAAACTCCTAGAAAGGATCGTGAGATCTGTCTTAAAGAAGACTACTTAAAAAGTTACGGTGTAATGTATCAACCAATGTATGTAATGCATGATATGTATTTGCATGATACTCCAATGATAGGTTGTTGATAACCTAAGCGTATATAGCTCGCTGGAGTTGCAGGGTTGTTGGATGCTAGCGCGATTCCCCAATACCTATTTTTTGAACTTTGAAGATCATAGTTAGGAGAAAGATTTGTTTGATGTTTAGATTGGAGGGTGTGCCCTTGATCTTCAGGATATGGAGGACTATCCATAGTGTTATCTCCTTTTGAATTTGAATTTTTCCCATGTTTGACATGCCCCCTGTTTTTTATTGCTTCGAGGTGTGCCCCAGGTCGACTGAACCTTAGGATGAATGCCCCTAGTTAATAGGATACTTGGTTGTATGCCCCTGCTTAGGAAAACCCTCTGGACGTGGTTTCCTCATTCAAGGGTCTTTATCAGAAATGATCACCCTTGGTTAACCAATTTCGAGATTTCTTTGATGCTAAGTGTGTATTCGTAGATGACGTTGTACCCTTTGAGAAAGTAACTCTGATGCAATGCATATGCAAGTTTTGAAATCGAAGTCCGTTATGAATTAGGACTGGGAGATTAGAAATGAATGCTTGAAAAAGCGTAGTGGTTAGAAATAGTTTTAACAAACCTAGGAGTCAGTATAACAAATCCCGTGTAATATGCTTTCGTGGTTAACCTTGCCTCAATTAGGACTTTTAAATGTTGTAACTTGGCCTGGTTCATGTTTTAAAAAACAATGGATATAAGGCTCAAAATTTTATTTAACCCATCCCTTTCTCCTTGATGTTCTCCAGATCCTAAAGTTCGTCTAATCCAATGGATATGCTTTGTTTGTAAGCGAATCGTTTCAGTTCTAATGTTGGGCAGAAGCCTTAGTAGAAATCCAAGCACTGAAAAAAATGTTGTAAAAATCCAAGCATTGAAGTGAAGCTTTGAGGATTTTAGCAGTCACAAGTTTATCCTTTGTTTTTTCCGCCTTTGTTTTTATCCCTTATTTTTGCATGAACCAATCCCTTAGAATTTGGTCCATCGGGATGCCCTAAATTTTGCCTAAGTCATTTTTGCTTTCTTTTATGAAATTTTCTGTTTTGACTTAGCGGGCGTTTTTTCTCCTTTTTCTTTTGAATACTCCTTTTGAGATTCAATCCTTGGATATTGAATGTTGTGACTGTCGTGGTAATTTTGATTTGTAAGCTTCGACTTCGATACGTCCTCAATCTTGAATGATGGATTGAGGAAGAAATATGTTGTAAATTTTATCACCATTGCTTCCTCAATATTGGATGAATGCGAGGATGCTTGAACCTTTGCTTGATCCTTATGCTTGAACCTTTGCTTGGTCCTTATGCTTGAACCTTTGCTTGGATTGACTGATTCTCTTGACAACCAAAATACACCATTGAATTAATCGAAATCTACCCTGCCCCTGGTTAAAATCAAGGTTTATTTGAAAAGTAAAACAAACTCCAACTCCTGGCTCGAGGGGGTAACGAGGGATTAACATCCTTATATCTCCACTGTTTGGGAATTGAAACAATGCCTGTACATCCTCGGCTCGGTCTTACCTTGAAAGCATATGTTTAGCTGGACTTTGTTATTTGTATTCGTCATTCTCCTTTGTGTTTGTTAATATTCCTAAAAATAGAAGTGTGCGACTAGAAAGTCGTAGTAGTGAGCGAATGAATCGACTCCAAAACCTGCATGGTCATCCCATTAGAATTGTTAATCCGAAGGTACAACTTTTATCTTGAGTGGCACTTAGCGATCGTAGAGGTTGAAATTTTGAGCGTGGCAAAACCTATTGATACTAGGGGTAATCTCCTTTGTAAATCCGTTGACCTCGTTTTTCTTCTTAGCTCTTTAGACTTGTAGAAGTAAGGGCGACCTCGAATTCTCCTTGGGCACGTAAAACCTCTAGGGAATAAATTGTTAGCGGTGGGTTTTCGTCATATCGGAACTTCATGAGTTTCCTTTGACTGAACCTCTTTTGCTTTTCCTAAGGATAGTATCACACTATTGCAACCTTCAGGGTTTGTAGATTGATAAAGATAGCCTATAACCCTTTTGCCCCTTGGCGTGGAATTAACATACGCTGCCTTTCCTCCATCGTAGTTATGCATTTTTGTTCAGGATTTTGCCCCAGTTGGACTAATCCTTGCCTTCAGGTCATCGTAGAGCATCCTTGTAAGTTTGATATGTTCTAAGATGAACCCCTTTATGACTAGATACATCTTGAGTGCATCTATGAGGGAACTCTTTGTTGAACTAATCCTTGCTCGATGATAACCCCTGTTGTATTTTCAATCCTGTTATGACAAGGCATGGACATGCGGCTGGCACAGTGAAAGACATCTCCTTAAAGAAGTCTTTACAATTTATTTAATCATCAATTAAATATTTCTAACCTATTTTGGTCATTTTGGATTAAGCATTATTTATATTTTATTTAGATAATTATTATTATTTTATTATTACTAATTTAAAAAATATCAAATTGGGTTTTTGGATATGGGTTATTTCCTCTTATAGATTTTAACCTAATTCTCTAACTCTATAAAAGGAGTCTTGGCAACCCTGAAAGGGGGACCTTCTGTGACTTTCACGTACAATTCACAAAAACACATTTTGTTATTTTCTATGCTTTTTCTCTTCTCCCTTTGAGGGTTTGTCATGAACATTCCTAATCCGCCGTTGACAACGACCGACAAACCCTTTCCCCTTTTAAAATCCCTCAACTCAAACTCAAACAAACTTTTGGCCGATGATTACTATGAGGCCTCCCAAAAAAAAGGTTTTTTTTGGCCATTGTTGTCTGACAATGGCCTATTTTCACGATACATGGCTTTTGGCCTTTGGTCATTGTTGTGATCTGACAATGACTTTGTCCCTTGGGTTTAACTTTTTGGCCAATGATTAAACCTTTTGGTATGAGGCCGCTCTTTTATTAAAAAGGGTATTTTGTATTGTCTATATATTTTACAAACCTTTGATTTTTTTTTTCCATTTTTTGCCAATTGGGCTCTTTTTTTTAGGCCAATGATGATGCATTGAGGCCTATTAATTTTATTACAATTTTGTTTATATGCCTTTTAGTATTCGGCTATTGTTGTCTCAATAGACAATGGTTTTATCAAGACTGAGATTTACCCTTTTGAGCAAAGGCTAACCTTTTTAAATTTATTAGTGAACAATTGTCAAACCTTTTTTTATAAAACCTAAACCTAAAGATTAAATGGGTCCCCTTGAATACAAGGGAGACAAAGGGTGCCTAACACCTTCCCTTTGCCTAATTTACATACTTACCCAAATCTTGCAGGTTGCTATGGCTGGCGACTCTGCTGGGGACTAGTGATAACAAAACTGTAAATTATTATGCTCCTTTAGGTTTTGACAGGGTTTAGGTTTTGGCGAATCAAATAGGATTTGGCGAATTATTTTTAGGGTTTGGCTAATTTGCCAAAACTAGGGTTGTGAATTAGGATTTGGGTTTTTTCTCTTTATTTAAATATTTAATTTAATTTATTTATTTTATTTATTTATGGTTTTATTTACAGTAATTATCTTTTACAGTAATTTTTAAATGTTTATTTAATTATTACCTGTTTTACTGTATTTTCTGGGATATATATATATATATTGCTGTTAAGCATAAGCGTGGGAATTATAATAATGACCAGAGGGGAATTACATCGCCTACGAGTCTTATTATAATTCCACTCAGAGTGGGTTGAATATCCGGAAAGGTCTGATACGAGGCTTGACCTTGTTGAGGGCTGGACTTGGTATTTGGCTGATCTCTCTGGGAACCTACCCCTAAAACTCGAACCTCATGGATAAATGAGTTGTTCTAAAATCCAAAGAGACAAAAAGTCTCGGCGGCTACGAACGATCCCATGAGACCTTCTAGAACATACCAATGGGAAGGGTAGGCACCCTAAGCCGTTACGTCGGACCTATGAACCTAGGGCTTATGTGTTTACGTGCTTATTATATATGTGCAATTTATATACTGCGAATGCCTTGCATTTTTATTTTTGCAGGTATTGCTACGCGTCCCCTGGCCCGCAGGGACCCTATTTTTAAGACCATATCCTTCCAACGAAGGACACTTCCACTTATGCACGTTGATTGGCCTCTCGATGGCCATGAGACTTAGTGACTGTCTTGAACGGTCACCCCGTGCCTCCAACTACGTATCCCCTAGCCTGTGGGGATTCTAAAAAAAAATCACATCCTTTGTTCGAAGGACAACTCCATTAGCATGCGCTCGATTGGCCTCTCGATGGCTATGAGATCTAGTGACTGTCTTGAACGGTCACTCCATGTCTGTTTCCGCGCACCCTCTAACTTGTAGGGTTTGGATTTCCATCTATACATCTTTCATCCCTAGCCTGCAGGGATTTCACTTCGTCCTTATTGTCCTTAGATAGGTTGTGTTCCGCATAGAGAACCTTCCCACGAGGGACAACTCTATAGGTACACGTTGATTGGCCTCTCGATGGCCATGAGATTTGGTGACTGTCTTGAACGGTCACCAGCCGCTACCTTCTACACACTCCATAATATAAAGGATTCCCATTGGCTTGTCATAACATCTATCTTGCAAGGATTTCACTAGGGTCTAATGTCGCCCCTAAGGCTATCCCTAGGATTACATGTCACCCGTCTGCCTTGCATACAAGGAGTTATGATACGAGGAGTCTTTCGCATACGCATGCATTTGCATTTCCATGCAATCATACATTTACATTCGCATCTTCGTCCGCATCCACGCTTACCGTGCTAGTCGATTTCCCGAGACCCGCACAGAAGACAGTCAAAGGATCGTAGACTATGGAGAAAGGAGGATAAATCATTGGGATTGAGCCTAAAAAAAAAGGAGATGTTTTTCACTGTGCCAGCCGCATGTCCATGCCTTGTCATAACAGGATTGAAAATACAACAGGGGTTATCATCGCGCAAGGATTAGTTCAACAAAGAGTTCCCTCATAGATGCACTCAAGATGTATCTAGTCATAAAGGGGTTCATCTTAGAACATACCAAGCTTTCAAGGACGCTCTACGATAACCTGGGGGCAAGGATTAGTCCAACTGGGGCAAAATCCTGAACAAAGATGCGTAAATACGATGGAGAGAAGGCGACGTGTGTTAACTCCACACCAAGGGGCAAAAGGGTCATAGGCGTTCTCTCTATCAATTTACAAACGCTGAAGGTTGCAAATAGTTTGACATGTCCAAGGAGAATTCGAGATTACCCTCACTTCTACAAGTTCATTAACTAAGGAGTAAAACAAGGTCGATGGATCTACAAAGGAGGTTGTCCCCAGGATCAACAGGTGTTTACCATGCTCAGAATTTCAACCCCTACGATCGCTAAGTGTTTCTCAGGATAAAAATTGTATCTTCGGATTAGCAATTCTAATGGGATGACCATGCAGGTTTTGGAATCAATTCATTCGCTTCATTCGCGCACTTCTATTTTGAATTTCAAATTTAGGAATATTAACAAACACAAAGGAGAATGACGAATACAAATAACAAAGTCCAGCTAAACATATGCTTTCAAGGTAAGACCGAGCCGAGGATGTACAGGCATTGTTTCAATTCCCAAACAGTGGAGATATAAGGATGTTAATCCCTCGTTACCCCCTCGAGCCAGGAGTTGGAGTTTGTTTTACTTTTCAAATAAACCTTGATTTTAACCAGGGGCAGGGTAGATTTCGATTAATTCAATGGTGTATTTTGGTTGTCAAGAGAATCAGTCAATCCAAGCAAAGGTTCAAGCATAAGGACCAAGCAAAGGTTCAAGCATAAGGATCAAGCAAAGGTTCAAGCATCCTCGCATTCATCCAATATTGAGGAAGCAATGGTGATAAAATTTACAACATATTTCTTCCTCAATCCATCATTCAAGATTGAGGACGTATCGAAGTCGAAGCTTACAAATCAAAATTACCACGACAGTCACAACATTCAATATCCAAGGATTGAATCTCAAAAGGAGTATTCAAAAGAAAAAGGAGAAAAACGCCCGCTAAGTCAAAACAGAAAATTTCATAAAAGAAAGCAAAAATGACTTAGGCAAAATTTAGGGCATCCCGATGGACCAAATTCTAAGGGATTGGTTCATGCAAAAATAAGGGATAAAAACAAAGGCGAAAAAAACAAAGGATAAACTTGTGACTGCTAAAATCCTCAAAACTTCACTTCAATGCTTGGATTTTTACAACATTTTTTTCAGTGCTTGGATTTCTACTAAGGCTTCTGCCCAACATTAGAACTGAAACGATTCGCTTACAAACAAAGCATATCCATTGGATTAGACGAACTTTAGGATCTGGAGAACATCAAGGAGAAAGGGATGGGTTAAATAAAATTTTGAGCCTTATATCCATTGTTTTTTAAAACATGAACCAGGCCAAGTTACAACATTTAAAAGTCCTAATTGAGGCAAGGTTAACCACGAAAGCATATTACGCGGGATTTGTTATACTGACTCCTAGGTTTGTTAAAACTATTTCTAACCACTACGCTTTTTCAAGCATTCATTTCTAATCTCCCAGTCCTAATTCATAACGGACTTCGATTTCAAAACTTGCATATGCATTGCATCAGAGTTACTTTCTCAAAGGGTACAACGTCATCTACGAATACACACTTAGCATCAAAGAAATCTCGAAATTGGTTAACCAAGGGTGATCATTTCTGATAAAGACCCTTGAATGAGGAAACCACGTCCAGAGGGTTTTCCTAAGCAGGGGCATACAACCAAGTATCCTATTAACTAGGGGCATTCATCCTAAGGTTCAGTCGACCTGGGGCACACCTCGAAGCAATAAAAAACAGGGGGCATGTCAAACATGGGAAAAATTCAAATTCAAAAGGAGAGAACACTATGGATAGTCCTCCATATCCTGGAGATCAAGGGCATACACTTCAATTCAAACGTCGAAGCATATGACGAAGTTATTTCCCGGGGCACTTCCCTCATAACTTGGAAATCACAGGCACCCTTTTCCACTAAACATTGGGGCATTGGATATCAAATCCATAAGGTAAACAATTCAAAAGGTGTGGAGAACCTCCAAAAGTTAAAGGTGTGGAGAACCTCGAAAAGGTTAAAGATGCGAATTGCAAAAGGCGAAAGGCATGGAGAAGTTCAAAATTCAAAAGCATGGAGTAATTCAAAGGGTCAAACTGGGGCAAGGCGCACAACAAAAGAAAAAGGTGTTCCCACACTTTACAAATCTTTCTCCTAACTACGATCTTCAAAAACAGGTATCGGGGAATCGCGCTAGCATCACACCCCACCTTATCAAACAAACCTGCAACTCCGGCGAGCTATATACGCTTAGGTTATCAACAACCTATCATCGGAGTATCATGCAAATACATACAAATACATACATTACATACGTTACATACATTGGTCGATACATTACACCATACCAGGTAGTCTTCTTTAAGACAAACCTTACGATCCTTTCTAGGAACCTTTTTCAGGCAGTCTTCTTTAAGACAAATCTCACGATCCTTTCTAGGAACATTTCTAGGTAGTCTTCTTTAAGACGATCATCATCATTTCCAAGAACCTTTTCAGGCAGTCTTCTTCAAGACATTTCTTTTTCTATGTACCTTTTCAGGTAGTCTTCTTCAAGACATTCCTTTTTCTAAGTTCCTTTTCAGGTAGTCTTCTTTAAGACATTCCCTTTTCCAAGAACCTTTTCAGGTAGTCTTCTTCAAGACATTCTTTTTTCTAAGTACCTTTTCAGGTAGTCTTCTTCAAGACATTCCTTTTTCTAAGTTCCTTTTCAGGTAGTCTTCTTCAAGACATTCCCTTTTCCAAGAACCTTTTCAGGTAGTCTTCTTCAAGACATTCTTTTTTCTAAGTACCTTTTCAGGTAGTCTTCTTCAAGACATTCCTTTTTCTAAGTTCCTTTTCAGGTAGTCTTCTTCAAGACATTCCCTTTTACAAGAACCTTTTCAGGTAGTCTTCTTCAAGACATTCTTTTTTCTAAGTACCTTTTCAGGTAGTCTTCTTCAAGACATTCCTTTTTCTAAGTTCCTTTTCAGGTAGTCTTCTTCAAGACATTCCCTTTTCTAAGTTCCTTTTCAGGTAGTCTTCTTCAAGACATTCCTTTTCTAAGTTCCTTTTCAGGTAGTCTTCTTCAAGAAATTTCCCTTTTCTAAGTTCCTTTTCAGGTAGTCTTCTTCAAGACATTCCCTTTTCTAAGTTCCTTTTCAGGTAGTCTTCTTCAAGACATTCCTTTTCTAAGTTCCTTTTCAGGTAGTCTTCTTCAAGAAATTTCCCTTTTCTAAGTTCCTTTTCAGGTAGTCTTCTTCAAGACATTCCTTTTCTAAGTACCTTTTGAGGTAGTCTTCTTCGAGACATTCTTATTCTAAGTACCTTTTCAGGTAGTCTTTTTCAAAACAATTTGGCATCCTTTTCAGGAATCTCTTTAGGTAGTCTTCTTTAAGACATTCTACGAACCTTTCTAGGTGGTCTTTTATAAGACAGTCACTGTCCTCTCCAAGAACCTTTTTAGGTAGTCTTTGTAAGACATTTTCGGCCTTTCCAGGTGGTCTTCTTCAAGGCAAATTTCTATCTATTCTAAGAACCTTTCCAGGTAGCCTTCTTTAAGGCAAATTGCTATCATTGCTAAAAAACCTTTTCAGTAATCTTCTTTAAGACAAATACTCTCATCTATTCCGGAGACCTTTTCAGGTAGTCTTATTTAATAATCAATTAGGTAGTCCTAAAAATTTAGCTTTTAGAGTCGCCACCTATTCTGAAGGGTGAATAGGAAACCCTACGCAGTATTAAGATCTGGGTAAGTTATTATAATCAGGTTGAGGGAAGGTGTTAGGCACCCTCAACCCTTTCCTATTGGCTTTGAATCTAAGGTAAAGTTTTATGGCTAAAATATTGAGGTTTAATAACTAAAGAATTGAATAGGGGGAAAATTGAGATTTTAGGGAGGGGGACTCGCCTTGGTTATCCAAGTGCCTACGTATCTCCTTAGGGAGAATCAGAGTCAACGTAGTTCGGGCACAGGATTGTACGCCTTTGAATTTGAATTGATATGGTTTGGAGGCTTTTTGAATGGCCTATCGTAGTTTTGAGTAAGGATGAAAATCCGTAGTTTGATTTGAAGTGTTTTGAATGTCTTTTAGATTCGGGCGTACAACCCTGATTTGATATGGCACCGCTAGATGCGATGATCAATAGATTTGATCAGTATAACTAACGGATTAAGGGGCATTGCTGGTTACTCAGATCGATAGATTGATCGTCGCGGGCAGCAAATTGATTGTGTTTTAAATTGTATATTTTATTGCTTTATTCAGATATTTGATCAGTACGACATAGAGAGTCGACTAATTCGAAGACAGGATGAAATAGATATTCATCCGCCGTTTATCCGTTAAAGGGGAAGTTAGAATTTATTGTTTTTTATTATTTTTATCTCTCGTCTAGTGCGACTAATAGATTTAGTCGGGTCGAGGAGAGAATTAATCGAAGGTTAATATTTCGCCCCATGGGCAATGGGATCGGTCAAATCCTAATATTTTGGTTACACACTCCTAGGATTTTTTTTTATGATTTAATATTAATTAAAATTAATCAATTAAGTCGAATAATCGACATAATCGAATAATCGGGGGAAAATGTTATACTCCTAATCCTAATCCTAATTTGATTTTTCTAATCCTAATTTAAAAATTAAATTATACCAATATTAATATTTTCTACAATCAAACAATCATATAAATGATATCTAAATAATATAAATAAAAAAACCTGGACCGGATCATGTGTGTATGGCTTTTGAAGATCCATGGTGCTCCTTCAGCCCCTGTACGTTAGATCTGGATCATTGGAGATCCTGTGGTAGGTAGCGAGGGCATATGGTGAGCCACATGCACACCAGAATATGTGGAAACTTAGGCCACAAATGAAATAAAAATGAAGTATCCCCAGCCAGGGATCGAACTGGTGTGATGAGATCCACCACCTTTTGCACTTGCCACTTGATCTATGCGTTTTTGTTGTCAAGGTAATAGCCCAGTAAAATAAAATATGAAACATTAACCAATTGGAAGAATCAAACTCAGTCAACATGTGGGGCCCTTGGTTTCGTGTGTAACCAATGAAAAGGAGTGAGAGAATGTTGAAAGATTGACCGGCCAGGAAGGGGACGACACGTGTGGAGAGAGAGTATGAAGCTTTTGACTGACGAATAGGATTCGTTAACCGTGCCACGCTAGCAAGTCCCCCCACCCTGAAAACCCTACCGCCGCCGGAACAGTAAAAACCACCTTCTTCTCCGATTGCTTCACGAGATCACCTGCAAAAATAACATAAATAAACGCCAGAGGAGGACCCTACCCACCTATTTTGAGGGCTGCGAGTCCGATTATGGTGGCCGTTTGGCCTAAAAAGGCTTAGAAAGTCTGATACGATGCTTCTCCGTTTTGAAGCTCCTTCAATGGCTTTTCGTGATCCAGGCCCCCATACTTACATGCTTCGCGTCCAACCGGTTCCAATTAAGTTCCTGAACACAAATATGGGCAAAGAAAAGGTTTAGCAACGTACGAACAAGCAAAATCGAGTTTTGAAGAAACTAACTCCGGTGAAGATGGACTGAATGCTTCCGGCACGTTGTAGACTCGAGCAGCAATTGGGATCAGTTCCTGGGAACTTCAAAAGAGTGGATGGATACTCAGAATCCATCGAAATCCCATGTAACCTTCTTTATGTTGTGCCCTAGTTTGTTAGAATTTTTTGGAAACTCAAACCCTAACCCTTGAAGCTATTTTTCGTCCCCCTCTCATTCTCAATATTTTTAGAATATATACCATCCCCTTAGGGTTTCTTTTGGGCTTGGTTCTCACTTATCAAGAGAAAAGAAAATTTGATTAAAATAACATGGTTTTTTTCCTTTATTTTTCCTCTAATATTTCCCTACCATCAACCCAAACGAATTTTAATGATATTATGATCATGACTTGCTTGAAAAATAATCCTTGTGCATCCTTTAAAATATCTCCATCATTTTATCTAATTTAAATTGAATTTAATTGACTAAAATTCAATATAAAAGAAGATAAAAATAATAGAGAATGGAAGAATAAAATTGGAGGTCTTTATATGTGCCATGGAGGTGTTTGAAGTGAAAATCTTAGGCCCATTAGTCAAGAAATTCAAAATTCTCCATTTAGGGTTTTTATGTATTTCTCGAGATTTTGCCAACTTTTGCGCCTCGTATCTCCTTCAATTTTTGCCATATAACCATGTTCCAGGTCTTTTTAGAAAGCCTGGTGAGTCGTTTAAAACCTCCTTTTGGTTTCACCTCGATTGGATCTTCTACGCTCAAGTTATGAGCTTTGACCTAAAATGTATTTCTTGTTGACCTTTTTTTTTTGGAGGGCCTGTAATCTCTTGTGCCCTTCAGATGAAATGAGACGGGCAAATTTTGGGGTATGACAGCTGCCCCTGTTCAATCTTCTTAAACCTGAAGAGTTAGATAGGCACATCTGCCTATCGTAGTCTAAAGGTAGAAGATGATTGGACACTGAAATGCCCTGAAATTTGCATAGGAAGAAATTCCGTAGGAGATGGGCTTACAGATGCCACCCATGGTAAATACCCCTCTTTTTTAGAATGTGCAGCCAATGCCTTTCGGGAGGAACCGGGTGCTTTGATTGTAGCATGGCCTAAAAAAGGCAACCTGAATTCTATACAATGTTATGATGCATGCGATGCTTGATGCAATGAGCTTCTCAAAATAAATGAGAGCCATGTATGTATATGCACTATGTATGAATGAGGTATGTTAGTTGAATGATGCATGACTATTAGCTATGTTAGTTGAAGTATGTTAGTAATTCTGAAAAGAAAGATAAAACCTTTGCGTGTTATCGATGATGTTTTGAAAGATATCACTGTCGAGGGACTAACGTGATAAGAAACCCAATTGAGAAATCCTTTTGTAGATCCTTGTTGTAAAATCCTTTGTAAAACCCTGTTTGTCTGGAAAAGCTCCTAGAAGGGCTGGAGTACGTCTTAAAGAAAACTGCCTGGAAAGGCTCCTGAAAAGGATGGAATATGTCCTAAAGAAGACTGCCTGGAAAGGTTCCTGCACCATTAGGATCATTTGCGAGGGTTATCGCAAACTCACCTGCACCATGAGGATCATTTGCAAGGGTTATCGCAAACTCACCTGCACCAATAGGATCATTTGCGAGGATTATCGCAAACTCACCTGCACCATTAGGATCATTTGCGAGGGTTATCGCAAACTCACATGCACCAATTAGGATCATTTGTGAGGGTTATCTGTGGACCTCCGTTTTTCGGGCCATACCTCTGAGCGGGAGAGATACGTGAACTGACTCTTTTTTATCGCTTATGCTTTCGCATTTTTGAAAATTCACAGAGTCGCCACCGACCTTTTATTTTATCCAATTAAGGAAAGGTTTATAAAAGAAACAGAAAAAGACCTTTAAGAAATTCTGGGTAAGGGGGTAGGTTATACAAAGGGAAGGTGTTAGCACCCTTTATATCCATGGTTATCCATGGGCTCTTAAGTTTGCTTAGCTCACTTGTTTTTCGATCACTTTTCAATTGCTTTAGAATGCTCATATGTGGTTTCAAATACCTTTGTAAATTGAATTTGTAATGATCCTTGTGCGGATGTATACAAAATGTTTGTTTATCTTTCGAAAGATGTTTTGAAAAGAACGTTAACTTTGTAATGATCCGTGTTTGGATGTATACAAAATATTGTCTTTTTGGAAAGTTTTGTTTTGAAAAACAACAGTGTATGAGAATTTTGTTTGTTTTGATTTGAGCAAGCAAACTAGGAGGTCTACCCTGAGTTGTAAGGTCTTTATCCTATTTCCTTTAAAAATCTATCCTTCCACCGGATACAAACAAAAGGTTCGATTTTGTACTCGAAACAGTAGAATTTTGACTTTGATTTTGAAAAGAATGAGAAGGGATTACCTTAAGAGGTGCAAGTGTGATTGTGATTGGATTCAGATATTTTATCTTTGAAGTTAGTGATCTAACGGTTCAATTTTATCTTTGACATACACGCAGTTTATATTTGCTGGAAATTAAAATGCGGAAATGTAAAGTGCGGAAAGTAAATCTACGCTATTACATCGATTGTGCAGGAAATGTAAACTAAGCCTATTTACATGATTTTGACATCCTATACATTTATCTAGGAATTTAAATTGCAAGAAAAATAAAAGACATATTTTTGGATTTTTTTATGATTGCTTTTAATTATAATTAATGCATGATTAATTAAATTAAAATGAAGAAAAAAAGATGAAAATAGATTTAAACCTAGAAATTAAGTTTAAAATATGTACAAAATATTTGTCAATTAATTTTAAAACAAAACTAATTTTTTTGGAATTTTTGAAATTGATTTGAAATTGATTAAGCTAATTAATACATAATTATACAAATAATTATACAAATAATTAAAACTTAAAGAGAAAATTATTCAAAATATGTACAAAATTAGTCTATAATATATAAACAATATTTTATATAAAGAACAATTTTTTTTATGATTTTTTGATTGGTTAGAATAATTAAAAAGCAAATATATAAATATATACTAATTAATTATGCAAAATATTGAAATTATGAAGAAAAATAAAATATTTTTATTTCAGAAAATAAAATATTATTTTAGAGGCTTAAAAATATTTTTTGTGTATTTTTTGGATTTTTGAAACTATTTTTAATTAATTTTGCAAAGAAATTAAAATAAAAATAGAAATATATAATTAATGATCCAGTGTGGTATTTAAATAAAGTCCATGGTATAGGGCTTCATTCTGATGCCTTGGATGAATTAATAAATGAGATCTGATGGCTCAGATTGTGAGGGTCCACCACTTATGACACGCCTGCAAACACTGAAACCAAAGATTAATTTAAAAAAAAACGCGCGCGTGCTGTCCAATGAGGTGAGGACACCTCATCGTCTTCAACCTCTCGCCAGGACCTTTAATAGCGCTTTTATGAAAAAAGCGCTGTAATTGATGAGCTTCAGACCTGCAAAATAGCGAATAGGGGTAAACCTGAAAAGAAATTTGGCGCGATATGTCCATTCGATTCGTCTTGTTCCACTGAATTCAACCATGCTCTTAATTTGTTCTGATTTTGGCTCTAACTAAAAACCCTAAATTTGAGCTGGAAAACCCTAAAATGGTAGATTCGTATACAAGCATCCAAAGCTCAATTAAACTTCCAGAAACGACCTACACACCACTCTAAGTTCAAATATATATCTACATCTTGCTAGAGATGCGTGTGTTATGAGATATAAGTTGGTTTTAGTTTGAACAAACTGTGAGGTATAATGGATGATTCTGAGTGCTTCAAGGCTTGAAACTGATTGGGATATGTTCAATGATGATTGAGGATTGTATTTAAGTGTTTAGTTTGAACTGAAACAAGCTAGAAATTAAAATTCGAATTTTAAATTTCTTTGAAAAATTCAAGTTGTTACAAATATGTTACAAGCATTCTACTGGCTATGAACTCGTGTCTCCTTTGATTGCTGAGGTATGATAGCTCTTTTATAGGCCAAGAGCTGCTTGGAAGTGAAGCTAAGAAGCATTCATTAGCTTTGTGGAATCTTGACTTTTTCAACATGAGTAGCTTTGCATTTAAGCCACCATGGCTTGATTTTCCACCCTCCTTCTGTTTGTACTTGGCTTGGGGCAGAGTTGAATGATTCTCTTGATGAGTCATGCTTGGTTTGTAAGCTATTCTTTATCCATCCATTTTTCTTTTTTAATTTAATCTTATATGTGATAAAATTAAACCAAAAATGAATAAAAAATGGAGTGGGCCTTGTCTTGGTCGTGGGAGGTCCATAATAACATGGCAAACATGTTTGAACCATGAAAACTTGGCCCCATTTGGAAAAAATGCATTTTTGAGCAATGTTGGTTTTATGCATTTCCAAAATTTAGCCAACTTCAACAAGGTGTAAATCCCTCAATTTTTGTCATATGAAAGAGTTCTTGCACTTTTTGGAAACCTCAAAGAGTCCTCTAACCAATGTCTTTGGTCTCATGTCAAAATGATTTTTGATGCTCCTTGTGTGTCCTTTTGAAAAAAGTGTCTTTTTGTTGACTTTGAAAATGACCTGTAATGTCTTTGGTCATATTTTTCAAATGGTGAATGCAATGACCATGGGATCAATTGCATTTGAAAGATAATTGAATTTCCTTCAAAATGAGCTTTGGTTTGAATTTTTTGGATGAAGGATGAGAGAGTTATGACCAGTCAAAGTTGAGTTGACTTTTCAGGCAAAAACCCTAATTTTGAATCTTAGGGTTTTGTTGATTTTTGATCTTTCCTTGATGAATTATGATCATCCAATGATCAAATGATGAATCCTTTGACAAAATATGGACTTTGACAAAAAATATCATTTTTGACTGTCTGTTGACTTTTTTGGTCAAACGGGTCGTCTGTTGACTGTTTGAGCTGCTGACGGTGCGTCTGAGTGAATTGAAGTTTGAAAATTTGTATGATGGTACTTTGAGATATATGGATGTGCATGAAATCCATTTGAGGTCTCAAAAACTTGTTTCTCCTGTAAAAACAAGAAAACCCTAGTCAGGGACTGTTTGTGTAGGAGACAGTTAAGCGTACCTGATTTTTGTGCAGTGTTGAGTCTCTGCTAATCGCGTGATATTCAGAAGACTTCTAGAACAAAAATCTTGGAATTTTGAATTGCAAAAGATTGATTTGATTGATGGTACAAAACACTGAGAATTGTACTACCAGCAGTTTGGCTGTCAACTGACTGTTCAGGTATTACTGTAGCAGTTAGAGTGAAAAATCAACAGTCAAAGTTAATTTTCTTTTTTTTTGTTTTTGTTTTTGTTTTATGTGAAAAATGAAAGTTTATTTACATGACTTGTTAAAAAAAACACAGACATAATAAATAACTAATATTTACTGTATGCGGGCAAAATTACCGATAATAACCCTGAAAATCATTTAATGCACAGAAAAATGAATATTTGACTGGCAGAAAACACACAAAATATTATCTGAGTAATTAAGCAATATTATGACAAATAGTACAACATTTAATACTGACAGTACAAATATTACATACTATATTGAACAGTACGAATAAACGGTACATTTAAGAAATAAGAAATACAGCAAATTTTAGGAATGACGATTGATAACCCATGCTACAAATAGTAACATGTAGATGATTGGGAGCATAAGCATCCCAGGTCCACAGTGTTCCGGACTATGTAGACAGAAGAAAGACATGATCACCGTAGCAATGGTGATGACCATAAGAAAACACGTTTCCCACCGCTTCGCCATTTTGTCGGGGAAGAAGAAAGGATGGATTATGAAGTAGAAATTTGAGAGATGAATTAGAATTTGATGTGAAATTTTTATGAAAAAATGAGAGGTATTTATAGAATGGAAAGAAGGATAGAGACGTTGGGGAATGATGTGATTCCGTACAAAAGGAAAATTTGAGTGGAAATAAGATTTGAAAGAAAGTGTATGATAGTGTTGGGAAAAAGAGAGATGTAGAGAATAAAGTTAGGATTTGATTTTTGAAAAAGAGATTTGAAAAGATTTTTGAAAATAATGGAATATAGTACAAAAATTAGTGGGAAACAAAAGATAATAATAATCTACTTGTTACCAGTACAGTCTGAGTTTCCTGATTCTGCGCCTGCAAAAAGATTTAACTCTGTACCAATTGTGTCAGTACTATTTATCTGTAAATAAATAAATAGCATGTGTGAAGTAATAAACAGTATTTGGCGTTTGCGTAAAAATAAATTCAACTGCAAGCCAAATTACTGTATAAGAAAAATTCTAAAAACTAAGTATTTCATATGTCAGGATATTTGTTGAAATAAAAATCCATGATAATATGACACTCTTAATTTTCAGATTGGAGTTTTCTTGAAAAAAGATGCGGGCAAATTTTGGGGTATAACATTATCGCAAACTCACTTGCACCATTAGGATCATTTGCGAGGGTTATCGTAAACTTACCTGCACCATTAGGATCATTTGCGAGGGTTATCGCAAACTCACCTGCACCAATAGGATCATTTGCGAGGATTATCGCAAACTCACCTGCACCATTAGGATCATTTGCGAGGGTTATCGCAAACTCACCTGCACCAATTAGGATCATTTGCGAGGGTTATCGCAAACTCACCTGCACCATTAGGATCATTTGCGAGGGTTATCGCAAACTCACCTGCACCATTAGGATCATTTGCGAGGGTTATCACAAACTCACCTGCACCATTAGGATCATTTGCGAGGGTTATCGCAAACTTACCTGCACCATTAAGATTATTTGCTAGGGTTATAGCAAACTCACTTGCACCATTAGGATCATTTGCGAGGGTTATCGCAAACTCACCTGCACCGTTAGGATCATTTGCGAGGGTTATCGCAAACTCACCTACACCATTTAGATCACTTGCCCTAGTTCGGACGAGCTCACCTGCACCAAAGGAATTGCCTGCCATGATTCTGACAAGCGTACCTGCATGAAAGAGATTCACCTGTTTTTAGACTCACGACTCGAGGGTCGGAGACTGGGCTGTTGTCACAGTCAGACGGGAACTGACTACCAGACGGGAACTGGATTTTGATGTAACAGTCAGACGGGAACTGACTACCAGACGGGAACTGGATTTTGATGTAACAGTCAGACGGGAACTGACTTTGAAAATGATTTTCCAGGACGAGAACTGGACTTTTTGATATGTAGTATGTGAATGCCCCAGATGATATGCGTATGCTAATGCGTATGTTTGGTTGATTTAATGAGTGGAACGAAGCAATGTCTTCTGTAAGACTACCTGAAAAGGTCTTTTGAATGTATGTGAATGTTTGTCTTAAAGAAGACTATCTGGAATGATTTTTGGAAATGATAGCAATTTGTCTTAGAGATGACCACCTGTAAAAGCTGAGAGATGTCTTAAAAGAACTACCTGAAAAGGTTCTTGGGATGATAATGAGCGTTTGTCTTAAATAAGACTATCCAAAAAGATTTTTTTGCAACAGATGAAGAATATCTTTAAAGACGACTACCTGAAAAGGCTGAAAGATGTCTTTAAGAAAGACTACCTAAAAAGGTTCTTAGAAAGGACGATTAATGTCTTAGAAAAGACCACCCAGAAAGGTTCGTAGAATGTCTTAAAGAAGACCACCTGAAGAGGTTCCTGAGAAGGATGACAAATTATCTTAAAGAAGACTACCTAAAAAGGTACTTAGAGAAAGAATGTCCTGAAGAAGATTACCTGAAGAGGTTCTTAGAATGTCTTGAAGAAGACTACCTCAAAAGGTACTTAGAAAAGGAATGTCTTGAAGAAGACTACCTCAAAAGGTACTTAGAAAAGGAATGTCTTGAAGAAGACTACCTGAAAAGGAACTTAGAAAAGGGAATGTCTTGAAGAAGAATACCCGAAAAGGAACTTAGAAAAGGGAATATCTTGAAGAAGACTACCTGAAAAGGAACTTAGCAAAGGAATGTCTTGAAGAAGACTACCTGAAAAGGAACTTAGAAAAGGAATGTCTTGAAGAAGACTACCTGAAAAGGAACTTAGAAAAGGAGTGTCTTGAAGAAGACTACCTGAAAAGGTACTTAGAAAAAAGAAAATGTCTTGAAGAAGACTACCTGAAAAAGGTTTTTGGAAATAGCGATGATTGTCTTAGAGAAGACTACCTAGAAAGGTTTTTTTTTTGAAAAGAATGTCTTGAAAAAGACTACCTGAGGAGATTCCCGAAAAGGATGACAATTTGTCTTGAATAAGACTGCTTGAGGAAACTCCTAGAAAGGATCGTGTGATTTGTCTTAAAGAAGACTACATAAAAAGTTACGGTGTAATGTATCAACCAATGTATGTAATGCATGATTTGTATGTATTTGTATGATGCTCCAATGGTAGGTTATTAATAACCAAAGCGTATATAGTTCGCTGGAGTTGCAGGTTTGTTTGATAAGATGGGGTGTGATGCTAGCGCGATTCCCCGATACTGTTTTTGAACTTTGATGATCGTAGTTAGGAAAAATATTTGTTCGATGTTGTAAAGTGTGAGAACACCCTCTTTTTTTTATGTTGTGCGCCTTACTCCAGTTTGGCTTTTTTTTTTTGAAATGCTCCATGCCTTTAACCTTTTGAGGTTCTCCACACCTTTCACCTTTTGCAATTTGCACCTTTAACCTTTTCGAGGTTCTCCACACCTTTAATCTTTGTGGTTCTCCACACCTTATGGATTTGATATCCCATGCCCCAATGTTTAGCGGGAAAAGATGCCTATGATCTCCAAGATATGGAGGACTATCCATAGTGTTCTATCCTTTGTATTTGAATTCTTCCCATGTTTGACATGCCCCCTGTTTGTTATTGCTTCGAGATGTGCCCCAGGTCGATTGAACCTTTAGGAAGAATGCCCCCAGTTAATAGGATTTTTGCTCGTATGCCCCTGCGATCCTCGAGTTTTTGCCCCTGTTAAGGGGAACCCCCTAGATGTGATTCCCCCCATTCCAGAGTCTTTATTAGAAAGATCGCCTTTGATTAAACCAATTTCGAGATCTCCTCGATGCTAAGTGTATACTCGCAGATGACGTTGTACCATTTGAGAAGTAACTCCAATGCAATGTGTATGCAAGTTTTGAAATCGAAGTCCGTTATGAATTAGGACGGGATGACTGCTTGAAGAAGCGTAGTGGTTAGAAATAGTTTTAACAAACTTTAGGAGTCAGTATAACAAACCCTGCTTAATATGCTTTCATGGTTAACCTTGCCTCAATTAGGACTTTTAAATGTTGTAACTTGGCCTGGCTCATGGTTTTGAGAAACAATGGATATAAGGCTCAAAGTTTATTTACCCCACCCCTTTCTCCTTGATGTTCTCCGAATCCTAAAAATTCGCTTAATCCAATGGATGTGCTTTGTTTGCAAGAGAACCACTTTGGTTTTGATGTTGAGCAGAAGCCCTAGTAGAGATCCAAGCACTGATGAAAAATGTTGTAAAGATCCAAGCGTTTATGAGAAGCTTCGATGATTTAGCAGTCACAAGATTATCCTTTGTATTTCTCCTTTGTTTTCCCCTTATTTTTGCATGAACCAACCCTTTTGAGTTTGATCCATCGGGATGCCCTAAATTTTGCCTAAGTCATTTTTGTTTTCTTTTATGAAATTTTCCGTTTTGACTTAGCGGGCGCTTTTCTCCTTTTTCTTTTGAATACTCCTTTTGAGATTGATCCTTGGATATTGAATGTTGTGACTGCTATGTTGATTTTGATTTGCAAGCTTCGCCTTTGATACTTCCTCGATCTTGAATGATGTAATGAGGAAGAAGACTGTTATCTCCATTACTTCCTCATTCTTAGATGAATGCGAGGAAGAAGATGTGCTCGAACCTTTGCTTTGCTTGATCCTTATGCTTGAACCCTTGCTTGGATTGACTGATTCTCTTTGACAACCAAAATACACCATTGAATTAATTGAAGTCTACCCTGCCCCTGGTTAAAATCAAGGTTTATTTGAAAAGTAGAAACAAACTCCAACTCCTGGCTCGAGGGGGTAACGAGGGATTAACATCCTTATATCTCCACTGTTTAGGAATTGAAGCAATGCCTGTACATCCTCGGCTCGGTCTTACCTTGAAAGCATATGTTTAGCTGGACTTAGTCATTTGTATTCGTCATTCTCCCTCAAGTTTGTTAATAATTCTAAAAATAGAAGTGTGCGACCAGAAAGTCGTAGTAGTGAGCGAATGAATCGACTCCAAAACCTGCATGGTCGTCCCATTAGAATTGCTAAATCCGAAGGTACAACTTCCATCCTGAGTAACACTTAGCGATCGTAAGGGTTGAAATAGTGAGCATGGTAAACACCTATTAATCCTAGGGATAATCTCCTTTGTGGATTCACTGACCTTGTTTCACTTCTTAGTTCTTTAGACTTGTAGAAGTGAGGGCAACCTCGAATTTTCCTTAGGCACGTCAAACCTGTCGGGAATAAATTGTTAGCAGTGGGTTTTCGTCGTTTCGGAACTTCATGAGTTTCCTTAGACTGAACCTCTTTTGCTTTTTCTAAGGATAGTATCACACCATTGGCAACCTTCAGCGTTTGTAAATTGATAAAGGAAATCTATGACCCCTTTTGACCCTTGATGGGGAGTTAACATATGTCGCTTTTCCCCATAGGCATCTTTGTTCAGGGTATTGCCCCAGTTGGACTGACCCTTGCCCCCAGGTTATCGTAGAGCGTCCTTGTAAATTTGATATGTTCTAAGATGAACCCCCTTTTTCGACTACATACATCTTGAGTGTATCTATGAGGGAACTCTTTGTTGAACTAATCCTTGCTCGATGACAACCTTTATTGTATTTATAATCCTGTTATGACAAGGCATGGACATGCGGCTGGCATGGCGAAAGGAATCCTTTTTTCCTTAGTAAGACTAAGATCCCTCTCAATAATTTATCCTCCTTTCTCCATAGTCTACGATCCTTTGATTTTCTTCGGGAATTTTGGGAGACCGGCTAGCACGGTAAGTGTGGATGCGGGCGAAGATGAAAATGTAAATGTATGAATACATGAAAATGCAAATGCATGCGTATGCGAGAGACTCCTTGTATTATAACTCCGTGTATGCAATGTGTGAAGTATAATCCTAGGGATAGCCTTCGAGGCGACATTAGACCCTCGTGGAATCTTTGTAGGATATATGTTATGACACACTAAGGGAAATCCCTTAGATTCGAGAGTAAGCAGAAGGTAGCGGCTGGTGACCGTTCAAGACAGTCACCAAGTCTCATGGCCATCGAGAGGCCGTTCAACGTGTACCAATGAAGTTGTCCTTAGTGGGAAGGTTCTCTATGGGGAACACAACCTATATAAGGACGATATTGGATGAAGTGAAATCCCTACAGACTAGGGATGAAAGATGTATAGATGGACATCCATATCCTACAAGTTAGAGGGTGTGCGGAAACAAGCACGGAGTGACCGTTCAGGATAGTCACTAGATCTCATAGCCATCGAGAGGCCAATCAAACGCATGCTAATGAAGTTGTCCTTTGTATGAGGGATGTGTTTTTTTTTTTAGAAATGGAATCCCTACAGGATAGGGGATACGTAAATGTAAGCACAGAATGACCGTTCAGGACAGTCACTGAATCGCATGGCCATCGAGAGGCCAATCGACGTATGCTAACAAAGATATCCTTCGTATGAAGGATGCAATTTTAGAAACATAATCCCTACAGGCTAGGGAACGCGTAGACGTAGGCACGGAGTGACCGTTCAAGACAGTCACTAGGTCGCATGGCCATCGTGATGCCAATCAACACGCGTAAATGGAGGTGTCCTTCGTGGGAAGGACATGGACTTGGAAATAGAGTCCCTGCAGACCAGGGAATGCATAGGGGTACCTGCAAAGATTAAACGCAAGACATTCGCAGTATATAAATTGCATATATAGTAAGCATGTAAGCACATAAGCCCTAGGTTCATAGGTTCGACGTAACGGCTTAGGGTGCCTACCCTTCCCATCGGTATGTTCTAGAAGGTCTCATGGGATCGTTCGTAGCCGCCGAGACTTTTTGTCTCTTTGGATTTTAGAACAACTCATTTATCCATGAGGTTCGAGTTTTAGGGGTTGGTTCCCAGAGAGATCAGCCAAATACCAAGTCCAGCCCTCAACAAGGTCAAGCCTCGTATCGGACATTTCCGGATATTCAACCCACTCTGAGTGGAATTATAATAAGACTCGTAAGCGATGTATTTCCCCTCTGGTCATTATTATAATCCCCACGCTTAGGTTTAACGCAATTTATATATCCCAGAAAGCGATAAAACAACACATTCAAATAAATAAATATTTAATTGAATTGCAGTAAATAAATCGTAGTGAATAAATAAAATTGCAGATAAATAAATACAATTTAAATATTTATAAAAAAAACCCATAAATCCTAATCCTGGCAAATTAGCCAAACCCTAAAATTCTCCAAAACCTAAATGATTCGCCAAAACCTAAACCCTGCCAAAACCTAAAGGAGCATAATAATTTACAGTTTTGTTATCACTAATCCCCAGCAGAGTCGCCAGCTGTAGCAACCTGCCCTAAAAATTTAGCTTTTAGAGTCGCCACCTATTCTGAAGGGCGAATAGGAAACCCTACGCAGTATTAAGATCTGGGTAAGTTATTATAATCAGGTTGAGGGAAGGTGTTAGGCACCCTCAACCCTTTCCTATTGGCTTTGAATCTAAGGTAAAGGTTTATGGCTAAAATATTGAGGTTTAATAACTAAAGAATTGAATAGGGGGAAAATTGAGATTTTAGGGAGGGGGACTCGCCTTGGTTATCCAAGTGCCTACGTATCTCCTTAGGGAGAATCAGAGTCAACGTAGTTCGGGCACAGGATTGTACGCCTTTGAATTTGAACTGATATGGTTTGGAGGCTTTTTGAATGGCCTATCATAGTTTTGAGTAAGGATGAAAATCTGTAGTTTGATTTGAAGTGTTTTGAATGTCTTTTAGATTCGGGCGTACAACCCTGATTTGATATGGCACCGCTAGATGCGATGATCAATAGATTTGATCAGTATAGCTAACGGATTAAGGGGCATTGCTGGTTACTCAGATTGATAGATTGATCGTCGCGGGCAGCAAATTGATTGTGTTTTAAATTGTATATTTTATTGCTTTATTCAGATATTTGATCAGTACGACATAGAGAGTCGACTAATTCGAAGACAGGATGAAATAGATATTCATCCGCCGTTTATCCGTTAAAGGGGAAGTTAGAATTTATTGGTTTTTATTATTTTTATCTCTCGTCTAGTGCGACTAATAGATTTAGTCGGGTCGAGGAGAGAATTAATCGAAGGTTAATATTTCGCCCCATGGGCAATGGGATCGGTCAAATCCTAATATTTTGGTTACACACTCCTAGGATTTTTTTTTATGATTTAATATTAATTAAAATTAATCAATTAAGTCGAATAATCGACATAATCGAATAATCGGGGGAAAATGTTATACTCCTAATCCTAATCCTAATTTGATTTTTCTAATCCTAATTTAAAAATTAAATTATACCAATATTAATATTTTCTACAATCAAACAATCATATAAATGATATCTAAATAATATAAATAAAAAAACCTGGACCGGATCATGTGTGTATGGCCTTTGAAGATCCATGGTGCTCCTTCAGCCCCTGTACGTTAGATCTGGATCATTGGAGATCCTGTGGTAGGTAGCGAGGGCATATGGTGAGCCACATGCACACCAGAATATGTGGAAACTTAGGCCACAAATGAAATAAAAATGAAGTATCCCCAGCCAGGGATCGAACTGGTGTGATGAGATCCACCACCTTTTGCACTTGCCACTTGATCTATGCGTTTTTGTTGTCAAGGTAATAGCCCAGTAAAATAAAATATGAAACATTAACCAATTGGAAGAATCAAACTCAGTCAACATGTGGGGGCCCTGGTTTCGTGTGTAACCAATGAAAAGGAGTGAGAGAATGTTGAAAGATTGACCGGCCAGGAAGGGGACGACACGTGTGGAGAGAGAGTATGAAGCTTTTGACTGACGAATAGGATTCGTTAATCGTGCCACGCTAGCAAGTCCCCCCACCCTGAAAACCCTACCGCCGCCGGAAAAGTAAAAACCACCTTCTTCTCCGATTGCTTCACGAGATCACCTGCAAAAATAACATAAATAAACGCCAGAGGAGGACCCTACCCACCTATTTTGAGGGTTGCGAGTCCGATTATGGTGGCCGTTTGGCCTAAAAAGGCTTAGAAAGTCTGATACGATGCTTCTCCGTTTTGAAGCTCCTTCAATGGTTTTCGTGATCCAGCCCCCCATACTTACATGCTTCGCGTCCAACCGGTTCCAATTAAGTTCCTGAACACAAATATGGGCAAAGAAAAGGTTAGCAACGTACGAACAAGCAAAATCGAGTTTTGAAGAAACTAACTCCGGTGAAGATGGACTGAATGCTTCCGGCACGTTGTAGACTCGAGCAGCAATTGGGATCAGTTCCTGGGAACTTCAAAAGAGTGGATGGATACTCAGAATCCATCGAAATCCCATGTAACCTTCTTTATGTTGTGCCCTAGTTTGTTAGAATTTTTTGGAAACTCAAACCCTAACCCTTGAAGCTATTTTTCGTCCCCCTCTCATTCTCAATATTTTTAGAATATATACCATCCCCTTAGGGTTTCTTTTGGGCTTGGTTCTCACTTATCAAGAGAAAAGAAAATTTGATTAAAATAACATGGTTTTTTTCCTTTATTTTTCCTCTAATATTTCCCTACCATCAACCCAAACGAATTTTAATGATATTATGATCATGACTTGCTTGAAAAATAATCCTTGTGCATCCTTTAAAATATCTCCATCATTTTATCTAATTTAAATTGAATTTAATTGACTAAAATTCAATATAAAAGAAGATAAAAATAATAGAGAATGGAAGAATAAAATTGGAGGTCTTTATATGTGCCATGGAGGTGTTTGAAGTGAAAATCTTAGGCCCATTAGTCAAGAAATTCAAAATTCTCCATTTAGGGTTTTTATGTATTTCTCGAGATTTTGCCAACTTTTGCGCCTCGTATCTCCTTCAATTTTTTCCATATAACCATGTTCCAGGTCTTTTTAGAAAGCCTGGTGAGTCGTTTAAAACCTCCTTTTGGTTTCACCTCGATTGGATCTTCTACGCTCAAGTTATGAGCTTTGACCTAAAATGTATTTCTTGTTGACCTTTTTTTTTGGAAGACCTGTAATCTCTTGTGCCCTTCAGATGAAATGAGACGGGCAAATTTTGGGGTATGACAGCCAAGGCGAGTCCCCTTCCCTAAAATCTCAATTTTTCCCCTATTCAATTCTTTAGCTATTAATCCTCAATATCTTAGCCATAAACCTTTACCTTAGATGCAAACCTTAGAAAAGGGTTGAGGGTGCCTAACACCTTCCCTCGACCTGAATATAGTATCTTACCCTGATCTCTAAACTGCGTAGGGTTTCCTATTCGCCCTTCAGAATAGGTGGCGACTCTAAATCTTTATTTTTAGGGCAGGTTGCTACAGCTGGCGACTCTGCTGTAGCAACCTGCCTTAAAAATTAGACTTTTAGAGTCGCCACCTATTCTGAAGGGCGAATAGGAAACCCTACGCAGTTAAGAGATTCAGGATAAGTTATTATAATCTGGTTGAGGGAAGGTGTTAGGCACCCTCAACCCTTTCCTATGGCTTTGAATCTAAGGTAACAGTTTATGACTAACAGTCAAGGTTAATAGCTAAGGAATTGAATAGGGGGAAATTGAGATTTTAGGGAGGGGGACTCGCCTTGGTTATCCAAGTGCCTACGTATCTCCTTATGGAGAATCAGAGTCAACGTAGTTCGGGCACAGGGTTGTACGCCTTAGAATTGATTATGGAGGTGTTTGAAGTTGTTTGATGTTGTTTGAAGTTGTTTTGTAATGCGAATGTTCGAAGGTATTTTGAATTACCTTATCGTAGTTGTGAACATCGCAATGTTTGAAGGGATGAAAATCCGTAGCAAGGTGGTTTTAGTGTTTTTTAGATTTGGGCGTACAACCCTGATTTGATATGGCACCGTTAGATGCGATGATCAATAGATTTGATCAGTATAGCTAACGGATTAATGGGGCATTGCTGGTTACTCAGATCGATAGGTTCGATCGTCGCGGGCAGCAAATTAAATGTGTTTTAAATTTTATGCGATTAGAAAGCTTTATTCGGATATTTGATCAGTACGGCGTAGAGAGTCGACTAATTCGAAGACGGGATGAAATAGATATTCACCCGTCATTTATCCGTTAAAGAGGAATTAGAATTGATGTTTTTATTATTGGATTTTATTATTATTTTTTGTTGATTTTTTTTAATATAATTTTCATGTAATGAACTAAACAACTAAATGTCTAATATATATTATAGAATAAATTAAGCTGATCCAATACAATTAAATGAATAAAACAACCTAAATAAATACATGAATTATCTACATTAGTTTGTTAAAACAAAGAATAGAAATTAAATTGCCATATTAACTAATAATATGAGAAGACTAACCTAAACTAAACTAGGACCTTAACATAGTGATTAACAATGAGAAGAAATTCAAGATAAAAAATACAAGTACACCAACAGTGGCGCAGCCCCTTCTTTTACCGTCAAGCACCTCTTCATTATCCTTTCAAATTTTGTGTCATCCACTTACAGTGTGACACGTAGACTAACCATTTATAATAATAAAACAAAAGAATTAACAAAGCAAGAGTAATATAGAAATATGAGCAAAACAAAAGTGAAGAAAACATATTAGCACTCTTCTCTCCCTCATAGTCATCGTTCCCTTCTAAATTTCAATCAACCAGGAATTTCAAAACCAAAACACAAAGAATAATCCACAGCAAAACTTATAAAGATTCAAACAGTAAAATTGTTACCAGAGCAAGCGTTTGTGGCGGTGTTCGTTGGAGAAAGGGGCGGTGATCGGAGGTGGAGATCCGCCGCCAGTCTCGTTGGTGCGGTATCAGAGCGGAGATCGCAGGGAGGATGGCGATTCGCGATGAGTTTCGGTGGTTATGCTGTTGTCGTCGTGTTGCGGAATGACGCGCCATGACGAGTTAATCCGCCGATGAAGAGCTGGAGCGTTTTTCGCAACCGTTAATCTGCGATGAATTTGTGTATGCGATGAAGATGATGGTGGTTCCTAACAGATCTGTTTTTGTTGATATTGTTCGCCGAAGATTTAGAGTTGTTATTATGAGGGTGTTGCGTTACGGTATTGGTGTTGCAAACGAATCACCACGTGAGATTGTATTGTTGTCACTTGATCTTTGGTAATGGTGGTTTGATCTGCTTTTGGTCCTTGCGTGAGGGATTCGGTGAATATTGATTTGGGATATGGTTTTTTACTGCAACCGAAAGCGAGCAATATTTGGCCTTTTGACTCAATAAGCATAAGGGTTATTCTTGCATGACTTGTGCTCTTATGATCATGAGAAACAACACTTGAGGACCAATTTTTTTCTTGGTGGTTTTCTGTGTGTGCGGAACCTATACAAGAGTTAGCTTGATAAAAAAAAAAAAAACTTGCATGTTTTTTTTTGGTCCCCTGGTGTTTTGTACGTGTTGGTTCTAGAATAGGGTTAGTGGGTGGAGTTGGCCTCCTCTTGTGTACAAAAAAAATGGTTTATTTATACTAGTCAAATTAGGTCTTTCTACACCTAATGGGCCTATTGTCCAATTAATTTAGTAATTATAAAAAACTATGAAAATCTTAATTATAATAATATTTGAACTAATACTAATATTAATAATCCTAATAATATACAGTTAGTAAAACCTAATTAAAATAATAAATATAATCAATCTCAACACTAATCCTACTAATATTAACAATAATAAAAATTAGTAATGTTAAATGCTAATAGTTAGTCATGATAAAATAATAATAATCGAAATAAATATTATTAAAAACCCCAAAATACCCCCAAACAATGATAAAACCTTTGTAATAGTCGGACCCAACGTTCGGGTCCTAAACATCTGTTACTTACGCCCTTGTGTTAACTCAACCTGATTTATAAGAGATCGGGTTTGACAATAGAAATGTCGAACCCCATGACTCTTCATTTTGAACCTTGATGGACTAACGGACGTAGATTTGATCAGGCAAATTTTGGGGTATGACACTCTGCATCCTCTCTCGATCTCTCATTGATCTCTCTCAGTCTCTCGATTCAATCTCTCTTCTCTCAGTATCTCGCGATTCAAACACACATGGAAAGAATAACTCTCATCTCTCTCGATCTCATGAATCTCTAGCTTTACTCTCAATCTCACTCAGTTTCTCACAGAACACAACAATGAACGCTTTTTGCCTCTCTGATATCTCTACTCTCTATTTCTCTCTACATCTCTCGACTCTCACGATATCAACAACAACAATAACCATAAACAAACATTCAAACAAAACAAAAATCATATGGTAAAACCGATCCCCATCATAACCCTAACCCCGATGATTTATGTTCAAAGTATTACAAACAGTTACATGAGTAACAACACAACAACAAAAACGAGGTGAAAGAAACTTCACCGCAAATGAAGAGTATCTCCAGGTACATTTGAATCTCTCCGTTTATATTCCCGTTCTTCTTCTGCGTCCTGTTGCTTCTGAAAGTGATGTGATTTGCGTTTGTAGTGGTTGCGATGGTGTGGTTTTGAGCGAGGTTGTTGTGCGTGATTGTTGTAGTGTGAGTGAGGTTTTGAGTGAATAGGAATTCTGTTTCACGGTGATGATTATTGTGGTTCAATAAGTGTTTTCAAGGGAGTGAAGTGATGTTGTTGAAGGATATTGCAGGTTGGTTTTGTGGTTTAAAGAAGTGTTGGTGTTAAAGGTTGGAGATTGATGATGAAGGAGTTCGGTTGTTGTGGTGGTGACAAGGAGGTTCTAAGTTTTTTTTTGGTTCGTTTTTTCTCCCTTCCTTTCTATGAGCTGAACAATCTTTTTTATAGATCAATGAGAGTTGGATTTTGGGGGGAATATGGGGATAGTTTGGTGAGTTTGAACAATTGTGTTAACTGTTGTTTGTTCTTTCTTGTGCAGGATTTGTGTATGACCAATTTGATGAAGTTTTTGACCGTTTGTTCCAGGTTTATGTGCAGGGTTTGGACTATTGTATTGTGTAGTTTTATGGAGTGATGTAGCAGGACAGTAAGAGCAGAGGCGTGGATAGAGTTTTGGAACAAAGATGTGGACTGTAGTGTTTGGCCTCTTGGAACGTTTTGCTTGAGAAAGAATATATGAACATGACAATGTGGGACCATAAAAATCTTCATAGTTTAAAACAAAAACAAAACTATCTTGGGCTTAAAAAGAAATAAACACATGGGCCTTACACAAAAAATAATTTTTATTCTATTCTATATAACAAAAATTGGAATAAAAAAATAATAAAAGGATAATGATAAAACTAATAAATGAACAACAAAATAAGCTAAATTATTAAAACCCAATTTTTTGATATTTTTTTTATAAAATTAAAATGAAATGCAAGTTAGAGATAAATTATGGAAAAGATACTGATTATATACATATTTTTTTTAATGAAACATGAAATGTAAGTGAATTATACTAACTATATATTTTTTTTGAGATTTTTGTATAAATGAGAAATAAAAATTAAGAAATTTGCAAAGATACGGAATGCAAGCTATTTAGTTAACTTAAAAAATTGATATGCAACGATGTGATGATTGAATGATGAATGTGTGCGACACATCCAAATGAATGAAACACATAGGGCAAAAATTGGGGTGCGACACCCATGAACACAGGGGTAGACTTAGTCCTGCAAAGAGGCCTATGCAGGATTTTCATAATTAGTCCAACAATAATTCTCTTATTCATTTTCCTACTGCAGGCGCTTTGTTTACATGGTCGAATAAGCGGGAGCCGTATTTTTCTGTTGAAAGGAGGCTTGACTAGTGTATTGGTAATTCTTTTTGGATTGATATTTGCAATTTCGTTGCAGTCTCTTCTCTTCCCAAGCTTTGTTCTAATCATCATCCGCTCTTGCTAGAGTTTCATGTCAATTTTTCCCGTTCAGTGTCGCAATTCAAATTTCTGAGTTCTTGGTCCCTTCATGATGGCTGTTATCAGGTGATTCGTTCTGCTTGGTCCCGTAAGTTTGCCGGTTGTCCAATGGTTATCCTCTCCAACAAGCTTCTTGCGCTGAAAAAAGATCTCAAACTCTGGAACAAGCAAACTGTTGGAAACATAACTGAAAATGTTAAATATGAGGAAGAGAAATTAAGAATTATTCAAAACAATATCCAAATGGATGGTTTAAATGAGGTTCTTAAGTCCAAGGAAGTTGCTGCTCAAACCAATTTGGCTAAGGCTCTTGCTATGGAAGAGCAATTCTGGCGCAGTAAATCCAAAACTAAGTGGTGCTTGGAGGGCGACCGCAATACGGCGTAATTTCACAGATTATCCAAAATTAAGCAAACTTTCAGACCCATTTCGTTGCTTGTTGATGGAGATAACAATATTACCGATCCTACGGAGATTGCCAACCACACGGTCCGCTATTTTAAAAATCTTTTTTCTACTAACTTGTCTTCTGTGCAGGATTTTTCTACGGTGGATCATACCATTCCTTCCTTAGTACATGAGGCGTCTAATAGCATTCTTACCAACACTCCTTCTATGGAAGAAATCACAGCTGCGGTTTTTAGTCTGAATGGTGACAGTGCTCTCGGCCCGGACGGTTTTGGAGCGACGTTTTATCAGACTTATTGGGACATCATCAAGGAGGACGTCTCGAACGTGGTGATTCAATTTTCTCCTCTGGTTGGGTCCTCCCGGGTTATAATGCCAATTCAATTATACTGATTCCTAAGATTAAAGGGGCGGATTCTCTTGATTTGTTTCGTCCGATAGCGGTGGCCAACTTTAAGTTTAAAATTATCTCTAAAGTTCTAGCGGACAGACTTGCTGCCATCATGCCTATGCTTGTCTCTAAGGAACAACGCGGTTTCATTCAAGGGAGAAGAATTCAGGACTCCATCGGTTTAGCTTCTGAGGCTTTCAATTTACTTGACTCTAAGTCTTGGTGTGGGAACATTGCTCTTAAAGTGGACATCTCGAAAGCTTTCGATACTCTTCGGTGGGATTTTTTGCTTAAAGTTCTGCATAATTTTGGTTTTAATGACAAATTTTGCTCCTGGATTAATTGCATTTTGCATTCAGCCCAGCTCTCGGTGAATGTCAATGGAAGTCTTAAGGGTTATTTTCATTGCTCGCGTGGAGTCTGTCAAGGTGATCCGCTTTCTCCGTTACTGTTCTGTCTTGCGGAGGATGTCTTGAGCAGAAAGATAAATTCTTTGGTCTCTTCTTATGTGCTTGAGCTTTCCAAGGGGCCTTATAACATTTCTGTGCCTTCGCACATCCTTTATGCGGATGACGTTTTTCTCTTTTGCAAAGGAAAAATTTCCAATGTCAAAGTTCTTATCTCAGCTTTCGAAGAATATGCGGCTGTTTCGGGTCAGTATGGGAATTGCAAGAAGTCGGTTATTTTTTGTGGGGCTATGTCAGCTTCTAGGCTGAATATTTTGTCGGACATCTCAGGCTTTAAAATTGGTACTGCTCCTTTTAATTACCTCGGTGTTCCCATCTTCAAAGGCAAACCAAAAGCGGTGTTCTTGAGACCTATTGCGGATAAAGTTATCAACAAATTTTCTTCTTAGAAAGGCTCCTTGTTGTCCTTTGCCGGTCGAGTGGAGCTTGTTAAATCGGTCATTCAAAGCATGCTAACGCATTCCATGTCCATTTATGCGTGGCCTATTTCCCTCATTCGAGACATCGAGGGTGCAATCAAAAGATTTATTTGGAGTGGGGATCCGTCCAAAGGCAAATTCATTATCGTTTCTTGGAAGAAGATGTGTGTTCCTTTAGCTGAAAGTGGGCTCGGTCTTCGTTCTCTCGTTAAGTTAAATGAAGCTTTCAATTTGAAGATGGCATGGGATTTCTTTAACTCTGTAGAGTCCTGGGCAGTGCTTCTTAGAAGTAGAACACTTAGAAAAAGAAAGTTCATAAAGCATCATATTTTCTCCTCTATTTGGTCTAGTATCAAACCTGAGCTGAACATTGTTTTGGATAATTCCGCATGGTGCTTGGGTAATGGGGATTCTATTAGTCTTTGGTTCGACGATTGGTGTGGTGGCCCCTTTTTTCTAGAGGCGGCTGATCCGATTGCTTTGGTTGATCAGAAAGTGAGTAACCTCATTGTTAATGGTGACTGGGATTTTTCAAATGTTGTCTCGCCTCTGCCCCAGTCAATTCAATTGCGTATCCGGTCTTCTCACATTCCGCGTGTTCTTCGGGAGGATACTAGAATCTGGAAGCATTCTACCAATGGCGATCTCTCCCCTAAAATTTGCTATGAGTTCAAGAGGAATAAAGGCACCGCTTCAGATTGGTGGCGGTGGTTATGGGCTAAAACCATTCCTCCATCTAAATCCTGTATGGTTTGGAAGTTGCTTCATAATAAGATCCCCACCGACGACCAATGGAAACGCAGGAATTTCGCCTTCCCATCCAGATGTGATCTATGTAACAAGGAGGAAGAAACTTCTTACCACCTATTTTTCCTTTACAAGTTTGCCTCTCACCTTTGGGCATGGGTTGGTAGGATGCTTCAGCTGCAGGACCCGATTACAGATTGGGATGTTGTGTTGTTTCTGGTGCGCAAGAGGAAATCGGGGGAGTGTAAGCTTTTACACTCTGCCGCGGTGATTTTTGTCTTAAACGCTATTTGGATGGCTAGAAACAAGGTTCGTTTCCATAACTTGGCTGTTGATATCTCTTCTTCTATTTCTTATATTCGGGATGCGATTTCCTTTGCTGTTAGCGCTACTGCCGGGTCTTTTTTGGATATGAAAGATTTTTTGATTCTTAAGAGTTTCCGTGTTACCATTCATCCCCCTCGAGCTCCTAGGATTTTTGAGGTCCTTTGGAATCCACCTCCCCGGAATTGGATTAAAATTAATTGTGATGGTGCTTCGGTTAACCCGGATGGAAATTCTGCCTGTGGAGGTATCTGTCGAAACAGTGAAGGTCAATTTTTGGGTGCTTTCGCCATGTGTCTAGGTTCTTCCACTTCTCTCATTGCCGAACTCTATGGTGCGATGCTTGCAATTGAGTTCGCTCATGAGAAGCATTGGAAGCATATTTGGTTAGAAACAGATTCTACGATGGTTGTTAAGGCTTTCAAGTCTCCTTTTTTGGTTCCGTGGATTATTAGGAATCGGTGGATGAATTGTATAAATATAGTATCTAATTGGAATTTCATAGTTTCTCACATTTATAGGGAAGGCAACAGTTGTGCAGATGCTTTTGCTAACCTAGGCCTTAGTTTATCTAATTTAACGCTCTATTCTTCCATTCCTGCTTGTATTCAAGCAGATTTTGTTAAGAATCGGCTTGGTTTGCCATTCTTTAGATTTAGCTCCTCTTGATAGGGTTTCGGTTGATATCCCCCTATCAGTATGTAACAATTTTTGTTATTTCAATATAGCCTCATTTTAAAAAAAATAATAATATGCATGCTTTGAATTTATTTTTTATTTTTAATATTTTTATTATATTTTATCTATTTTCAATACCTAGTTCCAAAATCTATTAATGGTAACTACTCCACTCTCATCAAAATTATTGAATTTAGATTGTATGTAGTCTTTAAAATATATTTAAATAATTAGATTAATTATATTTATTAAAATATATTTATAAATTATAGTTAGTGAAATAATTAACTGAATTGAGGTTCAATAACTTAAACTATATTAAAGAAAAAAATTTATTCATAATTTAAGATGAAAATTATTTTTAAATAAAAATATTATAAACAAGATTTTTTTATAAGAAAAAAAAATAGTATAACAACAAGAATTAACAAGATAAATTAAGTTAGTTAATTATGTTAAAATAACTTTATACTCCCTCCGTTCCTTTTTAAGTGTCGTTTTAGAAGAATTTTTTTTTCCTATTTAAGTGTCATTTTATAATTTAATGTTATAATTTGTCATTTATACCCTTATTTTTTCAATAACTCCACCTCAAATTTTTCAATTAGTTATTGGAAAAAGAGAGTATATGATTGAATTTATTTAGAAAGAGAAAAATAAATAAGGGTATAATGGAAAAAGTAACTCTAATAATCCACTATCTTGGTGGAAGAGCTTTTTGCTAAAACGACACTTAAAAAGGAACGGAGGGAGTAGTAGTGAACTGAACTCTTTTAAAAAGAGTGGACCAATATAATTGTAAAGTGCTTACACAAGTTAATACAAAGTCCACAAAAAAGAGTGTACCAACATACAAAAACCACAGAGTTCATACAAAAACCTCAGAGGATATCTTTCAAAAAGTTAATATAGAGTTCATACAAAGTCCACAGAGAATGTCTTTCAAAAAAGAGTATACCAACATAATTGTTAAGAGTGTACCAACATAATTGTTAACGGTTTGGAAGAGTTAATACAAAGGGTAAAAAAACATCCCAGATCAATCATTCGTTGTATTTCTCGCCCTCAATTGAAATGAAAATGAATTATATTGTAGTAAAAATTTATTGTAAGCAAAAAAAACTCTAATAAATCCAATTTTTAAAAAAACCCATTAATTTTTATTAATATAAATTTTTCCAAAAAAACCATATGTACGAAAGTAACTATATAAAAATAAGGTTTTGATTAGTTAAAAAAACACTTATTTTAACTTTAATAAAAAAATTGGCCCAAAAAATATAACATAAAAAAATACTAATAAAAAAATAATGTAACTTATAAAGATCACTAAATAAAAAAGAAAAATATTATAGTTCTCTAAAAATAATTAAAATTTATAAATACTCAAATTAATGATGCACAGGTAAACACGATATAAATTCTCACATTGCGATTTCATAATCAAAATAAACTAATAGTGATACTAGTACAGTGTTGAAAATATAGCAAGTGTGACACTACGCCAAATAAGTCATTTAATAGCGTGACACTACGCAAGTGTGACACTACAAAACTCATGGTGACATTTTAACAAACACTTATGGTGACATGTTAAATATCATTAGAAACACTACAAAACTCATGGTGACATTTCAGCAAACACCTTATTTGCAAAATAAAAGCATGTACCAAAAGAGTAACTAACCAACCATGAATTACACCATTAAGAAGTGGACTTTGGAAAATTAAGTATCATATCCAAGCAGATGTGGACGCAAGTACTCAGATAAAAGTACATTGTAACACAATGCCTCTCACCTGGAGTGTCGTCACCGGATTTATTGTCGGGGAATAAATCCCACCTAATTCGGGTTGTGAGTTATGTTCATCTTATGATTGTTATTAACTGTATGTGGAGTTTAGGATTCATTGTTTCTCATGAACAATCTTTGTGATTAAGCGATTGATATGATTTTGTTGTTATGCCATGTTTGAGTCTTTCATTTGGGTTGGGTGAATTGGTGAGTGTTAGTTTAAAATCGGAAAAACAGAGACAGAGAGTTGAAGGTAAGCTGCAAGAGATTTGAGTGAGAAGGTTTTTTTTGTTCGCTGTTGTTTTTGTAAAGAATGAGGAGAGTGACCGTAAGAAAACATAGAACACGGGAGGCGGACGGTTTGATTTTTGCTCCTAGGGTTTTTTTGATTTCAAGTTTTTCTTGGACCGTTTATGTTTGAATTATTTATTTGTTTTATTAATTATATATTATGAAAACAATAACGCTTTTATATAAGCGCTAATATAGGATAGTACAATAATAACGTTTATTAAGAGTGCTATCATAATGAATAATATTAATAGCAATTTGGCAAAAGTGCTATCTTTATGTATAGTATTAATAGCATTTCGTAGAAAGCGCTATCTTACTGAAGTTTAATAATAGCCTTTTTTTCACAAAGTGCTATCAAAACTACATTGTATGTATCCTTTAATAACACCCGACAATAAAGTGCTATTATATATGTGTTTTTTCGTTTTTAATAGCACTTTCTTTAAAAATGCTATTAAATTAAGTGATACAAAATATCAATTTTGGCGTAGTGTGAGTAGTGTGGGGAAATAGTCTCACAGTAGATAAGAATATGATGACTTAAATACTTAATCATTTATAAGTGGGAGAACTCACTCACCTATCACCTTAAGATTTTAGATGGACAAGTGTGAAGGATAGAAAAACACTTAGAAAGGGGGGGGGGGGGGGTTGAATAAGTGTACTTTAAAAACTCTTAAGATAAAAACAATTGCACAATGATTTTTAGCCTAGTTCGTTGTTAACAAAACTACTCCAGTCCACCCCCTTAGAGTGATTTACCTCACCTGAGGATTTAATCCACTAATCAACCTTGATTACAATGGTTTTCCACATAGATACCTTCTAAGTCTTCTAGAGTATTCTAATCACAACTTGATCACTCTAGGAACACAATGCTTAGAGACCTTCTAAGACTTCTAGAGAATCCAATCACAACTTGATCTTTTCTAGTTCCTTTACAAATTAATGTAAACAAATTCTTACAAGAGTATTACAATGCTTCTTAAAAAGCTATAATCACAACTGTGATATTTCTCTTAAGTTTAAGCTTAATCTCACTAAGATATTACAACAGTAATGAAGTGAGGTTGATGATGAAGTTTGAGAGCTTTTCAATTTGACAGCGTTTCTGTATTTTTGCGCAGAGTGTTTTATTCAGCTTCTCATCATCACTTCTATTTATAGGCGTTTGAGAAGATGACCGTTGGGAGAATTTAATGCGTTGCGTGATCTGTACAACATTGCATTTAAGGTTTCACTCTTTTGTCAACTACCTCGAGCCTTGCTTTTCCTGCTTTTACTGACTTTGCCTTTAATAGCTTCTAACGTTCCTTTTGTCAGTCAGCGTAGCCTGCCATCTTGTACTTACTTCTGATCTGATCTTTGTAGATACAACATTTGAATTAATCAGAGTCAAACAACTTGGTGCAGAACATCTTCTTGTCTTCTGACCTTGAAGTGCTTCTAGCGTGATACCATAAGAACTTCAGTGCTTCTGATCTCAAGTTCTTCTGATGCTTCTGTAGCAACCTGCCCTAAAATTAAAGGTTTTAGAGTCGCCACCTATTCTATCAGGGCGAATAGGAAACCCTAGGCAGTTAAGAGATTCGGGTAAGATTATTATAATCAGGTCGAGGGAAGGTGTTAGGCACCCTCAGCCCTTTCCTAAGGTTTTATCGAAGATAAGGTTTATGGATAAATACTAAGGTTTAATAGCTAAAGAACTGAATAGGGTGAAAATTGAGATTTGAACGAATTGAGCTTTTGGGGAAGGGGACTCGCCTTGTTACCAAGTGCCTACGTATCTACTTATGGAGAATCAGATTCAACGTAGTTCGGGCACAGGGTTGTACGCCTTTGAATTCGATTTGATATGGTTTGAAGGGTTTTTGAATGGCCTATCGTAGTTTTTGAAATGCGAAGTTCGATGGTATTTTGAATTACCTTATCGTAGTTTTGAATATCGCAGGGTTGCAGAGATGAATTTTGTAGTGTCGTGGTTTAGTGTGTTTTAAATGTTTGGGCGTACAACCCTGGTTTATTATGTCACCGTTAGATGCGATGATCAATAGTTTTGATCATTATAGTTAACGGATTAATGGGGCATTGCTGGTTACTCTGATCGATATATTCGATCGTCGCGGGCAGCAAATTGAATGTATTTTAAATTTGTATTTTTATCTCTTGTCTAATGCGACTAATAGATTTAGTCGGGTCGAGAAGAGAATTGATTAAGGGTTAATGTTCTGCCAAATGGCAATGGGATTGGGCAAACCCTAGTGTATTGGTAACTTTTATAGGGTTTTTATGCTTTAACCATTAAAATTAATTAAATAAATAATTAAATCGAATGATCGAAATACTCGGGAATTAATCCTAAAACCTAATCATAGTCCTAATCCTAATTTAATATTATAATCCTAATTAAATTAAATAAATTCTAACCCTAATCATAATCCTAATCCTAATTAATTTAAATAAATAAATTAATTAATCACACATTTAATCTAATAAGAGAACTAATAAGAAAACAATAAAGACTAATAAAACAAAAACCTGGGGCCTGGTTGCATGTGGGTGTATCTGAGTGTCCATGGTATGCATCCTCATCTACCTGGGCGTTTAGATCTGAGTCAGTGTGATCCTGTGGTCTTTACGTGAGAGTTCATGGTATTCTTTCGCGTGTGAGAAACATGGGATCTGCAACGAAATATTTTGGAAAAATAATACAAAACCTGGGGAATGAACCCAGGTAGTCTTACTTATCAACATAATCCTCTAGCCACGCGCGCTGCTTGGTCTTTGTTGTCAAGATAATGTCTTCATATCAATATATTCAAAACACTAAAAGTGCAGCCTTCAAAACGCACGCACGCACCACTCCTGGATTTGAATTGGACCAATAGAACGTTGCCACACTTCATATTCTCCATAAAGAACCTGCAATATTTCTTTCACACCGCTTCTTATAGGTTAGGGATAAAAAACATATACTTACTACACCTGTCCCTTGCTAACTCCTTTATACACGCATGAAAATCACCACTAAAACCATGGTTGATTCCGTCTTAACCACACGAAATCGTCGGTACCTGTTTCAGGCCCTGATTTTTGCTCAATCGAGAAACACCAAAATGTAAATTATGAACCCTAATATGGTGAATCACGGTATATACACGCGACGGACAAATTAACGACCCAGAAAGATTCAGAACATCACAACAAACAAAGATATGTGTTCAAAACATGATTATGATTCATAAATTGTACGAATCGACTCAAAATAAAAACGTCAAACCATGGGCTCCTAGCGGTGATTTTGAATGCTTTGATCGAAGGTGATGAGTGGAATTGCTTCAGAACACCCTCAGGGACATGTTAGAGTCCTTCAAACTCCTTTAATCGCCCTCCAATCTGAATTCAGTTTTCAATTTTTCTTCAAGTTTTAGAGCTCGGCTATAGCTCTTGGAGGCCAAAAAAACCTCCCCTAATGCATTTCCCTCGATCACATGTATATAGTAGAGCAAATAAGGTCACCAATTTGGATCAAAATCCATTGAATCAAAGATTGAGATTTTGATGGAAAATCAAATCTTAAATCTTTCTAAAATTGGACTAAACTTGACTTTTTTCTCCCCAATATATTTTTACACGAATTTCACTCATATTTTTGCTCATTTGAGTGATTGGAATTAATTGGGATTGATTGACAAATAATTCAAAACAAATCTTTTGTGATTTCCTTTGATTATTTGATTTAAATGGTATTTTAAATGGATAAAATTTACTAAAAAAAAATAATAAAATCACATAATCATGGGATTGGTCTTGGGAATTCTTGGTGACCTCTTAAGCAAGTTTGGATCATAAAAAGTCAGACCCATTTGTAAAGATATCCATTTTGAACCTTATTTCCTTCACATATTTCACTCAAAATCGACCAATTTTGACAAGGCGTATCTCCCTCAATTTTTAAGATATGAGAGAGTTCTAGGACTTTTTGGAAACCTTAAGATGTTCTCTACAAGCCACTATGGAACATCTTTTTTATTTGGAGATTTATCTTGATGATATGCCCTTTGACAAAAAACTGTTTTCTATTAACCTTTGAAAAGGACCTATAATGTATTGGACCATATCTCTTGAATGAAGCATTTTTGGCCTTGGCTTGTGAGAGACAAAGTTGTAGAGAATCCAATTTCCTTCCAAATAGGCTTTGGTTGGGGAATTTTTGATACTCCATGTTGAAGTTATGGTCAGTCAAAGTTGAGTTGACTTTATCCCATAAAAAAACCCTAATTTGAACCTTTGCATTTGTTCATTTCTGATTTTTTATTGATGGATCATGATCAACCATTGATCAAATGATGGATATAACCTCACGTACTTGATGTTGATAAAAAATCTTGAAGTTTGACTATTGTTGACTTTTAGGTCGGCATAGTCGATTATTGAGCATCTGAGTCATTGAGTGAGCGATCCTTGGAATTGAAGTTTGACTTCTGTCATGGGTATGCTTTGATACATATGTGACACCTTGAGATCCATTTGAGGCCTCAAAGATTCATAATCCTTTGATAAACTGCAAATCCTAATTTTGAGACTGTAATACGGTGAACTTACTTTATCGAAATGTGCGGATAGCAAGAGTCGCCACCGACTTTTATTTTATCCAATTAGGAAAGGCTAAAAGAACAGGAAAGACCGTTTTAAAAAGAGATTGAGTTCGGGGGGTAGGTTATACAAAGGGAAGGTGTAAAACACCCTTTGCATCCATGGTTATCCATGGGCTCTTAATTGCTTAGCTCACTTTGTTTTCAAAATGTTTGAATTGTTTGAAAAGCGGAGTGTGAATAGTAAAAACTTTGAAGAAGAACTTTAGCTTGTAAATAAGCGTAGTCTTTTTGAAAAGTATTTGAAAATTAGTGGGAAAAAGAGTTTTGAATTTGAATTTGAATTTGAAAAAGTGCAAGCAATTAAAAAGCAATTACCCTAAGATTTAAAATTCGTTCTTTTAGCCTTTCGGGAGAAAGGGTCTATCCATACCATGAGAGGGCAGGAAGTCTTTCAATTAGATGTGCGGGTCATCGAGAATAATCATTCTCCATAAGACTGTCCCTTGCCATAGAGGAGGCAGGTAGTCTATGGGAAGGATCAGAATAGCCTTTTTCGTTAGGCAACCAAAGGATACCTCAGCCCTTCGTAGGCAACTTCCGAGGGACGAGATCATATTTAGTGTATCGAAGGCAGCATCATTAGGGACTTATGATCTTTGCATTATTCGAGGCAACATGGCTGAGGTATACTCGTATTCGAGGGACATGACTTTTCTGCAAAAAAACGCAAGGCAACAAGGCAACAAGCAACAAGAGAGGTTACCAAAAAAGTGTGCGTGGGTGCAACAATCATGTGATTAATTTAGAAATTTAATCTTATAATTAGTGATGCTAATTCAGTTCAAGGTTTGCACTCCCTAAGATTACTAACCACGCAGTAATATAATATGCAGTTTTAAGTGCCTTTAAGGCCAAAAAATACAACCTCGAAGCAGATACAAAATAAACCATGGGGATGGGGAAGGAAAAAACAATAAATTTAAACCCAACAGGGTTTGGCATAAGTAATAATTTAAGAGAAAGAAAATAGGTTAGGTTTTAGGGTTACCGACTAATCGAGCTTTGACGATTGGCTAACCCTGAAAATAGGAAAAAGAAAAATAAATAGAAGGGTGAGTGCGTTACCAATTCAATGACAATTAAGAATAAAACCATAATTTTTAAATCAGAAAGGCAAAAATAAATAATTAAATTAAAAGGCAAAAATAAATGAATAAAGATAGAATCAGGGACTTAGCTTTGATCTGATATGGTTCGAAGTCGGAGGAAATCCTAGTGCTAACCCTGAAATTTTGATCTGGTGTGGCTTCGCGCTCTGGCTTCGCGCTCTGGTTCTTTAGATCTGGAATTAGCGAGATCAGTGGAGGAGATTGAGGATGAATTTGCAAATATCCAGAATAGATGAACAACTCGGATGTACCTCGCAATAAACAAGAAAATGGGAGTAACAATGTATAAAAGATTGTCACTTAATTTTTAATGGTTAACATTCTAATTATTCTAAACCTAAAAATTAATTCTAATTAAATTAAACAAAAAAAACTAATTAAAATTCTAAAATCACACTCAAGGGGTGTGGATCCCGATAGGGTGCAGCAGTAGTAAACTAGTTGGGCCATGAATACTAAACCCATTAATAACATAAATTGAGAAAACCCTAAAACCAAATGATGGAAGCTTACCGCCCCCTCACTCTGTTCTTTCGTTCAGCCTTTCTCTCTCTCTCAATTCTCTGTGTCCTGCGAAATTCTCTATTTCTTCTTCGACACAACAAAAAATCAAAACCCAATTCTAACACTTGACTCGCCCTTAATCTCTCTAACTCGCATGTCACAAACAAACTCTCCCACTCACGTTAATATCTCCTAGAATCTCAAATCAGTTCGTCATGTATGAACAAATGCAATGAATAGATAAGCAAATGATTCCAACAAGAAGAGAATCGTATACAGTAATAACAACACGGTTCATCAATATTCAAGCATCACTAATTAATAATTTCAATGATAAAACTTTTCAAAAGGAAAGCGTCACCGTCGGAGAAGAGCTGTTGGAGATCGATCCGAATCTGTGTGTTGGAGCTGATACAGGATATTCACCTCGCCGCGACTTGTTGGTGCGTGCTTCAGATCCGTGTTGGTGTTGACGTATGAAGCTGCTGCGTCTTGGCTTCTTTCTTCAGATTTATTCGGCTGTTGAAGCGTCCAATTCGGGCCGCTGAAGATTCACGTGTGGTGAACGTTGTTTGACCGCTGCGTTGTGATGAAGGTGATGCGTTGTTATGTTGAAGCCGAATCTGTGACGTTGATTTGATGGCGAATGTCGCAAATAGGAAGTGATGATTCCGAGTTTTTGCGATGTCGAAATGAAGCTGAGCGAATCAGTATTGTTTCGGTGATCGAGTTCGTCGGAGAGAAATAGTTGAAGAGTTGTTGACACGATCTCGAGGCTTGTTGGATTGTCTTAGGTTCAGATGACCTTAAAACATGAGTTTTATTGTTACAGTTCGAAGGTTTTACGAGCGTGTGGATGAAGCTGTTAAAGTGATATGGACATGGAGGTTTTTCTTGTCCCCTGATTTCATTCTCCTTCAATCGACCTTGAAGTAAGTTTATTACAGGACTTAAACCATATTCCGTCAACTTGCATAAGGAAAATTGATAAAAAGAAGTTTGGAAATTATAAAAAAAGAGGTTAGTTGGTAACAAAAAAAGTTGATAGAAACACGGATCTGAGTGATTGGAAAATTGATAGGGAAGGTATGAATGTATGTTGATTTTGGGACATGGGTATGAGGGGTCTTTTGGTTGACCAAAAACAAGGGTTCGGAATGAACAAAGGTTATGTGGTTATACTGTACAGGAGAAGGTTTGTGATGAAAGGCATTTGAACGTGTCTAGTAATGAGGGTTTATGGAACGGAAACCTATGAAAGAAGAATAAGGATAGGAAAATTATGCACCGTGTCTGAGGTTAGACATAGGTGGGGAATGTTAGTGAATGGTAGGTCTTTTTCTCGGGGACCGAAAATAGGGTTTAAAATTGTTATATTTATAGGAAAAATTAGGTAAGAATGACAATGGAATGTACCACTTGAGCCCAATGGACCTTTAGTTTATCCTTATTATTTGCACCTATAAAACAAAAAGAAATAATACAAATAACACAATAATATAATAAAATGATTTACTAATTTTAATTCTAAATTGAATTAAAATTAAAATTGTAAACCAAAAAGGATTAGTAAATTGAAAATATTATTAAATCGTAAAAAAAACGAACAAAAATGTGCAAAGATGAACATGTAATGTATATTTTATTTTCTAAATGAATGTTAATGCAAATGATGCAAATGATTGTGAAGTGATAAGCCAAATACAAAGGAGGGCAAATTTTGGGGTATGACAGAGACCCTCGATTAGGAGAGAGTGACTTGAATAAACCTTTGAACCTTGAGCCATTGAAGATGCATAGTGGAGGGTAAATTTCGGGGTATGACAGCTGCGCCTGTTCAATCTTCTTAAACCTGAAGAGTCGGATAGGCACGTCTGCCTATCGTAGTCTAAAGGTAGAACATGATTGGACACTGAAATGCCCTGAAATTTGCATGGGAAGAAATTCCGTAGGAGATGGGCTTACAAATGCCACCCAGGGTAAATGTAACGCTCTGAATTTAATTAATTGGTTAATTAAATTATTAAAGGATTTAAATATTGGATTTAGTCGAATTTGGATGGTCGGTATTATTTTAAGAGGTGTATTTGGATTTATTAAGTTAATGTCATATTTTAGTCGGATAGTCGGAAGAATAATATTAAGAATAATATTATTTATTTATTGAGATGTTTATTGAAATTTTTGCATTTTGGGACGATTTAGTCGGTATTAGTTTGAGATAGCGGATCGATATTTAATCAAAGATTTTAATATTTTTAGTATTAAAAATATTAAAGAGCTAATGTTTAGCGTTTTGAGAATTTTCCGAGTAATTAAGATTAGACCGGAAATATGAGTCATTGAGTAATAAGTCGGTATATTAAGATAAGAGGATTTTATTTTAATGGCATTTAAGTGGAAGTGTTATTTTTACATTAAGTGTAGAAAAGATATTGGGCTTAAATAATGACATCTCTAAGTATTAAGGGGTATATTTTGTTAGGCCTATTATGAAGTAAATGACTAAAAGGTAGTATCACTTGTCATATTGGAAAAGAGAGGCAGTAGAGTAAACCAAGAAAGAGAAAGGAAAAGGAGGCTAGGGTTGTGAAAGAGGAGAAAAGGAGACCCAAAGTGTTTCTCTAAAGTGTCAATTTTCTCCAATTTTTTCATTGAATCTTCCTAAAGCTGCACTTAATCCAAGGTAAGGGGGGATTCTTACTGTCTAAATGGGAATATGATGAATTATATGTGGGTTTAGGGTATAGATTAGTCATTGCATGGTGTTAATTTTTGAAATTGCAAATGAGTTTTTGGTAATGTCGTTGTTCATTAATACTGTTTTTGAGATTGAATAAATAAATCTGCACATTCGGAGCAACGGCTTGAGTCGACCGGTACATATGCTTGTGACGTCAGAAAGCTTATGTGTTACTTACCATTTTCGTTTTTGGACTATTAAGTATGTGTCCCTTGAAATGCCACGCCTGTGAAATTGCAATGTGAGGTTCAGTATGTCATACCAAATTGCTTTCTTCTATTCTTACATTATTATGAATAGTTAGTTATTATATATAATAGTTATATAATAGAAATGTATATAATGAATAATTATGAATTGAAAGTATAAATGGAAACTAGTGGAAATAGTAATATTTAGAAGATTTGTAAAATGAATTGAAAATAGAATATTGAATTAAATTAATGTAATATGGCTATTGATTGGTTGATTTAATTAATAGTAGAATTAATTTCAATAATTGTAATTAATTGAAATATACTTAGACTTGAATAAATTATTCGGTTTATCGGTAAATTACGGTGTCTTGAGAATTTGACCGTAATCGTGATTTGGTTGAATATTTATGTTGAAAATAATATATTGCTATGCCTATGATGTTGTCTTGATCAATAATATTATGTCTAATTGAATTAGTTGATAATTGGAAGTTGATTCGGTTTACTTGATAAATTAGCATGTTGAGATTACCTTACGAATTGATCGAAAATTGTGGTTTTGATTTGGATGACTTTGTTAATATGTGAAATTGAGTAATTGTGCCGATGTGCCGAAACATGATGATAATTGTAATGATCTTGATGATATGCGAATTGTATATTTGTGACGATTTTGTGAATACGTGATGTTGTATATATTTGTGAGGATGATTTTGTGACTAAGTGAAGATGAAATATTATAGTGACGTGAGTTACCTCGAATAAATGGTAATGTGATTGTGATATAGGCTTATGCCTCGTGACGATATGTGATTCTGATGAGTATGTTGTGTTGTCTTGTTTGTCGAGTTACATTCTATATGCATACTCTGTGACGGCCTGAAAATTATGGCAAACATGACGGCCTGAAAACTATGGCAAACATGACGGGCCAAATGGAAATTGGTGACGGGGGCTGAAGCTCCGATTGGTACCACATGCATATGCACAATTGAGTCGCATTTGAGTCGTTGTCCGTAGTTGTTAGTTGGAGTTGTTAATTATGCATTGCGATGCTTATATGACGATGTAAATGCTTATATGTTGACTTGTTGAAGATGCTTATATGATGATATAGATGCTTATATGTTGACTTGTTGAAGATGCTTATATGTCAATACCGATGCTTATATGTTGATTGTTGAAGATGTTCATATGTTGATATCATGACTACTTGTTGATGATGTTGTTTGTGTTGTTTATGTTCATGTTGTGTGAAGCGGTGATTCATTTATATTCTTTACCTAATATATGATTTATCATGATCCTATTTATATAGTTTGATATCTCACCCTTGCTGCTGATATTTCCCCTACCATGGGAAATGGGCAGGTACTTAAGTATAGCTGTGGAAGTGTGTTGCTTCATCGAGTCTGGTTGGTGTGTCGCTCTGATACGTAGCACTCGGGGGGATATTCATATTATTTTTTCTATGTTGTTATGATTTAGTTGTTGTCATTATAATCGTTGAATCCAAGTTGGATACTATGAAGTACTTTTTATACTTCCAAGTTGTTTTAGTTGAATAAAGGTGAGAGTTGACTGTTAATTCGAATGCTATGTATCATTGTGAATGAAACACAAGTTGAAGTTTTAAGTTGATATGTGATACTCCAATGTGTTGTTTGAAATTTTTAAATACTCTGATATTTTCCGCAAGATAATTTCGGATAGAATTTGGGGAGTTACAGTAAACACCCCCTTTTTTCTTACTGTGAAGCATATGCTATCTTTTTTGGAAGGAGCTACGCGTTTTGATCGTAGCATGGCCTGAAAAGGCAACCTTGATTTTATGCAATGTTTATGATGCATGTAATGTATGATGCATTGACCTTCCCAAAATAAACGAGAGGAATGTATGTATATGCATTATGTGTGAATGAGGTATGTTAGTTGAATGATGCATGATTGTTAGTTATGTTAGTTGAAGTATGTTAGTACATTTGGAAAAGAAACATAGAACCTTGTTTGTTATTGATGATGTTTTGGAGAAGATCACTGCCGAGGGACTAACGTGATAGACCCAATTGAGGAACCCTTTGAAAATCTTGTTGTAAAACCCTTTTGTTCTTTCGAAGTAGATCACTGCCGAGGGACTCACGTGATAAACCCCATTGAAGAAACCCTTTGTGAAACCCTTTGTAAAACCCCTTTGTTTTTTTCGAAGTAGATCACTGCCGAGGGACTAACGTGATAAACCCCATTGAAGAACCTTCGTAAAACCCTTTTATCGAGTGTGAGAGAAAAGGATCGTCCTGCTAAAGCCTGAGTCTTACATAGCGCAGTTTGTTGTAGAAGATAGTTAACTTGCTATAGCGCTAGTAAGCTTTCGTAGTTTGTGAACCCCACTTACTATAGTTCTAGTAAGTTTCCGTAGTTTGTGAACCCCACTTACTATAATTCTAGTAAGTTTCCGTAGTTTGTGAACCCCTCTTACTATAATTCTAGTAAGTTTTCGTAGTTTGTGAACCCCAAAAGGATCACTTGCTATAGCTCTAGCAAGTTCACCTGCACCAATAGGATTACTTGTCATAGTTCTGACAAGCTCACCTGCACCATTTTGATCATTTGCCCTAGTTCGGACAAATTTCACCTACACCATTTGGATCATTTTCCCTGGTTCGGAAAAATTTCACCTACACCATTTGGATCATTTGCCCTGGTTCGGACAAATTTCACCTGCACCATTTGGATCATTTGCCCTGGTTCGGAAAAATTTCACCTTCACCATTTGGATCATTTTCCCTGGCTCGGACAAATTTCACCTACACCATTTGGATCATTTGCCCTGGCTCGGACAAATTTCACCTACACCATTTGGATCATTTGCCCTGGTTCGGACAAATTTCACCTACACCATTTGGATCATTTGCCCTGGCTCGGACAAATTTCACCTACACCATTTGGATCATTTTCCCTGGCTCGGACAAATTTCACCTACACCATTTGGATCATTTGTCCTGGTTCGGACAAATTTCACCGGCACCGTTTGGAATTACCTGCCATGGTTCTGACAAGCGTACCTGTATAATAGGAATTATTTGGTATAGTTCTAGCAAACTTACCTGCACCAAAGGAATTATCTGCCATGGTTCTGACAAGCACACCTGTATAAAAGGAATTATTTTCTATAGTTCTAGCAAACTTACCTGCACCCATAGGGATCACTTGCCATGGTTGTGACAAGCTTACCTGCACCAATAGGAATTATTTGCTATAATTCTAGCAAACTTACCTACACCAAAAAGATCCACTTGCTATAGTGCTAGCAAGTTTATCTGTATAAAGTCCTTGACGGTATTCTGTATGAAGATGATGCTCGCGACTCGATATTCGGAAAGAAAACAATATGTTTAGAAACTCACGACTCGAGGGTCGGGCATTCACGACTCGAGGGTCGGAAAACAAACCAATTACAACACGAGTGTCGGAAAATCACGACTCGAGGGTCGGAAAACACACCTATCACAACATGAGGGTTTAGAAAATCACGACTCGAGGGTCGGAAAACACACCTGTCACAACACGAGGGTTGGAAACTCACAACACGTGGGTCAGAAAATACACCTATCACAACACGAGGGTTGGAAACTCACGACTCGAGGGTCGGAAGACTTTTTGTAGGACGTGAATGCACTAGATGATATGCATATGCTAATGCGTATGCATGTATGCTGATGCTGACGTCAATCCCAAGATTTTTTCCTACTTATTGAACCTGTTTAACCCATATTTGCCCCTACACCACGGCTATGCTTATGCCGGCTTGGTAATGTTTGCGTAATGCTTATGCTTATGCATATGCGTAGTTTGTTTATGAGTGAAATGAACCGCAAGGTTGCTATCATCGGTAAGGTTACCGGGAAACGTAAATCAGGTGATTGGAAATAAACCAACAGTAAGGTTACTGTCATCGGTAAGGTTACCGGGAAGCAGGTAGACAACGTGGTTTAGTACCACAGTAATGACTTAGATGTTTTGATGTATGGGATAATGCTTATGCTCATCCGTATGTTGATTGATGTAATGATTGGAACGAAGCATTGTCTTCTATAAGACTACCTGAAAAGGTTTATGGAATGGATATGAAGATTTGTCTTAAAAAGACTACCTGAAAAGGCTCTTAGAAAGGATAATGAATTGTCTTAAAAAAGACTACCTAAAAAGGCATGGTGTAATGTATCAACCAATGTATGTAATGCATGGTTTACATGTAATTGCATGATGTTCCAATGCCAGGTTGTTGATAACCAGAAGTGTATACGGCTCGCTAAAGTTGTAAGGTTGTTGGATGCTAGTGCGACTTCCCAATCAGTGTTTTTGCATTTGTAGATCGTAGTTAGGAGAAAGATCGGTCCGAGGTTGTAAAGTATGAGAACGTCTTTCCCTTATGCTGTGCGCCTTGCCCCAGTCTGGCTCTCTGAAATACTCCACTCCTTTAACCTTTTGAGGTTCTCCACGCCTTTAACCTTTTGAGGTTCTCCACGCCTTTAACTTTTCAAGGTTCTCCACACCTTTAACCTTTTGAGGTTCTCCACACCTTTAACCTTTGAACTGTTTGCCTTATGGATTTGATATCCAATGCCCCAATGTTTAACGGAAAAAAGATTCATGTGATCTCCAAGATGTGGAGGAAGTGCCCTGATAAATAACCTTGTCATATGCTTCGACGTTTAGACTGAAGGGTATGCCCTTGATCTCCAGGATATGGAGGACTATCCATAGTGTTCTATCCTTTTGAATTTGAATTCTTCCCATGTTTGACATGCCCCTGATTATTATTGCTTCGAGATGTGACCCAAGTTAATTGGAACTTAGGAAGAATTCCCCTAGTAAATAGGATCTTTGATTGTATGCCCCTGTAATCCTTGAGTTTTTTTTCCCTGTTTCGGAAAACCCTCTGGACGTGGTTTCCCCATTCAAGAGTCTTTATCAGAAATGATCGCCTTTGGTTAAACCAATTTCGAGAACTCCTTGATGCTAAGTGTATATTCGTAGATGATGTTGTAACCTTTGAGAAGTAACTCCAATGTAATGCGTATGCAAGTTTTGAAATCGAAGTCCGTTATGAATTAAGACTGGATGATTGGAAATGAATGCTTGAAGAAGCGCAATGGTTAGAAATAATTTTAACAAACTTAGGAGTCAGTATAACAAAATCCTGCTTAGTATGCTTTCGTAGTTAACCTTACCTCAATTAGGACTTTTGAATGTTGTAATTTGGCCTGGTTCATGGTTTTAAGAAACAATGGATATAAGGCTCAAAATTTATTTAACCCGCCCCTTTCTCCTTGATGTTCTCTAAATCCTAAGAATTCGCCTAATCCAATGATGTGCTTTGTTTGCAAGAGAATCGCATCAGTTTTGATGTTGAGCAGAAGCCTTAGTAGAGATCCAAACACCGATGAGAAATGTTGTAAAGATCCAAGCATTGACGGGAAGCTTCGATGATTTAGCAGTCACAAGATTATTCCTTTGTATTTCGCCTTTCTTTTTTTTCTCCTATCCCTTATTTTTGCATGAGCGAATTCCATTGAATTTGATCCATCGGGATGCCCTAATTTTTGCCTAAGTCATTTTGTTTTCCATTTTAACTTAGCGAGCGCTTTTCTCCTTTTTTGTTTTGAATACCCCTTTAGAAATATTGATCCTTGGAATTTGAATGTTGTGACTGCCATGTTGACTTTGATTTGTAAGCTTCGACTTTGATACGTCCTCGATCTTGAATGATGTATTGAGGAAGAAGATTGTTGTGAATGTTATCTCCATTGCTCCCTCATTCTTGAATGAACGCGAGGAAGAAGACATGCTTGAACCTTTTCTTTGCTCTTTGCTTGAATCCTTTGCTTGAATTTACTGATTCTCTTGACAACCAAAATACACTATTGAATTAATTGAAATCTACCATGCCCCTGGTTAAAATCAAGGTTTTTTTTTGAAAAGTAGAAACTGTTAGAACAAGATTTGTTCTAATCAATATTCTTAGTTTTGATGATAACAAGTATATGAATTTTGTATGAGATAATGTGGTACTCTAATACTATGCAATTTCCGTTTCAGGAATTATATAAAGAGTATGCACAAAATCAGCGCAAGAAGCACTGACTCATAAGGTTCAGCATGCAACCTCAGAACATGGTCTGGCAAGACATCAGAAGATGGTCAAGCAGAATCAGAACATGGGTCTATGGAAGCATCAGAAGAACTTGAGATCAGAAGCAGAAGCACTGAAGTTCTCATGGTATCACGCTCAGAAGCTCTTCAAGGTCAGAAGACAAGAAGATGCTCTGCACTAAGCTGTTTGACTCTGATGATATTCAAACGTTGTTTACACAAACATCATATCAGAAGCAAGTACTAGACTGGCAGGCTACGCTGATTGACAAAAGGAACGTTAGAAGCTATTAAAGGCAACGTCAAAAGACACAGCGGAAACAAGGCTCGAGGTAGTTGGCAAAAGAGTGAAACATTAAATGCAATGCTGTACGGATTACGCAAAGCATTAAATGCTCCCAACAGCCATCTTCTCAAGTGCCTATAAATATGAAGTTCTGATGAGAAGCTCAATACAACACTTGCGCATTATACAGAAACGCTGTCAAATTCAAAAGCTCTCAAACTTCATCATCAAGCTCACTACATTGCTGTTGTAATATCTTAGTGAGATTTAAGCTTAAACTTAAGAGAAAATCACAGTTGTGATAATAGCTTTATAAGAAGCATTGTAACTCTTAAAATAATTTGTTTACATTAAGTTGTAAGTTCTAGAGTGATCAGGTTGTTGATCAGTATACTCTAGCAAGTCTTAGAAGTTGTCTAAGCAGTTTGTTCCTAGAGTGATCAGGTTGTGATCAGGATACTCTAGAAGACTTAGAGTGTTTCTAAGTGGAAAACCATTGTAATCAAGTGTGATTAGTTGATTAAATCCCCAGGTGAGGTAAATCACTCCAAGGGGGTGGACAGGAGTAGTTTAGTTAACAACGAACCAGGATAAAAATCATTGTGCAAATTGTTTTTATCTTACAAGTTTTAAAGCTACACTTATTCAACCCCCCCCCTTTCTAAGTGTTTTTCTATCCTTCAATTGGCATCAGAGCGTCGGTTCTAAGGTGCAAGCACTTAACCGTGTTTAGAAAAGATTCAGGAAGAGAAAAACGCTTCAGTAAAAGATGGCTGGTGAAATTCCAACAAACACATCTACATCTACATCTGGCTCTGCTGAGCAATACAATGGTAACAATGGTTATACTAGACCACCAGTATTTGATGGTGAAAACTTTGAATACTGGAAAGATAAACTGGAAAGTTATTTCCTTGGTCTAGATGGTGAACTATGGGATCTCCTGATGGATGGTTACAAACATCCAGTAAAAGCTACAGGCGTAAGGCTTACCAGACAAGAAATGGATGATGATCAAGAGAAGCTTTTCAAGAATCATCATAAATGTAGGACTGTTTTGCTGAATGCGATCTCTCATGCTGAGTATGAGAAGATATCTAACAGGGAAACTTCCTATGATATATATGAGTCATTAAAAATGACCCATGAGGGAAATGCTCAAGTCAAAGAGACTAAAGCTCTTGCTCTAATCCAGAAATATGAATCCTTCAAGATGGAGGATGATGAAGATATTGAGAAGATGTTCTCAAGATTTCAAACGCTAACTGCTGGATTGAGAGTTCTGGATAAAGGCTACACCAAGGCTGATCATGTAAAGAAGATCATCAGAAGCTTGCCCAGAAGATGGGGTCCAATGGTGACTGCATTCAAGATTGCAAAGAATCTGAATGAGGTCTCTTTGGAAGAGGTAATCAGTGCCTTGAGAAGCCATGAGATAGAGCTGGATGCAAACGAGCCTCAGAAGAAAGGTAAGTCTATTGCATTAAAATCTAATTTTAAAAAATGCACTAACGCTTTTCAGGCTGAAGAAGTAGATTCTGAGGAATCAAAATCAGAAGAAGAAGATGAACTGTCCATGATATCCAGAAGGGTAAACCAACTCTGGAAGAGGAAGCAAAGGAAGTTCAAGAGCTTCAGAAGTTCAAAGAAATTTGAACGAGGAGAATCTTCTGGTGGCAGAAGATCTGACAAGAAGAAAGTTGTCTGCTATGAGTGCAATGAGCCTGGACACTTCAAGAATGAGTGTCCAAAACTCCAGAAGGAGAATCCCAAGATGAAGTTTCATAAGAAGAAAGGTCTTATGGCAACATGGGATGATTCTGAATCTGAATCAGAATCAGACTCCGAAGGAGAGCAAGCCAACTTTGCACTGATGGCCACAGTGGATGATGGATCAGAATCTACATCAGAATCAGATTCTGAAGAGGTATTTTCTGAACTATCTAGAGATGAATTAGTTTCCAGCTTGACTGAACTTCTGGAACTCAAGGCTCACCTTAGTATCAAATACAAAAAGCTGAAAAAAGCAATTTGAATTTGAAACTAAGAAGCTGGAATTGGAAAATTCTGAACTGAAGGAAAAAGTTTTAAAATTATCCAAAGATAGTGGATCTCCTTCTGAATCAGAAAAATCCATTCCTAGTCTAAATCATATTCTGAAAGAATATGACTCGAGTTTCAGAAAGTTCCTATCTAGAAGTATTGGCAAAAGTCATCTTGCTTCTATGATATATGGTGTTTCAGGAAACAGAAGGTTTGGCTTTGGCTATGAGGGTGATACCTCACATAAATTTGGACCTGTTGATGATTTCAAAATCACATACAAGCCACTGTATGATCAGTTCAAATATGGCCATGCACATGATATTAGGCTCACTTCACATGCACAGAGTTTTAACACTGTACACACCAAGAAGCATGTGACACAACCTAAGAAATATCATGCTGTCAAACCTAAAGAATGTCATGCTGTTCCTCCTGTTAACTATTATGCTAAACCTAAGTTCAATCAGAACTTGAGGAAGACTAACAAGAAAGGACCCAAGAAATTGTGGGTACCTAAGGAGAAGATAATTTCTGTTGCAGATATCCTTAGCTGCAAAGAGGACAAAACACAAAATGTCATGGTACCTGGACTCTGGGTGCTCGCGACACATGACGGGAAGAAGGTCTACGTTCCAAGACTTGGTGCTTAAACCTGGTGGAGAAGTCAAGTTTGGAGGAGATCAGAAGGGCAAGATTATTGTCTCTGGAACCATAAGTTTTGGTAACTCTCCTTCCATAACTAATGTACTTCTTGTAGAAGGATTAACGCATAACTTATTGTCCATAAGTCAATTAAGTGACAATGGTTATGATATAATCTTCAATCAAAAGTCTTGCAAGGCTGTAAGTCAGAAGGATGGCTCAATCCTTTTTACAGGCAAGAGAAAGAACAACATCTATAAGATTGATCTTTCAAATCTTGAGAAGAAGAAGGTGACTTGCCTTATGTCTGTTTCTGAAGAGCAATGGGTCTGGCACAGAAGATTAGGACATGCTAGTTTGAGAAAGATTTCTCAGATTAACAAACTAAATCTGGTCAGTGGACTCCCAAATATGAAATATAACTTAGATGCTCTTTGTGAAGCATGTCAGAAGGGCAAGTTCTCCAAAGCTGCATTCAAATCTAAGAATGTTGTCTCTTCCTCAAGGCCGTTAGAACTTCTGCATATTGATCTGTTTGGACCAGTCAAAACAACATCTATCAGAGGGGAGAAATATGGACTAGTCATCGTAGATGATTATAGCCGCTGGACATGGGTAAATTTCTTAAAACACAAGGATGAGTCTCATTCAGTGTTCTTTGAATTCTGCACTCAGATCCAATCTGAGAAGGAGTGCAAAATCATAAAGGTCAGAAGTGATCATGGTGGCGAATTTGAGAACAGATTCTTTGAGGAGTTCTTCAAAGAAAATGGTATTGCCCATGATTTCTCTTGCCCTAGAACTCCAAAGCAAAATGGAGTTGTAGAGCGAAAGAATAGGACTCTGCAAGAAATGGCCAGAACCATGATCAATGAGACAAATATGGCTAAGCTCTTCTGGGCAGAAGCAATAAACACTGCATGTTACATTCAGAATAGAATCTCTATAAGACCTATTCTAAATAAGACTCCTTATGAATTATGGAAGAACAGAAAGCCCAACATTTCATATTTTCATCCTTTTGGATGTGTGTGTTTTATTCTGAATACTAAAGATCATCTTGGTAAGTTTGATTCCAAGGCACAAAAATGTTTTCTTCTTGGATATTCTGAACGCTCTAAAGGCTACAGAGTATACAATACTGAAACATTGGTTGTAGAAGAATCAATCAATATCAGGTTTGATGATAAACTTGGTCTTGAAAAGCCAAAGCAGTTTGAGAATTTTGCAGATATAAATATTGACATATCAGAAGCTGTAGAACCAAGAAGCAAAGCTCCAGTAGCTGAAAGTCTCAGAAGCAATGGATCAGAAGATCAGGTTGCTGCATCTTTACAGAATCTTTGAATTTCTAAAGAGCCAACAGTCAGAAGATCTTCTAAACTTTCATCAGCTCACTCAGAAGATGTGATCCTTGGAAAGAAAGATGATCCTATCAGAACTAGATCATTTCTAAAGAATGACAATCAGAAGCAGTGATCAGAATTAGAAGGTGTAAAGTCTATTCAGAACAACACAGCTGTTATCAAGTAATTTCTGATGGTGAACACGTGTCTGTACGGTTAGTAAAAAGCGTGAAGAATCTGATGGGACGCCGTCCTAGGTAACTGTATTAAATCATTTCATTTACCACGTTCTCTCACCTAACGTCACTCATCATTTAATGCAATTGATTTATTTTGATTCTTTAACTGTTCATTCTCAAAATTTTATTGCATTCTTTTTTTCAAATCCGTCTCTATAAATACATTTCAAATCATAACGTTTATCTTTTTCGCCCCCATTCTCTCTTTCTTCTTGCATGCACTTTTGCAACCTTTTCAGTCTCTTCTCAAACCCTAAGCGCAAACCCAGAAATTGTTCTTCTAATTTTTGTTCTGTTTCAATGGCCGCTTCATCATCTCACAATGTTGGCTCATCTGTCCCTCTTCATCTTCAAGAAGAAGTGAATCAGCAAATCACTCCGGTTGTTGCCTGCTCTATTCCTAAGAAGGACTTGGAAGTTATCTGTGAACTCATGGTAGATTTTGATAGCATCGAAGAACATGAATATCATCTTAAAGAAGACAACATTTTTCAAGGATGGACGTCATTGTTTTCTGAGTTCTGTGGACCGGTCTACCCAGATCTTGTTAAGGAGTTTTGGGTGCATGCAGTTGTTGCTCCTAAATCCGCCTTGTCTTTCGTTCATGGGAAGTTTGTGGTAGTTACTGAGAACATCCTAAGAATGATGTTTGATCTGAGAAACCCTGAGGGTGCTTTTGAAATTGATCAAAGGGCTGATTGGGATGTTGTGTTGTCTACTCTCTACATAGATGTAAATAAGACAAAGAATGTCAAGGACATGAAAAACCTCTACAAAATCTGGACCAAGATTCTTCTGGGGTGTTTCTATCACAGGAAAGGAACACATGCTACATATTTCGTCAATAATGAGCAGAAATACATTCTGTATTGCATTGCCACTAAGAAGAAGGTTGATGTTATCTACATAATCTTCAATCACACGTGGAATGCTGTGAGGGATTCCAGAAATGCCTTCAGAGTGAAAAATTGTACTATCATTCCTTTTGGAAGAATCATTACAAACCTTCTGGTTCACTCCAAGATTGTTGAGAACCTGGAAACTGAAGGTACTATCAAAGACCTTGTTGTTACCACTGGTAGTTGCTTGAATGCTCTCACTTTGAGAAAGATGAAGGTTATTGATACTATCATCAAAACCCCTCAACCTCTTCCTGGAACAAGAAGCAGAAGAGACCCTATTCTTGCTGACTTTGAACCCTTCTTCAGAAGTGAGGTACCAGGAGTCAGAACTAGGTACTTGAAGTCACTGGAAGAAGATGAAGGAGTAAAAGATCAGGAAAAAGGTGCTCCTACTAAAGTAAGCCGCAAGAAAACCTCCACCTCTAGGGCTGCTGCCTCAAAAGATGTTTCAGAAGCTGTTCCTCAAGTTGTTGAAAAGAAGGAAAGAATGACCAAAAGAAAATTAGATCATCCTTCTGATAATCAGGTGAAGGTAGTTCAGAATGTAGTTGTTGCTACTGTTAAAGAGGTTGTTCCAGAAGAAGTTATTGCCGAAGTTGTTCAGGCTGTTTCAGTTGAATTTGAAAAGAATAAGAAGGAGGCTGCTGATAAGAAGAAGAAGAAGAAGTCGAATAAAAATGCTGAAAATGTTAGAGTTGTTGAGAAGAAGAAAATCAGAAAAAGGAAGCTGATAATAAATGACTCCGATGAAGAAGAGGCTGTTCAAAAAGCTGTGAATCAGCAAGTAGAAGCTGTGAATCAGCAGGAAGAAATCTTGCAAAGGCCAACAACTCAAGCAGTTGAAGGTCAGAATGCTGTTGAAAATAAGAAGGAAGCTCTGGAATCTGCCAAAAGGAGAGAAATCTCTCGTGGTAAAGCAAAGATTGTTGAAGAGCAGAAGAGTAAGAAGCAGAAGAAGAGGCTGTGTTCGAAGCTGTTCAGAAGGTATCCAAAGGTATACATCTCTCTGAACCTGATTCTATTCCTTCTTTACATTCAGAAGTTGCACCAATAGCTGTTGCCCTAACCCCAGAACCAGATAAAGCCCCATCAGAATCACCCATCAAAGTTCATGTTCTTACACCTCCCACTTCTCCTGTAACCAAAATCCTTACTCCTCCTCCTTCACCCATTCCAGATGCTCCCATTCCTTCTCCTCCACCCTCAACCAACCTTGCTTCTGACCAGGTCCTTGATAACCCTGTTCTTGATATACCACCACTACAATCTCTCTTTCCACCTCACACAAATTTATCCACTTCTCAACCTCCTCCTCATGCCAACTATGAACCCATTCCTTCCACCTCTCAAAACAACCCATGTGTTTTTGATCTTCCAGACTCTGCATCACATGAGCAATTGCTCTGTGATTGCAACTACACTCCCAAGCCTCGTCCTGAAGCTGAAATGGTAGTGTTAGACTCTGACAACGAAGCAGAATCTTCTTATCGGTTGGATAGAGAGCCTCAACCCTATTCTGTCCCTAACCCTGACTCTCCCATAACCAAAATAAAATCCCGCCGACAATACCCTATTGGTGTAATTTTTGAATTGGTAAAGAGGAATCTCAGAAGAGTCTTTGATACTCTCAGAATCGCTGAAAGTGCTGGCCTGAATGATGTTGCTATGCCGAAAGTTCTGGAGAATCTTACGCAGAAAAGCAGATGCTTGTTTTATAGAACTTCAGGAAGCTTGTGTAGAAGCTGCTCCACGGCCTCGTGGAATTCTAAGAAGTTATGAAGACTTCTGGTTTGCTCGTCTCGGAGGGAGATATATCTTTGAGGAGAAGAGGTTTGTGGATGAGCTGGAGGAAGCAAGAATTGCTGCTGCAATGGAAGCTAACCCTTGCAGGGAGATTGTGGTCTGGAGACCTCAATATCCTGTTCTGCTCGGAGACTTCAGGACTCTCTTTGAATTTCTGAGGGAAAATCCTTCTAAGGAATACCCAAGCTTGGTCATTCCAGAAGTGGTTGACCCACCAGAAGTTGAAGGTCCTTCTGCTCCTAGGAATCTTGCTGCCATTCTTCAGGCACTTGAGAATGGAGATTCTGAGGTTCCTGCTGCAGAGTATGGAGATGCTTCTATGGAAGAAGCAGATGCTGAAGATCATGTTGCTGAAACAATTCCTGTTGAGGAAAATCCTGCAAATGATCTCACTATGGAAGCTGCGGATCAGAATGCCATCCCTCTGGAAAGAAGTTGTGAAGCTTCTTCTGATGAACCTTCCCGTCTTGCAAGGACTTTGGAAGTCATTCAGAAGAACCAGGATGAGCAGAGATCAATCAACGCTGAGTTTCGTGCTTTCATGGAAAGGCTGAATGAGAGCAACAATGGGATTCATGATATGCTGGCCAAGATCATGTCAAAGCTAGGGTCATCTTAGATTGAGTCTTAGATTGTTGTCTTTTGCTTTGCTGCATCTATTTTTTGCATCTTCTTTTGCCCTTCCTTTTGTACTTCTGAACCTTTTTCTGGGCTTAATGAAAACTATCTTTTTTTTTCTTCTATGTGTTTGTCTTGTTTTTTCATCTGAATCTTTTATGTTTTTGATGTTATGACAAAAAGGGGGAGAAAAACGTGATAAATGATCTGATTTACTTTATCAGCTGCTGGGAGAAAGGCTCCACATTTCTAACAGAACTTGCAAAGTTCTATGGTTTTGAGTGTTGTCTTGCAGGAATTGAAGATCCTCTTTAAAGCTCAACATGAGAAGCAAAGAGATGAGGAAAAGCAATTCTATAAAGAATCAAGCTCATGGAAATTGAAGCAAGCTGAGTGCTATAAAGCTTCAAGATCAGAAGCAAGAAGGAAGAATGTTCTGATATTCTGATGATAGAATATACTTTCATTATTATTCCTTATATGTTCTGATGCATGTTTTTAGTTACAAAATATGCTCTGAAACATTATGTTTGTGTGCTCTGACACATAATTATTTGCTCTGATACATAAATATATGTTCTGATACATATTCTATGTTCTGATTCATTCATGCTGACTTTTGTCGTTCAGTTTGTTCTGTAACATTTCAGGATGTAGAGATGCTCTGATGATGCTCTGGTACATTCAACAATGTTCTGATACAATCTAGCATGTAATGACTCAAGAAGATATTCAAGCTCTGAAGCTGTCCAATGGAAGCAAGAATCAGAAGCTATGAATATTCTAAAGATCTAGGAAATTCAAGTTCTGAAGCTGTCCTATGGAAGCAAGAGTCAGAAGCTGTGAATGTTCTGAAGATCTAAGCATATGTGAACGTCTCTACTAAAATACTCAGGGAAGTCTTTTTATTATAAAAATTCTTCTAGTATTTATTTCAGGGGAGATTATTTATCTCAGGGGGAGATTGTTAATCTCAGGGGGAGACATATTCACACATTGTCTATATGCTTATGCTATAGCTGTGTAATTGTCTTTAGCCGTCTGTCTTTTCTGATCGCAAATTCATATCATTTATGTATGTTTTTGTCATCATCAAAAAGGGGGAGATTATTAGAACAAGATTTGTTCTGATCAATATTCTTAGTTTTGATGATAACAAGTATATGAATTTTGTATGAGATAATGTGGTACTCTAATACTATGCAATTTCCGTTTCAGGAATTATATAAAGAGTATGCACAAAATCAGCACAAGAAGCACTGACTCAGAAGGTTCAGCATGCAACATCAGAACATGGTCTGGCAAGACATCAGAAGATGGTCAAGCAGAATCAGAACATGGGTCTATGGAAGCATCAGAAGAACTTGAGATCAGAAGCAGAAGCACTGAAGTTCTCATGGTATCACGCTCAGAAGCTCTTCAAGGTCAGAAGACAAGAAGATGCTCTGCACCAAGCTGTTTGAATCTGATGATATTCAAACGTTGTTTACACTAACATCAGATCAGAAGCAAGTACTAGACTGGCAGGCTACGCTGACTGACAAAAGGAACGTTAGAAGCTATTAAAGGCAACATCAGTAGACACAGCGGAAATAAGGCTCGAGGTAGTTGACAAAAGAGTGAAACATTAAATGCAAGGCTGTACGGATTACGCAAAGCATTAAATGCTCCCAACGGTCATCTTCTCAAGTGCCTATAAATATGAAGTTCTGATGATAAGCTCAATAAAACACTTACGTATTATACAGAAACGCTGTCAAATTCAAAAGCTCTCAAACTTCATCATCAAGCTCACTGCATTGCTGTTGTAATATCTTAGTGAGATTTAAGCTTAAACTTAAGAGAAAATCACAGTTGTGATAATAGCTTTATAAGAAGCATTGTAACTCTTAAAAGAATTTGTTTACATTATGTTGTAAGTTCTAGAGTGATCAGGTTGTTGATTAGTATACTCTAGCAAGTCTTAGAAGTTGTCTAAGCAGTTTGTTCCTAGAGTGATCAGGTTGTGATCAGGATACTCTAGAAGACTTAGAGTGTTTCTAAGTGGAAAACCATTGTAATCAAGTGTGATTAGTGGATTAAATCCTCAGGTGAGGTAAATCACTCCAAGGGGGTGGACTGGAGTAGTTTAGTTAACAACGAACCAGGATAAAAATCATTGTGCAAATTGTTTTTATCTTACAAGTTTTATAGCTACACTTATTCAAACCCCCCCCCCCCTTTCTAAGTGTTTTTCTATCCTTCAACAAACTCCAACTCCTGGCTCGAGGGGGTGACGAGGGATTAACATCCTTATATCTCCACTGTTTAGGAATTGAAACAATGCTTGTACACCGTCGGCTCGGTTTTACATTGAAAGCATATGTTTAGCAAGGTTCATTTATTTGCATTCGTCATTCTCCCTCAAGTTTGTTAATAATCCTAAATTTGAAATTGAAAGTCGTAGTGGTGAGCGAATGAAGCGAATGAATCGGTTCCAAAACATGCATGGTCATTTCATTAGAATTGCTAATCTGAAGGTACAACTTTTATCCTGAGTAACACTTAGCGATCATAGGGATTGAAATTTTGAGCATGGAAAAATCTATTGATCCTAGGGACAATCTCCTTTGTAGATCCATTGACCTTGTTTCACTCCTTAGTTCATGGACTTGTAGAAGTGAAGGGTAACCTCGAATTCTCCTTCGGCATGCCAAACCTGTCGGGAATAAATTGTTAGCGGTGGGTTTTCATCGTATCGGAACTTCATGAGTTTCCTTTGACTGAACCTCTTTTGCTTTTCCTAAGGATAGTGTCACACCGTTTACAACCTCCAGAGTTTGTAGATAGATAGAGAACACCTATGACCCTTTTGTCCCTTGGTGGGGAGTTAACCTATGTCGCCTTCCCTCCACCGTAGTTATGCATCTTTGTTTAGGATTCTTCCCCAGTTGGACTAGTCCTTGCCCCCAGGTTATCGTAGAGCGTCCTTGTAAATTTGATATGTTCTAAGACAAACCCCTTTATGACTAGATACCCCTTGAGTTCATCTATGAGGGAACTCTTTTGTTGAACTAATCTTTGCTCGATGATAACCTTTGTTGTGTTTATGATCCTGTTACGACACGGCATGGACATGTGGCATGACGAAAGGCATCCTTTTTTCCTCCTTGTGAGAACAAGTTCGTTCTCGATAGTTTATCCTCCTTTCTCCATCGTCTACGATCCTTTTATTTTTTTTTGGGAATTTCGGGAAACCGGCTAGCGCGGTAAGTGTGGATGCAGGCGAAGATAGAAATGCAAATGTAGATGCAAATGTATGACTGCATGAAAATGTGAATGCATGGATATACGAGAGACTCCTTGTATGCAATGCAGATGTGTGATATATAATCCTAGGGATAGCCTTGGAGGTGACATTAGACCCTAGTGAAATCCTTGCAAGATAGATGTTATGACACGCCAATGGAAATCCCTTAGATTAGGGAGTATGCAGAAGGTAGCGGCTGGTGTCTGTTCAAGACACTCACCAAGTCTCATGGCCATCGAGAGGCCGTTCGACGTGTACCAATGACGTTGTCTCTTGCGGGAAGGTTCTCTATGCGGAACACAACCTGTCTAAGGACGATATACGACAAAGTGAAATCCCTACAGCCTAGGGACGAAACATGTATAAACGGGAATTCAAAACCCTACAAGTTAGAGGGTGCGCGGGAATAAGCACGGGGTGACCGTTCAAGACAGTCACTAGATCGCATGGCCATCGAGAGGCCAATCGAACGCATGTTAATGAAGTTATCCTTCGTATGAGGGATGTGATGATTTTTTTAGAAATAGAATCCCTACAGGCTAGGGGACACGTAGATGTAAGCACGGGGTGACCGTTCAAGACAGTCACTGAATCGCATGGCCATTAAGAGGCCAATTGACGTATGCTAACAAAGATGTCCTTCGTACGAAGTATGCGATTTTAGAAATATAATACCTACAGGCTAAGGAACGCGTAGATGTAAGCACGGGGTGACCGTTCAAGATAGTCACTAGATCACATGGCCATCAAGAGGCCAATTGACGTGCGTAAACAAAGATGTCCTTCGTGGGAAGGACACGATTTGCAAGAGTACAAAGATGTAAAAGGAAACTCCCTACAGGTTAGGGATTGCGTAAATGTGAGCACGGGGTGACTGCTCATGACAGTCAATAAATCGCATGGCCATCGAGAGGCCAATTGACGTGCGTAAACGAAGATGTCCTTCGTGGGAAGGACACGTAATTGTAAAAATACAAGGATATATAAGGAAAGTCCTTACAGGCTAGGGAGTGCGTAGATACAGGCGCGGAGTGATCGTTCATTACAGTCACTAGGTCTCATGGCCATCGAGAGGCTAATCAACGTGCATAAATGGAGGCGTCCTTCGTGGGAAGGACATGGTGTTAGAAATGGGGTCCCTGCAGGCCAGGGAACGCGTAGGAATACCTGCCAAATTAAGACGCAAGACATTCGCAGTATATAAATTGCAAACACACAATAAGCACATGAGCCCTAGGTTCATAGGTTCGACGTAACGATTTAGGGTGCCTACCCTTCCCATAGGTATGTTCTAGAAGGTCTCATGGGGTCGTTCGTAGCTGCCAAGACTTTTTGTCTCTTTGGATTTTAGATTAACTCATTTATCCATGAGGTTCGAGTTTTAGGGGTAGGTTCCCAAAGAGATCAGCCAAATACCAAGTGCAGCCCTCAACAAGGTCAAGCCTCGTATCAGACCTTTTCGGATATTCAACTCACTTTGAGTGGAATTATAATAAGACTCGTAGGCGATGTAATTCCCCTCTGGTCTTAAATATAATTCCCATGCTTAGGTTTAACGCAATTTATAATATCCCAACAGAATATAATAAAATAACAAATATGAAAATATTTAATTAAATCGAATGTAAATGAATGAAGTTGCGGTAAATGAATAAATAAATTGCAAACAAATAAATAGATAAATAAAAAATTAAATATTTAATATAATAAAGAATGAAAAACCTAAATCCTAAACCAAACCCTAATTTAGGCAAACTAGCCAAACCCTAATAGCTAACCATAAACCTAAATAATTTGCCAAACCTAAACCCTGCCATAACCTATAGGAGCATAATAGTTCACCATTAAGTGTTTCCCCAGCAGAGTCGCCAGCTGTAGCAACCTGCCCTAAAATTAAAGGTTTTAGAGTCGCCACCTACTCTATCAGAGCGAATAGGAAACCCTACGCAGTTAAGAGATTCGGGTAAGATTATTATAATCAGGTCGAGGGAAGGTGTTAGGCACCCTCGGCCCTTTCCTAAGGTTTTATCCAAGATAAGGTTTATGGCTAAATACTAAGGTTTAATAGCTAAAGAAGTGAATAGGGTGAAAATTGAGATTTGAACGAATTGAGGTTTTGGGGAAGGGGACTCGCCTTGTTACCAAGTGCCTACGTATCTCCTTATGGAGAATCAGAGTCAATGTAGTTCGGGCACAGGGTTGTAGGCCTTTGAATTCGATTTGATATGGTTTGAAGGCTTTTTAAATGGCCTATCCTTGTTTTTGAAATGCGAAGTTCGAAGGTATTTTGAATTACCTTATCGTAGTTTTGAACATCGCAGGGTTGCAGAGATGAATTTTGTAGTGTCGTGGTTTAGTGTGTTTTAAATGTTTGGGCGTACAACCCTGGTTTAATATGTCACCGTTAGATGTGATGATCAATAGATTTGATCATTATAGTTAACAGATTAATGGGGCATTGCTGGTTACTCTGATTGATAGATTTGATCGTCGTGGGCAGCAAATTGAATGTATTTTAAATTTGTATTTTTATCTCTTGTCTAATGCGACTAATAGATTTAGTCGGGTCGAGAAGAGAATTGATTAAGGGTTAATGTTCTGCCAAATGGCAATGGGATTGGGCAAACCCTAGTGTATTGGTAACTTTTATAGGGTTTTTATGCTTTAACTATTAAAATTAATTAAATAAATAAGTAAATCGAATGAGCAAAATTATCGGGAATTAATCCTAAAACCTAATCATAGTCCTAATCCTAATTTAATATTATAATCCTAATTAAATTAAATAAATTCTAACCCTAATCATTAACCTAATCCTAATTAATTTAAATAAATAAATTAATTAATCACACATTTAATCTAATAAGAGAACTAATAAGAAAACAATAAAGACAAATAAAACAAAAACCTGGGGCCTGGTTGCATGTGGGTGTATCTGAGTGTCCATGGTATGCATCCTCATCTACCTGGGCGTTTAGATCTACGTCAGTGTGATCATGTGGTCTTTACGTGAGAGTTCATGGTATTCTTTCGCGTGTGAGAAACATGGGATCTGCAAAGAAATATTTTGGAAAAATAAAGAAATATTTTGGAAAAATAATACAAAACGTGGGGATCGAACCCAGGTAGTCTAAGTTATCAACATACTCCTCTAGCCACGCGCGCTGCTTGGTCTTTGTTGTCAAGATAATGTCTCCATATCAATATATTCAAAACACTAAAAGTGCAGCCTTCAAAACGCGCGCGCCACTCCTGGATTTGAATTGGACCAATAGAACGTTGCCACACTTCATCTTCTCCATAAAGAACCTGCAATATTTCTTTCACACCGCTTCTTATAGGTTAGGTATAAAAAATGTATACTTACTACACCTGTCCCTTGCTAACTCTTTTATACACGCATGAAAATCACCACTAAAACCATGGTTGATTCCGTCTTAACCACACAAAATCGTCGGTACCTGTTTCAGGCCCTGATTTTTGCTCAATCGAGAAACCCCAAAATGTAAGTTATGAACCCTAATATGGTAAATCACGGTATATACACGCAACGGACAAATTAACAGCCCAAAAAGATTCAGAACATCACAACAAACCAAGATATGTGTTCAAAACATGATTATGATTCATAAATTGTACGAATCGATTCAAAATAAAAACGTCAAACTGTGGGCTCCTGGCGGTGATTTTGAATGCTCTGATTGAAGGTGATTAGTGGAATTGCTTCAGAACACCCTCAGGAACATGTTAAAGTCCTTCGAACTCCTTTAATCGCCCTCCAATCTGAATTCAGTTTTCAATTTTTCTTCAAGTTTTAGAGCTCGGCTATGGCTCTTGGAGGCCGAAAAAACCTCCCCTAATGCATTGCCCTCGATCACATGTATATAGTAGAGCAAATAAGGTCACCAATTTGGATCAAAATCCATTGAATCAAAGATTGAGATTTTGATGGAAAATGAAATCTTAAATCTTTCTAAAATTGGACTAAACTTGACTTTTTTCTCCCCAATATATTTTTACACGAATTTCATTCATATTTTGGCTCATTTGAGTGTTGGAATTAATTTGGATTGATTGACAAATAATTCAAAACAAATCTTTTGTGATTTCCTTTGATTATTTGATTTAAATGGTATTTTAAATGGATAAAATTTACTAAAAAAAAATAATAAAATCACATAAACATGGGATTGGTCTTGGGCATTCTTGGTGACCTCTTAAGCAAGTTTGGATCATAAAAAGTCAGGCCCATTTGTAAAGATATCCATTTTGAACCTTATTTCCTTCACATATTTCACTCAAAATCGACCAATTTTGACAAGGCATATCTCCCTCAATTTTTAAGATATGAGAGAGTTTTAGGACTTTTTGGAAACCTCAAGATGTTCTCTACAATCCACCTTGGAACATATATTTCATTTGGAGATTTTATCTTGATGATACGCCCTTTGACAAAAAACTGTTTTCGGTTAACCTTTAAAAAGGACCTATAATGTATTGGACCATATCTCTTGAATGAAGCATTTCCGGCCTTGGCTTGTGAGAGACAAAGTTGTAGAGAATCCAATTTACTTCAGAAAAGGCTTTGGTTGGGGAATTTTTGATACTCCATGTGGAAGTGATGGCCAGTCAAAGTTGAGTTGACTTTCTCCTATAAAAAAACCCTAATTTGAACCTTTGCATTTGTTCATTTCTGATTTTTTATTGATGAATCATGATCAACCATTGATAAAATGATGGATATAACGTCACGTACTTGATGTTGATCAAAAATCTTGAAGTTTGACTGTAATTTGACTATAGTTGACTTTTAGATGGGCATAGTCGATTATTGAGCATCTGAGCCATTGAGTGAGCGATCCTTGGAATTGAAGCTTGACTTCTGTCATGGGTATGCTTTAATACATATGTGACACCTTGAGATCCATTTGAGGCCTTAAAGATTCATAATCCTTTGATAAACTGCAAACCCTAATTTTGAGACCCTCGATTAGGAGAGAGTGACTTGAATAAACCTTTGAACCTTGAGCCATTGAAGATGCATAGTGGAGGGCAAATTTTGGGGTATGACAGCTTCCATAGACCATGTTCTGATTCTGCTTGACCATCTTCTGATGTCTTGCGAGAGCATGTTCTGATGTTGCATACTGAACCTTCTGAGACAGTGCTTCTTGCGCTGATTTGTGCATACTGTTCATATATTTCCTGAAATGGAAAATGCATAGGATTAGAGTACCACATTGTCTTATACAAAATTCATATACATTGTTATCATCAAAACTAAGAATATTGATCAGAACAAATCTTGTTCTAACAATCTCCCCCTTTTTGATGATGACAAAAACATATATAATTGATATGAATTTGCAATCAGAATTTCAGATGACTAAAGACAATTACACAGTTATAGCATAAGCATATAAACATAGTGTGAATATGTCTCTCCCTGAGATTAACAATCTCCCCCTGAAATAAATACTAGAAGAATTTATAAATAAAAGACTTCCCTGAGTATTTTCAGTTTCAGTCGAGACGTTCACATTTGCTTAGATCTTCGGAACATTCTGAGCTTCTGCTTCTTGCTTCCATTGGACAGCTTCAGAGCTTTGAATTTCTTCTTGAATCATTGCATGCTTGATTGTATCAGAACGTTCTTGAATGTACCAGAGCATCATCAGAGCATCTCTACATCTTGAAATGTTTCAGAACAATCTAAACGACAAAAGTCAGAGCATGAATGAATCAGAAACATTCTTTTAAGAAGGAACATACATCAGAGAAAAAACTCTGGTAAATTCTTAAACAGAATGTGTATCAGAGCATATAAGGGTTAAGAATGTGTTAGAGCATATTCTGCCACGAGGATATCAGAACATTCTTCCTTCTTTCTTCTGATCTTTGAAGCTTCATAGCACTAAGCTTGCTTCAATTTCCAAGAACATGTTTCTTTCTGAAATAGCATATTCTTCATGTGTTTTCTTCTCAAGCCAATCACATGTTCTTCATCTATTTGCTTCTTATGCCAATAACATCTTCTTATGCCAATCCTGCAAAGATATTCTCAAAGACATAGAACTTGAAAATAGCGTTAGAAATGTTGAGACTTAATCCCAGCAACGGATAATGTTAATCAAATCAATTATCACGTTTTCTCCCCCTTTTTATCATAACATCAAAAAGCATTTAAAAGATTCAGATGAAAAACAAACAATATGGAGAGAAGATAATGTTTCATTGATTCAACAAAACATGTCAGAAGATACAGAAGATGCAAGAAAACAGATGCAAGAACAAAGAGAAACGACTAAGACCAAAAGACTACGACTAGCCTAGCTTAGAACCTATCTTGGCCAGAAGGTCTTGAATCTCAGAGGTGCTTTCAGACTGCTTCTTCATGAAGGTTTTGAATTCCTCATGCGTTTCCTCATGCTTATCCAACCGAGAAGCTAGAGCATCTTGGTTCTGTTGAAGAGCCTTGAGAGCGTTCACCAGAACTAAAGGTTCAGCAGAAGAAGCTTCACAGCTATCATTCATAGGAATAGCATTTCCAACAACAGTATCCAACATGAGAACATCTTCTTGATTTTCCTTAACAGGACTTTTCTCAGAAGGATGATTCTCAGCATCCTCATTCTTAACATCAGCTTTTGACACAGAAGTATCTTCAGCATATTCTGGAGCAGGGATCTCAGAATCTTCATTCTCCAGAGCCTTAAGAATCTCAGCCAGATTCTTTGGAGGAATGGGAGCAGCAACTTCTGAAGGATAAACAACTTCTGGAAACACCATATCTGGTGCTTTCTGTGAGGGATTCTCCCTTAGCCAGTTGAATATCGACTGAAAATCTCCAGTCAGAACAGAATATGGAGGCTTCCATACGACCATAGTCAAGCATGGTTCTTCTTCCAGGTCATCAACAAATTTCTTCTCCTCAAGAGATCTCCAGTTTCTGATTGGATGGTGATACTTACCATCATCAAGCTCCGAGAAACAGCCAAGAGAACTAGATACTTCAGCCAAGCATCTCTTCTGGATGTTCATAGCATCAAATTGAAAATCCTTTCTAACTCTATTCTATAAGCCCCGAGTAGCAACATGATCCAGCTTGGAGTCATGAGCAGCTCTCAAAATTTCCATCCTCTTTCTGAACTTAAGATTGAACAAAGCAAAATCAATATCAATGGAGGGTTCAGGAGGGTTAAAAGTGAAACAATAGTCAGGGTACAAAAGAGAGTAAGGGTTGGATTTCCTTGATGGTAAAGAGTGGATTAAAGAAGGTGGAGATTTTATGGTGAAGGTAGATGAAGATGGAATTTCAGAAGGAGTTAGGGGAATGGCATTTAGAGGTTGAGGGTTGAGAATAAGGGTAGAAAGAGGTGGTTGGTAACTGTTTGGGATAGTGAAGGAGTTATGGGGTTCAGAAGGAGGAGGATTTTTCTGAGAGGAAGAAGCACTATTGTATGCATGAAAGGATTCCCTGATGCGCTTCTCTCGGTATTCATTGGATTGTACTTTGAGAGGATCATAGGTAATCTTCTGCTTCTTAGCTAGCTTTGCTTCTTCTTCTAAAGCTTTTCTCTTTAGTCTCTCTTCTTTCTTCTTCTGTTCTTTCTTCTTCAACTCAGCCAGAGATGGAAGATTTCTTCCTCGGATCCATGCAGGATCAACAGAAGATTGAGCTCTTACACACGTCTTCAAGTAGCGCTTGACAGACTTGTCTAGCTCCTCTGTGAATAATTGAGCGAAACTCTCAACAAGGACTATTCTAGTTAGAATACCTGGAAATATTCTTGGAGTAGAAGATACCTTCTCAATCAGAAGCATCCTTTGTAAATCACAAGCATTCATAATGTGTCCTTGAATGACAGAAAAGAACTTGGGCGTACCAACAGATCTTAGAAGATCCAACTAGCCACTTTCTATCAGAATGTCTGAAATCATTCTGGCAAGAGGAATGGTGTTCTTCTTGAAGTCTGGATACTTCTTGCGTTCTTCATCTCGTGATTCTTCAATATTTGTCTTCAAATGTTGAAAAAGAATGCTTGAGATATTAACCTCAGTACCTTTTCCAATGCAGAAAAAGATCGCTTTCCAGTACCTTTTCGAGTACCTTTTGTTCTTGATTTACATACGTAGAGGCAAAAGATCGCTTTCTATGATAAAGAGATCCTAGAATAATCTCAGCCTAAACCCTGTAGAACGACTTCAACGAAGTAGTTTGATGAGATGCAAATCCAAAAGAAGTATATATTTATTTATCAACTGTTTCCCAATCAACTCTACCAGGAATAGCACTTGTGATTCCTTCAGAATCATCAAGACTATAGAGCTTCATTATCATTTTCTCAGTTACCACAACCTCATGCCCTAATACGAAGGAGATGATAGCAGTTGGAGTAACCGTTGCATGAACCCAGAAATCCTTTACTAAATCAGGATAAAATGGTCCAACAGGTCTTTCAAAGTATTTTGACCAACCTTGTTCCATCGTTTCAGCATTTGTATTGAAACCACGTTCCATCAGATTTTCAAAATCTACCATTGATTCACAAAGAACTTCCAGTTCAGTTGAAGGAATAGAACACGTCTTCAAAGGAGCGTAACCGTATTTGTGTTGAACAAGATGAGCAGACGACATTTTTCTTCTTTGAGTACTTGACGAAGAAAGCATGAAGTTTCTCTGAGATTCGGTTTAGAACTAGGGTTTATGCAAACAACGAAAGAGAGAGAGATGAATGAAGAGAGAGAATCTAAAGAGATGAAATGAATGTGGAGATTAGTATATATAGAGACAGATTTGAAATGAAATGCAATATGTGTTTGAATGAATATGATTACAGAAAACATGAAATCAAATGCATTTAATGAGAAATGACGTTTGGAGAGATAACGTAATATTTGAAATGATTTGCACAGTTACCTAGGGCGGCGTCTCATCAACTGCACGCATGCTTGTCCAATTAGAGTGAATACGTGTTCATCTTCTGGAAAACTGGTGACATCTATTTTGCTTTAAAACAGATTTCGAATCAACTTAGATAATGAAACGTTAGTAATAACATAATCAGAACTTCTAATTGATCAATATCATAACTTCTTATAAGAAGATAAACCAAACACATTTCAGAACTTATTCATACGTCAGAACTTCTCATCTTCTCATTCTGGGCATAAATCCATACTGGTATTCTTCAGAATGAACTTAAACCTATATTCAGCAAGGGGTTTTGTAAAGATATCAGCCCATTGATGGTCTGTATCCACAAAGTTTAAAGAAAGAACACCTTTCTGAACATAGTCCCTAATGAAATGATGTTTAATCTCAATATGTTTATCTTTGGAATGTAAGATTGGATTCTTAGATAAACAAATTGCAGAAGTATTATCACATAAGATAGGAATGTTACTCTCATATATCTGATAATCTTCTAACTGACTCTTCATCCAGAGCATCTGTGTGCTACAACCAGCAGCAGCAACATATTCTGCTTCTGTTGTTGTGAGGGCAATAGTAGCTTGCTTCTTACTGTACCAAGAGATCAGGTGATTTCCAAGAAATTGACAACTTCCAAAAGTACTTTTCCTTTCAACTCTATCTCCAGCGTAATCAGCATCATAATAACCTACTAAGTTGTATTCTTCAGATCTTCTGTAGACTAAACCCAAATTAGTAGTACCTTTCAGATACCTCAGAATTCTCTTAACAGCTGTTAAGTGAGATTCTCTAGGATCTTATTGGAATCTTGCACACAAACAAACACTGAATATAATGTCAGGTCTAGAAGCAGTAAGATATAGAAGAGATCCAATCATGCCTTTGTAGAGCTTCTGGTCAACCTTCTTACTTACCTCATCCTTACCTAGGACACACGTTGGATGCATAGGAGTTTTGGCTTCTTTGCTTTTAGAAAGCTTAAACTTCTTCAGAAGTTCTTTCACATACTTTGTTTGATGAACATATGTTCCATCAGAAGTTTGATTGATTTGAATTCCAATAAAATACTTGAGTTCACCCATCATGCTCATCTCGAACTCAGCCTGCATAGACTTAGCAAACTCCTTTCCAAGTGTAGCATTAGATGTTCCAAATATAATATCATCAACATAAATTTGACAAATTAAAATATCTTTCTTAAAGGTTTTACAGAAGAGAGTAGTATCCACTTGTCCTCTAGTGAAACCATTGTTCAGGAGGAAAGAACATAATCTTTTATACCAAGCTCTAGGAGCTTGCTTCAATCCATACAATGATTTCTTTAGTTGGAAAACATGTTCTGGATACTTAGAGTCTTCAAAACCAGGAGGTTGGTGGACATACACTTCCTCTTCTATATAACCATTTAAGAAAGCAATCTTAACATCCATCTGATATAGAGTGATGTTATGTTGAGTGGCAAAAGAAATTAATAAGCGAATAGATTCTAACCTGGCCACTGGTAAAAAGGTTTCTGTATAGTCAATCCCTTCTTGCTGACTATAGCCCTGAGCAGCCAGTCTTGCTTTGTTTCTTACAACTTCTCCTTTTTTGCTTTACTTGTTTCTGAAGACCCACTTGGTTCCAATGATGTTGAATCCCTTTGGTCTAGGAACCAGATCCCATACGTCATTCCTTGTAAACTGATTTAGTTCTTCTTGCATGGAAATTATCCAGTCTGGATCTTCTAGAGCTTGATCAACAAAAGTTAGCTCGATCAAAGAAACAAGACCTAATTGACCTTCTGCATTGTTCTTAAGGAATGATCTGGTTCTGATAGGATCTTCTTTCTTTCCAAGAATGACATCTTCTGAGTGAGCAGATGTGAGTCTGGAAGATCTTCTGATAGTTGGCTCTTCATAAATTCTGAGATTCTCTAAAGACGCAGCAACTTGATCTTCTGATCCTTTGCTTATTCGTTCTCCAGCTTCTGAGTCACAGACTTCAATATCTACAAAATTCTCAAACTTCTTTGGCTTTTCAAAACCAAGCTTATCATCAAATCTGATATTGATAGTTTCTTCAACAATCAATGTTTCAGTATTGTATACTCTGTAGCCTTTTGAGCGTTCATAATATCCAAGAAGGAAACACTTATGTGCCTTAGAATCAAACTTACTCAGATGATCCTTAGTGTTCAGAATATAGCAAATACATCCAAAAGGATGAAAATATGAAATGTTGGGCTTTCTGTTCTTCCACAATTCATAAGGAGTCTAATTGAGAATAGGTCTTATAGAGATTCTATTCTGAATATAACATGCAGTATTTATTGCTTCTGCCCAGAAATGCTTAGCCATATTGGTTTCGTTGATCATGGTTCTGGCCATTTCTTGTAGAGTCCTATTCTTTCGCTCTACAACTCCATTTTGCTGTGGAGTTCTAGGGCAAGAGAAATAATGGGCAATACCATTTTCTTTGAAATAAATCAAAAAGAATCTGTTCTGAAATTTGCCACCATGATCACTTCTGACCTTTATGATATTACACTCGTTCTTAGATTGAATCTGAGTGCAGAAGTCAAAGAACACTGACTGAGACTCATCCTTGTGTTTTAAGAACTTTACCCATGTCCAGCGACTATAATCATCTACGATGACTAATCCATATTTCTTCCCTCTGACAGATGCTGTTTTGACTAGGCCAAACAAATCAATGTGCAAAAGTTCTAGCGGCCTAGAGGAAGAGACATCATTCTTAGATTTGAATGCAGGTTTGGAGAACTTGCCCTTCTATCATGCTTCGCAAAGAGAATCTGATTTGTTTTTCAGATTTGGGAGCCCTCTGACCAGATTTAGCATGTTAATCTGAGAAATATTTCTCAAACTAGCATGGCCTAATCTTCTGTGCCAGACCCATTGCTCTTCACTAACAGACATAAGGCAAGTTACCTTCTACTTCTCAAGATCAGAAAGATCAATCTTATAAATGTTGTTCTTTCTCTTGCCTGTAAATAGGATTGAGCCATCCTTCTGACTTACAGCCTTGCAAGACTTTTGATTGAATATTATGTCATAACCATTGTCACTTAATTGGCTTATGGATAATAAGTTATGAGCTAATCCTTCTACAAGAAGTACATTAGATATGGAAGGAGAGTTACCAGTACTTATGGTTCTAGAGCCAATAATCTTGCCCTTCTGATCTCCTCCAAACTTGACTTCTCCAGCGGACTTAAGCACCAGGTCTTGGAACATAGACCTTTTTCCCGTCATGTGCCGCGAGCACCCAGAGTCCAGGTACCATGACATGTTGTGCTTTGTCTTCTTTGCTGCCAAGGATATCTGTAACAAAAACTATCTTGTCCCTAGGTAACCATATTTTCTTGGGTCCTTTCTTGTTAGATTTCCTCAAGTTCTGATTGAACTTGGGTTTAGCATGATAAGAAACAGGAGGAACAACATGATAATTCTTAGGTTGAGCTGCATGATATTTTCTAGGTTGTGTCACATGCTTCTTAGTGTGTGCTATGTGAAATCTTTTGGCATGTGATGTGAACCTAATATCATGAGAGTGGCCAAACTTCAACTGATCATACAATGGCATGTATGTGATTTTCATATCATCCACGGGTTCAAGTTTGTATGGGGTTTCACCCTCATAGCCAATGCTCACTCTTTTGTTTCCTGAAACAGCATATATCATAGAAGCAAGATGACTTCTACCTATACTTCTAGATAAGAATTTCCTGAAACTCAAGTCATATTCTTTAAAAATATTGTTCAGGTTTGGAATAGAACTTTCTGAACCCGAAGATGACTCAGCATCTTTGGATAGTTTTGAAACTTATTCTTTGAGTTCAGAATTTTCTAATTCAAGCTTCTTAGTTTCAGATACAAATAGCTTTCTCAGCTTCTTGTACTTCATACTAAGTTTAGCCTTGATTTCAAGAATTTCTGCTAAACTGGAAGCCAGCTCTTCTCTAGAGAGTTCAGAAAATACCTCTTCAGAATCTGATTCTGATTCTGATGTAGATTCTGATCCATCATTGACTGTGGCCATCAGCGCAATGTTTGCCTGCTCACCTTCAGAATTTGATTTTGATTTTGATGAATATGAATAATCCCAAGTTGCCATAAGACCCTTCTTCTTATGAAACTTCTTCTTGGGCTTCTCCTTCTGAAGCTTTGGACATTCACTATTGAAGTGTCCAGGCTCATTGCACTCGAAGCAAGTGATCTTCTTCTTGTCAAATCTTCTGCTTCTAGAGGATTCTCCTCTTTCGGGCTTCTTTGAACTTCTGAAGTTCTTGAACTTCCTTTGTTTGCTCTTCCAGAGTTGATTTACCCTTTTGGAAATCATGGATAGTTCATCTTCTTCTTCTTCTTCCTCTGATTCTGATTCTTCAGAATCTTCTTCTTCTGCCTGAAATGCGTTAGTACATTTTTTATAATTAGATTTTAACGTAATAGACTTACCTTTCTTCTGAGGTTCATTAGCATCAAGCTCAATTTCATGACTCCTCAAAGCACTGATCAGTTCCTCAAGAGAGACTTCATTCAGATTCTTGGCAATTTTGAAAGCAGTCACCATAGGACCCCATCTTCTTGGCAAGCTTCTGATGATTTTCTTGACATGATCAGCCTTGGTGTATCCCTTGTCAAGAACTCTTAATCCAGCAGTTAGAGTTTGAAATCTTGAGAAAATTGTTTCAATGTTTTCATCATCCTCCATCTTGAAGGCTTCATATTTCTGGATCAAGGCAAGAGCTTTGGTCTCCTTGACTTGGGCATTTCCTTCATGAGTCATTTTCAATGATTCATATATGTCATAGGCAGATTCTCTGTTTGATATCTTCTCTTATTCAGCATGAGAAATAGCATTCAGAAGAATAGTCCTACACTTGTGATGATTTTTGAATTGCTTCTTTTGATCATCACTCATTTCTTGTCTTGTGAGCTTTTCACCACTAGCTTTCATTGGATGTTTGTAACCATCCACTAGAAGATCCCATAAGTCACCATCTAAACCATGAAAGTAACATTCGAGTCTACCTTTCCAATATTCAAAGTTTTCACCATCGAATACTGGTGGTCTAGTGTAGCCATTGCACAATGATTTTTATCCTGGTTAGTTGTTAACGAAACTACTCCAGTCCACCCCCTTAGAGTGATTTACCTCACCTGAGGATTTAATCCACTAATCAACCTTGATTACAATGGTTTTCCACTTAGATACCTTCTAAGTCTTCTAGAGTATTCTGATCACAACTTGATCACTCTAGGAACACAATGCTTAGAGACCTTCTAAGACTTCTAGAGAATCCGATCACAACTTGATCTTATCTAGTTCTTCTACAAATTAATGAAAACAAATTCTTACAAGAGTATTACAATGCTTCTTAAAAATCTATAACCACAACTGTGATATTTCCCTTAAGTTTAAGCTTAATCTCACTAAGATATTACAACAGTAATGAAGTGAGGTTGAAGATGAAGTTTGAGAACTTTAGAATTTGACAGTGTTTCTGTATTTTTGTGCAGAGTGTTGTATTCAGCTTCTCATCAGAAATTCTATTTATAGGCGTTTGAGAAGATGACCGTTGGGAGCATTTAATGCGTTGCGTGATCCGTACAGCATTGCATTTAATGTTTCACTCTTTTGTCAACTACCTCGAGCCTTGCTTTTCCTACTTTTACTGACTTTGCCTTTAATACCTTCTAACGTTCCTTTTGTCAGTCAACGTAGCCTGCCATCTTGTACTTGCTTCTGATCTGATCTTTGTAGATACAACGTTTGAATTAATCAGAGTCAAACAGCTTGGTGCAGAGCATCTTCTTTTCTTCTGACCTTGAAGTGCTTCTAGCGTGATACCATAAGAACTTCAGTGCTTCTGCTTCTGATATCAAGTTCTTCTGATGCTTCCATAGACCATTGCTACAAAAACCGATTCTAACGTTGGACGTGAAATGCATCTTACCTTGGCAAAATAATCGAGTTAACAAAGGGCGTTATGAAAAGTAATGACTTAACACCTCAGTGTTTAAAACACCGAGGTAAGGGGTTGATTATGGAATGGGTTCAATTTCCAGCTTCTGCACTTTTATTATTTACAAAAATTAGCGTCTTTTTTTTATCTCGGTCTATTATAAAAGCTGAGGGGTCCTTAGTTTTTTTTTAATAAATCTCGTTATAGTGTTTACACAAAACATTAATAAAATAATTTATTTACAAACTACAATTTTAACCCAGAATATTACATTTTTTACACACAAAAAATTAATTGTCCATGAAGATCATAAGTTGGATCTTCAATCCTTTGATATTCTCCAAACAAAAAAAAAGGTATTTTCTATGGCTTTTACTTGCAATTATTTCTGATATGAACAAAAAAGGGTTAGACCAAAAAAAAGGTTAGAGAAATAAGTAATTTTTTGCTCAAATAAATACTTAAAAACACAAACCTTATACACAAATAATATTTTGCTCTAGCAGTCCCTCATAGAGAACTATTCATTGTTAGAACAAGAAATGTTCTGATCAATATTCTTAGTTTTGATGATAACATTATATATGAATTTTGTATAAGAGAATGTGGTACTCTAATTATTCACATTTTCCATTTTAGGAAAAGTATAAAAGAGTATGCACAAATCAGCATTCAGAAGCACTGACCCAGAAGTCCTGGATGGCTTCATCAGAACATGGTCTGGCAAGACATTAAAAGACGGTCCTGCAGAATCAGAACATGAACTGAAAAACATCAAAAGATGGTAGTCAGAAGGAAAGCTCTGAAGATCTGATGGTATCACGCTCAAAGCACTTCAAAGGTAGAAGACACAAGTTGCATCTGCACCAAAGCTGAAGACTTTGATATTCAAACGTCTATTCTACATATTCTGAGTCTAGAATAAAGTACAAGATGAAAAGCCTATTACGTCAAATCTGTGACTGACAAAAGGAACGTTAGAAGCTACGAAAGACAAAGTCAGTAAAAGTAGTGAAAGCATGGCTCGAGGTAGTTGACAAAAGTGTGAAACATTAAATGTAGTAGTGTACTATTCACGCAATGCATTAAATGCTCCCAACGGTCACATTTCCTCCAGCGCCTATAAATAGAAGTTCATGATTCAGAAGCAGCTAGAGAACTCTTGCGCAAAAATACCAAAACACTGTCAAACTAAAATCAAAGAAAAGTAAAGAAGAACTTCATCTTCAACCTCATAACTTTGTAATATTTTAGTGAGTGTTACGAACTAGAACTTAAGAGAAATATCACTTAGTGATTACAGCTTTCTTATAAGCAAATTAAACTCTTGTAATATTTATTTTACATTAATTGTAAAAGGATTTCTTAGAGTGATCAAGTTGTGATCAGGATACTCTAGAAGACTTAGAGTGTTTCTAAGTAGAGAACCATTGTAATCAGTTTGATTAGTGGATTAAATCATCAGTTGATGTTAATCACCTTGTCAGGGGTGGACTAGAGTATTTTGGTTAACAACGAACCAGGATAAAAATAATTGTGTTATTTATTTTTATCTATCATTTTGGAGAAGTTACACTTATTTAATTCCCCCTTTCTAAGTGTTTTTCATTCTTTCAATTGGCATCAGAGCGCCGGTTCTAGGTGCAAGCACTTAACCGTGTTAGATAAAAGATTTAGGGAGAAAAACACAAAATGGTTGAAACAACTACTTCTACTTATACTCCTGAGCAAAACAACAATGGTAACAATGGAAGTAGTAGCTTCAATGGTTACAATAGACACCAATCTTTGATGGTGAAAATTTTGAGTATTGGAAGGATAGACTTGAAAGTTACTTTCTTTGTCAAGATGGTGACTTATGGGATTTAGTGTTGGATGGTTACACACATCCTGTAAATGCTCGTGGAGTCAAGATTACAAGACAAGCTATGAGTGATGGCCAAAATAAAGAATTAAAGAATCATCACAAGTCAAGAACTATGTTGTTAAATGCTATCTCTCATGCTGAGCATGAGAAGATAACAAACAAAGAAATAACTCATGATATATTTGAATCTCTAAAGATGACTCATGAGGGAAATGCTCAAGTAAAGGAGACAAAGGCTCTAGCTCTAATCCAGAAGTATGAAGCATTCAAGATGGAGGAAGATGAGAACATTGAAGCAATATTTTCAAGATTCCACACTCTAACTGCTGTATTGAGAGTGCTAGATAAAGGCTACACCAAAGCTGATCATGTAAAGAAGATTATCAGAAGCTTGCCCAGAAGATAGGGACCCATGGTGACTACATTCAAGATTGCCAAGAATCTGAATGAGGTGTCTCTTGAAGAACTAATAAGTGCCTCGAGAAGTCATGAAATTGAGCTGGATGCAAATGAGCCTTAAAAGAAAGGTAAGTCTATTGCATTAAAATCTAATAATAAAAAATGCACTAACGCTTTTCCGGCTGAAGAAGAAGAATCTAACGAGTCTGAGTCAGAAGAAGAAGAAGAACAACAACAACAAGATGAATTATCTCTCTTATCCAGAAGAGTAAATCAACTCTAAAAGAGCAAGTAGAGAAGGTGCAAGAACTTCAAGAACTTCAAAAGACCTGAAAAGGGAGAATCATCTGAACACAGAAGATCTAGCAAAAAGAAGTTGACGTGCTATGAATGCAAAGAACCTTGACACTACAGGAGTGATTGTCCAAAGCGTCAAAGGGAAAAGCTCAGAAAGAAGTTTGAGAAAAAGAAAGGCATGATGGCTACATGGGATGACTCTGATTCATCAAATCAAGAGTCAGACTCTGAAGATGAGCAAGCTTACATAGCACTTATGGCAACAATTGACGCTGGTGAAGATTCTACCTCTAATTCAGACTTTGATGAGGTACTTTCGGAACTCACTACAGATGATCTAGTTTCCAGCTTATCTGAACTTCTGGAAGTCAAGAGTCAACTTAGTATGAAATACAAAAAGCTTAGAAAGCTCTTTGAATCTGAAACTAAGAGACTTGAAATAGAAAATTCTGAACTTAAGGAAAAAGTTTTAAAATTAACTAAAGATGTTGAATCATCTTCAAGTTCAGAAAAGTCTATTCCAAGCACTAATAATATTCTAAAAGAATATGACTTGAGCCTCAGAAAGTTCTTATCTAGAGGTATAGGTAGAAGTCATCTAGCCTCTATGATATAAGGTTTAAGTTGAAACAAGAGAATAGGCATAGGCTTTAAGGGTGAAACCCCATATAAACTTTAACTTGTTGATGAGTTGATTATCAAATACAAACCCTTGCAAGAACAGTTCAAGTATGGTCACTCTCATGGTATTAAGCTCACATCACACTCTAAGAGTTTCCACATAACACACACAAAGAAATATAATGTTACACATTATGGTAAATCTTATGTAAAATCTCAGTTCAATCAGAACTTGAGAAGGAATAACCCAAAAGGACCCAAAAGAATGTGGGTACCTAGGGAAAAGATAATTCATGTTGCATATCTCCTTCACAGCTCAAAAGACAAACATGTCATGGTACCTGGACTCTGGGTGCTCACGGCACATGAGGGGAAGAAGGTCTATGTTCCAAAGCCTGGAACTTAAATTTGCTGGAGAAGTAAAGTTTGGAGGGAATCAGAAGGGCAAAATCATTGGCTCAGGAACCATATGTATTGGTAAATCTCCCTTTATAACTAATGTTCTTTTAGTAGATGGATTAGCTCATAAATTATTGTCCATAAGTCAATTAAGTGACAATGGTTATGACATAATCTTCAATCAAAAGTTTTGCAAAGCTATTAGTCAGAAGGATGGCTCAATCCTATTTACAAGCAAGAGAAAGAACAACATTTATAAGATTGATCTTTCAGATCTTAAGAATCAAAAGGTTACTTGCCTTCTGTCTGTTAATAAAGAGCAGTGGGTTTGGCACAGAAGATTAGGTCATGCTAGTTTGAGAAAGATTTCTCATATTAACAAACTTAATCTGGTCAGAGGACTCCCTAATCTAAAATATAAATCAGATGCTCTTTGTGAAGCTTGTCAGAAAGGGAAGTTTTCAAAACCTGCATTCAAGTCTAAAAATGTTGTCTCTTCCTCTAGACCTTTAGAAATTCTGCACATTGATCTTTTTGGCCCAGTCAAAACAACATCAATCAGAGGCAAGAAATTTGGATTGGTGACCATAGACGACTATAGTAGATGGACTTGGGTAAAGTTCCTAAAACATAAGGATGAGTCACATTCTGTGTTCTTTGACTTTTGTAATCAGATCCAATATGAATAGGAATGCAAAATCATAAAAGTCATAAGTGATCATGGTGGTGAATTTGAGAACAGATTCTTTGAAATTTATTTCAAAGAAAAAGGTATTGCCCATGATTTCTCTTGTCCTAGAACTCCACAGCAAAATGGAGTTGTAGAACGAAAGAATAGGACTCTACAAGAAATGGCCAGAACCATGATCAATGAGACTAATATGGCTAAGCATTTCTGGGCAAAAGCAATTAACACATCATGTTATATTCAGAATAGAATCTCAATAAGACCTATTCTAAATAAGACTCCTTATGAATTGTGGAGGAACAGAAAGCCCAACATTTCATATTTCCATCCATTTGGATATGTTTGTTATATTCTGAATACTAAAGATCATCTGAACAAGTTTGATTCTAAAGCTTAGAAGTGTTTTCTACTTGGATATTCTGAACTCTCAAAAGGCTACAAAGTATAAAATATTGAAACACTGGTAGTTGAGGAATCAATCAGTATCAGATTTGATGATAAGCTTGGCAGTGAAAAGCCAAAGCAGTTTGAGAAATTTGCAGATATAGAAGAACCTAAGGAAAAGGATGATACTGAAGATCAAGTTGCAACGTCTTAAGAGAATCTCAAAATATTTGAAGAGCCAACACTCAGAAGATCTTCTAGACTCAACTCTGCTCATCCAGAAGATGTTATTATTGGAAAGAAAGATGATCCCATCAGAACAAGAGCATTCCTGAAGATCTTCTGTTGATCATGCTCTGGAAGATGGTGACTGGATAATTGCCATGCAAGAAGAGTTAAATAAGTTTACAAGGAATGATGTGTGGGATATGGTTCCAAGACCTAAAGGATTCAATATCATTGGAACTAAATGGGTTTTCAGGAACAAGCTGAGTGAGAAAGGTGAAGTCATTAGAAACAAAGCCAGAGCGGTTGCTCAGGGATATAGTTAGCAAGAAGGTATTAAGTATACAAAAACCTTTTAGTCAGTGGCCAGGTAAGAATCTATTCGTCTATTAATCTCTTTTGCCACTCAGAATAACATCACTCTATATCAGATGGATGTTAAGAGTGCCTTTTTAAATGGTTATATAGATGAAGAAGTATATGTCCACCAACCTCCAGGTTTTGAAGAGTCTAAGTCTCCAGAACATGTTTTTAAACTAAAGAAATCATTATACGGGTTGAAGCAAACTCCCAGAGCTTAGTATGAAAGATTAAGTTCTTTCCTTCTGGATAATGGTTTCACAAGAGGAAAAGTAGACACAACTCTCTTCTGTAAAACCTTTAAAAAGGATATGCTAATTTGTCAAATTTATGTAGATGATATTATTTTTGGAACATCTAATGCTACACTTGGAAAGGAGTTTGCCAAGTCTATGCAGGCCGAATTTGAGATGAGCATGATGGGAGAACTCAAGTATTTCCTTGGCATTCAGATCAATCAAACTTCTGAAGGAACTTACGTTCATCAAACCAAGTATGTCAAAGAGCTTCTGAAGAAGTTCAATCTGTTTGAAAGCAAAGAAGCAAAAAATCCAATGCATCCAACTTGCGTATTAGGTAAGGATGAGGTGAGCAAGAAGGTAGATCAGAAGATCTACAGAGGTATGATATGATCTCTTCTCTATATGATTTCTTCTAGACCTGATATTTTATTCAGTGTATGCTTGTGTGCTAGATTCCAATCAGATCCTAGAGAATCTCACTTAACTGTTGTTAAGAAAACTCTTAGATATTTGAAAGGTAGTACTAATGTTGGTTTAGTCTACATAAGATCTAAAGGATACAACTTAATATGATATTGTGATGTTAATTACGCTGGAGATAGAGTTGAAAGGAAAAGTACTTCTGGAAGCTGTCAGTTTTTGGGAAGTAATATGATTTCCTGGTACAGCAAGAAGCAAGCAACAATTACATTATCTACTACAGAAGCAGAATACGTAGCTGCTGCTGGATGTAGCACACAGATGCTTTGGATGAAAAGTCAGCTAGAAGACTATCAAATATATGAGAGTAACATTCCTATATTCTGTAATAATACTTCTGCTATTTGTTTATCTAAGAATCCTATTTTACATTCTAAAGATAAACATATGGAAATTAAACATCACTTCATTAGGGACTATGTTCAGAAGGGTGTTCTATCTTTAAACTTTGTTGATAAAAAACATCAGTGGGCTGATATCTATACAAAACCCCTTACTGAAGTTCATTTTGAAGAACATCAGTATGGATTTATGCCCAGAATAAAGGTGTTGAGAAGATCTGATATATGGATTAGATTTGAAATGTGTATTTATTTTTTTCTCATCAGATGTTCAGGATTAGTATAATCATTTTGAAGGATAGAAAAACACTTAGAAAGGGGGGGTTTGAATAAGTGTAGCTTTAAAACTCTTAAGATAAAAACAATTTGCACAATGATTTTTATCCTGGTTCGTTGTTAACTAAACTACTTCAGTCCACCCCCTTGGAGTGATTTACCTCACCTGAAGATTTAATCCACTAATCACACAAGATTACAATGGTTTTCCACTTAGATAACCTCTAAGTCTTCTAGAGTATCCTTATCACAACCTGATCACTCTAGGAACACAATGCTTAGAAACCCTCTAAGACTTTCTAGAGAATCCGATCACAACTTGATCTTCTCTAGTTCTTACAAATGAATGTAAATAATTCTTACAAAAGTATTACAATGCTTCTTAAAAGCTATAATCACAATTGTGATATTTCTCTTAAAGTTTAAGCTTAATCTCACTAAAATATTACAACAGTAATGAAGTGAGGTTGAAGACGAAGTTTGAGAGCTTTTGAATTCGACAGCGTTTCTGTAAGATTGCGCAAAGTGTTGTATTCAGTTTCTCATCAGAACTTCTATTTATAGGTGTTGCACCCTAAAATTTGCCCACATATTTATTCCTAACTGGATTAGACTTCTCATTTTATATGCATCTCTCCATTAGGGCATCAACATAACATCATGCATCATTAATCAATAACTTTGCATTGGATCAAGGATCTTGGAAGCTAGGGTTTTATATGGTTGTTCATTGTGGGCTTCTTTCTCCTAAAGCTACAAGGTTTTTTTCTATGAAGACTCACCAAGGGCAAGAGGACTATGGTTCTTATGTGCAGTGTCTACAACCGTTAATTCAATTGAGATTCAGTGGTTTTCAGGTCGAGGTGTTCTTATGTGCTTCAATTCTTATCTTCTTCAAGAATTCCTCAAGGCATTACTGTTGTGGTGGGTTGAAATACAAGGGTAATGGTAGGAGAGGTTGACTTGTTCATTTATCTTGATCAATACAACTTTTGGCTCGCATCATGTACTTAGTACTTCAATTGCGGGTTAATTGAGATTTCGAGAATTAATGATTCAAGACTTGCCGTTGAAATTTGGAAGTGAAGGTTTATTAAGTGGACTTGAGGTTATTCATTAAAACTTGAAGTGGATTTGCGTAAATAAATAAAAAAGAGAGTAATCGGAAGTGCTTGGTATTCCCGTTACAAGACTAAGGCGTGCATGATTATTCATCAAAAAGATTTGTTAGGCATTGGTGCAATTCTATTCAAATTCATCCAACTCAAAATTCAAGATCCAAATGACATTCATTATGCCATATTCAAGGTCCAAATGACATTCATTATGCCATATTCAAGTTCCACCATTCAAATACTTCAAAAGAATCCATTCATTATAAATTCCCAATTTCATTACAAAAATCAAGTTCTATACATCATCAAATTCTTCCAAGGTTCATACAATACCATTACATTCCATCCAAATCCATTACAAAAAGATCACAAAAGCTCATTACAATTATCCATTCAAGTTCCATTCAAAATCTATTACAAACATCCAAATAGAATTACATAGAAAGTTACAATAAGAATACATTTGACCCTTTGACTTTCTTTTACAAGTTAACTCTCATAAACCTATCACTTTTCAAAATCTTTATCACTTTCTTTCTCCATGATCAAAGCTCTAAGTCACCAATTCTTCTTCACTTCCAGAACTACACCAGTCCTCATGCTAAACTCCTTGTACCAAGCCTGCAGCCACTTTCTCCATCTTCATTTGTTGAAAACCTGTCAAAAAGAAAACCAATGAGGAAACATAGTCCAATACTTGCAGCTCATGAATAAGCCTTCAAACTATGTCCAAACCTCCTGCCAATTTCCTAAGCCTGTCAAGAGGAAAATAAACAAAAAAAAGCTATGGCATTTTAATCAATTCCACATATCTTATCCCTAACATATACCAAAATCATGTACATTGCTAATACAAAACCCTGCAGATTTTCTACCAGTAAACAATATCAAATCCATAACACATCATACACAGCCACTATCAGTTCCATTCAAATCAATTAGGATCCGAATCAAAACCACAAAAATAAATTAACAGCAACATTTGAAATACACATTCAGCATTACTCATCTCCATTTAGTTTGTTCAAATTCAGAAAAAAACTAACTCTCCAAACTGACAGTTAGTACATAACCTTCAAACAGAATCCAATAACAAAAAAACAGTTTGTTACTAAACCTTTCCTAACAACTAACAACCTTCTAACCACCTATAACCACCCCTAACAGAATCAGTTACTACATATAACTAACCCTAACAGTTTGTTATCGAGGTAACTGAATCAACAGAAAAGATCAAAAACAGAATCTAACTTCCCTAACTGTCACTAACAGAATTAACAGAATGAGAAGAGGAGAATGTAACTACCAAAACTGAATCAGTTACAAATGCTAAACATTTTCCAAATGAATCACAAGAGAGGTAACAGAAATAAGAGAAGGAACTCACCTCTATAAATCAGAATCACTACACTTCAAAGAGTTTCTTCAACCATTTCCCTTGTATCCTTCACTCCCATTCATCATCTTCACTCTCTTCCTCACCCTGCATCACCTGAACCTTCACCATTTTTGTTCACCAACCTTCAGTTTCCATCACCATCTTCATCTCTTATCATCCTCTCACTCTCTGAATTCAGAAACAACAAAAGAAAAAAGAGTTACAACAGAAATTGGGAGAAGGAATCGGATGGAAAAGGAACAGAATTGAAAACTCACCAAAAAAATCTGAACAACCGAAAAATCTTCATCTTCCTCTCTGCATCAATCTTCGACCTTGCTCTCTTCTTCAACCGGAGTTATTCAAGATCACGACTCAGTTCTTCACCTTTTGATATCGATCCTCGTGGCTAACAGCAAGAATAGATAAACATCACCTTCGCCTTCATTGTTTTGATTCATCACTCTGGCATCACGTGATTCTGCGATTCTGCATCTTCGAGAACTTTGCAACAGCATTACGTTCATCATCATCACCGATTCATCATTTGAGTCTCCCCTGCATAACAATCTTCAACCACCGCGTTCATTCAGCATCGTCATCCTCAACGCTTTGCAACAACGCCCAGCGTCCATCAACAACGAACAACGACATCACCACTGTGTCGGCTTCACATTCACAACGACTTTCATCGCAGGCGAAGAGGAGAGTGAGAGTTGAGTCAAGTCAGAAACGAGGTGAAGCATGAATCGTGGCGAAGCTTGAATCGAGAGGTATGTGAGCGAAGAGAAGGTGAGAGAGGGGAAGCTAGTCGCCGGTGGCCGGAGAGCAATCGGAGGATGTTCATAGCACCGTCGTTCGCACGAGAGAGAAGAAGCTGAACGGTCACCAGGTTCTTTTACCCTAATCCCAATTTGATGATTTCCTTTTCTTTTATTTTTTTATTTATTTTATTTAATTATTTCTTTTACTTTTATTACCAAAATCATGATGAACAAAAACCTGAAAGTGGATCTTGGGCCGAAAATGCTAATCTCATCTCCCCTGGCCCACGTTGCTCGTTTTTTGGTTGAAATTGTGATAGAAAAAATACTTGGGCCATGAACGAAATCTGCATACACCCCCTGAGCCCATTCTTTCATGTTAGATTTAGAACTCTTGACATAGTTTTTTTAGATGATAAAAAGCATAAAATTATAATTTTCTCATTAGATTTTTAGGTAATAATAACATTTAGAATCATTGATTTTTCTTGTTCAATTTTTAGGTATTAAAAATGACATAGAAAACAATAAAGTTGTTAGTTTTAGGGTTAATAGATTTTTAACATAGTTAAGCTTGAATTAGATTCCCCGTATTAACAAAACCTCATAAAAATAGTAGTATTTTTTTAGACTAATTTTGTACTAATGTTTGAATTGCTTCCTCATTTCTTTTGTATCATTTCCATGTTATTTTTGTGTATGATTGTTGTGTGATTTTATTACTTGTTTTTTGCCATGATTTTGGGTCTATTTTGTTGATACCATTTTAATGCTCCTTTTAGAATTTAGTCACCATGTTAACATTAGACCTAGACTAGAATAACAACTATTAGATTAGAGGATAGGTTAGTTCCCCTTGTTCATTCTCTTTCTTTTCAATCTTAAAAAACTTAATAAATACCGATAAGGATCATACCGCTACTATTTTTCGTAGTAGAAAAGAAATGGTTGGGGCGTAGGCCCCGATGTATGTTCTTTTCTACTTAGCGGAAGAGAAATGATTGAGGCGTAGGCCTCAGTGTATTTCTTAACCGCTATTTAGAGAAACGATTGTGGTGTAGACCTCGATGTGCATTCTCTAAATATTCAAAAAAACTCTTTTTGGTATGATCTAAGTCACAAATAAATTCCCTTAAAAAACACCAACCAAAAATACTCAAAATGCTTAATAAAAGGCTCAGACTTAAAACAATGTAAGGAAGTGATGCGAAGCCTTGTAGTGGGTTTTGTCATCATGGAATTACGATAAAAGACACAAACCAAATCATTGCTTTTCTTTTGCCTTGTTAGGCAACTAAGAACAAGTTAAGTCCTTTCCAAAATTAGGCGTATAAGTCTCCAAAGGTCGAGCATCGTGGATTGTGACCTTAACCTCTGTTCAACTAAAAAACACAAAACAAATGGAAACTATGGAGCCGAACTACGGTAGCTCTGATTCCTGGTAAGGGATACGTAGGCATTGGGTCGCGGGGCCTAAGCGAGCACACTTGTAAATAATTCCTTCTTTTCCCCGTATTTCTTTTACATTCATTCGCATTTAGGTTTAGGCATAGATACACCCTTTAGATAGAAACAAACATAGGTGGATACCATCGAGTACGATGGGCGTGAGGGGTGCTAGCACCTTCCCCTTGCGTAACCGACTCCCGTGCCCTGTTCTCTGGTCGGAAGACCTTGTTCTTATTCCGAGTTAGGTTTCCTGGTATTCCTTTCCCTTGATGGGATAAATATATTAGTGGCGACTCTGATTCCATTTTTCGCGGTAGCGACAGCTGGCGACTCTGCTGGGGACGTTGCTAGACCTGTGCTGGTCCGTTCTTAGCGAGTCGATCCTAGCCTTTGTTTGTTTGTTTTTTGGGTGTTTCTTTGTTTGTTTGCTTATATGTTTACATGTTGTATATATGCTTGCACATCATGTTTATTTTCCGCTTGCATATCATGCATCTGGACTATATCATGGGTCCCCGTGGGGACCACATATTTTTCTGCTTTGTTTTGCAGGTTGGGTGGGATGTTATATGAGGTAAAAGGCCCAATACCCAGGCCAGAGTTGACATATAGGATACCTAGGATAGAGTGGATAGTCATGACGCCGATGGGATGTCAGGTCTTGTCTAGTGCGATCATGAGACCCACGCCCAGTCGAGGTCCAAATGGGGTATCATTGTTGGCATGTAGATGCAACGATGGTGATGCCTCAGGAGGACTGATAACGCTGGTTGCCATTTTGACCTACCTTGGCCTAGATTCACCCGTGAGTGGGGAGGGATATACATGACAGGTACCGTTGGTGACTGTTCTGTTCTGTTGGTGACTATGGTTCTTGTGGTTTTATGGTACCTATGCCGGACTTTTGATCCTGTAACATCCGATCTGGTTCAGAGGCAACATACAATTCTCTTATATGGGGAGTACTTTTCATTGCATCATATTCATCATAGCATGTTTTGTTTCAAAAGAAAAAAAAATAAAAAGAAAAAAAGTAGAAAAACAGAAAAGATGGAAAAGAAAAAAAAGAAAAGATACTATATGCAAAAAAAAAGAATAAAAGAGAAACAAAAGTGTGAAAAGACTTTAGGATTATCCATAAATGAAACATGCATTCATACTATCATGCATTTCATAGTTCTCTCAGAAGCTTATGAGGGCCCTTTCCATTCAAGTTCTGACTTCAACAACAAATTGACTTCTCACTGCTACGTGCTCGAAAGTTAATGATGGAACAACTCCGTGAGGATTTGAATGAGATGAGGACAGAAATAGGGATTGACATGAATCAGTGTATGGAGGTTATTCAAGCCTTTTCTCTTTGACAAGAAGAATTGAGGCAAGTTCCTTAGAGGCCAAATGACAATGTTAATCTCACCCATGAGAAGGTCTTACGAATCAGAATGTCTGAAGTACTGTTGAGATTCCTATTACTGTTAAGGAGGGAACACATCATGAGAACCATTTGGAAATTAAAGTCTTCAAGTTTCCGATCATTGAAATAACAAAAGGGTTCACCTCTTGAAGACAAGGTTGAAAGCCATAAAATATTGTGACTCCGTTGATTTAGATATTGTTGGATTGTGCCTAGTACTTGATGTGAAGAGCTGCAAACGCCATTTATTCTCTCTCTGGATAGTTTGGACATGCAAGCCAAAGTGGTGATAATCTCTTGTATATATATGGAAGTTGCTTGGGGCTCCCGACCGAGGGATAAGCAAGACCTTGTCTATCTTGAGCATTGCACCATTCGTATTGCTCGAATCCCTAATGCACTACAAATTCTTGTGTGACTCAGTCAGAATATTTTGCCGTGTGGTAATCAAGAGTGTTCTACAAAGGCATTTCTCATTTTCAAGCTGTTGCTTCATATCATGTGTCATCTCTTCCTGGAATTTTCTTCTCAGAATCCTTTGCTTGTCAACAGTGATAAAAAGAATATGGGAAACATAACAATGTAATGCAAGTGCCTTGTGCTCAGTTATATCCCTGATGGTTGGTATTTCAGTTGGCATTATGGGTCTTCCTTACCACATTTAGCTCTCTTGAGTTCGATGATATGTAATATTCTTTCAATCATGATGGTGATTACCGTTCTAACATCTACGTTTGGGGCTCCCGACCGAGGGATAAGCAAGACATTGTCTATCTTGAGTATTGCATCATTTGCATTGCTCGAATCCCTAAAGTAAGGCAAAAATGCACCACTCTTGTACGCCTTTGTTGGAACATTCTTCTGGGAAGCAATCTAAAGTGTGTGGAAGGAACATATGATATTGCTAAGTGGCTACCATGTTGGGGCACCTAGCCATTCAAACTGAAGGTGGTAGGACATTCAAAGGCAGAATTCAAGTCCTCGACGATTCTAGAGAAACCACATCCACTCCAAGAGGTTTGATGCATAAACTGAAGTCTCAATGGGGTATCACAACTGCGGAAAGCGTTCAAGAGCAATAAGTCCATACGGAGTCAAGTCTCCTCAACAATGGCATCCATTTAAAATCTTTATTGCATTCTCATTACTAACATTTTGTTGTTTGTTTAAGCATTGCTAGCATGTAAAAATTTGTTAATTTCTGAATGAAAACCATAATACATTGTTTATGTTTGTCTTGAAGTAATCCATTCGTTTTCACTCAAAAAAAAAGGGTGATTTGGCATTACGATACCAACTTTTACTTATTACTTGCTTAGGCAAAGAGCGGAGGGAGAATGATGAAAAAAAAATGCAAAATTTCTAATGTTGTGTTTTTGAATAAAACCCTGCTGATGATGTACAGGCATTGTTTCAAATCCCCAAACACCGGAGATATAAGGGAGATAAACCCTCGTTAACCCCTTCGAGCCTTGAAGTAGGAGTTTCTTTTCTGATCAGAGAAAACCCTTATTTTTAACCCTGGGGCAGGGTAGTGTTCATTTAACTTGATCAAGTGTTCAAAACTCACAAAAGATATGCATCTAAGGATACAACAATGGTTATCCTTCAAAAGGTTGAGGAGAGTCAAGACCGTGATGGTTATCCTTCACCTACCAAGAGGACAAAAGATGACAGCACCACAATGGTAACCCTTCATCAATCATGGAATGAGGCAGTCGCGATCACTTCCAACGAATCAAAGACAATACGAGGTCACACGACTTGTTCAAAAAAGAAAAGAAGAGAAAAAAATGAAAAAAAATGAAATGAAAAAAAGAAAGGAAAAAGTGATGAAAGGAAAGAATATAGCAATGAAAAGAAAAATGATGGTGAAAATAAAGCAAGAACAGAGTCGTGTGATAATAAATCAAAAGAATAAAAGGTGAGCGACTGCCATGTCTGAAAAACCTCATTGATTCCTCAACTGTTTCAAAAATTCCTTGTGAGGGATGAGCACTCGTGTTGAGTTAACTGAACATAGGAATGGAGAACATCACGAAGGGGGTGGGCACCAAATAATTTTGAGCCTAAAAATCTTTTGTTTCTGAAAACCACGAACAAGGCCAAGTTACAACCCTTAAAAGTCCTAATTGAAGTAGGGTTTATATTGAAAATGCACTCCCATGAGATAACGTTTAGCTGACTCCCAATGAAGCGTAACATACATCTATGTTGGTATTGTATGCCCGCTTTACATTTCATTCACAAGAGGTGACCACCTCATTGCATAAAAATTTTATCTAAACTTCAAGACTAGCATAGGCTTTGCATTAGGATTATCATTCTTAGAATTAACATTCTTTTGCATACAAAACATTTGCTTAAACATCAAGGAAGTTTCTATGATGAGAATCCATGAAGAGCTTGATCATGTCAAAATAAAAGAGACTTGAGAACTCCGTAGATTAGAAAGAAATCATTCTAGAGAGTAATATATCAAGGGGCATGTTGCCTAAAGACTCCATTGAGCATAATCAGTTTATACCTTCTTTGATCGATTACCCTGAGGGGAGAAGTCTGAATACTCTGTTGAGTAGATGCATTTTGATTAAGTATCCTTGAGGGGAAGAGTTTGAAGACTCCATTGAATATGATAAAGTTGCTTCCATAGTTTTGTTGACTTCAAGGGAAGTAAACTTGAGGATTCCGATAAGATGTACATAATCGGGGGCAGTCACGACGAGGAATCTCTCTCGTGAGTTCAGCCGACCTGGGGCAAGCAAATCAAGGTTTGACATCTCAAATTCAACCAATCAGGGTTAATCAAGTCGAGGAATCTCTCTCTTGATTTCAATCAATCTGAAGTAGTAACGTCGAGGAATCTCCCAAGCTCACTCAATCTGGGGCAATTATGTCGAGATTCGATAAATATCTTCAAGGATCCGTGGATCAAGAGAAAGAATATTTCAAATGTATGAATATGCTGGGGCAGATTTTCTCAAGTAATTGTGGTGTAAGGATCCTCTCGAAGCAAATGTCTTCGTAAACTAAATCTCTTCGTAAGTCAGGCAGCCTGGGGCACAATCTTTTGGGAACCATCATTCACTTGCAAAGTGCAGTTGACCATCACAAAGTTGAGAAGTATCATAATGCTTTTCCCCAGCAAATTACTCTCTTCCCAAGCATATGAGTTTATTTCTCCTGAGAGTTGGTTCCATTCCTCAAGCATAGGAGTTTATTTCTCCTAGAAAAGTCTCTCCCCAAGCATAGGAGTTTATTTCTCCTGAGAATTCATTATCTCCCCAAGTATAGGAGTTTATTTCTCCTCGGAGTTGTTCCGCTCATCCCATAAAGGGTTCCTTATCAGGATTTCTTATCCCCAACAAGGTGAGTCGAGGGAATCTCCTCAAGCTGAAAATTCTCCAAGCAATGGCACATGGTGAGAAGTCAGAAGCAATTCTTCAAGTCAACGGAGAAGTATATCTTGTAAGTTAAAGTCCAATGTCTATTGGCACCCTCACAGAGTTCTCAACACCAAGGGGATTCTCCCTGGTGTTTATCTCGCTCGAGGTCAAAGATGAAATTCAATGGAATATTCCCCGAAGGGACCCCAATGATTTTGCTTCTTTATCACACGAATGCCTTTATTTGGCACTTTGCATATAGTTTCATTGTATAATACATTGCATCTACAAAAACGCGTAGCATTTCCATGAATATGGAACATTACGCCATGGAAAAATTCAAACATGCATCAATGCATAAGCCAGGTTTGTATGTGCTCCAAAGGCATAAAGTAATATATCCCCAGAAGAAGTCTCACTTTCTCCCTCCAGTGTGGATTGGATACAGAGACAGTCTCCTTCAAGATCGCTGTCTCTTTGGTTATTTTCCCGTTTCCCGAGCTCAATCGTTTGGATAACCCATACTTTGTGTGTGGCAATTCGAATGATTGCCACTCTTGTAGAATTACACCCCGCCTTTTGGCCTGAGGGAACCATGTAGTTCTTATGTTCCGTAAATAATCAATACTTCCTTCAAAGTCCAGTGTTTACTGGCATCATCTAATAGAGTCTGGTCGTCACCAGTCTTCTCTTTGTACTTACTTTTTGTGAGTCCCCTTATTGCCTTTTGCATAAGGGATATCTCTTGCTTCTCGCAAGTTTGCCTTGGTTATTTTCCCGTGTGCTGCGTGCAGATTAGAGTGCGAATGAGGGTGGGCATTCAACCCATCTCATTTTTCAATCATTTGAAATCCATACTATGTGTGTGGCAATTCGAATGAATGCCACTCTTGAAGATTACACCCCGCCTTTGGCCTGAGGGATCCATGTAATTCTTATGCTTCGCAAGCATTAATATCTTCTTGAAAGCCCAGTGTTTACTGGCATTCCCTGATCGATTCTAGTTGTCACTAGCCTTTCTGTCAGTCAAGACCAATGTTTATTGGCATCGTTTCCAAATTCAGTGTTATTAATATCCCCATAGAGTCTGGTCATTACCAATCCTTCTCGATAAAGTCCAATGATTATTGGCATACCTTTTCAGATCTAGAGTCACGCTACGGTTGTGTCTCTTTTTCAAAGTCTAACTAAGGTTAGCAACCTCTTCAAAGTCTAACTAAGGTTAACAATCTTTTCCAAAGTCTAACTAAGGTTAGCAATCTTTTTCAAAGTCTAACTAAGGTTAGCAATTTGGTAGATTCATCTACGGATGGTTTCTTCCCTGTGGAGTCACGCTACGGTTGTGTCTTCTCTTTTTCAAAGTCTAACTAAGGTTAGCAATTTGGTAGATTCATCTACGGATGGTTTCTTCCCTGTGGAGTCACGCTACGGTTGTGTCTTCTCTTTTTCAAAGTCTAACTAAGGTTAGCAATTTGGTAGAGTCGTCCAAGGATGGTTCTTCCTTGTGAAGTCACGCTACGGTTGTGTCTTCTGTTTCAAAGTCTAACTAAGGTTAGCAATTTGGTAGAGTCGTCTAAGGATGGTTCTTCCTTGTGGAGTCACGCTACGGTTGTGTCTTCTCTTTTTCCAAGTCTAACTAAGGTTAGCAATTTGGTAGAGTCGTCTAAGGATGGTTCTTCCTTGTGGAGTCACGCTATGGTTGTGTCTTCTCTTTTTTCAAGTCTAACCAAGGTTAGCAATTTGGTAGAGTCGTCTAACGATGGTTCTTCCTTGTGGAGTCACGCTACGGTTGTGTCTTCTCTTTTTGAAAGTCTAACTAAGGTTAGCAATCTTTTCAAAGTCTAACTAAGGTTAGCAATTTGGTGGAGTCGTCTACGGATGGGTTCTTCCTTGTGGAGTCATGCTACGGTTGTGTCTTCTCTTTTTGAAAGTCTAACTAAGGTTAGCAATCTCTTTCAAAGTCTAACTAAGGTTAGCAATCTTTTTCAAAGTCTAACTAAGGTTAGCGATTTGGTAGAGTCGTCTACGGATGGTTTCTTCCTTGTCGAGCCACGCTACGGTTGTGTCTTTTTTTCAAGTCTAAATAAGGTTAGCAATTCGTATGGTCCATCTTTGGCTGGTATCCCCTAATATAACTCAACACTTTTGCTCTGCCACAGAATGCAAATTTTCTGGTACTTTAGTATTTAATCTTCTTCTACCTCGAATGTTCGAAAGGCTAACATCAATCTCACCTTCAGGTTTAAGACGATTAAACAGGGGCAGCTGTTGCACCCTAAAATTTGCCCACATATTTATTCCTAACTGGATTAGACTTCTCATTTTATATGCATCTCTCCATTAGGGCATCAACATAACATCATGCATCATTAATCAATAACTTTGCATTGGATCAAGGATCTTGGAAGCTAGGGTTTTATATGGTTGTTCATTGTGGGCTTCTTTCTCCTAAAGCTACAAGGTTTTTTTCTATGAAGACTCACCAAGGGAAAGAGGACTATGGTTCTTATGTGCAGTGTCTACAACCGTTAATTCAATTGAGATTCAGTGGTTTTCAGGTCGAGGTGTTCTTATGTGCTTCAATTCTTATCTTCTTCAAGAATTCCTCAAGGCATTACTGTTGTGGTGGGTTGAAATACAAGGGTAATGGTAGGAGAAGTTGACTTGTTCATTTATCTTGATCAATACAACTTTTGGCTCGCATCATGTACTTAGTACTTCAATTGCGGGTTAATTAAGATTTCGAGAATTAATGATTCAAGACTTGCCGTTGAAATTTGGAAGTGAAGGTTTATTAAGTGGACTTGAGGTTATTCATTAAAACTTGAAGTGGATTTGCGTAAATAAATAAAAAAGAGAGTAATCGGAAGTGCTTGGTATTCCCGTTACAAGACTAAGGCGTGCATGATTATTCATCAAAAAGATTTGTTAGGCATTGGTGCAATTCTATTCAAATTCATCCAACTCAAAATTCAAGATCCAAATGACATTCATTATGCCATATTCAAGGTCCAAATGACATTCATTATGCCATATTCAAGTTCCACCATTCAAATACTTCAAAAGAATCCATTCATTATAAATTCCCAATTTCATTACAAAAATCAAGTTCTATACATCATCAAATTCTTCCAAGGTTCATACAATACCATTACATTCCATCCAAATCCATTACAAAAAGATCACAAAAGCTCATTACAATTATCCATTCAAGTTCCATTCAAAATCTATTACAAAAATCCAAATAGAATTACATAGAAAGTTACAATAAGAATACATTTGACCCTTTGACTTTCTTTTACAAGTTAACTCTCATAAACCTATCACTTTTCAAAATCTTTATCACTTTCTTTCTCCATGATCAAAGCTCTAAGTCACCAATTCTTCTTCACTTCCAGAACTACACCAGTCCTCATGCTAAACTCCTTGTACCAAGCCTGCAGCCACTTTCTCCATCTTCATTTGTTGAAAACCTGTCAAAAAGAAAACCAATGAGGAAACATAGTCCAATACTTGCAGCTCATGAATAAGCCTTCAAACTATGTCCAAACCTCCTGCCAATTTCCTAAGCCTGCCAAGAGGAAAATAAACAAAAAAAAGCTATGGCATTTTAATCAATTCCACATATCTTATCCCTAACATATACCAAAATCATGTACATCAACTACCTAACTAAGAATAAAATATACCACCAAACACCCTAATTTACCCTTAATAAAAAAAATAATTACTCTTACAAAAGCCCTTGATTGTAATTTGCTAAATCAAAGTTTTATTTCCACCAATCAAATTTCTCCATTCCTCCAAGTGGCACTCCCTTTCCAATATTTCTATTGGGTGTTTCCTAATATCTATTGGTTTCACAGTTTAGTCTTTTAACCGGGTAAACAATTTCCTCTATTCATTTTGAATTTTGAAAACTCTGTACGTGTGTCTCTCTTCCTATCTTCTCGTCTCTCTTTTCCATCCCTAAACCCTAACAAAACCAATTTTTTCTCTCATTTTCTGCCGTCGCCCCCTTTCTCTCCTCAAACCCTAAATCTTCCATCGCCCCCTTTTCCCTGGTCTCAGTTTCTCATTCCTTTGCTACTCTAAAAAATTATGTTTTCCCCTCTTTTATTGTTCTCTCTTTCACATCTTCTTCTTGTCATAACAAATTCTGCTCATAACAAATTTTTTGTTGTGTTCTTTGGTTGTGGATTGGGAAAGAAGCAGTTTAAGAGTGTGGTCGGTGTTCGTTTGGATGGAGAAGGAGGAATGTAGGCGAGTTGCAGTAAATGGTTTGGTGTTTTGAGATGCAGCTCAATTTTAGTGGCTGAAACATGGTTTGTTGTTATAAATCTGAAATATGTTTGAGAGTGCTGCTCAATTTCTAGGGTTTTAAAATTGTTGAAAAATTATGATTCTTATTTTCGTTTGAGAAGTATGAAGTTTTTTATTGATGTTTATTATGTTTATATATTATTATTTTGGCTATTTTCTTGATCATATATTGGTTTTAGAATTCTTATTGATATCTTTTTGTGATGGAGCTTACAATTTTAAATATCTGGTATGATTGTTGATACGCTCCTAATATTTTGCAGGGTAATCTTTCCTGAAAATTGGAGATAGACAATGGTTTTCTTTCTGTCAAGGGGATAGGAAATACCCTAACGGTGCAACGTCTAATCGAGCAACAAGGCATGACTACTGGAAAGCTACAAGAAATGATCTTAATGTGATATTCAATTCTTGGTCAGTTGGAGTTAAAAGGACACTGGTATTATCTTTAACTAACTATTTTTGTTAAAATTATTGTTTCTGTTAGCCATCACCTTCATTATGTAATTAGGAAGAATAGTTTGTTAGTGAATAATATGCTATTTAACTTCCATCTTCATATGCATCTTTATATTGGTTTAATCTTTGAGTAATTATAAAGATGTTTCTTCGGCATGTGATCTACTCAAGCTTTTAGAAGTTTCTTCAGCTGAAATTTTTTTCCAGCTACTTATGGTAAGTTAAACCCCCCTCGGAAAAATAATGTGTTTTAAAGGAAAGTTTATTATGCTGCAGGTTGCGGCAGCTGCCGTCGTGGTAGGCTATGTCCATCATGGGAATGGGTGGTGGGACGCATGTACAAGCATTTATAATACTCCTTTGGTCAAATTTGTTCACTATGAATGAATTGTAACCTTTTTTTTTCATGACATGTTTGGAAGAACAGATACAATGTATCAATGTCAAGGCGACCTCAGATGGATTTCCCTTTTCAGGTATTTCCTCTATGAGGTTTTTGACGTAAAATTCTGTAAGTAATGCTTTTGATTTCACTTTGGCAATGTGTTATATGTTCTCTAGAAAACACGGCCACAATAACACCGTGAAAGGTCAGTTTACGCGTTAATATTTAATCGATTAGAAATGAACTAAAATCATGATTCTAACATGATTCTTGCACTTCAGGTGAGTAATAATGGATATGCAACATCAGGTGATGGTAGAGGCATTGAGAGAGTGGAAGTGTCTCTTGATGGAGGGAAAACTTGGATGACAGCTTCAAGATTTTAAAAAAGTGACATTCCTTACACGGGAGAGGATGATGGCCACTGTGACAAATGAGGTTGGGTGCTATTTGAAGTCACAGCTGAAATTCAACAAGCACTGAGATTATCGCAAAAGCGGTATGTGATATTTCTTATGCTAAGTTTCATATAAGAGTAATAAACAATCTCCTATAATGTCTATTGAATTCCTTGGACTGATTTTGCAAAGAAACGTATTACAGTGTTATGTTATTTCTATTATTGTTTGGAAAGAAATGTATTATGTTTCTGATAGCAAATGTATTTGGATTCTTTTGGATGTAGTTTGGGGCTAGGTTGGCATTTTAGCTGAAGATGTCTCTACGGATAAAGGCTGTGGTGGATAAATTCGATGAGGATTTGAAAGAAACATTGGATACTGATATTCAGGATAGGGCCATGAAGGACAGAGAGATGCAAAGTTACATTCAAAAGATAGGTACCTAATGGGTTCATTCAAATTCTGAATTTCCTTTTGAAAAAATTAATTAATCTCCTCTTCTATATAGATGGAAAAAGAAAGATAATAATTAAGTGCAAATTCCCTAATTTCATTTGTATAACAACAAGTATTTGGTACATTTTGATCTGTTGTTGTTTCTACGCCTTCCGTGTGTTTATCTTAGGGATATCTTTAAAATGGTTAAGGTGAAAGGATAAAGCAACATGTCAATGCCAATTTCACTTCTCTTTTGATTGGAATACAATGATATGTTATGTAGTGATAACTGATATATCATGTTGAAGACGTTTCTGAGTGACCGATACTCGTATGTCAGACATCAAACACTTCGTTCCAATTTCAATCAAGTAAGCTTTGATATCTCTTTTTCTGTAGGTTTATATACATATGTCTACAATTACATGGAGCTCTATCAATCAAGTAAGATTGAGTACTTTCAACATTTGTGACTTTAGTAACTAACTATTGCTGTTGTCTTGGGAGAAGAATGTTGATTCTTTCACGACCCTTTATTGGAGCTAAGAGTGAGGTAATACAATCAAAATTGACAGCAAGGAGGTATACTGGTGTTCTTTTCTTTTCCAAGCTCTTTCATCCTTTGTTGAAAGAATTGGATTTGTTTAGATCCATGTTAAAGCCATTGAAACAAACACTGGACTCATCGTCATCAACTACTCCTCTTTCCATGCTTAAGTCGCTGAGGATACACGGTAAAAATTTGGATATGGTTAAGTCGCTGAGTCCGCTTTCCATATATCTCATTGTAGTTTGAATTTTTTGCCGGATAAAATCTGTGACATACTTTCACTTGAGCATATAATCCATATCCAATAGATTATGATTATGTTTATGTGTTTACCCTTTAATTGTTGAGGCTTATACAATTACACTTAACAAGTGAGTTTTTCTTATATATTAGTTTTATTTGAGAATAAAAGAGAAATAGTTTAGAATATTATTGTTCTATCTGTCATAATCTTATGCAATGACTCCCCGGTGTATTTTTAACATGCATGAATGAGAACACATATTTGTTTATGCACGTTTGAGTTTCTGCCGCGATATTGCAGCCGTGTTTCTGGTTGTTTTGTGTAATTTTCTGCATTATTTGAAATATGTTTTTAAAGTTCTGGTTAGATCACGGATCTAATTTAGTATGCGATTCGATGTTGTTTCATAGATACACGTGTAGCTTTGGAACTAACTAATTACAATGTTGATCATAATTGTCCAAAGAGACATGTGTGTAAAAAAATCACACATTGAGAGCCAACTACTCTACATTTGTTTTCTACCTATCACAATGGAGTAAGAAATTTCTTCTCATGTGTAAATTAAATTAAAAGCATAAAAAAACAGTGGAAGCACACTTAGAATAGCATAGGGAGTTCGTCTCAGTGTTAATGTTTTGCTTCTGCAACTATAGTACACATAGAATAGCATGAGTTTTTCTTGGTGTTAATTATTTAGCTTGATTTTTATAAGCTTACCTTAATTAATAATAGAAAATTGAAAGATTAATACATATGTATTGGTTTTTTGTTAGTTTTTTAATGAGTTGTTTATTTTATCAACAAAGTTATTTATTTATTTATTTTATTTGTTGATACGAAGGATGATGCAAATAGATGTTTAAACTTGTGATGAAAAGTGATTTTGGAAACTTGGAGGATGTGAAAAAATGAAAAGAGATTTTAGATGAGTGGATGATGCAAATAGATGTTTTGGAAGTTTGATCATTTTTATGTAACACCTCATAATTTTAGAGAAATGCTAATTTGACACCATAAGCTACAACCACACCGTACTTGTATACCATTACACATACCTTTGTTTATTTTAGTAATTATTTTTCTTGTATTGGGTTTTGTGTAACACTAAGAAAGAATTGAAATGGCTATGGTGTACATACGGTGTAGCATAATTCAGTGTCAACATAGCACAGCTGTAATTTTATTATGAGTATAATGTTTTTAATTTTGAAATTTTGTTGGTGGAGATTATAAGTGAAAGGAACACAAAAAATTCAGAAAAATTTATTCTTAATTTGTTTTACTTGAATGCATATACGCGTCTCAAATATGAAAGACACATGCTATGTTACTGTGATGAATATAAGCTGAGGGAGTTTATGCTGTCTTTTATCAAAATAAAATCAATTTTCTATGTGTAGTGCTTCTTCTATGGTCATATTCATCTCTTTTGCTAATTGCTATGAAGATGGAGCTGCACTTTATTTCTTATTCAATGTGGTTTATAATATTTAAATTCATGTTATTGTTCGAGTTAGCCATGTGCAAGTTGTAAAATAATACTGTAGTTTGTACCGGAAGCATCAACTATCTAATAGAGAATATTCAACATAATTAATATGTCAAACATTATTAAATATTAATATCAACGTATCATTATTAACCATCTATTAGTCTAAGAAAAGAAAAATCATTACTAAATATTAGGAGGACTGTATCATTAATCTAAGAGTGTCTTGATGATATTTCTAAAGAAATAGAATTTAAGTTGATATATCACAAAATGATTTTAAGATATCTTGCATCTACCTATTATACAACTCTTAATATATATCGAACATATATCAATGTCGAGTTTTATAAATTCAAGTTTTTCAATATCAAAGTCGAGTTTTATAAATTCAAGTTTTTCAATTCCTCCTATCATTTGAATAACATCATTTGAATAAACTATGAGATGTTTGAAACGATTTATAGCCTAAATAGTATTATACAATAAAAATTATTATTTCATATTTTATTATTACATTTAAATAAATTATATACCAATTAAAATTAAAAACTATCCAGCTAAGAAGTTTTCACGGGACTCTATCACCACAATATCTATTTTATTTTAATCAACAAAATATTATAAATATTTATAATTAGCATAAACTCACTATTTTTACGGGGCACTATTACCACAATACACTTTTTATCTTTATCAACAAAATATTATAAATATTTATAATTAGCACAAATTCACTATTTTCACGGGACACTATCACCACAATACCTTTTTTTATTTAAACAACAAAATATTATAAATATTTATAATTATCAGTGATATTTGTAAATATTTATAGTTATTAGTCATATTTATAAATATTTAAAGTTATTAAACATATTAAATATATCATGTTGGTGATTGGATAAATATTTCTTTAAGGTTATTTTTAGTTATTAGGAATTTTATAATAACAATGGTATATCACCAACAACCTAACCTTATCGAATTACCAAAGATATGAATGACTATTGTATTTTTCATGTTCTTTTTTTTACATAACTACTATATATAGATTCATTTCATCTATATTATATTTTGTAAATCTCAAATTAACATTTCTTATTCGAATATTTAATTTTTTTTTTTGCGTGTGTAATACATTATTCATTTTAAGATTTGAATTACCCGTGCGGACGCACGGGTCTTCTACTAGTTGCTAATACAAAACACTGCAGATTTTCTACCAGTAAACAATATCAAATCCATAACACATCATACACAGCCACTATTAGTTCCATTCAAATCAATTAGGATCCGAATCAAAACCACAAAAATAAATTAACAGCAACATTTGAAATACACATTCAGCATTACTCATCTCCATTTAGTTTGTTCAAATTCAGAAAAAAACATCTCTCCAAACTGACAGTTAGCACATAACCTTCAAACAGAATCCAATAACAAAAAAACAGTTTGTTACTAAACCTTTCCTAACAACTAACAACCTTCTAACCACCTATAACCACCTATAACCACCCCTAACAGAATCAGTTACTACATATAACTAACCCTAACAGTTTGTTATCGAGGTAACTGAATCAACAGAAAAGATCAAAAACAGAATCTAACTTCCCTAACTGTCACTAACAGAATTAACAGAATGAGAAGAGGAGAATGTAACTACCAAAACTGAATCAGTTACAAATGCTAAACATTTTCCAAATGAATCACAAGAGAGGTAACAGAAATCAGAGAAGGAACTCACCTCTATAAATCAGAATCACTACACTTCAAAGAGTTTCTTCAACCATTTCCCTTGAATCCTTCACTCCCATTCATCATCTTCACTCTCTTCCTCACCCTGCATCACCTGAACCTTCACCATTTTTGTTCACCAACCTTCAGTTTCCATCACCATCTTCATCTCTTATCATCCTCTCACTCTCTGAATTCAGAAACAACAAAAGAAAAAAGAGTTACAACAGAAATTGGGAGAAGGAATCGGATGGAAAAGGAACAGAATTGAAAACTCACCAAAAAAATCTGAACAACCGAAAAATCTTCATCTTCCTCTCTGCATCAATCTTCGACCTTGCTCTCTTCTTCAATCGGAGTTATTCAAGATCACGACTCAGTTCTTCACCTTTTGATATCGATCCTCGTGGCTAACAGCAAGAATAGATAAACATCACCTTCGCCTTCATCGTTTTGATTCATCACTCTGGCATCACGTGATTCTGCGATTCTGCATCTTCGAGAACTTTGCAACAGCATTACGTTCATCATCATCACCGATTCATCATTTGAGTCTCCCCTGCATAACAATCTTCAACCACCGCGTTCATTCAGCATCGTCATCCTCAACGCTTTGCAACAACGTCCAGCGTCCATCAACAACGAACAACGACATCACCACTGTGTCGGCTTCACATTCACAACGACTTTCATCGCAGGCGAAGAGGAGAGTGAGAGTTGAGTCAAGTCAGAAACGAGGTGAAGCATGAATCGGGGCGAAGCTTGAATCGAGAGGTATGTGAGCGAAGAGAAGGTGAGAGAGGGGAAGCTAGTCGCCGGTGGCCGGAGAGCAATCGGAGGATGTTCATAGCGCCGTCGTTCGCACGAGAGAGAAGAAGCTGAACGGTCACCAGGTTCTTTTACCCTAATCCCAATTTGATGATTTCCTTTTCTTTTATTTTTTTATTTATTTTATTTAATTATTTCTTTTACTTTTATTACCAAAATCATGATGAACAAAAACCTGAAAGTGGATCTTGGGCCGAAAATGCTAATCTCATCTCCCCTAGCCCACGTTGCTCGTTTTTTGGTTGAAATTGTGATAGAAAAAATACTTGGGCCATGAACGAAATCTGCATACACCCCCCTGAGCCCATTCTTTCATGTTAGATTTAGAACTCTTGACATAGTTTTTTTAGATGATAAAAAGCATAAAATTATAATTTTCTCATTAGATTTTTAGGTAATAATAACATTTAGAATCATTGATTTTTCTTGTTCAATTTTTAGGTATTAAAAATGACATAGAAAACAATAAAATTGTTAGTTTTAGGGTTAATAGATTTTTAACATAGTTAAGCTTGAATTAGATTCCCCGTATTAACAAAACCTCATAAAAATAGTAGTATTTTTTTAGACTAATTTTGTATTAATGTTTGAATTGCTTCCTCATTTCTTTTGTATCATTTCCATGTTATTTTTGTGTATGATTGTTGTGTGATTTTATTACTTGTTTTTTGCCATGATTTTGGGTCTATTTTGTTGATACCATTTTAATGCTCCTTTTAGAATTTAGTCACCATGTTAACATTAGACCTAGACTAGAATAACAACTATTAGATTAGAGGATAGGTTAGTTCCCCTTGTTCATTCTCTTTCTTTTCAATCTTAAAAAACTTAATAAATACCGATAAGGATCATACCGCTACTATTTTTCGTAGTAGAAAAGAAATGGTTGGGGCGTAGGCCCCGATGTATGTTCTTTTCTACTTAGCGGAAGAGAAATGATTGAGGCGTAGGCCTCGGTGTATTTCTTAACCGCTATTTAGAGAAACGATTGTGGTGTAGACCTCGATGTGCATTCTCTAAATATTCAAAAAAACTCTTTTTGGTATGATCTAAGTTACAAATAAATTCCCTTAAAAAACACCAACCAAAAATACTCAAAATGCTTAATAAAAGGCTCAGACTTAAAACAAAGTAAGGAAGTGATGCGAAGCCTTGTAATGGGTTTTGTCATCATGGAATTACGATAAAAGACACAAACCAAATCATTGCTTTTCTTTTGCCTTGTTAGGAACCTAAGAACAAGTTAAGTCCTTTCCAAAATTAGGCGTATAAGTCTCCAAAGGTCGAGCATCGTGGATTGTGACCTTAACCTCTGTTCAACTAAAAAACACAAAACAAATGGAAACTATGGAGCCGAACTATGGAAGCTCTGATTCCTGGTAAGGGATACGTAGGCATTGGGTCGCGGGGCCTAAGCGAGCACACTTGTAAATAATTCCTTCTTTTCCCCGTATTTCTTTTGCATTCATTCGCATTTAGGTTTAGGCATAGATACACCCTTTAGATAGAAATAAACATAGGTGGATACCATCGAGTACGATGGGCGTGAGGGGTGCTAGCACCTTCCCCTTGCGTAACCGACTCCCGTGCCCTGTTCTCTGGTCGGAAGACCTTGTTCTTATTCCGAGTTAGGTTTCCTGGTATTCCTTTCCCTTGATGGGATAAATATATTAGTGGCGACTCTGATTCCATTTTTCGCGGTAGCGACAATAGGCACTTGAAAAGATAACCGTTGGGAGCATTTAATGCGTTGCGTGATCCGTACAACATTGCATTTAATGTTTTACTCTTTTGCCAACTACCTCGAGGCTTGCTTTTACTGCATCTACTGACATTGCCGTTAATAGCTTCTAACGTTCCTTTTGTCAGTCAGAGTAGCCTGATATACTGTACTTGCTTCTGATATGATGTTTGTATGAACAACGTTTGAATATCATCAGAGTCAAACAGCTTGGTGCAGAGCATCTTCTTGTCTTCTGACCTTGAAGTGCTTCTAGCGTGATACCATGAGAACTTCAGTGCTTCTGCTTCTAATCTCAAGTTCTTCTGATGCTTCAATAGACCATGTTCTGATTCTGCTTGACCATCTTCTGATGTCTTTCCAGAGCATGTTCTGATGTTGCATGCTGAACCTTCTGAGTTAGTGCTTCTTGCGCTGATTTTGTGCATACTCTTTATGTGATTCCTGAAATGGAAATTGCATATGATTAGAGTACCACATTATCTCATACAAAATTCATATACATTGTTATCATCAAAACTAAGAATATTTATCATAACAAATCTTGTTCTAACAATCTCCCCCTTTTTGATGATGACAAAAACATATATAATTGATATGAATTTGCAATCAGAATATCAGATGGCTAAAGACAAATACACAGTTATAGAAAAAGCATATAACCATAGTGTGTGAATATGTCTCCCCCTGAGATTAACAATCTCCCCCTAAAATAAATACTGGAAGAAATTTATAATTAAAGGACTTCCCTGAGTATTTTCCATTTCAGTTGAGACGTTCACATAAGCTTAGAACTTCAGAACATTCAGAGCTTCTGCTTCTTGCTTCCATAGGACAGCTTCAAAGCTTTGAATATCTTCTTGAATCATTGCATGCTAGTTGTATCAGAACATTGTTGAATGTACCAGAGCATCATCAGAGCATCTCTACATCCTGAAATGTTTCAGAACAAGCTAAACGACAAAAGTCAGATCATGAATGAATCAGAACATAAAAAATGTTTCAGAGCATATACTATGTATCAGAACACATAAAATGCATCATAACATAAAGTATGTATCAGAGCATAAATCAAGACATATATTGTATCAGAACAAATAAGGAGTAAGAATGTGTTAGAGCATATTTTATCACAAGAATATCATAACATTCTTCCTTCTTGCTTCTGATCTCGAAGCTTACAGCACTCAGCTTGCTTCAATTCCATGAGCTTGTTTCTATATAGAATTGTTTTTCCCCATGTCTTTGCTTCTCATGTTGAGCTTTTCAGAATGTCTTCAATCCTGCAAAACACTCAAAGACATAGATCTTGCAAATTCTGTTAGAAATGTGGAGACTTAGTCCCAATAACTGATATAGATAACCAAATCAATTATCATATTTTCTCCCCCTTTTTGTCATTACATCAAAAAACATAAAAGATTCAGATGAAAAACAAACAATATGAGAGAAAGATAAAGGATTTCATTCATCAGAAAATAATCAGAAGTTACAAGGGATGAGAAGATAGATGCACAAAACAGATGCAAAAAGGAAAGAGACACTAAGACACAACAGACTACGACTGGCCTAGTTTAGAAACTATCTTCGCCAGAAGGTCATGAATCCCAGCATTGCTCTCAGCCTGCTTCTCCATAAATGAGCGAAACTCATTATTGGTATCTTCTTGCTTATCCATTCGAGAAGCTAGATCAGCTTGATTCTTTTGAATAACCTCTAGAGTCTTCACCAGAAGAGAGGGTTCACTAGAAGAAGCTTCACAACTTCTGTTCAGAGGAACAACATTCGTAACAGCAGCATCCATTATGAGATAATCATCATGATTTTCCTCAACATGAATGTTCTCAGCAGGATGATCTTCAGCATTAGCTTCTTCCCTAGAAGCAACTTCTTCATACTCAGGAGCAAGAAGATCAGAATATCCATTCTCAAGGGCTTGAAGAATGGAAGCTAGATTCCTTGGAGGAGTAGGAGCTTCAACTTCTGGAGGATAGACAACTTCTGGAATGACCATATTTGGGTACATATCAGAAGGGTTCTCCCTTAGAAGATCAAACAACCACTAGAAGTCTCCAGTCAGAACTGGATACTTAGGCTTCCAGACAACAAGCTCCCTACAAGGGTTATCTTCCATATCCTCAGAAACTTGTGCTTCTGCAAGTTCATCAATGAATTCTTTCTCTTCAAAACAATATCTCCCTCCAAGACGACTGAACCAAAAATCTTCATAGTGCCTCAGAATTCCACGAGGTCGTGGAGCAAGTTCTACACAAATTTCCTGAAGATCCTGAAAATAAGCATCTGCTTTTCTTCTGAAGATCCTCCAGAAATTTTGCACGGCAACATCATTTAATCCAGCATGATGAGCTGCTCTTAGAGCCTCAAAAACTCTTCTGACATTCCGCTTTACTATTTCAGAAATTACACCAATAGGGTATGCTCGGCGAGATTTTATTTTGTTTATGGAAGAATCTGGTTTCAGAACAAAATAGGGTTGAGGTTCTCTATCAAGACAGAGAGATGATTCTGCTTCATTCTCAGAATCTAACACTATCAGCTCAGGTTCAGGACGAGGCTTGGGTGTGTAGTTGTAGTCATGAAGCAATTGCTCATGTGATGTAGAATCTGGAAGGTCAGATACAGAAGGATTATTTTGAGAGGTAGAAGGAATGAACTCATAGTTTGCATGAGGTGGAGGTTGAGAAGTGGATATATGTGAGTGAGGTGGAAAGAGAGTTTGAAGGGGTTGGATATCAAGAACAAGGGTTTCAAGGGGATGGTCAGAAGCAATGTTGGTTGTGGTTGGAGAGGGAGGTATGGGAACGTTTGTGATAGGTGAAGGAGGAGGGGTAAGAACATTGGTTAGGGGAGAAGAAGGAGGTGTGAGAACATGGATGGTTAGAGGTGATTCTGATGGGGCTGTTGTGGTTGATTTTCTGGTTCAACGGTTTGAGCAACATTTGTTGGTGTAAATTCTGAACATAAAGCAGGAACAGAAATAGGTTCAGAAAGATGTATACCTTTAGACCTATGTTGAAGAGCTTCAAATGCAGCTTCAAGTCTTTGCTGCTTCTTCTTCTTCTCATATACAGTCTTCACCTTCTCAAGAGCAATTTCTCTTCTTTTTACAGAGTTCAAACTTTCTTTGTCTTTATCCGCAGCTTCCTGACCTTTATCTTCTTGAGGAACAACATCTTTATTCACTTCTTCTGGCTGATTCATAGCTTCTGAAATTACTTCTTCTTGCTGATTCACAGCTTCTGGAATTACTTCTTCCTGCTGATTCACAGCTTCTGGAATTTTATCTTCCTGCTGACTCACAGCTTATGGAGTCACTACTTCTGTTGCACCCCAAAATTTGCCCGCATATTTATTTCTAACTGGCTTAAATTTCTCATTTCATATGCACCATCTTTCCATTAGGTCATTAACGTAACATGCATCATAAAACAGTAAATTTGGTATGGGATCAAGGATTATTGGAATTAAGGGTCTTGATACCTTGTGTCTGAATTTGGCAATATTTTGACTGAGGGTCCTGATGAACCAGGGTTTGGTTTCATGATTGTCTGAAGACTCATCTCATGCTTGGTCTCCATTTTTAGGGTTTATTTCCCTGGATATCTAGTGTTCATGAATCATGTTCATTTCTCAGGGTTCTATTCATCGCAGTGGTGATCAAGGTGTTAATCCTGTCAGAAGATGGCTTGCTGTGTCTTGAAACCTTTGGGCCTATGTTGTAGATAAATGGTCCTTGGATAAGATCTCATGATGCATCATGTGAATCGTGATCACATTAGGGAATGGCGCTCATTGATGCATGGAAAGAAAACAATCTCTAACTTCGAGTGGAGACATACATTCAAGCACTAAGCTACAAACTCTATTTGGTTCACAAAGATATGAATAAAATTCAAAAGGATACTACTACAAAAGCATACAAGATGGAATCTTCAAACTCTTTGCGGAAAGAAAACATGATGGCAGCAAAACCAAAAAACATACATACATTCATTCATCATTTTCATGTTCATATCCAAATTTCATTACAAAAACCCATTACACATTTCATGTTCCAAAACCATATCCATTACAAAAATAAAACTACAAAAGAATTGCATCAAAATATTGCTAGCATATTGTTTCAGATCCAACTTCCTATGCCATCTTCAAGCCTCTATTCATCTTCAATCGGTCATGACGCTTCTTGAGTAACTTCATGCTTCTATCTTCATCATCCAATGATAACAATCAGCATCTCAACAAGCAGCGTTTCAAGTCAAGCTCTTAAACCAAAGGGGCAAACATGGCTACCACATTAAGAGAAGCTTCAGAAGAGAAAGAGCCAATTCACATACCCTGCACACAATCAAACAAATTGCCACATAACCATACAGCCCTGCATAGCAATACAAAACCAGTCAGAATCAAATGCACATTCAAAATAACACAACATTCAAAGCCATTCCAAAACCTGCTTCATTAATCAGAAACTTAGTACACAAACTTCCCTAACCGATTTTGTAGCCCCTAACTACCAGCAACTAACCTGTTAACCAACTCTAGCTTACCCCCTCACCTTCCAATTTCAAAAAAAAACAGAGTTCTAACTAACCATAACTGACCTTCAGCTCATCATCATATGCTAACAGAATTCTCCTTATTACAAACTAACCAATTTTCCCCTCATAACCAACCACTAACAGTTTTGTAACAAACCTAATAACTATCTCCTAACTGTCAAAACCAACTCCTATAACTAACTAGTAACAGAAAAAAAACAAAACCTAACTAACTTCAACAACCAGCCTAACTGAATGGTAACTAACATTTAATAGAAAAAAAAACGGATTGAGAACTAACCTGCAATTATCCCTCTCCCTTCAGTCTTCATCACCTCTATATAACAGCTTCCTCATCATTCTTCTGGATTTTTTTTCTCTCTTCATTCTGCTTCACTCTTCCATCTTCATTCTCATTTCATTCCACTCATCTTCTTCACATCTTCATAATCATCAATTTTCATCACAATCAAAGACTATTCTTCACTTTCACACTTCATCCACCATTTTTCTTCATCCCATCTTCCACTCTTCACTTCATTCTCCAAGAACTCACAAGAAAAATTCTACAAAACTCTTCATCATGTTCAAGTCCAATCCACCATAACTGATCCACAACCGTACATCAATCTCCTTCATCTCCAATCTTCATCATCTTCACTCTTTAACCTCCAAAAACTCTTCAAGAATTCTCACAACGATCATCAATCAGCATCACAAATCGCAACAGCGATTTCGCATCACCGACACAACAACCAACAGCTTCGGCATAAGAACGGACTCAGAAGGCAGAATTAGAAGAAGGAGAAAACGAGTCGACGGTGGAGAAGACGAGTACAAGATGAACCACGGCGCAAGATTGTGATGGAAGAAGGAGATGAATATGTGGTGCTCCGATTGGATTCACGGTGGCGGAAAGAGGATCGATATTCGCCGGAAAGAGGACCGATGCCGCCGCTTTGTCACGAAGGAGAAGGGGAGCTCGTTTAGAGTAATTTCAATGGTCACAACCAAAGTAACCCTAATCCCTTTCCCTATTTTAATTATTTTAATTTTTATTGTGCTTGTTAATTGAATAGAATAATGATACACTTAATTAGCATAAAGTCTGTTTAATTTGATTAATTGAACCAGTGGACCAAAATTGAATCAAAATCATGAAAAAATTGGATCAATACACACTTGGGCCATACGAAATTGCTATTTCCACCCCCCTGTATTTGGGCCCAAGCGCTACTTTCAACTAACTTCAGTTCATTGCTTTTACTAACACACCCCTCCTGCTAGGCAGATTTAAGTTTTTGTTTTGATTTTGTTTTACCTCTAACTTTTGACTCATAAACCAGTTTTAATTCAAATAAAAAAATCAATAAAAATGTGTTTTTGATAGAATAATGTGTGTACATAATTGTGGTTTTTTTATAGATTTTTAGAACTTAGTTTGTGGTTTTAATAAATCATTTCCTTTAGTGTGTTCATTGTGTTTTTTAAGTTTGATCGGTTTTGCAAATTAATTTTGTTTAGTACCTTAGGATCAAAGTTTAGTCACCAACTTTTGTGTGACATCAGTAGACTCATATACCATATTGTGTGAAAAATATAAAAGTTTAATTCTATGTTTTGGTTAGGTTTTCATTAGATTTTCTATACCCGATTTATGTACGTTCCTAAACGGATAACCATGTGAATTTGACCTATAATTTGCTTTGCCTTTATGCAATTGACTTAGTTTCTTTTTGTACATATAAGTAGGGATGTTTAGAGGTCCTAAGACCTGGAGTTGAATTTTTCAAGTCATGTTTTCTTATTTTACTTGATTTTTCTTTGTTACTTGTAAATAACTCACCTTTGGTTAACGATCGCACCATAACTTGTCTGAATGACCTATAATTTTGTGTGAAACTTCTTGACTTGATTCCATGATTGCTTAGACACCTATTAGAGGTCATTAGCTACTGACTTATAACATTTGATCACATCTTTCTAACTTCACTCCTAATTTGAATTCTACTAACTAGTTTTGACTTAATCTTGTGTAGTTTTGTTAGAACTTTGTTTGCTTCAAGTTAATTGACTAACATAGATTGGCACAAGGTCTTGGACCTATAAATGAACTAATTACTACTGACTTAAGCTTTGTTCATGTTTTCATTTGCTTTTTGTTTCGATTAATGGATGTTTGTTCGCAAATTGTTAAGTGACGATTTATGCGATACTTTGGTAACTCTTTGTGAATATTTTCGTGTAGTGCCATATGGCTTTTGTGTTTGATTTAGGACACTTATTTCCTTGGTTTGCTACTGCCCTAGGGCTCTCTTCTCATCTTGTTGGAGTTGTAACTCCATTCTTTTGCCATGTTCCCTTAGACTCTTCCTTCTTTGTTAAGAGGAATTGAGATAGGTTAGGATAGTTATCCTTGACCTTAGGGCCATTAGACTTAGATTAGAATAACTTAGATTAGAGAATGGGTTAATTCCCTTTGTTCATTCTTTTTCTTTTCAACTTTAAAACATTAATAAAATAAAGAGGCGAATCACATTAATAAAGTGATAGAGAAATGAGTGGGATTCATTCCCTAATCTGTTTCTCAATCACTTAGTGGCATAGAAATGAGTGGGATTCATTCCCTAATCTGTTTCTCGGTCACTACTTAATGGGAGAGAAATGAGTGGGATTCATTCCCTAATCTGTTTCTCAAACATTAGTTAATGGGATAGAAATGAGTGGGATTCATTCCCTAATCTGTTTCTTGAACATTATATAATGGGATAGAAGTGAGTGGGATTCATTCCCTAATCTGCTTCTCGATCATTATACATTTTATGTGATTCTAATCGCAAAGTAAATCCCCTTAAAAAATACTCAACCAAAAACATTTAAAACACTTAATAAAGGCTCGAATTAAAACAAAGTGACGAAGTGGTGCGAAACCTTGTATTGGGTTTTGTTCATCATGTAGTTACATAAAAAACACAAACCCAAGTTCATTCCTTTGCCTTGTTAGGCGCTTAAGAACAAGTTAAGTCCTTTCCAAAATTAGGCGTATAAGTCTCCAAAGGTCGAGCATCGTGGATTGTGACCTTAACCGCTGTTCAACTAAAAAACACAAAACAAATGGAAACTATGGAGCCGAACTACGGTCGTTCTGATTCCTGAAAAGGATACGTAGGCATTGGGTCGCGGGGCCTAAGCGAACACACTTGTAAATAATTCCTTCTTTTCCCCGTATTTCTTTTGCATGCATTCGCATTTAGGTTTAGACATAGATACACCCTTTAGATAGAAACAAACGTAGGTGGATACCATCGAGTACGATGGGCGTGAGGGGTGCTAGCACCTTCCCCTTGCGTAACCGACTCCCGTACCCCGTTCTCTGGTCGAAAGACCTTGTTCTTATTCTGAGTTAGGTTTTCTAGTATTCCTTTCCCGCGATGGGATGAATATATTAGTGGCGACTCTGATTCCATTTTTCGCGGTAGCGACAGCTGGCGACTCTGCTGGGGATGTTGATAGACCTGTTGCTGGTCCATCCTTAGTGAGTCGATCCTAGCCTGCGTTTGTTTGTTTATTTACTGGGTGTTTATTTGTTTTTATGTCTATACCTTGTATATATGTTTACATGTTTACTTTTCTGCTTGCATATCATGTTTATTTCTGTTTGCACATCATGCATATGGATTATATTCTGTGTTCCTTGGGGTCTTCTGTTCTGTTTTGCAGGTTGGGTGGGTTGTTCTATGAGGTAAAAGGCCCAATACCCAGGCCAGAGTTGACACATAGGATACCTAGGATAGAGTGGATAGTCATGACGCCAACAGAATGTCAGGTTCTGTTGATTGCGATCATGAGACCCACGACCAGTTGAGGTTCAAATGAGATACCGTTGTTGGCATGTATTTGCAACAATGATGGTGTTTCAGGAGAACTGTTAACGCTGGAGACCTTTTGACCTACCCTGACCTAGATTCACCTGTGAGTGGGGAGGGATATACATGACAGGTACCGTTGGTGACTGTTCTATTCTGTTGGTGACTATTGGTTCTCCTGGTATTCAAAAAGGTGTCGGACTTTTGATCTCATGACATTTGACCTACCGAGGCTTTATATCAGTTATTCAGAGGATTGTATAGTGGTTACTCGGATTATATGGACCTTGATCCCATGCTTTTGCATTGCATAACATCATTACTTTATCCACTTCATTTGTGGGGGATTCTAAAGTCTATTTCCAAAAAAAAAAGATGAAAAAAAGTAGAAAAACAGAAAAGATGGAAAAGAAAAAAAGAAAAGATACTATATGCAAAAAAAAAAAGAGAATAAAAGAGAAACAAAAGTTGATGAAAAGACTTTAGGATCCCTTAGAAATGAAACATGCATTCACACTATCATGCATTTCATGGTTCTATCAGAAGCTTATAGGGGCCCTTTGTATTCAGATTTTGACATCAACAACAAATTGACTTCTCACCGCTACGTGCTTGAAGATTAATGATGGAACAACTCCGTGAGGACTTAACTCAGATGAGGACAGAAATGGGGATTAACCTGAATCAGTGTATGGAGGCCATTCAAGCCCTTGCTTTTAGACATGAAGAGTTGCGACAGGTTCTTCCGAGGCCGAATGTAGATGTTAATCTCAACCCAGGAGAAGGTCTTGTAAATCAGAATGTTAGAAATACTGTTGAGATTCCAATTCCTGCTAAGGAGACTTCGCATCATGAGAATAATTCTGAACTTGAAGCCTTCAGGTTCCCGATTGACGAGTTTGACAAAAGGTTCCACCTTTTGGATGAAAGGTTGAAAGCCATGGAAGGTCGTGGCTCTATTGATTTAGACGCTGTTGGTTTGTGCCTAGTGCCTGGGATTAAGATTCCTGCTAAGTTCAAAGCTCCCAACTTCGAGAAGTACAAGGGTATCACGTGTCCGATAGCTCATGTCAAGGCATTTTGCAACAAAATGGCTCCTTATGCTGAGAATGACAAGTTGTTAATGCATTTCTTTCAAGATAGCCTCAGTGGTACATCTCTTGAGTGGTATAACCAACTCGAAAGAACCGATGTCCGAACTTGGAAAGAACTAGCAGAAGCCTTTGTCAAGCGTTACAAGCACAACAGTAACATGGCTCCGACCAGAATGCAACTCCAAGCTTTGACTCAAAAAACTGACGAATCGTTCAGAGAATATGCCCGAAGATGGAGAGAATTAGCTGCTAAAGTTCAACCTCCACTCTTAGAGAAAGAGCTCATGGATATGTTCAAGGATGTGATGGAAAGTCCGTACTACCAATGTTTGGCTGCATGTAAAGCCTCTGATTTTGCAGAATTAGTTCTCGTCGGAGAACGAATGGAGCATGGTATTAGGAATGGTAATGTCCAAGTTTTTGGTACTCCTTCTGAATTCCATAAGCAAATGAATGAAGAGGCCAATGCAGTTTCTGATTATGAAGAGGAATCTCCTGATTATTCTCCTGATCATATCTCTTGTCATGAAGCAGTAGCAGTAACTCTTGTTCAGGATGACCCACAAATTTGTGTTGCAACTCTCAATCAGCCTCCCACTCAGTTTGTTCAACAGAAGCTTATCCCAAAGGATCAATCAGGTCAGTATGTGCCACAAAGGCGGAATTATCAACACAATCGTCACCCACAAGGTAGACAGAGGCATAGAAGGCCAAAAAGAGTGTACGATCCCATTCCTATGACTCGTGATAAGCTGCTTTCTCACTTGATCAATCTTTCCTTGGTAGAACCAAAGCAACCCAAGCAACCAAAGCCTGTTCATTTCCCGTATCATGTGGGATTTGACCCTAATGTTAGTTGCGACTACCATGCTGGGGCGCCTGGCCATTCGATTGAAGATTGCCAACCATTCAAAGATAAGGTTCAAGACCTGATTGATTCCAAGGCTATCACTTTCATACCCGAGGGCCAAGATTGAAGTTCTCTGTTGACTCAATGGGTCTTCTGAAGCAATAAGGCCATACGGAGTCAAGTCTCCTCAAACTATGGCAATCATCATTTCATCTCCGTATTCTCATTTCAGTACTTCCTATTTTGTGAATGGCTATTTCCTTGTTTGAACCGGTTGGTATGATAATAATAAAAGCACCCCAAATTCTCGAGCAACTTTGTCAGAATCTTTTCAAAAAAAAGGGGAAATCAAGAATGTTTTGTAGAAGCATCTCTCATTCTCAAGGTTCTTATGCTCAGTTGTATCCGTGGAGATTGGTGTTTTAGTTGGTGTTTGAGCTCTCTTTGCAACGAGTAGTCTGTCTAAATTTGGTAACCACGCAAGGTTCCTCCATGTTTGATGGCAAATATTTCTTCAACGAATATGCTTGGGGCTCCCGCACGAGGGATAAGCAAGACGTACTCTTATCTTGAGCATTGCCTCACTCGCATTGCTCAAATCCCTAAAGTAAAAAAAGAGTAAAAAGAAAATAATAATTACAACTCTTGGGTGACTTCGTTGAAGTTTCCTTTTTGAAGTAATCTGAAGTTTTTGGAAGGAACTGCAGAAAGTATTCAAGATCAATAAGTCCATACGGAGTCAAGTCTCCTCAATAATGGTCATTCATTTGGTTCTCTACTACATTTTCATTTGTAATCTTTCTTTGTTTGTTTAAGAATTGCTAGCATGTAAAATTTTGTTAATTTTTGAATGAAAATCATAATACATTGTTATGTTTGTCTTGAAGTAATCCATTCGTTTTCAAAAAAAAAAAAAGTTTTTGGCATTACGATACCAACTTTACTTATATCTTGCTTAGGCAACGAGCGGAGGGAGAATGATGAAAGAAAAAAAATACAAAATCCCTAATTGTGTGTTTTTGAATAAAACCCTACTGATGATGTACAGGCATTGTTTCAAATCCCCAAACACCGGAGATATAAGGGAGATAGACCCTCGTCAACCCCTTTGAGCCTTGAAGTAGGTGTTTCTTTTCTGATCAGAAAAAACCCTTTTTTTTTTAACCCTGGGGCAGGGTAGTGTTCATTTAACTTGATCGAGTGTTCAAAACTCACCAAATGATATACATTCAAGGATACAACAATGGTTATCCTTCCAAAGGTTGAGGAAAATCAAAAATCGTGATGGTTATCCTTCATCTATCAAGATGACAAAAGATGACGATACCACAATGGTAATCCTTCATCAACCATGGAACGAGGCAGTCGAAATCACTTCCAATAAATCAAAGACAATGTGAGGTCACACGACTTGTTCAAAAAAAAAAAAGAGACAAGCAAAGAAAAAAAATGAATGAAAAGAAAAATGATGAAAGAAAAGAATATAGCAATAAAAAAAATGATGATGAAATAAAGCAAGAACAGAGTCGTGTGACAATGAATCAGAAGAATAAAAGGTGAGCGACTGCCATGTCTGAAAAACCTCATTGATTCCTCAACCACTTCAAAATTCCTTGTGAGGAATGAGCACTCGTGTTGAGTTAATTGAACTTAGGAGTGGAGAACATCACGAAGGGGGTGGGCACCAAATAATTTTGAGCCTTAAAAATCCTTTGTTTCTGAAAACCGTGAACCTGGCCAAGTTACAACCCTTAAAAGTCCTAATTGAAGTAGGGTTTATTTTGAAAACACACTCCGAAAAGATATCGCTTAGCTGACTCCCAATGAAGCGTAACACATATCTATGTTGGTATTGTATGCCCACTTTGCATTTCATTCATAAGAGGTGGCCGCCTCATTGCATAAAAAGTTTGTGTAAACTTCAAGACTAGCATATGCTTTGTATTAGAATTGTCATTCTTAGAATTAACATTCTTTTGCATACAAAACATTTGCTTAAACATCAAGGAAGTTTCCATGATGAGAATCCATAAAGAGTTTGATCATGTCAAAGTAAAAGAGACCTGAGAATTCCGTAAAGTAAAAAGCTATCACTTCAGAGATCAAAGCAAGTTGTTTGAATACTCCGTTGAGCAAGAGCAGTGGATACTCTATTTGTTTGATTACCCTAAAAGTTTTGAATACTCTTCTGAGTATGGTAAAGTTACTTCCATGATTTATGGGATCTTAAGGGAAGTAAACTTAAGGAGTCTGATAAGATGAATATAATCAGGGGCAATCACGACGAGGAATCTCTCTCGTGAGTTCAGCCTACCTGAGGCAATTAATTCGAGGTTTAACCTCTCAAATTCAACCAATCAGGGGCAATCAAGTCGAAGTGTGATCTCTCCAATCCACTTAATCTGGGGCAATCCAATCGAGGAATCTCTCTCAAAATCCAGTCAACCTGGGGCACAATCTTTTGGGAATCATCATTCACTTGTAAAGTGCAGTTGACCATCACAAAGTGGAGAAGTATCATAATGCTTTCCCCCAGCAAGACACCTAAAGTTACTCTCCCCAAGCATAGGAGTTTATTTCTCCTGAGAGTTGTTTCCATTCCTTAAGTATAGGAGTTTACTTCTCCTAGAAATCTGTCTCTTCTCAAGCATAGGAGTTTATTTCTCCTAGGAGTTGCTCCAATCCTCCCAACAAGGGTTCCTCATCAATATTTCTCATCCCCAACATGGTGAATTGAGGGAATCTCCTCAAGCTAAAAATTCTTCGAGCTATGGCACATGGTGCGAAATCAAAATTTTCTTCAAGTCAACAATCAGAAGTGTATCCCGCAAGTCAAAGTCCAATGTTTATTGGCACCCCCACAGAATTCTTAACACTAAGGGGATTCTCCCTGGTGTTTACCTCTCCCGAGGTCAAAGATGAAATTCAATGGAATACTCCCCGAAGGGACCCCAATGATTTTGCTTCTCTATCACACTATTGCCTTTATCTGGCGCATTGCATACAGTAATCATTGCATTCACATTGCATCTACAAAAATGCGTAGCATTTCCATGAAAATGGAGCATTACGCTAAAGAAAAATTCAAACATGCATCAATGCATAAGCCAGTTTGTGTACGCTCCAAGGGCACAATATAATATATCCCCAGAAGAAGTCTCATTTTCTCTCTCCAGTGTGGATTGAATACAAAGTCTTTCTTCATCAAGATCATTGTTTCATTGGTTATTTCCCATTTGCAGAGATCAATCATTTGGATAAACCATACTTTGTGTGTGGCAATTCAAGTGATTGTCACTTTTGTAGAATTACACCCGCCTTTGGCCTGAGGGATCCATGTAATTCGTATGCTTCGCAAGCGTCAATGTTTCCTTGCAAATACAGTGTTTGATAACATCTCCAATAAGAGTCTGGTCATTACTAGTCTTCTTGCAGTCAAGTCCAATGATTATTGGCATCCCTTTCAAGTCCCGTGGTTATGGGCATCCTTCGGTCAGGTCTAATATTGTTTAGTCCTCCCCGTTCAAGTCCGGTGGTTATCGGCATACCCCTTCAGATCTAATGAGATTCCAACCATCGAGTTGTGAGTCCCTTGTTTTCCGACCTCGAGTCGTGAGTTTCTGACTTTTCGTCATGAAGATTCCAGCCATCGAGTTGTGAGTCCTTGGTTTTCCGACTTCGAGTCGTGAGTTTCCGACCTCTTGTCGTGAAGATTCCAACCATCGAGTTGTGAGTCCTTTGTTTTCCGACCTCGAGTCGTGAGTTTCCGACCTTTTGTCGTGAAGATTCCAACCGTCGAGTTGTGAGTCCTTTGTTGTCCAACTGTTGATTTGAGAGTTCTGAGATTCCAACCGTTGAGTTGTGAGTTTTGGGTTTCCGACCTCGAGTCGTGAGTCTTTCAATCTTTGAGTTGTGAGTTCTAAGTTTCCGACTTTTAGTCGTGAGTGTCCTAACCTTCGAGTTGTGGATATTTGTCGTATACTCCTCAAAAGGTATCATGGCAAACCAATTTCTTGCACTTGCCTGTTGCAAATAGGCATTACAAGGTTTCTTCTTTCCTTCGAGGAAATCCTACGGGAATATCACACAGTTACTTGCTGAAGCTTGTTAAGCGAAGGCATCCAAAAGAAAAAGAAATAATACACCCAGAGCGCAAATTTTCTGGTACTTTAGTATTTAATCTTCTCCTACCTCGAAAGTTCAAAAGGCTAACCAATCTCACTTTCAGGTTTAAGACGATTAAATAGGGGCAGCTGTTGCACCCCAAAATTTGCCCGCATATTTATTTCTAACTGGCTTAAATTTCTCATTTCATATGCACCATCTTTCCATTAGGTCATTAACGTAACATGCATCATAAAACAGTAAATTTGGTATGGGATCAAGGATTATTGGAATTAAGGGTCTTGATACCTTGTGTCTGAATTTGGCAATATTTTGACTGAGGGTCCTGATGAACCAGGGTTTGGTTTCATGATTGTCTGAAGACTCATCTCATGCTTGGTCTCCATTTTTAGGGTTTATTTCCCTGGATATCTAGTGTTCATGAATCATGTTCATTTCTCAGGGTTCTATTCATCGCAGTGGTGATCAAGGTGTTAATCCTGTCAGAAGATGGCTTGCTGTGTCTTGAAACCTTTGGGCCTATGTTGTAGATAAATGGTCCTTGGATAAGATCTCATGATGCATCATGTGAATCGTGATCACATTAGGGAATGGCGCTCATTGATGCATGGAAAGAAAACAATCTCTAACTTCGAGTGGAGACATACATTCAAGCACTAAGCTACAAACTCTATTTGGTTCACAAAGATATGAATAAAATTCAAAAGGATACTACTACAAAAGCATACAAGATGGAATCTTCAAACTCTTTGCGGAAAGAAAACATGATGGCAGCAAAACCAAAAAACATACATACATTCATTCATCATTTTCATGTTCATATCCAAATTTCATTACAAAAACCCATTACACATTTCATGTTCCAAAACCATATCCATTACAAAAATAAAACTACAAAAGAATTGCATCAAAATATTGCTAGCATATTGTTTCAGATCCAACTTCCTATGCCATCTTCAAGCCTCTATTCATCTTCAATCGGTCATGACGCTTCTTGAGTAACTTCATGCTTCTATCTTCATCATCCAATGATAACAATCAGCATCTCAACAAGCAGCGTTTCAAGTCAAGCTCTTAAACCAAAGGGGCAAACATGGCTACCACATTAAGAGAAGCTTCAGAAGAGAAAGAGCCAATTCACATACCCTGCACACAATCAAACAAATTGCCACATAACCATACAGCCCTGCATAGCAATACAAAACCAGTCAGAATCAAATGCACATTCAAAATAACACAACATTCAAAGCCATTCCAAAACCTGCTTCATTAATCAGAAACTTAGTACACAAACTTCCCTAACCGATTTTGTAGCCCCTAACTACCAGCAACTAACCTGTTAACCAACTCTAGCTTACCCCCTCACCTTCCAATTTCAAAAAAAAACAGAGTTCTAACTAACCATAACTGACCTTCAGCTCATCATCATATGCTAACAGAATTCTCCTTATTACAAACTAACCAATTTTCCCCTCATAACCAACCACTAACAGTTTTGTAACAAACCTAATAACTATCTCCTAACTGTCAAAACCAACTCCTATAACTAACTAGTAACAGAAAAAAAACAAAACCTAACTAACTTCAACAACCAGCCTAACTGAATGGTAACTAACATTTAATAGAAAAAAAAACGGATTGAGAACTAACCTGCAATTATCCCTCTCCCTTCAGTCTTCATCACCTCTATATAACAGCTTCCTCATCATTCTTCTGGATTTTTTTTCTCTCTTCATTCTGCTTCACTCTTCCATCTTCATTCTCATTTCATTCCACTCATCTTCTTCACATCTTCATAATCATCAATTTTCATCACAATCAAAGACTATTCTTCACTTTCACACTTCATCCACCATTTTTCTTCATCCCATCTTCCACTCTTCACTTCATTCTCCAAGAACTCACAAGAAAAATTCTACAAAACTCTTCATCATGTTCAAGTCCAATCCACCATAACTGATCCACAACCGTACATCAATCTCCTTCATCTCCAATCTTCATCATCTTCACTCTTTAACCTCCAAAAACTCTTCAAGAATTCTCACAACGATCATCAATCAGCATCACAAATCGCAACAGCGATTTCGCATCACCGACACAACAACCAACAGCTTCGGCATAAGAACGGACTCAGAAGGCAGAATTAGAAGAAGGAGAAAACGAGTCGACGGTGGAGAAGACGAGTACAAGATGAACCACGGCGCAAGATTGTGATGGAAGAAGGAGATGAATATGTGGTGCTCCGATTGGATTCACGGTGGCGGAAAGAGGATCGATATTCGCCGGAAAGAGGACCGATGCCGCCGCTTTGTCACGAAGGAGAAGGGGAGCTCGTTTAGAGTAATTTCAATGGTCACAACCAAAGTAACCCTAATCCCTTTCCCTATTTTAATTATTTTAATTTTTATTGTGCTTGTTAATTGAATAGAATAATGATACACTTAATTAGCATAAAGTCTGTTTAATTTGATTAATTGAACCAGTGGACCAAAATTGAATCAAAATCATGAAAAAATTGGATCAATACACACTTGGGCCATACGAAATTGCTATTTCCACCCCCCTGTATTTGGGCCCAAGCGCTACTTTCAACTAACTTCAGTTCATTGCTTTTACTAACACACCCCTCCTGCTAGGCAGATTTAAGTTTTTGTTTTGATTTTGTTTTACCTCTAACTTTTGACTCATAAACCAGTTTTAATTCAAATAAAAAAATCAATAAAAATGTGTTTTTGATAGAATAATGTGTGTACATAATTGTGGTTTTTTTATAGATTTTTAGAACTTAGTTTGTGGTTTTAATAAATCATTTCCTTTAGTGTGTTCATTGTGTTTTTTAAGTTTGATCGGTTTTGCAAATTAATTTTGTTTAGTACCTTAGGATCAAAGTTTAGTCACCAACTTTTGTGTGACATCAGTAGACTCATATACCATATTGTGTGAAAAATATAAAAGTTTAATTCTATGTTTTGGTTAGGTTTTCATTAGATTTTCTATACCCGATTTATGTACGTTCCTAAACGGATAACCATGTGAATTTGACCTATAATTTGCTTTGCCTTTATGCAATTGACTTAGTTTCTTTTTGTACATATAAGTAGGGATGTTTAGAGGTCCTAAGACCTGGAGTTGAATTTTTCAAGTCATGTTTTCTTATTTTACTTGATTTTTCTTTGTTACTTGTAAATAACTCACCTTTGGTTAACGATCGCACCATAACTTGTCTGAATGACCTATAATTTTGTGTGAAACTTCTTGACTTGATTCCATGATTGCTTAGACACCTATTAGAGGTCATTAGCTACTGACTTATAACATTTGATCACATCTTTCTAACTTCACTCCTAATTTGAATTCTACTAACTAGTTTTGACTTAATCTTGTGTAGTTTTGTTAGAACTTTGTTTGCTTCAAGTTAATTGACTAACATAGATTGGCACAAGGTCTTGGACCTATAAATGAACTAATTACTACTGACTTAAGCTTTGTTCATGTTTTCATTTGCTTTTTGTTTCGATTAATGGATGTTTGTTCGCAAATTGTTAAGTGACGATTTATGCGATACTTTGGTAACTCTTTGTGAATATTTTCGTGTAGTGCCATATGGCTTTTGTGTTTGATTTAGGACACTTATTTCCTTGGTTTGCTACTGCCCTAGGGCTCTCTTCTCATCTTGTTGGAGTTGTAACTCCATTCTTTTGCCATGTTCCCTTAGACTCTTCCTTCTTTGTTAAGAGGAATTGAGATAGGTTAGGATAGTTATCCTTGACCTTAGGGCCATTAGACTTAGATTAGAATAACTTAGATTAGAGAATGGGTTAATTCCCTTTGTTCATTCTTTTTCTTTTCAACTTTAAAACATTAATAAAATAAAGAGGCGAATCACATTAATAAAGTGATAGAGAAATGAGTGGGATTCATTCCCTAATCTGTTTCTCAATCACTTAGTGGCATAGAAATGAGTGGGATTCATTCCCTAATCTGTTTCTCGGTCACTACTTAATGGGAGAGAAATGAGTGGGATTCATTCCCTAATCTGTTTCTCAAACATTAGTTAATGGGATAGAAATGAGTGGGATTCATTCCCTAATCTGTTTCTTGAACATTATATAATGGGATAGAAGTGAGTGGGATTCATTCCCTAATCTGCTTCTCGATCATTATACATTTTATGTGATTCTAATCGCAAAGTAAATCCCCTTAAAAAATACTCAACCAAAAACATTTAAAACACTTAATAAAGGCTCGAATTAAAACAAAGTGACGAAGTGGTGCGAAACCTTGTATTGGGTTTTGTTCATCATGTAGTTACATAAAAAACACAAACCCAAGTTCATTCCTTTGCCTTGTTAGGCGCTTAAGAACAAGTTAAGTCCTTTCCAAAATTAGGCGTATAAGTCTCCAAAGGTCGAGCATCGTGGATTGTGACCTTAACCGCTGTTCAACTAAAAAACACAAAACAAATGGAAACTATGGAGCCGAACTACGGTCGTTCTGATTCCTGAAAAGGATACGTAGGCATTGGGTCGCGGGGCCTAAGCGAACACACTTGTAAATAATTCCTTCTTTTCCCCGTATTTCTTTTGCATGCATTCGCATTTAGGTTTAGACATAGATACACCCTTTAGATAGAAACAAACGTAGGTGGATACCATCGAGTACGATGGGCGTGAGGGGTGCTAGCACCTTCCCCTTGCGTAACCGACTCCCGTACCCCGTTCTCTGGTCGAAAGACCTTGTTCTTATTCTGAGTTAGGTTTTCTAGTATTCCTTTCCCGCGATGGGATGAATATATTAGTGGCGACTCTGATTCCATTTTTCGCGGTAGCGACAACTTCCTCATCGGAATCTACGGTAATTAATTTTCTTTTCTTTTTCTTCTTATTTTCTACTTCCTTTCCATCTTCTACCTTCTTTTTATTCTCCAACTTTCTCTTCTTCTTCTTCCTTCTCTCAGTGGTCTCTTGTTCAGTATTTTTATTTTCAACTAAAACTTCCGGACTTTCTTCAACAACAACTTCTTCTTCAACAACCTTCTCTACAACAGCAGAAACAACTTCTTGGACTTTCTTCTCTGGTTAACAGAAGGATGATCAAACTTACGCTTTGTCCTTCTCTCTTTGTTGGCAACAACTTCTGGTGCAGCTTCTGAAACATCTTCTGAAACTGCAGGCCTGGAAGTGGAAGCTTTCTTGCGACCACCTTTTGCAGGAGCATCTTGAGCATCACCTTCTTTGAGAGTGTCAAGATATAGAGTCCTATCTTCTGGTATCCCATTTCAAACTCAGCAAGAACAGGGCTTCTTCTGCTTCTTGCTCCTGGTAGGGTTGCGGGAATGACTCTCACAGCTTGAATGAGGTTCATCTTCCTCAAGGTGTTGGCATTCAAACAGTTTCCTGTAGTCATAACAGGAACCTTGACAATACCTTGAGCTTCCAATTCTTCAACTGTCTTGGAGTGAACCAGAAGATTGGTAATTATTCTTCCAAAAGGAATAATGTTACCTTTCTTCGTTCTGAAGGCATTTCTGGAGTCCCTTGCAGAATTCCACATGTGATTGAAGATTATGTAGATAATATCAACCTTCTTATGAGTGGCAATGCAGTACAGAATATATTGCTGCTCTTTGTTGTTAAAATCTAGAGAATGGGTTGATTTTCGGTGATAGAAGCACCCTAGAAGAATCTTGGTCCAGACTTTGTAAAGATCCTTCATATCTTTGACACGCTGGGTTTTCTCTACATCAGTGTAGAGTTCCCTCAGAACGGCATCCCAATCTGTTCTCTGATCAGATTCAAAGACACCTTCATCATTCCTTAAATCAAACATCATCCTTAGAATGTTCTCAGTGATGACAACCATTTTTCCATGAACAAAGGATACAATGGCTTTAGGGGCAACCACAACATGAACCCAAAATTCCTTTACTAGTTCTGGATACACCGGTCCACAGAACTCAGAGAAGAGAGATGTCCATCCTTGAAAGAACATGTTATCCTTAAGATGAAACTCATGTTCTTCAAGACTATCAAAATCAACCACTAGTTCACAGATCACTTCTAACTCATTCCTTGGAATCGAGCAAGTGACTAAGGGAACAATTTGTTATTCTTGTTGAGATAGAGTACCAACAACTTGTGACGAAGAAGCAGCCATTTGAGCGCTACTGAGATTTCTGGATTCATTTCTGGGTTTGCGTTTAGGGTTAGAGAAAAGAGAGAATAGGTTACAGAAATGCATGCAAGAAGAGAGAGAATGAGAGCGAAAAAGATAAACGTTATGATTTGAAATGTATTTATAGAGGCGGATTTGAAAAAGAATGCAATAAAATTATGAGAATGAACAGTTACAGAATCATTTGAAATCAAATGCATTAAATGATGAGTGACGTTAGGTGAGAGAACATGGTAAATGAAATGATTTACACAGTTACCTAGGGCGTCTCATCAGTTTTACTCACGCTTTTACCAACCGTGTAAAGATGTGTTCACCATCAGAAAGCACTTGATGACAACTGTGATGCATTGTATTCGCTTCTTTTGAAGAAAGGAACTTCTCATCTTCTGATTCTGATCATTAATTCTGACTACCATTCTTTAGAAATGATCTAGTTCTGATAGGATCATCTTTCTTTCCAAGAATCACATCTTCTGAGTGAGCAGAGGTGAGTCTAGAAGATCTTCTGATTGTTGGCTCTTCAGAAATTCTGAGATTCTCTAAAGATGCAGCAACCTGATCTTCTGATCCTTTGCTTCTGAGACTTTCAGCTTCTGAACCTTTGCTTCTTGGTTCTTCAGCTTCTGATATATCAATATCTAAATCTGCAAAATTCTCAAACTGCTTTGGCTTTTCAAGACCAAGCTTATCATCAAATCTGATATTGATTGATTCTTCAACAATCAATGTTTCCGTATTGTATACTCTGTAGCCTTTAGAGCGTTCAGAATATCCAAGAAGAAAACACTTTTGAGCCTTAGAATCAAACTTACCAAGATGATCTTTAGTATTCAGAATAAAGCAAACACATCCAAAAGGATGAAAATATGAAATGTTGGGCTTTCTGTTCTTCCACAATTCATAAGTAGTCTTATTTAGAATAGGTCTTATAGAGATTCTATTATGAATATAACATGCAGTATTTATTGCTTCTGCCCAAAAGTGCTTAGCCATATTGGTTTCATTGATCATGGTTCTGGCCATTTCTTGTAGAGTCATATTCTTTCGCTCTACAACTCCATTTTGTTGTGGAGTTCTAGGGCAAGAGAAATCATGGGCAATTCCATTTTCTTTGAAGAACTCCTCAAAGAATCTGTTCTCAAATTCACCACCATGATCACTTCTGACCTTTATGATTTTGCACTCCTTCTCAGATTGAATCTGAGTGCAGAATTCAAAGAACCCTGAATGAGACTCATCCTTGTGTTTTAAGAACTTTACCTATGTCCAGCGGCTATTATCATCTACGATGACTAATCCATATCTCATCCCTCTGACAGATGCTGTTTTGACTGGTCCAAACAGATCAATGTGCAAAAGTTCTAACAGTCTAGAGGAAGAGACAACATTCTTAGATTTGAATGCAGGTTTGGAGAACTTGCCCTTCTGACATGCTTCACAAAGAGCATCTGATTTGTATTTCAGATTTCGGAGTCCTCTGACCAGATTTAGTTTGTTAATCTGAGCAATCTTTCTCAAACTAGCATGTCCTAATCTTCTGTGCCAGACCCATTGTTCTTCAGAAACAGACATAAGGCAAGTCACCTTCTGCTTCTTAAGATCTGAAAGATCAATCTTATAAATGTTGTTCTTTCTCTTGCCTGTAAATAGGATTGAGCCATCCTTCTGACTTACAGCCTTGCAAGACTTTTGATTGAATATTATGTCATAACCATTGTCACTTAATTGACTTATGGATAATAAGTTATGCGCTAATCCTTCTACAAGAAGTACTTTAGTTATGGAAGGAGAGTTACCCATACTTATGGTTCCAGAGCCAATTATCTTGCCCTTCTGATTCTTTCAAACGTGACTTCTCCACCAGACTTAAGCACCAGGTCTTGGAACATCGACCTTCTTCCCGTCATGTGTCGCGAGCACCCAGAGTCCAGGTACCATGACATGTTGTGCTTTGTCTTCTTTTCTTCCAAGGATATCTGCAACAGAAATTATCTTCTCCTTAGGTACCCACATCTTCTTGGGTCCTTTCATGTTAGTTTTCCTCAAGTTCTGATTGGACTTGGGTTTAGCATAATAAACAATAGGAGGAACAACATGATATTCTTTAGGTTTGGCAGCATGATATTTTCTAGGTTGTGTCACATGCTTCTTGGTGTGTGTAGCGTGAAAGCTTTTGGCATGTGAAGTGAGCCTAATATCATGTGAGTGGCCATATTTGAACTGATCATACAATGGCTTGTATGTGATTTTCATATCATCTACAGGTTCAAATTTGTGTGGGGTATCACCCTCATAGCCAATGCCAATCCTTTTGTTTCCCGAAACACCGTATGTCATAGAAGCAAGATGACTTCTGCCAATACTTCTAGATAAGAACTTTCTAAAAATCGAGTCATATTCTTTCAGAATATGATTGAGACTAGGAATGGATTTTTCTGAGTCAGAAGGAGATCCAATATCTTTGGATAATTTTAAAACTTTTTCCTTCAGTTCAGAATTTTCTACTTCCAGTTTCTTAGTTTCAGAATCAAATAGCTTTTTCAGCTTTTTGTATTTGATACTAAGATGAGCCTTGAGTTCCAGAAGTTCTGTTAAACTGGAAACTAATTCTTCTCTAGATAGTTCAGAAAATACCTCTTTAGAATCTAATTCTGATGTAGATTCTGATCCATCATCCACTGTGGCCATCAGTGCAAGGTTTGCCCGCCCGCCTTTAGAGTCTGATTCTGATTCTGAATCTGAGTCATCCCATGTTGCCATAAAAACTTTCTTCTTAGGAAACTTCTTGGGATTCTCCTTCTGAAGTTTTGGAAATTCATTCTTGAAGTGTCCAGGCTCATTGCACTCATAGCAAATGACCTTCTTCTTGTCAGATGTTCTGCTTCCAGAAGATTCTACTCTTTCAGGCTTCTTTGAACTTCTGAAGTTCCTGAACTTCCTTTGCTTGCTCTTCCATAGTTGGTTTACCCTTCTTGAGATCATGGACAGTTCATCTTCTTCTTCAGATTCTGATTCTTCAGAATCTTCTTGCTGAGCCTGAAAAGCGTTAGTGCATTTTTTATAACTTGATTTTAATGCAATAGACTTACCTTTCTTCTGAGGTTCATTTGCATCCAGCTCTATCTCATGGCTTCTTAAGGCACTGGTTAGCTCTTCCAAAGAGACTTCATTCAAATTCTTTGCTATCTTGAATGCAGTCACCATTGGACCCCATCTTCTGGGCAAGCTTCTGATGATCTTCTTTACATGATCAGCCTTGGTGTAACCTTTGTCTAGAACTCTTAACCTAGCAGTTAACATTTGAAATCTTGAGAACATCTTCTCAATATTTTCATCATCCTCCATCTTGAAGGCTTCATATTTCTAGATTAAGGCAAGAGCTTTGGTCTCCTTTACTAGAGCATTTCCTTCATGGGTCATTTTCAATGACTCATATATATCATAGGCAATTTCCCTGTTAGATATCTTCTCATACTCAGCATGAGAGATAGCATTCAGCAAAACAGTCCTACATTTATGATGGTTTTTGAATAGCTTCTTTTGATCATCACTCATCTCTTGTCTTGAGAGCTTTATACCACCAGCTTTCACTGGATGTTTGTAACCATCCACCAGAAGATCCCATAAGTCACCATTTAGACCAAGAAAGTAACTTTCAAGTTTATCTTTCCAATATTCAAAGTTTTCACCATCGAATACTAGTGGTCTATTGTAGCCATTGTTACCATTTCCAGTGTACTGCTCAGAAGAGCCAGATGTAGATGTAGGATTAGGAGTAGGATCTTCACCAGCCATCTTGACTTAAGCGTTTTTCTCTTCCTGAATCTTTTCTAAACACGGTTAAGTGCTTGCACCTTAGAACCGGCGCTCTGATGCCAATTGAAGGATAGAAAAACACTTAGAAAGGGGGGGGGGTTGAATAAGTGTAGCTTTAAAACTCTTAAGATAAAAAAAAATTGCACAATGATTTTTATCCTGGTTCGTTGTTAACTAAACTACTCCAGTCCACCCCCTTGGAGTGATTTACCTCACCTAAGGATTAAATCCATTAATCTCACAAGATTACAATGGTTTTCCACATAGATAACCTCTAAGTCTTCTAGAGTATCCTGATCACAACCTGATCACTCTAGGAACACAATGCTTAGAAACCCTCTAAGACTTTCTAGAGAATCCGATCACAACTTGATCTTCTCTAGTTCTTACAAATGAATGTAAATAATTCTTACAAGAGTATTTCAATGCTTCTTAAAAGCTATAATCACAACTGTGATATTTCTCTTAAAGTTTAAGCTTAATCTCACTTAATATTACAACAGTAATGAAGAGAGGTTGAAGACGAAGTTTGAGAGCTTTTGAATTTGACAGCGTTTCTGTAAGATTGCGCAAAGTGTTGTATTCAGCTTTTCATCATAACTTTTATTTATAGGCACTTGAGAAGATGACCGTTGGGAGCATTTAATGTGTTGCGTGATCCGTACAACATTGCATTTAATGTTTTACTCTTTTGTCAACTACCTCGAGCCTTGCTTTTGCTGCATCTACTGACATTGCCGTTAATAGCTTCTAACGTTCCTTTTGTCAGTCAGAGTAGCCTGCTATACTGTACTTGCTTCTGATATGATGTTTGTATGAACAACGTTTGAATATCATCAGAGTCAAACAACTTGGTGCAGAGCATCTTCTTGTCTTCTGACCTTGAAGTGCTTCTAGCGTGATACCAAGAGAACTTCAGGGCTTCTGCTTCTGATCTCAAGTTCTTCTGATGCTTCAATAGACCATGTTCTGATTCTGCTTGACCATCTTCTCATGTCTTGCCAGAGCATGTTCTGATATTGCATGCTGAACCTTCTGAGTCAGTGCTTCTTGCGCTGATTTTGTGCATACTCTTTATGTGATTCCCGAAATGGAAATTGCATAGGATTAGAGTACCACATTATCTCATACAAAATTTATATACATAGTTATCATCAAAACTAAGAATATTGATCAGAACAAATCTTGTTCTAACACATTTAGACACTTCTTTTGATAAGCTTCAAAATTTCATCAAAGTCAGGATTGACATTGGTTCCACTGGATTGGCCAAAATCAGTGTTTGTATTAGTGATAGGAGTTTCCTCAGGATTCCCCACTAGTGTATTGATAGGATTTTGCACGGTTGCAGGAGCAACAGGCTGCTTTGGAGGTAGTGGAGTATACGCACGTCCACTTCTTGTTGCACGACTCACATCAGCAATATTTACGACAGATGAAAGAGTAGGTAAAGGAACTTCTTGTCCATTCTTTATCATTGTTGCATTGTAGCTGTAGGGAACTGCCTTGTCAGAGTCATAAGGAACAGGTCCAGGTAGGAAAATGATCAAAGGAGCAATAGGAACCTTTGGCTTGTTGTAAGTAACTTCCATGCGCTCGGGCATGTTGAAATGAGGAACGATGATGTTAACTTTAGGCATTTCCGAGTTGATATCTGAGACTAAAAGCTCATGCGGATAACATCCTATCATGTTAACTTCATCTTCATTCCTATTTCTGTAGATCTGAATAGTACCATTATCTAACAGAACTTGGAGATCTCTTCTCACAATCGAACATCCATGAGGATCTACACAACATATGCTACAGGAACCGTATTGATGCTGGCGAAAATTCTGCCCTCGACAGAGAGTGGCGTGCATTTGTACCAAATCTGCTCTTGAGAAATTGATATTATAGACTCGGTATGGACCAGGACATCCATACACCATGTTTACAACATGCCCTCCATGATTGGGCAGCGGATTTGCTTGCACATTTGGATTCAGATTTCTGAAAGAGAGGAGATTAGATCTAACCAACCTCTGAACTTCATATTTCAAAGCTATGCAATGCTCAAGATCATGGCCAGGTGCTCCTTGATGAGAAGGGCATGAGACCTCAGCTTTGTACCACCATGGGAGTTTCTCAGGTACTGGTGGTGGTGCTCTAGTTTGAACGAGACCTTTTTCAACCAAGGCAGGATACAACTTTGTGTAGGTCATTGGAATCGGATCAAACTGTGAAACTCTTTGTACACGATTCTGATTATTGTTGAAATGCTGAGCCTGTTGTCGATGCTGTTGTTGTTGAAACTGCGGGGTAACTCCCGGATTCGGTGCTGTATTAACGGATGGCGCAATGGCAGCAATCTGTCGTTGACGATTGACATTTCCTCTTGGCCTCCCTTGGGATACCATGTCAACACTTTGTTCTTTCTTCTTTTGGAAACCACTTCCAAACTTTTTGGTTCCGCTTGAAGATCCACCTTCTTTAGTTAGACGTCCGGTTCGGACTCCTTCTTCTAGACGCATCCCCATGTTTACCATTTCGGTGAAATCACTTGGAGCACTAGCAATCATGCGTTCATAATAAAACGGGCAAGAGTATTCAAGAAGATCTTTGTCATCTCTTTCTCTTTTAACGGTGGGTTAATTTGAGCAGCAGTTTCTCTCCATCGTTGGGCATACTCTTTGAAAGCTTCATGATCTTTCTGAGCCATGGATCGGAGCTGATCTCTATCTGGAGCCATATCCGAGTTGTATTTGTATTGTCGAACAAAGGCCTCACCTAGGTCATTGAAAGTCCGAATATTGGTGCTATCCAAACCTGTGTACCACTTCAGTGCGGCACCAGTCAAACTGTCTTGAAAGTAATGGATAAGCAACTGATGATTATCTGCATAAATAGACATCTTCCTAGCATACATCACAAGATGGCTTTGTGGACAAGAACTACCTTTGTACTTCTCAAAATTAGGGACTTTGAATTTAGCTGGTATTTGTATACTGGGAACCAAACATAGCTCCCACAAGATTACGCTGATTTATGCTATCATCCTGATCATGATAAGAAACTGTCATAGTGGGTTGAGAAAGTGTCATAGTGATTTGGGAAAAAGTTACCCCTGAATGTGGAATAAATCCTGAACCTTGTGTAGCAGGCGCTTCAGTTGTAGTTGTTTGAACCCCAGAGAAATTATGGCGGAAACCGGCACCAAAGCTGAAAGGCGTGCCCCAACCTTCTGGGATGGAGAAAGATGGAATGCTGAATGCAGCTGTAGAAACTGGAGTAGTGACTTCAGATGTTACCGTTGCTTGACTGTTGGGTGGTGGCTGCTGATTCTGTGCGCCCATTAAAGAGTCAACCAGAGTAGTGAGACTTTCCAATTTTTCCTGAAGGGTGGTTACTGTACCACGAAGCTCAATATTCTCTTGTTCAGAGTGTTCCATTACTCTTCTTCTATTTGAACGAGTATTGTATCTGTGATCTGATTGCGAACGCGGTCGAGAAACTTTGAGACGCGACAGCTTGACGATCTAATGGAGAAAGATCCAAAAGGTGAGACTCTATACAACAGACTCGATATGCAGAATGATGTATGTAAAAAAAAATTTATGATTTTTCCAAACATTTTAAAGATTATTTTCTTGCAAACATTGGAACACAAACTATTCTTTTATTGAAATAATGGGAAATGTTACAACATTGGAGCGTAGCTCCTTACAAAAGCAAATGATAAATAAAAGCTAAACAATCCTAAGCATCTTCATCAGACGAAGAACCAAATGCGTTGTGCAGCTTGAGCTTTAGGATTTCTTTCCCATAGTGAGCTTTCAATTCGGCCTTTTCGGTCCTTAGCTTGTTAACAACATTCTTCCAATCGTCAGGCATCGGAGCGTTGCTTGTTGAACCTTCAATCTTTTTCTTGCTTTCTTTGATGTACCTCCTGATTGCAGCGTCTTTCTGATGAATCTTCTCATCTTTGCTCATGAGCCATCCATCTTGATAATAGAGAGTTTCTTCGTGATCTTTCACTCTTTTCTTCAACTTTCTATTTTCCACGTCAGTTCTACGAAACTTTTCTTCCCAAGCATCTTTCTCTAACCTCATCTTAGCCAAAGTGTCTTGGTATTCCTCCATAGTGGGAATGTTGGGCCGTTGAGATACCACAGGAAACATGGGTTTTTCATAAGCATAAGGCATTTGGAACTCCTTTGCTCTTTTCTTTACCCAGCAGGTGTAGGCGTCCATGGCAATGCAATTTCTTGCCTCACCTTTTTCTTTCCATCGGACGTCGTACCAAGCTCTCACCATTCTTGTTTTCAACCTTTGAGGATTATCCCCTTCTCGGTAGAAGTAGCCTTCCATTGTGGGACCAATGGGTTTAGTTGAATTTGCATACCCGAGTTGTCGTCGGGCTAAAACTGGATTGTAGTTAATTCCTCCTTGTGTACCAATGAGGGGTACGTTGGCGAACTCTCCACAACTATCAATGGTTTCTGTACCACAGCGAGCCAAGGTATACCAATGAATATCATTATTAGTAAGAGATATAAGTCTTCGAGGCCAACGTAAGCCTTCTCGGTTTTCCGTGAAAATAGGAGACTCGGGTAAGTGTGAAACAATCCATTTGAACAACAGAGGTGCACAACATACAATGATTCCACCGCCTTGGCGATTCCTATGATGGACAGAGAAATACATGTCACCAAGCAAAGTCGGAACAGGATTTCCATTCAAAAAGATCTTTATGGCGTTGATATCGACAAAGTCGTTGACGTTGGGAAACAAAACCAACCCATAGATGAGCAAGGCTAGTATAGCTTCAAAAGCTATCATGCTACCAGTTTCGATGAAATCAAAGGCTTTCTTTATTAGGAAGTGTGAAGTTAAACCCGGGAGGTTTCCTTTGGTAGTCCAATTACTCTCTACTTCAGACTTCTTCAAGTGGATACTTGCTGCAATGACGTGTGACTTAGGAATGGCTTCCAAACCATTGAAAGGTATTTTGTCAGACACAGGAATACCCAAAAGATTGGCATATTCTTCCAAGGTTGGTACCAACTGGTAGTCTGGAAAGGTGAAACATCGGTAGACGGGATCATAGAACTGAACCAGAGTTTTGAGAAGTCCTTCATCAACATGAGTGTTCAAGATAGGCAAAAGCTTTCCATAACTTTTCCTAAAATCGGGAAGATCTTGTACAAAAGATGCTAACTCTTTCAGTTTTTCCACATCAGGCGCTTTGAAACCGTACTTTTTGGTATGCCTTTTTACCCCTTCCATAACTTAATCCTATAATGTTTGCAAAGAAAATTCTCTAAATTTTTTTGGAAAAATCATGTTTCTATGGAAAAAGATGGGTTTTTTAATGAATGTATGAATGCATGGATGCATGGATGCCACATATTCAAACATGGTAAAGCAAACATGGTAATGCAAACATGGTAACGCAAACATGGTAATTCAAACATGGTAACGCAAACATGGTAATTCAAACATGGTACACATAGGTTCAAAGGTCCAGCGTCACGAGCATGAGGTCAGAGAACCAAACATGGGATAGTACTAGGGTTTAATCACCTGCACAACATGTTCTACTGATACGTCAGAGTCTACATTTTTCTTTCGGATATTACCGGCTTGCACAATTAGACTTGTGAGCCAGCAATATTCTCAAGAAAAACTCGTCTGAGTGTGGCTCTCCGCATGACAACTAATCCATGTCTTCACCTGAATAGTTTCTGCACCACAACCTAATAAGGCCAGGATGGGTTGGGGTTCTACGGCCAACTCAGCTTCTACAGTTCAATGAAAGCAATAATGTCTTCGCTACGAAACATGCTAAACATATATTACCAACAAGGAACCTCCACTGAGCGGAAGGATTCTCACGTACGCCTGTACATGACTATACCCTCCACCTAATTCTTATGTGTACTTAATCCGGGTTAGGATTTGCCCATAATGTATCACTTGTAACAGAACCACACATGTAACAGAACCAGAATCACACATGTAACAAAAATGAAATGAAAAATATAGCAAATAGAATTAACCCTTCCTTTGGAAACAATAAAAAAGATGATCCCCAGTGAAGTCGCCATTTTTCTGTCGCGGGGAAAAATCGTATCTTTTTTCGGGATGAGACACCTGATGCCTTCTTTGGGCTCGAGTGCTCAAAAAAATGATTTTTCTTTTGTTCCAACCAAACTTTTTATTGTTTCCAAAGTAGGAAAAGGAAAAAAGCTGCAATAACCTTAAAAGTGGGGGAGAGATCTTGGGTAAGAGGGTTGGTTACACGAAGGGAAGGTATTAGCACCCAACGTATCTATAGTACTCTATAGGTTTCTTTGCTATCTTTTTCATTCCATGTTATTGAGAGGTTCTTGTGAAATAGGTGGGACCTAAGGTGTTTGTTTGATTATGCTCGCAAAGATCATCGCGATCCTCTGCATACATATCCCTTAGAGGGAATCAGAGCATCTGTAGCTCGGGGTCTACGGGTGCTAAGGTTTGAATGGTTTGAGAGAGAAGTTTTGCTCGCCAAGGATACGACCTTGTGCCTACGTATTCTCAAAGGGATGTTGAGAAAGTCAGAGCAATCGTAGTTCCCACTTATGCTAGTGGAAGCAAAGGAAAAGAGACAAATGTCATCTTAATGCTCGATGTATCTAATCTATATCATCACATACATTTGTTTGATTTTTGTTTGAAAATCTTTTCATTATAAGCCCTGGGCCATGCCACTTATGGTGCTTAGAATGATAAAGATGTTTTTTTGTTTAACCAGCCTTGTGGCAAAAAAACTTTCAATGAAGTCAGCCTTGTGACAAAAAGTTTTAATTAATCAGCCAGCCTTGTGGCAAAAGTTTCAATGAAGTCAGCCTTGTGACAAAAACTTTGATTAATCAGCCAGTATGGTGGCAAAACGGTTTGATTGATTAGCCAGCCTTGTGGCAAAAAAAGGTTAAGTTTGATTGATTGATTTTTTGTGATGATATAGAAGAGATACTCCTATCATAGAGATGAAAAATGTCTAATCTCCTAGGGTATTTGATTTGGATATTGGGGATGCTTATAAGAAGCCCGTGGGTCCTTGTACGAAGCCCAAGAGGAGGCTATCCGAGGGTCCTTGCATTGTAAGCCCAAGAGGAGGCTATGGGAGGGACAATCCAGGGTCCTTGCATTGTAAGCCCAAGAGGAGACTATGGGAGGGACAAGTCGTTTGTACAAAGCCCAAGAGGAGGCATGGTATAGTTGGTTTGAGCTCTTAGAGCGATTTCACCGGGAAACCATACTCTATGTCCTAACCTAAACTAGGGAGATTCTTTGCACGAAGCCCAATAGGAGGCTATGGGGAACCTAGTGTTGTACTAAGTTGAACAAGAATATATATAACACAATCACAAATATGAACAAGTACGAACAAATATGAACAAGTACATGAACAAATATGAACAGTTATACATATAGTGTGTGTATATAATGGAGTTTATGAAGGAAATATACCTGTAAGCATGATCCATTTGTATACACAGGGCTCAGGACTTATACTCGGGGAGAGGCCCACTTGAGTTTATTCAAAGCTATGTAAACAAGTATTTACAAAGGGGCTTGGGACTTATACCTACATGGAGGCCCATGATATTTTTAGGAAGATTTAAAGAAAACCTTCATTTTTGATTTGTTATTCAAGGTTAAAAATCAAATTGATCGAGGTATGTACAAAAAGGTGTATGTACAATGAAATACCTAATTTCATGTAAAGGAATGGGACTTATACCTATGTGGAGGCCCATGTTTTATTTTATAAAACATGGTTGATTGTTTTATTAACAGACGCGTCGTTTGAAAACAGTTTGACAGTTTTGTTTTGAAAGAAGTTTTCTATACAAAGAAAAAGGAAAGGGACTTACACTCTCTAATATTCGAGAGGCCCATGTTTTACTTTCATAAAACATGGTGGATGGTTTTGAAAAAGATGTGAGATTTGTTGTTTAAAAAAACTGTTTGGAAGTTTTGGAAAAAGTTTTTCTGTTTAAAGAAAAACTGTATAAAGAAAAAAGGAAAGGGACTTATACTCTCTAATATTCGAGAGGCCCACGGTTTGAAAATCAATTGATCAATCCAAAAAGATTTAATCAATAGTTTCTTTTGAAAAGAAAAACCAAAAAGAAATGGTTTTATCGTTTTTGTGAAAACACTGTGGTCGTTTGTTTTGAAACGGTTTGAATTAAGATAAACACAAAGATTATACTTAATTAACACCTAAATGATTAGGGTTTGATCACAAAATATTTACAAATGATTAAGTTTGAAAAATCAAATGAAAAAACAAATTTTAAAGTATAAAAAATACCTAAAAATATGTCATTTTAAACTTAATTAAAAATGTATTAAATAAATATTTTTTTGTGATTTTTTTTGATATTCATAAAATACATATATAAAATAAGAAGTGTGTAAAAAATGAATAAAAAATGAGTTAATTTGGTAGGTTAAAATAAATGATGAAGTTGTGAAGAAAAATAAGAAAAAAAGTGTTTAAAAATTAGGTTTTGTCTTCCAAAGGGCTTGAACCCACGCCCTTGTGTTTACCATCCAAAAACATTGCCAACTGGACCACGCGCGTGGTCTGTTTAACATTTGCAACGAATCAATTATATTTTTGAATCAATTCCTAATTTCAGTTTCAAAATCTGGCGCCAAGAACACAACCCTAACTTGAATTTGAAAATTCTGAAAACTGAATTGTTTGGATCAAGTGAATAGCCTATCTTGCTCGATTTTTCACAAGGAACATGATGGTGATCTTTAATTTCATTTATTTTTGCTATAAGAGGGTTAATTTTCGCATGAACATGAAGAACCCTAATATGACAAATCATTGTGAAATCGTGTATGATCATGATATGATGCAATTGATTGAGGGTTATTATTCAGTGATGGTGCAGAAACAAGATGGTAACTCAATTTTTCATTTATGATGTATGTATGATAGAGTTTGAAGTTCATGAGCACTTACCTTAAAAACGGCACAACTGAGGATCGAATTCTGCAAATGAGGGATTCCAGATGTTGTTTCTTGATCTGAACACCTTCAGTGGACCTTGTGGAACATGTTTGGATGCTTGGAGTGGATTGAAAACCTCTTGATCAGTTTGTGGTACCCGATCTGCAGTAGGACTTAAATGAGGATTAAACTTGGTGATTTTGGAGTTACAGGTCAGGGATGATGATTGGGATAGTTCATATATGGTACATGGATGGTGTTTGGATGATTAACTTGGACTGAAATGAGCTAGAACGAAAATTGGCATGATAAGGCTTACTTTGTGCAAGTTTGGAGGTTGAAGAGTGATTCTGAATTTTGGGTGTTTTTGGGGTGTGTGGATGGATCAAACACATCACATATGATGTTTAGAAGTTGTTAGAACCATCACTTTGGCCATAACTTCAATGGTTTAGAGGTTGAGATTTCTCCCTCTTTGAAACTTAAGAAACTTGTAATTCAAGAAAGAAAGAGAAAACCTATAATTTGTGAGGTTTTGGTGTGTTTTTGGAAGTGATTTGAACCTCTATATATAGGCCAAGGATTCTGAACTCAAAGCCTTTGCAAGTTGATCCAAGAATGATGATTTGGCTTAAGAGATAAAATGGAATCTTTCACATTAAATGCAAATGGTTAAAAGTGACCAAACCATGGTTAAATCTCAAGCTTCTTATCCTCTTCCATTCTGATCTTCAAATCAGAAAATATCTATCAATTATTGCCTTGATGCATCATTACTTGCATTATAGGTCATGTAGTATTGAAACTTAGTGAAAAAATGGTGAAAATTCAAGCACAAGGTTCACTAATGTCAAAATTCAAAACCATGGCTACACTCCATATTTTTTCATGCTCTTAGACATTTTGGAAAGTTCATGTTACACACTTCAAAACCCTAGTTGAAAGTTTCTTCAAGACCTTTAAGGAAATGGGTGAAAAAGATCCATGAACTTTGAAGAAAATGAGATTTTAAGTGAAATTTTCAAAAGATACCAACTTTGAAGCTCCATATCTCTTAAATGATTGATCTTTTGGAAAATCAATTTATGTGACAAAGTTGTTTATTGGATCAAAATCTACAACTTTCATGTTGGAAGTTTTTTTCAGTTTGTAGGTGAAATTTTGAGTTATTCCCTTCCAAAGTTTGGAAAAAACCATTGAAAATCACTTAGAAAATTTTCTAAGTATAAAAGTCAAACTTTGACTTTTTGATTCTTGATTGATTTTCTTGATTTTTCTTGATCAAATGACTTCATATATCATATATTGATGTTTTAAAACTTGAAAAGTCATGGTTGACCAAAATTCCCCAAGAGTCAATGGTGATCTTGTACAGTTGACTTTTTTAGACGAATCGCGTTTCTGGAGATTTCAAATGAACCAGGCTATCCTCACTAAATGAATGGTATGAATGGATCACATTGAGGCATTAGAGGATATTGAGCCATGGTTTGAGTTGTGGCACCATGTCCTGATTAAAAAGTCAGTTGTTCAGGTGAATTAGGTCAAAACCCTAATTGTCGACCTGATGAAATTGATGACTGTGGATCTTGAATTGAGACACAATTTCCATTGGATGTTGTCATAGGGATTATTTGAAGATGATTGAAACCTTTGATAGACTTCCTGGGGATTTTTAGGGTTTCCCAAATGTGATCCCTGATTTCAGTCCCTGATAGTTTAAAACCCTAATCTGATGATTTGAAATTTCACTGTTGATCAATCCTTGTGTAGGAGATGTCTTGAGTCAATAGATTAGGTCAAAATGATGCACTTGGGGTCTTGAGGTCATGTTCCAAGTCATTAGGTCAAATCCTGAGCAAAAGTCAGGAGTATGCTATCTTCAATCAAAACCCTAATCTGGTTGACTCAGAGCCTTTGAGCTTGTTGAAATGAATCTCCAAGGACCAAATGTTGATTGTTGATGAAGATGATTCATTTGAAATGAAGGGGGAACAAAACCCTAATTGATTGTTGCTTGTACTGATGAGTGATTTCTTGTTTAAATCTTGCTGAGTCACAAGTAACAAACACAAGCTATGCAATTTGTTAGAGATGCAAATGATGCATATGCAATGATATGAGGTGGAATCTTAGGTCAAAAATTGGGGTATGACACATATGTCTAAGTATGATACAGAACTTCTGTTAAAGCAACAAAGTTGTCACCAGCTATTCCTGATGATGACCACGTGTTCATTCTGAAGGGACAACATTGCGTGTAGTTGATGAGACGCCGCCCTAGGTAACTTTGCAAATCTTTTCAAATCTCACGCTATCTCCACTAACGTCTATCAACGTTAAATGCTAATGATTCTCGGCATTCTGTAACTTCTCTCACTCAGAATTTCATTGCATTTTGTTTTCACGTCCGTGCCTATTTAAACACATCTCATATTCATTTTACCTTTTTTCACGCATTCATCATCTCTTATTATATGCATTTGTGTCTTTTCTACTCTCTTTTCAAAAACCCTAAACCCAGAAATCTCAAGCAGTCGTCAATGGCTTCTTCATCATCTCATCAAAAGGTCCCGTCTTCTCAACAACAACAAGAACAACAGCAATAACAAAACGTTCCCCCAGAAGACTTGTCTAATATCTATGGAAAGACCTATTCTAAATAAGACTCCTAATGAATTGTGGAAGAACAAAAAGCCCAACATTTCTTATTTCCATCCATTTAGATGTGTATGCTATATTCTAAACACTAAAGATCATCTGCATGAGTTTGATTCTAAACCTCATAAGTGTTTTCTACTTGGATATTCTGAAAGCTCAAAAGGATACAGAGTATACAATACTGAAACTCTTGTAGTGGAAGAATCAATCAATATCAGATTTGATGATAAGCTTGATCTTGAAAAGCCAAAGAGTTTGAGAATTTTGCAAATACTGAAATCTCTAACTCAGATCATGAAGAACCCAGAAGCAAAGTTTCAGAAGATCAAGTTGCTGCCTCTTTAGAGAATCTCATAATATCTGAAGAGCCAACACCCAAAATATCTTCTAGACTCAACTCTGCTCATCCAAAATATGTTATCATTAGAAAGAAGGATGATCCTATAAGAACAAGAGCATTCCTTAAGAACAATGCAGAATGCCAATTTGGTCTAGTATCTCTGATCGAGCCAACTTCTGTTGATCAAGCTGTGGAGGATGCTGACTGGATAATTGCCATGCAAGAAGAACTTAATCAGTTTACAAGGAATGATGTTTGGTATCTGGTTCCAAGACCAAAAGGATTTAACATCATTGGAACTAAGTGGGTCTTCAGGAACAAGCTAAGTGTAAAAGGAGAAGTTGTAAGAAACAAAGCCAGGCTGGTTGCTCAGGGCTATAGTGTAACACCCCGTTAATTCTGGTGTATTAATTTAATTATTTCATTAATTAAATTATTAGAAATAATAATCTGTGGGAATTATTTGGAAAATAATAAAAATATGGTGTTGGGCTGAGTGTGATAGTTAGTAGAAGGGGGGTGTTAACTAAGCAAGCCCATTAAGAATGTTTTATTTTATTTTTCATAAAATAAAGGAAATTGGGAAAAAGAGAAGCAGAAGCAGTAGAAGCAGATTTTGGAACTGAAGAACACGTGAAAGTGAGAAGAGCCAAAGGGGGAGAAGAACTTCGAAGATCCGACTCTGAGGTAAGGGGGGATTCTTCGGGTTAGTAATTCTTATGCGATTGTAGGTAGTAGGATAGATTAGGATTATTGTTTAGTTCATTCGTACGTGTCGGGTTGGGAATTTGTTAGGTTTTGATAATCTTGTATGAATTGACATGATTCTGTTGATACTTGTGACATATGATGTTAATACATGTCAATAACCTATTTGAAATGTGTAATTGTGTGAAAAACAATGATATTTGTGTGCTATGTTCGTATGTACCTGAAATTGGGGTTATGGGATAGGGTAAAAGCTGTCAAAATGGTGATTTTTGCTGTGCAGGTACGTAGGAACCGGTTCCCATGTGGGACGAACCGGTTCCCCCTTGTAAAAACAGAGAAATATGGATTCTGGGTAGCTGGGAACCGGTTCCCATGTAGGGACAACCCGGTTCCCCATAGTAAAAACCAGAGACGAGACTTTTGAAGCTGCCAGGAACCGGTTCCCACGTAGGGACAACCCCGTTCCTGCAGCACTTTTCTAAAAATGTTTTATCTTTGAAAACTCATAACTTTTGATCCGAATACCCGATTTATGTGCCGTTTTGAGCAGTGTGAAGCTGAGTTAAAGGCCTATATGATGAATAGGTAGTATGGATGTAAAGTCCAAGTTGTTTATCTGTGATTATGTATTTATTGGGTGATGACTTTCGTGTATGCGTGTGTTATGTTTGTATGAATGCTAAGAATATATACATGCTTATCGGTGATGATTTGGTGATGATAATGAAACGGTGTGTTACATCGAATTGGTGATGTTGTAGGCATGTTATATGTTGCATTCATTGGCATACATTTTCGGTGATGGATCCCGGTGATGAAATGGATCAAAATGGTGGGCATAATTCCCATTGTGTGGAATTTGTGCTGGTTAAAACTGTATCTCGGTGATGAAAAAGATCAGTTGGATGGGTTTATCCCATGGATGGTACCACATGCATTAGTGTCAGTTCATTCATTGCATTATATTATGATATGACTGAATGATTGTGTGGTGTGATAGATGATGTTTATACACTGTTGCTTGCTTGTTATAATAATTCTGATTGTATGTATGATGAGTGGATGATAATTGCTATGATATTCTATTGCTTATGATTGTATAATGGTTATTAATTCGAATGAAACTCACCCTTACTTTGATGATTTCAGATTAAGGATGTAGCGGCGTGTGATTGGGTGAAGATAGCTTATAAGCTAGCCCGTAGTTCGTGTCGAGTCATGCTCTGATTGTAACACTGGGATCGATTAGTCTTAGCGTTACTTGAGATACTATGTTGTTATTTTGTTTATGGATTATGTATTGATGAGCTGTTTGGATATGCTCCTAACATTGTTTGAAATAAGTTTCCGCTGTGATGAACACATGTTGAAGTTTGGTTAATTTTAATAAAAGCATGACAATCGACTTTGATGTTTTATTTATTTAATAATTGTAACATCCTTGATGTGTTATTACTCTGATTATATTATATTATTTTACCGGGGGGTTTTAGAAGGGTGTTACAATAGTGGTATCAGAGCATAGTCGGTCGTTAGAGTCAGAGTCTTAGTGTCAGTGTTCCCTTGTATGCGACTAGTGTAAGGTAAACACTGTCGATACTTTTGTTCTGATGAGATTGTTTTATGATTTAGCAGAACAATGGCTGGAAGAAGTGGAAGGAACGATGACGCTATCGCAGAGGCTCTAGGCATGATTGCTGGTGTACTGGGAGGGAATGCTACTGGGGCTGTGATTGGTGCTGACAGACAGTTGAACAGCTTTCAGAGGAACAACCCTCCACTGTTCAAAGGCACTCATGACCCTGATGGTGCTCAGAAATGGTTGAAAGAGATCGAGAGGATCTTCCGAGTGATCGATTGTGCAGAAAATCTGAAGGTGAGGTACGGTACTCACATGCTATCAGAAGAAGCTGATGACTGGTGGGTTACTACTAAGACTGAATTGGATTCAGATGGGATTGCGATTACTTGGGCCATATTCAAGAGAGAATTTCTGAGGAAGTACTATCCTGAAGATGTTCGGGGAAAGAAGGAGATTGAGTTCTTGGAACTGAAACAGGGTAGTATGACAGTGCCTGAATATGCTTCCAAATTTGTGGAATTGGCTAAGCACTACACACCCTACACCAACGATGCAGCTGGAGAATTCTCTAAGTGTATCAAGTTTGAGAATGGTCTTCGTGATGAGATCAAACAGGGCATCAGGTATCAAAGGATTCGCCGATTTGCTGATTTGGTGGACTGTAGCAGAATCTTTGAGGAAGACAGTCTTAAGCTGAAATCATCTCACTCTCGTGAGTTAGTTGATAAGAAGGGTAAGAAGCCTATGGACAGAGGTACACCATATGGTAGGGGAAACCCAAGAGCTGGTAACTGGAGAAGACCTAGTGGGGGAGATTCTGGTGCTCCCTTTAGGTGCTTCAACTGTGGTGAAACTGGACATAAGAGGGATGAGTGCAAGAAAGAAGAGAAGAAGTGCTTTAAGTGTGGCAGAGTAGGCCATGTTGCTCCTGACTGTAAGATGAGAACTGTGACTTGCTATAACTGTGGAGAAGAAGGTCATATCAGTACACAGTGCACCAAGCCGAAGAAGAACCAGTCTGGAGGGAAAGTCTTTGCTTTGTCTGGATCAGAAACTACTCCGGAGGATAGACTGATTAAAGGTACGTGTTTCATACATAACACACCTTTAATTGCGATTATTGATACTGGTGCGACTCACTCGTTTATTTCATTGGATTGTGCTAAGAGGCTGAATTTAGAGATAACAAAGATTAATGGAAGTATGGTTATTGACACTCCTGCGTCGGGTTCAGTGACCACTTCATCTGCATGTTTGAACTGTCCTATTGATATATTTGGTAGGAAGTTTGGAATGGACTTAGTGTGCCTTCCACTTGAACAACTTGACATTATTCTGGGGATGAACTGGTTGCAATTTAACCGAGTTCATATCAATTGTTTTACGAAGACGGTCATCTTTCCTGAAGAGATGAGTATCGAAGAGTTGGCAATGACTGCAAGACAAGTAGGTGAAGCAATTCAAGACGGGGCAGCCGTGTTTATGCTTTTTGCGTCGATGGAAGTGAAAGGAAGAGTAGCGAGTAATGAATTACCAGTGGTCCGAGAATTTCCAGAAGTTTTTCCAGAAGATGTCAGAGAGCTACCACCTGAAAGGGAAGTAGAGTTTGCTATTGAGTTAGTTCCTGGAACCAGTCCTATATCGATGGCACCTTATAGGATGTCAGCATCTGAATTGACCGAGTTGAAGAGTCAATTAGAAGAATTGTTAGAGAAGGAGTTCATCCGTCCAAGTGTGTCACCGTGGGGTGCACCGGTGTTATTGGTAAAGAAGAAAGAAGGATCTATGAGGTTGTGTGTAGACTACAGACAACTGAATAAAGTTACTATCAAGAATCGGTATCCATTGCCGAGGATTGATGATTTGATGGATCAGTTGGTCGGAGCTAGTATATTCAGTAAAATTGATTTGAGGTTTGGGTATCATCAGATTCGTGTGAAGGCGGACGATATTCAGAAGACTGCGTTCAGAACGAGGTATGGTCATTATGAATACACTGTGATGCCTTTTGGGGTTACTAACGCACCTGGTGTTTTCATGGAATACATGAATAGGATTTTTCATCCTTATCTCGATAAGTTCGTTGTGGTGTTCATTGACGACATTCTGATATATTCCAAAAGTGAAGAAGAACATGCAGAGCATCTCAGAATTGTGCTGGGGGTGTTGAAAGAGAAGAAGCTTTATGCCAAACTGTCGAAATGTGATTTCTGGTTAAGCGAAGTAAGTTTCCTGGGTCATGTAATTTCCAAGAACGGTATTGCCGTAGACCCAGCAAAGGTAGAAGCCGTGTCTCAGTGGGAAGCCCCGAAGTCCGTTACCGAAATTCGTAGCTTTCTGGGTCTTGCAGGTTATTATCGGAAGTTTATAGAAGGATTTTCAAAGTTAGCTCTACCGTTGACGAAGTTGACTAGGAAGGGTCAAGCATTCGTTTGGGACTCGGAATGCGAAGAAGGATTCCAAGAATTAAAGAAGAGGCTGACTAGTGCTCCTATTTTAATTTTGCCGAATTCGGCAGAATCTTTTGTTGTATATTGTGACGCTTCATTGATGGGACTTGGAGGTGTACTAATGCAGAATCAGCAGGTAGTTGCTTATGCGTCGAGACAACTTAAGGTGCATGAAAAGAATTACCCGACTCATGACTTAGAGTTAGCAGCAGTGGTGTTTGTGTTGAAATTATGGAGACATTATCTTTATGGTTCACGATTCGAGGTGTTTAGTGATCATAAGAGTCTGAAGTACCTATTTGATCAGAAAGAGCTTAATATGAGACAGAGGAGGTGGTTAGAGTTCCTTAAAGATTATGATTTTGAGCTGAATTACCATCTGGGTAAGGCGAATGTTGTTGCTGATGCTTTGAGTAGGAAGTCCTTGCATATGTCAATGTTGATGGTACGAGAACTAGATTTGATTGAACAATTCCGGGATTTAAGTTTAGTATGTGAAGGCACTTCGAATAGTATCAAGTTAGGTATGTTAAAGCTGACAAGTGGAATTCTTGATGAGATCAGAGAAAGGCAGAAGGAAGATGTGGGACTAGTTGACAGATTGACTCTGATTAACCAAGGAAAAGGAGATGAGTTCAGAATTGATGAGAATGGCATAATGAGGTTTGGCGACCGTGTTTGTGTTCCTGATGTTACTGAACTGAAGAAGAGTATCTTAGAAGAAGGACATCGTAGTGGGTTGAGTATTCACCCCGGTGCTACTAAGATGTACCATGATTTGAAGAAGTTATTCTGGTGGCCGGGAATGAAAAAGGACATAGCTGAATTTGTGTATTCTTGTTTGACTTGTCAAAAGTCAAAGATCGAACATCAGAAGCCGTATGGAACTATGCAGCCTTTATTTATTCCTGAATGGAAGTGGGATAGCATATCCATGGACTTTGTATCTGGATTGCCAAGAACAGCTAAGAACTATGAAGCCATTTGGGTTATTGTGGATAGACTGACGAAGTCTGCTCACTTCATACCGATGAGGATGGATTATTCGATGGAAAGGTTGGCACAGTTGTACATTGAGAAAATAGTAAGTTTGCATGGTATTCCTCCGAGCATAGTATCAGATAGAGATCCAAGATTTACATCCAGATTTTGGGAAGGGTTACAGGAGGCCTTGGGTACTAAATTGAGGTTAAGTTCTGCTTACCATCCGCAGACTGATGGTCAGACTGAAAGGACGATTCAATCATTGGAAGATCTATTGCGTGCTTGTGTACTGGAAAAAGGTGGTACATGGGATAGTTATTTGCCGTTGATTGAGTTCACTTACAATAACAGCTACCATTCGAGTATTGGTATGGCTCCATTTGAAGCTTTGTATGGTAGAAGGTGTAGGACACCACTGTGTTGGTATGAAGCTGGTGAAAGTGCAGTGATTGGACCAGAGATTGTTCAAGAGACGACGGAAAAGATTAAGATGATTCAAGAGAAGATGAAGGCTTCTCAAAGTCGTCAGAAAAGCTATCATGATAAAAGGCGGAGAACACTTGAATTTCAAGAGGGAGATCATGTGTTTCTTAGAGTAACTCCTACGACGGGTGTTGGTCGAGCACTAAAGTCAAGGAAGTTGACGCCGCGTTTCATTGGTCCGTTTCAGATTACGGAAAGAGTAGGAGAGGTTGCTTATCGTATTGCTTTACCGACCACACTTGCAAACCTACATGACGTATTCCATATATCTCAATTGAGGAAATATATAGCGGATCCGTCTCATGTAATCCAGGCAGATGACGTGCAAGTGAGAGATAATATGACAGTTGAGGCGTTGCCTATGAGGATTGAAGATCGGAAGATAAAGCAACTACGTGGTAAAGAAATAGCTTTAGTCCGAGTAGCTTGGGGAGGAGCTGCAGGTGGAAATGTTACGTGGGAGCTAGAAAGTCAGATGAAAGACTCTTATCCTGAACTCTTCGTTTGAGGTATGTTTTCGAGGACGAAAACTCTTTTAGTGGGGGAGAGTTGTAACACCCCGTTAATTCTGGTGTATTAATTTAATTATTTCATTAATTAAATTATTAGAAATAATAATCTGTGGGAATTATTTGGAAAATAATAAAAATATGGTGTTGGGCTGAGTGTGATAGTTAGTAGAAGGGGGGTGTTAACTAAGCAAGCCCATTAAGAATGTTTTATTTTATTTTTCATAAAATAAAGGAAATTGGGAAAAAGAGAAGCAGAAGCAGTAGAAGCAGATTTTGGAACTGAAGAACACGTGAAAGTGAGAAGAGCCAAAGGGGGAGAAGAACTTCGAAGATCCGACTCTGAGGTAAGGGGGGATTCTTCGGGTTAGTAATTCTTATGCGATTGTAGGTAGTAGGATAGATTAGGATTATTGTTTAGTTCATTCGTACGTGTCGGGTTGGGAATTTGTTAGGTTTTGATAATCTTGTATGAATTGACATGATTCTGTTGATACTTGTGACATATGATGTTAATACATGTCAATAACCTATTTGAAATGTGTAATTGTGTGAAAAACAATGATATTTGTGTGCTATGTTCGTATGTACCTGAAATTGGGGTTATGGGATAGGGTAAAAGCTGTCAAAATGGTGATTTTTGCTGTGCAGGTACGTAGGAACCGGTTCCCATGTGGGACGAACCGGTTCCCCCTTGTAAAAACAGAGAAATATGGATTCTGGGTAGCTGGGAACCGGTTCCCATGTAGGGACAACCCGGTTCCCCATAGTAAAAACCAGAGACGAGACTTTTGAAGCTGCCAGGAACCGGTTCCCACGTAGGGACAACCCCGTTCCTGCAGCACTTTTCTAAAAATGTTTTATCTTTGAAAACTCATAACTTTTGATCCGAATACCCGATTTATGTGCCGTTTTGAGCAGTGTGAAGCTGAGTTAAAGGCCTATATGATGAATAGGTAGTATGGATGTAAAGTCCAAGTTGTTTATCTGTGATTATGTATTTATTGGGTGATGACTTTCGTGTATGCGTGTGTTATGTTTGTATGAATGCTAAGAATATATACATGCTTATCGGTGATGATTTGGTGATGATAATGAAACGGTGTGTTACATCGAATTGGTGATGTTGTAAGCATGTTATATGTTGCATTCATTGGCATACATTTTCGGTGATGGATCCCGGTGATGAAATGGATCAAAATGGTGGGCATAATTCCCATTGTGTGGAATTTGTGCTGGTTAAAACTGTATCTCGGTGATGAAAAAGATCAGTTGGATGGGTTTATCCCATGGATGGTACCACATGCATTAGTGTTAGTTCATTCATTGCATTATATTATGATATGACTGAATGATTGTGTGGTGTGATAGATGATGTTTATACACTGTTGCTTGCTTGTTATAATAATTCTGATTGTATGTATGATGAGTGGATGATAATTGCTATGATATTCTATTGCTTATGATTGTATAATGGTTATTAATTCGAATGAAACTCACCCTTACTCTGATGATTTCAGATTAAGGATGTAGCGGCGTGTGATTGGGTGAAGATAGCTTATAAGCTAGCCCGTAGTTCGTGTCGAGTCATGCTCTGATTGTAACACTGGGATCGATTAGTCTTAGCGTTACTTGAGATACTATGTTGTTATTTTGTTTATGGATTATGTATTGATGAGCTGTTTGGATATGCTCCTAACATTGTTTGAAATAAGTTTCCGCTGTGATGAACACATGTTGAAGTTTGGTTAATTTTAATAAAAGCATGACAATCGACTTTGATGTTTTACTTATTTAATAATTGTAACATCCTTGATGTGTTATTACTCTGATTATATTATATTATTTTACCGGGGGGTTTTAGAAGGGTGTTACATATAGTCAGCAAGAAGGCATTGACTATACATAAACCTTTGCACCAGTGGCCAGGTTAGAATCTATTCGTCTTCTAATTTCTTTTGCCACTCATCATAACATCACTTTGTATCTGATGGATGTTAAGAGTTCCTTCTTAAATGGTTGTATAGATGAGGAAGTATATGTCCACCAACCTCCGGGTTTTGAAGACTCTAAGTCTCCAGAACATGTTTTCAAATTAAAGAAATCATTATATGGCCTGAAGCAAGCTCCCAGAGCTTGGTATGAAAGATTAAATTCTTTCCTTCTGGATAATGGTTTCACTAGAGGACAAGTGGATACAACTCTCTTCTGTAAATCCTTTAAAAAGGATATTTTAATTTGCCAAATTTATGTTGATGATATCATATTTGGAATATCAAATGATAAATTCGGAAAGGAGTTTGCTAAGTCTATGCAGGCTGAGTTTGAAATGAGCATGATGGGAGAACTCAAGTATTTCCTTGGGATCCAGATCAATCAAACTTTTGAAGGAACTTATGTTCATCAGACCAAGTATGTAAAAGAACTTCTAAAGAAGTTTAATCTTTCAAAAAGCAAAGAAGCAAAGACTCATATGCATCCAACGTGTGTTTTAGGTAAGGATGAGGTAAGTACGAAGGTAGATCAGAAGCTCTACAGAGGTATGATTAGATCTCTTCTATATCTTACTGCTTCCAGACCTGATATTTTATTTAGTGTTTCTCTGTGTGCAAGATTCCAATCAGATCCTAGAGAATCTCACTTAACAGCTGTTAAGAGAATTTTGAGGTATCTGAAAGGTACTACTAATGTTGGTTTAGTCTACAGAAGATCTGAAGATTACAACTTAGTAGGATATTGTGATGCTGATTACGCTAGAGATAGAGTTGAAAGGAAAAGTACTTTTGGAAGTTGTCAATTTCTTGGAAGTCACTTGATCTCCTGGTACAGCAAGAAGCAAGCTACCATTGCCCTCTCTACAACAGAAGCAGAATATGTTGTTGCTGCTGGATGTAGTACACAGATGCTCTGGATGATGAGTCAGCTAGAAGATTATCATATATATGAGAGTAACATTCCTATATTCTGTGATAATACATCTACTATTTGTTTATCTAAGAATCCTATCTTACATTCCAAAGTTAAACATATTGAGATTAAACATCACTTCATTAGGGACTATATTCAGAAGGGTGTTCTTTCTTTAAACTTTGTGGATACAGAACATCAGTGGGTTGAAATATTCACAAAACTCCTCGCTGAAGATAGGTTTAAGTTCATTCTGAAGAACATCAGTATGGATTTATGCCCAGAACGAAAGGATGAGAAGATCTGATATAGGATTAGATTTGAAATGATTATTTATTTTCTTATCAGAAGTTCTGAACTTGTTTATCAATTAGATATTCTGATTCTGTTAATGGCTAACGTTTCATATGCCTAAGTTGATTCAGAATCTTTTTTAAGCAAAATAGTTGTCACCAGCTATTCCAGATGATGAACACGTGTTCACTTTGAAGGGACAAATATGCATGCAGTTGATGAGACGCCTCCCTAGGTAACTGTGCAAATCATTTTAAATATCATGTTTTCTCCTAACGTCACTCAATATTAAATGCATTTGATTCTCTGCATTCTGTAACTGTTCATTCTCAGAATTTAATTGCATTTTGTTTTGTGTCCTTGCCTATTTAAACACCTCCTCCTTCACCCAAGTCTAAAGGCACTACACCTATTCTTAATTCTGTACTCCCAGCTTCTGAACCTATCTTTGAAGCCATACCCATTAACACCATCATTCCTCCTCACGCAAATATATCCACTTCTCAACCTCCTCCTCATCTCAACTACATCCTTGTAGACACTGATGTGCTCTGCCCTTTCACACCTTCATCTCCTGAACCCTCTGTTTCTGATTCTTTCACCCGCCTCTTGAACAAATACAGTAAACCTAAAACAACTTTTGACCCTGTTGTTGTGGTTTTAGACTCAGGCCATGAAGCTGAATCCTCTCAACCACCCTCTCAACCACCCTCTTCTGAAACAACATTGTTTGTTCTGGATAGAGTTCCTCAATCTTATGCCCTCTCTTACCCAGATAAGCCAATCTCTTCTCTCCATATCCAAATACCAAAATCTCCTCCCATCTCTCCTCCTAAATCTAAACTGTTAGAACAAGATTTGTTCTGATCAATTATCTTAGTTTTGATGATAACAATAATATGAATTTTGCTTAAGATTATATGGTACTCTAATCCAATGCAATTTCCTTTTCAGGAAATATATAAAGAGTATGCATAATTCAGCGCTCAGAAGCTTTGTCTCAAAGGGTTCAGCATGCAACATCAGAACATGGTCTGGCAAGACATCAGAAGATGGTCGAAGCAGAATCAGAACATGGGTCTATGGAAGCATCAGAAGAACAAGAGAACAGAAGCACTGAAGTTCTGATGGTATCACGCTCAGAAGCACTTCAAGGTCAGAAGATCAGAAGATGCTTTGCACCAAGCTGTTTGACTCTGATGATATTCAAACGTTGTATTCACAAACATCAGATCAGAAGGAAGTACAAGTGGCAAGCTACGCTGACTGACAAAAGGAACGTTAAAAGCTATTATAGGCTACGTCAGTAGACACAGCGTGAACAAGGCTCGAGGTAGTTGACAAAAGCGTATAACATTAAATGCGATGCTGTACGGAACACGCAAAGCATTAAATGCACTCAACGGTCATCTTCTCCAACGCCTATAAATATGAAGTTCTGATGAGAAGCAAGGTTAACCAATTCTACACCTATTCTGTGAATATCAACTTGCTGAAACGCTGTTCAAATCAAAGCTCAGAATCTTCATCTTCATCAAAGCTCACTACATTGCTGTTGTAATATATTAGTGAGATTAAGCTTAAACGTTAAGAGAAATATCACAGTTTGTGATTATAGCTTTTAAGAAGCAATTGTAATACTCTTAGAATTGATTACATTAAGTTGTAAGGAACTAGAGTGATCGTGTGGATCAGAATACTCTAGGAAGTCTTAGAGGTTATCTAAGCAGGTTGTAACTAGAGTGATCGTGTGGATCAGTATACTCTAGAAAGTCTTAGAGGGTATCTAAGCAGTTGTTCCTGGAGTGATCAGTGTGTGATCAGAAGACTCTGGAAGACTTAGTTGCTGACTAAGTGGAGAACCATTGTAATCCGTGCGATTAGTGGATTAAATCCTCAGTTGAGGTAAATCATCTCTGCGGGGGTGGACTGGAGTAGTTTAGTTAACAACGAACCAGGATAAAAATAACTGTGCAATTTATTTTTATCTGTCAAGTTTTTAAAGCTACACTTATTCAAACCCCCCCTTTCTAAGTGTTTTTCTATCCTTCAATTGGCATCAGAGCGCCGGTTCTAAGGTGCAAGCACTTAACCGTGTTTAGAAAAGATTCAGGAAGAGAAAAACGCTTCAGTAAAAGATGGTTGATGAAAGTGAAAAGTCTACACCTGCATCTACATCTGGCTCTGCTGAGCAATACAACGGTAACAATGGTTATACTAGACCGCCGGTATTTGATGGTGAAAACTTTGAATACTGGAAAGATAAACTGGAAAGTTACTTTCTTGGTCTAGATGGTGATCTATGGGATCTTCTGATGGATGGTTACAAACATCCAGTAAATGCCAGTGGCGTAAAGCTGACAAGGCAAGAAATGAATGATGATCAGAAGAAGCTTTTCAGGAATCATCATAAATGCAGAACTGTTTTGCTGAATGCTATCTCTCATGCTGAGTATGAGAAGATATCTAACAGGGAAACGGCCTATGACATGTATGAGTCTTTGAAAATGACTCATGAAGGAAATGCTCAAGTCAAGGAGACTAAAGCTCTAGCTTTAATCCAGAAGTATGAAGCCTTCAAGATGGAGGATGATGAAGACATTGAAAAGATGTTTTCAAGATTTCAAACTCTTACTGCTGGATTGAGAGTTCTTGACAAGGGATACACCAAGGCTGATCATGTAAAGAAGATCATCAGAAGCTTACCCAGAAGATGGGATCCTATGGTGACTGCATTCAAGATTGCAAAGAATCTGAATGAAGTTTCTCTGGAAGAGCTTATCAGTGCCTTGAGAAGTCATGAAATAGAGCTGGACGCAAATGAGCCTCAAAAGAAAGGTAAGTCTATTGCATTAAAATCCAATATCAAGAAATGCACTAACGCTTTTCAGGCTAGAGAAGAAGATCCTGAAGAATCAGAATCTGAAGAAGAAGATGAACTGTCCTTGATCTCCAGAAGGCTAAATCAACTCTGGAAGACCAAGCAAAGGAAGTTCAGAGGCTTCAAAAGTTCAAAGAAATTTGAACGTGGAGAATCTTCTGATGACAGAAGATTTGACAAGAAGAAGGTCATGTGCTATGAATGCAATGAGCCTGGACACTTCAAGAATAAATGTCCAAAACTTCAGAAGGAAAATCCCAAGAAGAAGTTTCATAAGAAGAAAGGTCTTATGGCAACCTGGGATGAGTCAGAAGATGATTCAAACTCTGAAGATGAGCAGGCTAACTGTGCGCTGATGGCGACAGAAGATGACGGATCAGAATCTACATCAGAATCAGATTCTGAAGAGGTATTTTCTGAACTTACTAGAGATGAGTTAGTTTCCGGTCTAACTGAACTTCTGGAACTCAAGTCTCAGATCAGTCTCAAATACAAAAAGCTGAAAAAGCTATTTGAATTTGAAACAAAGAAGCTTGAGTTGGAGAATTCTGAATTAAAAGAAAAACTTTTAAAATTATCCAATAATGTTGGATCTCCTTCTGATTCAGAAAAATCCATTCCTAGTCTAAACCATATTCTGAAAGAATATGATTTAAGTTTCAGGAAGTTCTTATCTAGAAGTATTGGCAGAAGTCAGCTAGCTTCTATGATATATGCTGTGTCTGGAAACAAAAGAGTCGGCATTGGTTTTGAGGGTGAAACCCCATACAAACTTGAACCTGTTGATGAAATGAAATTCACATACAAGCCATTGTATGATCAGTTCAAGTATGGCCACTCCCATGATATTAGGCACACTTCACATGCTCAAAGTTTTCACATAACACACACCAAAAAGCATGTGACACAACCTAGGAAATATCATGAAACTCACATTAAAAATTATCATGCTGTTCCTCCTATTGCTTACAATGTTAAACCCAAGTTCAATCAGAACTTGAGAAAATCTAACAAGAAAGGACCCAAAAAGATGTGGGTACCTAAGGATAAGATTATTCCTATTGCAGATATCCTTGACTGCAAAAAGGACAAAGCACAACATGTCATGGTACCTGGACTCTGGATGCTCACGACACATGACAGGAAGAAGGTCTATGTTCCAAGACCTGGTGCTTAAGTCTGGAGGAGAAGTCAAGTTTGGAGGAGATCAGAAGTGCAAGATAATTGGCTCTGGAACTATAAAGTCTGGTAACTCTCCCTCCATTTCTAATGTACTTCTTGTAGAAGGATTAACACATAACCTCTTATCTATCAGTCAATTGAGTGACAATGGTTATGATATAATCTTTAATCAAGAGTCTTGCAAGGCTGTAAATCAGAAGGATGGCTCAATCCTATTTACAGGCAAGAGGAAGAACAACTTTTATAAGACAGATCTGCAAGATCTTATGAGTCAGAAGGTGACTTGTCTTATGTCTGTTTCTGAAGAGCAGTGGGTCTGGCACAGAAGATTAGGTCATGCTAGTTTGAGAAAGATTTCTCAGATTAACAAACTGGATCTTGTCAGAGGACTCCCTAATCTGAAATTCAAATCAGATGCTCTTTGTGAAGCATGTCAGAAGGGCAAGTTCTCCAAACCTGCATTCAAGTCCAAGAATGTTGTTTCTACCTCAAGGCCATTAGAACTCTTGCACATTGGTCTGTTTGGCCCAGTCAAAACAGCATCTGTCAGAGGGAAGAAATATGGATTAGTCATCGTAGATGATTATAGCCGCTGGACATGGGTAAAATTCTTGAAACACAAGGATGAGACTCATTCAGTGTTCTTTGATTTCTGCATTCAGATTCAATCTGAAAAAGAGTGTAAAATCATAAAGGTCAGAAGTGATCATGGTGGTGAATTTGAGAACAGATCCTTTGAAGAATTCTTCAAAGAAAATGGTATTGCCCATGATTTCTCTTGTCCTAGAACTCCACAGCAAAATGGGGTTGTAGAACGAAAGAATAGGACTCTGCAAGAAATGGCCAGAACCATGATCAATGAAACCAATATGGCTAAGCATTTCTGGGCAGAAGCAATAAACACTGCATGCTATATTCAGAATAGAATCTCTATCAGACCTATTCTAAATAAGACTCCTTATGAATTGTGGAAGAATAAAAAGCCCAACATTTCATATTTCCATCCTTTTGGATGTGTATGCTTTATTCTGAACACTAAAGATCATCTTGGTAAGTTTGATTCCAAAGCACAAAAATGTTTCCTTCTTGGATATTCTGAACGCTCAAAAGGCTACAGAGTATACAATACTGAAACATTGATTGTAGAAGAATCAATCAATATCAGGTTTGATGATAAGCTTGGTTCTGAAAAACCAAAGCAGTTTGATAATTTTGCAGATTGTGATATTGATATATCAGAAGTTGTTGAACCAAGAAGCAACGCATCAGAAGCAGAGCTTCTCAGAAGCAAAGAATCTGAAGATCAAGTATCAGCTTCTCTGGAAAATCTAAGCATCTCTGAAGAACCATCTGTCAGAAGATCATCCAGACTCATCTCTGGTCATTCAGAAGATGTCATTCTTGGAAAGAAGGATGATCCAATCAGAACAAGAGCATTCCTTAAGAACAATGCAGACTGTCAATTAGGTCTTGTATCTTTGATCGAGCCAACTTCTGTTGATCATGCTCTAGAAGATCCAGACTGGATAATTGCTATGCAAGAAGAACTGAATCAGTTTACAAGGAATGACGTTTGGGATCTTGTTCCTAGACCAGATGGATTCAATATAATAGGTACAAAATGGGTCTTCAGAAACAAGCTCAGTGAGAAAGGTGAAGTGGTAAGGAACAAAGCCAGACTGGTGGCTCAGGGTTATAGTCAGCAAGAAGGGATTGACTATACAGAAACCTTTGCACCAGTGGCCAGGTTAGAATCTATTCGTCTATTAATTTCATTTGCCACTCAACATAACATCACTCTCTATCAGATGGATGTTAAGAGTGCCTTCTTAAATGGTTATATAAATGAAGAAGTTTATGTCCATCAACCTCCTGGTTTTGAAGACTCTATGTCTCCTAATCATGTTTTTAAACTAAAGAAATCGTTGTATGGATTGAAACAGGCTCCCAGAGCTTGGTATGAACGCTTAAGTTCTTTCCTTCTGGATAATGGTTTCACTAGAGGAAAAGTGGACACTACTCTCTTTTGTAAAACCTTTAAAAGGGATATTTTAATTTGTCAAATATATGTAGATGATATTATTTTTGGAACATCTAATGCTACACTTGGAAAGGAGTTTGCTGAGTCTATGCAGGCTGAGTTTGAAATGAGCATGATGGGAGAACTCAAGTATTTCCTTGGAATACAAATAAATCAAACATCAGAAGGAACGTATGTTCACCAAACCAAGTATGTGAAGGATCTTCTGAAGAAGTTTAATCTTCTAGACTGCAAAGAAGCCAAAACTCCTATGCATCCAACATGCATCCTAGATAAGGATGAGGTAAGTAAGAAGGTAGATCAGAAGTTATACAGAGGTATGATTGGATCTCTTCTATATTTGACTGCTTCTAGACCTGACATTCTGTTCAGTGTTTGTTTGTGTGCTAGATTCCAATCAGATCCTAGAGAATCTCATTTAACTGCTGTTAAGAGAATTCTAAGGTATCTGAAAGGTACTACTAATGTTGGCTTAGTTTACAGAAAATCTAAAGAATACAACTTAGTAGGATTCTGCGATGCTGACTATGCTGGAAACAGAATTGAAAGAAAAAGTACTTCAGGAAGTTGCCAATTTCTTGGAAGTCATTTGATCTCTTGGTATAGCAAGAAGCAAGCAACTATTGCTCTATCAACAACAGAAGCAGAATATGTCGCTGCTGCTGGTTGCAGTACACAGATGCTCTGGATGAAGAGTCAGCTAGAAGATTATCAGATATTTGAGAGTAACATTCCTATATTCTGTGATAATACTTCTGCTATATGTTTATCTAAGAATCCTATTCTTCATTCAAAGGCTAAACATATTGAGATTAAACATCATTTCATAAGGGACTATGTTCAGAAGGGTGTTATATCTTTAAACTTTGTGGATACAGACCATCAATGGGCTGATATCTTTACAAAACCCCTGGCTGAAGATAGGTTTAAGTTCATTCTGAAGAACATCAGTATGGATTTATGCCCAGAATGAGAAGATGAGAAGTTCTTACGTATGAGTATCTTCTGAAATGAAAATGGATTATTTTCTAATCAGAAGTTCTGATTGAAATCGTTTAGAAATTATGATTCGGTTATTACTAACGTTTCATTGTCTAAGTAGATTTAGAACCTCTTTTAAAGCAAAACAGCTGTAACGTTTTATCTCGGGATGGTAAACCTGTCGTTACTATTCATGGATAAGCGCGCGTGCAGTTGAAGGGACGCCGACCATAGGTAACTGTGCTAGTCACCTCATTTGTCTTTATTATCTCTCCTCATGTCACGTAACATTAAATGCTATCCATCATTTGTTTCATTTTATTTTCTTTTAAATACTCTTAAAACGCTTCTCTTTCCCTCTTATATTTTCTCTATTTCACTCTGTCTCTGTTTTCCTCTCTATCTCTTTGCATTCCTCATCAAGTTTTTCTCTCTCTCTCTCTCCTGTTTTCTTTTCTCTTGCTCAAACAAAGTTTTTTTAAAATCCTAGTTCAAACCTATGACTCAAAGGCGGCAGATCTCTGCATATCTCGGGATGGCTCTCCTAATACCTCTCAAGTCAGACCTCTTCTTTGATGTTGTTATCAACTTTCACCCAAAGACAGAAGACTTTCTTGAGTTATGGGAAGAGGTTAAGAATGATATTCTTAACTTCTATGTTAAGGGAAAGCCCCGTTTGCAACATTAGCTCTCTGTCTGTGAACTGTCCCTCTCTTCCTCTTTGGTCTCTTGGATCTCTCCTACAGTGGAGGTTCTAGTCTGGAAGACAAGAGTCCACAGGGATTCTTGATGGGTTGACACAGAGTGTGTCTTGCTAGGGTTTTGTTTTTAATTTTTGTAGTCATTTCCTCTTGGGATGACTTTTTATGTATTTGCTAGGAATGTTTCTCATCTTGTTAAACATAGGAACCTTTTGTAATATCTTTTGATTATCAATGAAAAGTTTTTTTGTTTTACATTCCAGTGTTTTTATTTGTCGTTTTATTCATCTGAATCTTTTGAAATATTCTTTTTGATGTTATGACAAAAAAGGGGGAGAAATAAATGATAAATGATTTGATTAATCTATCAGTTGCTGGGTAAAGCTCCCACACAATTACTAACAAGAACTGCAAGTTCTATATGGTTTAAGTGTTTTGCAGGTATAAAGAGGTGAAGAGAATCTTCAAAGCAAACACAAGAAGCAAAACCATAAGAAGTGTTATTCTGTAAAAAGAATAAACTCATGGAAACTGAAGCAAGCCGAGTGCTGTCAAGCTTCAGAAATCAGAAGCAAGAAAGAAGAATGAATCAGAAGCACTGACAATAGAATTTAATCCATATTTGTCTATTTGCTTTGACAAAATTCTATTTGCTCTGATACATTATTTTAGCCTATATGGCTCTGATACATATCATGTGTTCTCATATACATTTTATGTTCTGACTCGTTCATGCTGACTTTTGTCGTTTAGTTTTTGTTCTGTAACATTTCAGGATGTAGAGATGCTCTGATGATGCTCTGGTACATTCAACAATGTTCTGATACAAATCTAGCATGAAGTGAGGTTGGTAGAAATTCAAGCTCTGAAGCTATCCGAGGGAAGCAGAAATCAGAAGCTGTGAATGTTCTAAAGATCCAGAAAACTCAAGTTCTGAAGCTGTCCTAGATGGAAGCAGAAATCAGAAGCTGTGAATGTTCTGAAGATCAAAGAAATTCAAGTTCTGAAGCTGTCCTAGATGGAAGCAGAAATCAGAAGCTGTGAATGTTCAGAAGATCAAAGAAATTCAAGTTCTGAAGTTGTCCTAGATGGAAGCAGGAATCAGAAGCTGTGAGTGTTCTAGGGATCTAAAGAAATTCTAGTTCTGAAGCTGTCCAATGGAAGCAGAAGTCAGAAGCTATGAATTCTCTGAAGACAGAAGCTTATATGATCGTCTCTACCGAAATAATCAGGGAAGTCTTTTATTAAAGTTCTTCGAGTATTTATTTCAGGGGGAGATTATTTATCTCAGGGGGAGATTGTTAATCTCAGGGGGAGACATATTCATATGCTTATGCTATAGCTGTGTAATTTGTCTATTGCCGTCTGCTCTTTCTGATCGCAAATTCATATCATTTATATATGTTTTTGTCATCATCAAAAAGGGGGAGATTGTTAGAACAAGATTTGTTCTGATCAATTATCTTAGTTTTGATGATAACAATAATATGAATTTTGCTTAAGATTATATGGTACTCTAATCCAATGCAATTTCCTTTTCAGGAAATATATAAAGAGTATGCATAATTCAGCGCTCAGAAGCTTTGTCTCAAAGGGTTCAGCATGCAACATCAGAACATGGTCTGGCAAGACATCAGAAGATGGTCGAAGCAGAATCAGAACATGGGTCTATGGAAGCATCAGAAGAACAAGAGAACAGAAGCACTGAAGTTCTGATGGTATCACGCTCAGAAGCACTTCAAGGTCAGAAGATCAGAAGATGCTTTGCACCAAGCTGTTTGACTCTGATGATATTCAAACGTTGTATTCACAAACATCAGATCAGAAGGAAGTACAAGTGGCAAGCTACGCTGACTGACAAAAGGAACGTTAAAAGCTATTATAGGCTACGTCAGTAGACACAGCGTGAACAAGGCTCGAGGTAGTTGACAAAAGCGTATAACATTAAATGCGATGCTGTACGGAACACGCAAAGCATTAAATGCACTCAACGGTCATCTTCTCCAACGCCTATAAATATGAAGTTCTGATGAGAAGCAAGGTTAACCAATTCTACACCTATTCTGTGAATATCAACTTGCTGAAACGCTGTTCAAATCAAAGCTCAGAATCTTCATCTTCATCAAAGCTCACTACATTGCTGTTGTAATATATTAGTGAGATTAAGCTTAAACGTTAAGAGAAATATCACAGTTTGTGATTATAGCTTTTAAGAAGCAATTGTAATACTCTTAGAATTGATTACATTAAGTTGTAAGGAACTAGAGTGATCGTGTGGATCAGAATACTCTAGGAAGTCTTAGAGGTTATCTAAGCAGGTTGTAACTAGAGTGATCGTGTGGATCAGTATACTCTAGAAAGTCTTAGAGGGTATCTAAGCAGTTGTTCCTGGAGTGATCAGTGTGTGATCAGAAGACTCTGGAAGACTTAGTTGCTGACTAAGTGGAGAACCATTGTAATCCGTGCGATTAGTGGATTAAATCCTCAGTTGAGGTAAATCATCTCTGCGGGGGTGGACTGGAGTAGTTCAGTTAACAACGAACCAGGATAAAAATAACTGTGCAATTTATTTTTATCTGTCAAGTTTTTAAAGCTACACTTATTCAAACCCCCCCTTTCTAAGTGTTTTTCTATCCTTCATAAACCACCAAGACCTTCTATTGATACACTTTTTGAATTGTTAACACTTAAGGTCAGAACAGGTTTAGATGCTCTGAAGGTTGCACATGATGCCAAACTGGATCATGTTGCTGCTGGCAAGCTCTGAAGAACCGTTAAAAGGGAGATTCAGTCTGATCTTCTGGATCTTCAGAAGGACTGCTTGGCTGCTGCTCCTGGACCTTCTGGATCCCTTCTGGAGTATGATGATGGAAGATACTATCATCCCATCACCAGCTGGAATCCTCTTGAAGAGAAGGAGTTTGCTGATGAGCTTGCAGAAGAAGAGAATTCTCCGGAAATTTTTGTATGGGAGCCACATCCATACAAGGTTCTTACTAGAGATTTTAAGTTTTTATTCAGCTGGCTTAGGGAGCATCCCTCTGATAAGGCACCAAATATGGTATATCTAGAAGTTGACTACCATCCAGAACCAGAGACTCCAATCCCTCCAGAAAATTTTGTTGCAATTCTTAAAGGCCTAGAACATCTGCAACAGATATTCCTGTTGAGGAAAATCATGAAGATGTTCTTATGGTTGAAGTTGATGCTACTGATCCTCCTGTTCTGGACAACAGCTTTAATGCTGCTTCTGCTGGTCCTTCTGCTTCTGTGCTGATAAACACTATGAAGGAGCTCCAACAGAATCAAGCTACCTTGGCTCTTTGTCTGGACAAGCAAGAGGATACAAATGTTAAGTTCAGGTCCTTTATGCAGACTCAAAAGGAAGCTACAAGGAAGCAATTTGAAGACACTGCCGAATTTAGAACCTTTTGGCCGTCTTAGCTTCTAAGTTTAGCCAGTCGTAGTCTGTCTTGTGTCTTAGTTTATTTTTCTTATTTTCTGCATCTACTTGAATTGCATCTGCTTTTGTATTGCTTATCTTCTGATGATTAATCAATAAAAAATTATCTGTTCTTTCTTCACTCTGTGTGTCTTTTTCATCTGAATCTTTATGCTTTTTGATATTATGACAAAATGGGGGAGAAATGTGATAATTGATTTGGTTTATTATATCAGTTGTTTGGATTAAGTCTCAACATTTCCTAACATTATTTGCCAGTTTTTTGTCTTTGATAGTTTTCTGCAGGAATTTGATATTCTGGAAAAGCTCAAAGTAAAAAGCAAATACATGGGAAAAAGCAATTCTAAAGATCCTGAAGATTTGAAGCAAGCTGAGTGCTCCGAAGTTTCAAATCTAGAAGCAATAAATGTTGAGATCAGAAGCAAGAATAATGCTCTGATACAATATTCAATTGATTACAAAGAGAAATTCAAAGCTCTGCAGCTGTCCAATGGAAGCTCTGAATGCTCCGAAGTTCTATTCAAAGTGAAAGTCTCAACTGAAATGGAAAAGTACTCAGGGAAGTCTTTTATTTATAAATTCTTCTAGTATTAATTTAAGGGGGAGATTGTTAATCTTAGGGGAAGACATATTCACACACTCTGATTATATGCTTATGCTATATCTGTGTAATTGTATTTGTTCATTTGATATTCTGGATACAAATTCATATCAATTATATATGTTTTTGTCATCATCAAAAAGGGGGAGATTGTTAGAACAAGAATTGTTCTGATCAATATTCTGTGTTTTGATGATAACATTATATATGAATTTTGTATAAGATAATGTGGTACTCTAATCCTTTGCGTTTTCCATTTCAGGAAATATATATAGAGTATGCACAAATCAGCGCTCAGAAGCAACTGACTCAGAAGGTTCTGGATAGCTTCATCAGAACATGCTCTGGAAAGACATCAGAAGATGGTCAAGCACAATCAAAACATGAACTGAAAGCATCAGAAGAATTAAAGTCAGAAGAACAACTCTGAAGTTCTGAATGGTATCACGCTCAAGCTCTTCAAAGTCAGAAGACAAAAGATGCTCTGCACCAACCTGATTGACTCGTATATTCAAACGTTGTTATCTATAAAATCTGAGTCCAGAAGCAAGTAAAAGATGAAAGGCTGAAACGTCTAATCTCTGACTGAAAAAAGGAACGTTAGAAGCTACAAAAGGTAAAGTCAGTAAAAGCAGGAAAAGAAAGGCTCGAGGTAGTTGACAAAAGTGTGAAACATTAAATGCAGAGTTGTACTATTCACAAAAAGCATTAAATGCTCCCAACGGTCATTTCCTCTCAGGGCCTTGTCATACCCTAATTTTGACCCCCCCCCCCTGAGATGTCACACCTTCAGACATTTTATCAAACTCAAGACAAGTACTCAGAGCAGTCACTTTTTCATCTGGTACCTAATCAAGGATGATTAAGGACAAAGGAGTTCAGGCAAAGGATCAATATACTCCATTCATATCACTCATCTAGAAAAAGTCAACTCTACAAGATCACTTTTGACTTTTAGGGGTTTGGATCAAAACATGACTTTTAAGGATCAATATCATCAACATATGATTATTGAAGTCATTTAACCAAAGAAAATCAAGAAAATTCATCAAGAATCAAAAAGTCAACAAAAAGTCAACAAAAAGTCAAACTAGTACATTTTGACCTATTTCATGGATCTCAAAACTTCACCTACACAACTCAAAAAACTTCCAACATGAAAGTTGTAGATCTCATCAAATAAAACAACTTCTCACAAGGGAATTTTTTTCAAGAGATCAATCATTTAAGAGATATGAGCTTTGGAAGTCATAGGTTTTAAAAACTTAGAAAAATTCTAAGTGTTTTTAACATAGTTTTCTTCAAACTTTGGGCCTATTTTTCATAATTTTCCCAAATGATTTTAAAGAAACTCCAAACTAATGAATTGAAGTACATGTTAATTGCTTTCCAAATTGTGCTCAACCATCTCCAAATTCATTTTGATCTAGGAGTTATGATGATTTAAAGTTGGGCTCATGAAGAGAAATTATATATCAGAAGGGATTTAGAGGAATCAAATGCACTATTCATCATTTTTGGCCAAGTTGCAAGAATTCAATGCCATGTTATTAAGTAATCATTACAAAATTGGAATCTTGATGAATCACCAAAGAATCTTCCCCTAAGCCAATTAGAGTTCACTTCTGCAACAAAATTGTCCCCTAAGATCACACAAAATCGATGGCTAGGGGGTTGATCAAATGGAATCAAAATTGCCATCATTGCATATGTGATATTTTCAAAATTTCTTCATGGATAAGAAACTAAGTTAACTTCATTAAGCAAGCTTACTATCTCCAATTGCTCTGAGATTTTTGCCTATAAATACAAATCCATACTTCACTATCAAACCACACCAAAGCAACATAAATCTTGCTTCCTCTTCTCCTTTCATACTTAGGTTTTTCAAAGGTTATTTGGCAAGAAGACTAAGATTCTTCAAACCAAAGCTCTTCCTTAGAAAGTAAGTATTCAAACACATCAAGGGAGGTATTTAGAGGTGATCCAAACACCTGGAACATCTCTGTACGTGGAAAATCATCATCTTTACCTCTCACTTGGAGCCATATCAGTTGGGGTCGAGCAAGAAGTTCTGGGAAGTTCTAACCAAAACTAAGCATCTCAACACCTTCCTGGGGGGTCACTGAAGATTTTGGGATCGTTACAACAACTCTGTAGCACCCATTGATCAGAGCTCGATCTTCATTTTAGAGGTAAGTTTCATAAGCTTCAAACTCTAGGATTCCTATTTCATAAATCAAAACTTGTTATACCAACAAGTTTCTGCACCTGAGAGGATCATTAACCCTCAGCCAATTTCATCATATCATGCATATATAGTATTTCATGTTAAAATTCAGTTTTAGGGTTCTAAGTGTTCATGCATGCGAATTTTGATTTACACTAAAAATAAATAAAATCAAAGGATACCATCATAATCCTTGTCTAAAAATAAGCGAAATCCATGTTTACATCGCTGAGTTTAGTTGAGAAATGAGTGAGATAGCAAATTCAAAAACCATGGAAGCTTGAGGTTGAAGATGAAGATGGTGGCTCCATTTTTAAAAATTCCCAGAAGCAAGTTTATTTTATTTTGAATGATAGGCGTGTTATCTACGAATTCATCGTAGTGTCCCAATGGTTATAGCGCGCGTCCAAACTCTTGCCATGCCTTAGGTCTGGGGTTCGATCCCCCCTCAGACCTTTTGTTCATTTCATTTTTTTCACTCATTTATGAACTTGTTTAAAAAATATAATGAATTGGAACTGTTCACATAACAAGCTACGCGCCTGGTCCAGATGGTAAGTGTTTTAGCTGGTAACCTAGAGGGCGTGAGTTCAAGCCCGTTAGGAGACAAAGCCTATTTTTTTAGCTCTTTTCTCATTCATTTTCTTCATAACTTTATATATTTATTTCACTTATCAAATTAAGTCATTTTCACTTGATGTTTCTGTTTACGGTGATTTCCGGTAAACAACCGCTAGTCTTCCAAACTATAATAAATATGATTTGGTTACTCGCAGGATCGACTAGATTGATCCTAGGACACATAGTCAAGAAGATTGTTATCAATGTTTATTCGAACCATATTCATGATTTGTCTTCTTCAATAAGCGTTGTTCGATTAAAGAACAAATAGTCTTGATAATCACTTTGTTATATGTAAATGTGACTTCAACGAAAAGATAAGTAACATAACATAGAAAATTAAAAGGACTATTGAAACGTAAAGAATCTTAAACTGCAGAAATGTTAAAGACTTTGAAAGTAAATAACATGAAAGTAATTCGAAAGTAAATGACATTAAAGTAAAGATACAGAAATGTAAATGGCAAGAAGTAAACGAAATGCAGTAATTCTGGGAGATATTTAAAAACAAAAGATAATACACATGTATTAAAGTGGTGGTGTCATACGTACATTTTCTCAGCGAACTCTTTCTCTTAACGCTTGATACTTGAGTAAATATGTGAGTGATTTGTACAAAATGAACACACAGAATCCTAACATTAAGACTCCTATTTATACTAGTTTCGACCTTAACGGTCCTACACTAATCTGCTGCCACGTTTCTCATAAGAACTTCTAGCGACGCCATCTGTTACTTGGACAGTTACGAAACCGTCTTCGAATTTCAAATCTTCCCGCCTGAGTCCGTCTTCGACGCGTGGCAGTGTATTAAACAAACACTACGAAAAACACGCTAAGTAATAATACTTGAATATATTTATAAATTTTGTCTAAGTCCCCGAAGACACATACTTTTCACTAGCTTTCAGTATTCATTATCTTCATAGCGAACTTAGAAATCTTCATTCTCGAAGCATGACCATCAGTAGCCATTCTTTTATTTTTTAAGGGATGGCCATCAGTAACCATCTTTCCTTCGATTTTCTACTTCTTCGAAGGACAAATACTACAAAACGAAATCTTCAGCTAACAAATTGCCCCCAATAAATGCCTGTTTCGAGAGTCAACAGAAATAGGCGTTTCTTGTCATTATAAGATTTCGTTCTTTATTGATCTTTGAGAGTTCCAAGACTGCTGACTAACGTCATAATCATTGATGACCCTGTTTCCGAAACGTCTTGTCATTTTCAAAAATGTCTTCTCATAACTTACATTCCCACGTTTTAACCTTACCTCTTGATCATTACTCCTACATACTAGGAGTGAAGCTAACTTTACTCGACCGCCGTTGGAGTAAATCACCAGCCGCCACGTGTTCTTTGGATTTTACCCAAAAGATTTAAAAAAGGTTTCCGTTAAACCTTTAAATACTTGGTCTTGCACTTTTACACAACCTTTCATTCCTATTTCTTCATCTTCTTCAACAAAAAACCAAACATCTTCAATCTCTTCAAAATCTCGCTCTCTTAATCAGAAATTTCTCTATGGCTTCATCTTCAAATGTTCTTCAACCTGCTCTGAAGCTCCAATCAACAACACGGTCTGGGGAACAAGAGCACGTTCAAAACCCTAACACCGAAGAAATACGCGCTATTTACGCTTCCCAGGTAATCATTCCCTTTGAACTTTCTGGAAAATCTCTCGCTTTTATGGGTCCATTACCAGGTGAAAATATCCCATCTCTGAATAAATTCTTCCCTGCTTATTACAAGACTAGACCATTAGTTAGCAAAATTAGGATAGATGAAGATGGCTGTTCTCCCTCAGGAAAATCTGCTAACAAGGAAGAAACTCCAACTGTATCTCCTTTAGCTTCAGCGAAAATTAGGTTAAACTATATGACCAACTCTGTAAAAGTGTTTAGGTCAATTCCTTTAGCCAAAGATCCTGATTTGTACTATGCCTGGTTAGAAAAAGTAGAGAAACAGAAAGAATCCTTCTGGAAATCGTTAGGAATATACGATTTGATTCAACTGTCAAAGACAGGTTTAGAATACAACCAACCCATGTTAGTAGCAGCGGTTCACTTTTGGGATGCTTCTCACAACACTTTCCATCTCCCCTGTGGAATGGTTACCCCTACTCTTTTCGATGTGGCTGCGATTACATGACTTCGACCAACTGGCGAAACCTTCGATCCTAACGAAATGGATAATGATACTATTGGTTTTAATGACTCACAAGTCACTTATACTGCATTCATCCAGAAGCATCATATTACCACCGAAACGGCAGTATCCGATGAAGAGCATATTGCTTTCCTAACGCTATGGCTTTCACGATGTGCCTTCTGCTCAAGATCTATTCAAGTTGCAAAGAGGTACCTTTGCATGGCTAATCAGTTACATGCTGGAAAAAAGCTCAACCTCAGCCAACTGCTTTTAGGGTCTCTTTATGAAAACCTCAGCGAAGCTGCAACCCTTACCAAGAGTTTCAAATCCGGTAGTTTACTTTATGCTGGCCCTTTCTGGCTATTACAACTGTGGCTTAATGCTACATTCGAAACTCATCTTCCCTTTCGAGAAAACGTCGATGAGGAGGATAGCAAAATCAAAAATCGAACTATAGAAGGGACCAGGTTAGCTTACCTAACTCCAAAAGAAGAAATTGGAAAGCTTCGTGAACACTTCCTGGCGTATTCAATGATGTTTACCCGGCGTAACCAGTTCGATCCTTCTATGGCCCCATTTGTCCACAGAACAATAGGTCCCGAATGGTTTACTCGAAAATTCCCATTAACATCTCAGGATCAACAAACTGAGTCTATGGAAATTTGGGAAGCCTTTCTGACTCCAAGGTTATTTTCCCATCGCCTTCGACCATCAAAAGGTCAATGTATTCTCATGTGCTACCAACCAAATTTGGTCTCGAGACAGTTTGGGTTGGTTCAAATAAAACCCAAATGTTTATATGAGAAAAGAAACCATATGTGTTTCCATACCTTGTACTTGACTGAAGAAGAATGTAAAACAAAAATCAACAAATACGTTGGCACCACCAATCTTCCTCCTGTCTCTTTCGAACCTGCTTTTTATTCTACACCAGACTTTCATCAATGGTGGACGGATTATTATAGCTCCCAAATCTTTGATGCTGATAGCCTTGCTCAAGAACTAACTGCAGCTTTTACTGATGTGCAGGAGGATTTTCAAAAAGGTACTTCAACTCATATTAAAGAAATCCAAGCTTTTCAAAAATTCTTTGAAACTATCTACAGGCCTGATGATCTTAGTCGGACCGTTCGTGAGGCTGCAGTCATTTTGCGCGAAAAGTTTTCCGCCAAACTGGATAAGTTGAAATTGCCCTCGTATGTTCGACCAGAACTACGTTATGAAGTGGCTTTCAAACTTAATCCTCCAAAATTCCCTCCACTACCAAGTGCTGATTTTGGTGTGGCTCTAAGTCCTCCTTTCCCAGACTGGTTCGTGTGTGGGAATGCTCTCAAAATTCTTCGAGAGAGTACCAAAAAACGCGCTGAACGAGTGGTTCCGACTAAGCATACCTTGGATACTTTCAAAGGACATCTTCATATAGATCTTAAACATGTTCGTGTCCTGACCCCAATTCCTGAAAGTTTGGATTAAGACAATCTTTTCGACTGACTTTTCTTTTCTTTGCTGATATACTGATTTCAGTTTCAACTACAGCTGTTTCACGAAGGAGGAAGATCAAGGAAGCTTCTGCCCAAAAAGATTCTGGGACATCTAAAAGTAACAAACCAAGTGAAAGTGATTCCATCGTCACTGGCAAGAAGCCCACGGTACATACTCATCTCATATTCTTGATTTTGTACAATCTGTGAGTAGTATCCATCTTACTTATCGTCTATTCGCCAGAGCTCGAAACCCCCAACAGGTTCGAAACGGAAAGCTTCCTCGAAAGCTGCCTCAGATGGCAAAGATAAATCCCCTCCCCAAACTAGACAAGGACACAAGAAGAGACATAAAGCTGTTACCCCTTCAAGAAAAGGGAAAAGGATAAGTCCCTCTAAAACTGCTTCTCCTGGTGATAAGGCGTCCTCTGAAGAGTCTCCTTTAAAAACTGCTAGTAATGCTTTCGTTGTGGAAAGTCATAATTCAAGTCCAGACAATATCCCAACCAAGGTATTTGGGTTCCACCCCACATATTATCTTGTGATCTTAACCAAATAATTAAACTGACATTTACCTTGTTATTGCAGGAAGACGCTGGCACTGCCACTTCAGGTTTCAAGGACCATGGCTTTACCATTAATGTTGACAAACTTTACGGTAATTGTCAAATTTTAACTTTCGTCATCTAAACCTCTCGAAGGCTTATCTTTATGACTAACTTTACTCCGTTTAACATAGGTACCTCTCAAAACCAAACTCATGTTCTCTCGCCAGTCTTCGAAGATGTTAGGCCAATTGCTACCATATTGCCTAATGAACTAGTCGAAGAAAGTCACTCCACTGACGAATCCCCACCTACTCATCAAGACAAAAATTTGGAAGAAGATCATCCATTCTCAGGCAGCGACAATGTGAACCCCCAAACACATGATAGCGAAGATACTGCGTCGGAGCAAGATGCTATGGAAGAAATTTCTCAACCAGAAAAACAAGATCCTCAAGGGACTTTGACTCTTGATACAAAAACCATTCCTGAGACAACTTCGACGCATGCCCCCGTGAAGCCTACTCCTTCGGAGCTGGAACAACTTAAGCAAACTGATCCTCTTAGTTTCTTAAAGGCTATCATGGATGTGAATACTTCTTCGCCTTCGGAACTTAATGTCTCTCCAGCTGTAACTGTAGAATCTAGTGATAAAGAAGATATTCCTAGCCTCCTCCGACAAATAAAAGAGAGATTCTTTGGGGTCAATCTTGTAGACGTTCTCAACCGGGAACCTATTAAGAGTCACAACTTAAATCAACTTCTAAAGAAGGTAGATTTGCTTCAAGTTTCCACAGAAGTTTCAGAGGTAATTGTTCTGTTAGGCTCTCTACTCGAGCAACTCCAGGCCAACATTCTTCGAAAGCAAAATGTCGAAAAAGAGCTATCTGAGACAATGGCCTCTCATGACTCTTCATGGAACTCTGCTGTGGACGCAACGAAACAAGGTGAGGCCCTCAAGCTTAAACATTTAGAAAATCAGAAGGCCTTTGATGATTATGAGAAGAACATCAACTCCTGGAAACAAGAGATAAAGGCACTCGAGGACAAGATAAAAGAAGCTGAACGTTGTCAGGCAGCCATACAAAAATCTAACCAACAAGATTTGCTCGAAGTGGTGCAGTCGGGAATTAAACATTTCGATACTGCACAGAAATTAGTGCCAGAGATCGAAAGATTGAAGAAACAACGGGCACTAATTGAGCTTCGTATGTCTTCGTGGGAGACTCAATACTTGAAGATCAAAACGGATCTCCCTAAGGATTTTAACTAGATGTTTTCAGTCCTGTTACTTGTTGCACCTTTGTTTTGTAATCTTGGATCCTGTTCTTTGGATCCTTTGTATTGCATGTACTTCTATGCTTTTAAATGAAAAATATTTTTGGTGTCTCCTTAGACTCTTTTCCTTCCATTTAAAATTTATTCTGATCGCAAAGCCATTTTGATCAAAGTAGCGTATATGTTTTGACACATGCCTGACCATTTTGGCTTTTCGTAGTACCTTGAGTATCTACGTTTTTGCAATCCTTACTTCGTACATACTTGGTTTATATCTCTTCAAATATTTCCCGTTTACTCTTAAGATCCTACGATCTTCTGCTAATTCTTCAATTTCGTAAGCATTGTTCGAGAATACTTTCAGGATTCGAAAGGGTCCTTCCCAATGTGGGGACCATTTACCAAGCGCCTGATTCTTTCGATCTATAGGTAAAGTAACTTTCCAAACTAAGTCATTATTAACAAAAGTTTTACCTTTCACCTTTTTATTATATGCTCTGGACACTCTTTCCTTTTGCCTTTTTATCATTTCCAGTGCTCGAAGTCTGTCTTCGTCCAAATCTACTAATTCATTCATCATTAACTCCCAGTATATGTTGGGAGGAATGTCTGCTTGTCTTTGTATTCTTACCGATTGCAAACATATCTCAAATGGGAGTACTGCATCATGTCCAAACGTCAACTGGAAAGGAGTTGTATTTGTAGCTTCTTTTGGAAATGTCCGACAAGCCCAGAGTGCTTGATCTAAAGTCTTATGCCAGTTCTTAGGTTTCTTTCCCACATGTTTCTTAATAAGGCCAATTATTATTTTGTTTGCTGCTTCAACCTGTCCATTTGCTTGAGCGTAATAAGGTGTAGAAGTAAATAACTTGAAACCTATCTCTCTGGCAAAGTCTTGCATTTTTCGTCCAGTAAAGACTGATCCCTGATCAGTTGTTATACTTTCTGGGATTCCAAACCTATATATAATGTGTTTCTGAATAAACTCAATCACAGCCTCTTGATCCACATTTGCCAGTGGTATTGCTTCGACCCATTTTGTGAAATAGTCTATTCCTACCAAAATGTACCTTTGACCTTTAGATGACTTGGGGTGAATTTCTCCAATCAAATCTAATGCCCATCCCCTGAAAGGCCATGGTTTTACTATCGTACTTAATTCGTTTGCTGGAGCGTGTTGGATACCTGCATGTTCTTGGCATACTTGGCACCCTTTCGCAAACTCTATGCAATCCTTTAACATCGAAGGCTAATACATCCCATAACGAAACAAGAGCCATTTCATTTTGTGCCCTGCTTGATGTGCACCACATGCCCCACTATGTACGTTCGACAGAGCCAAATATGCTTCTGCTTCACCCAAGCATTTCAACAATACCCCTTCAGGAGTTTTCTTGAACAATTCATTTCCCATCAAAAAATATGACAATGCTCTATACTTGATTTTCCTGTCTGTATCCGTCAAAGGGTTTTTTAGGTAGTTAATAATTGGACTCCTCCAATCTGTGTCTGCCAACGAGTTTATATTTATTACTTCGAATTGTTCTTTGTTGGCATAACCCAATTGTGAGTTCTCTAGATCACTTGGCGAAAGTTTAGTAAACATTGCTCTTCCTCTTACTTCAATCAATTCCTCCAACTTTTCTTTTGATACTTTATATCCTGAAGCTAATTGTGCCAAGTCGTTTGCTTCCTGGTTATTCACCCTTGATACGTGTTTTAATTCCACATATTCGAATTTCTTGAGTAGCCTATTTGCGATGACAAAATACATGATCAAATTCTCTTTGATACACTTGTACTCCTTTGTCAATTGTTTGATGACCAATTCGGAGTCTCCTTTAATTTCGACTCTGGTTGCCCCCAATTCTAACAAAGCCTCAAGTCCAGCAATTAATGCTTCGTATTCAGCTTCATTGTTGGAGCATAATGGACCTTCGATTTTAAACTTGAGCTTTGTTGGAATTCCATCAGGAGAAATTATCAACATTCCAACCCCAGTACCCTCTCTATGCGTTGAACCATCGAAGTATAACTTCCAAGGTTTTAAGTCCACATAATGCTGATGATTCTCAACCACCGCATGGTCGACAATGAAGTCTGACACAATCTGACCTTTCATTGCCTTGAGAGGCTGAAATATTAATGAATATTCAGTAAGGGCCAAAGCCCACTTGCCAATTCGACTATGTAGTATTGGCTTAGATAACATATGTTTAATAACATCACAATGAGATGAAACGTAAACATCAACTGGCTTTATATAATACTTAAGTTTGATACAGGAGAAATACAAACAAAGGCAGAGTTTTTCTATATCAGTATATCTAGTCTCTGCATCATTGAGTACTCTACTTAAGTATTAAATGGCTCTCTCGATGCCATTCTCATCCTCCTGGGCAAGCATGCTGCCTATTGTTTTATCTGACGCTGAAATGTATAGGCGCATGTGCTTCCTCCCATTTGGGGAAGACAGAATTGGTGGACAAGTCAAGTATTGCTTTATCCGATCGAAAGCTTCTTGATGTTCAGCACGCCATTCGAATTTTTCTTGCTTAAGCCGAAGTAGAGGGGAGAAAGCCTGCGTGCGTCCACTCAAGTTAGAGATAAATCTCCTTAAGAAATTTATCTTACCCAATAATGATTGTAGTTCTTTCTTCGTGGATGGGGACTTGGTTTCCCTAATGGCTTTCGTCTTGTTCTGGTTAATTTCTATCCCTTTTTTGTGGACTACGAAACCCAAGAAATCACCTGCCTGCACAAAGAAAGCACACTTAAGAGGGTTCATCTTCAAGCCATATTTCCTCATTCTTTCGAATGATTGGCTCAGATGATCGAGATGACTCATACCCGAGGTAGATTTTACCACAATGTCATCTATATATACTTGCATGAATGTTTCTATAAAGTCATGAAATATAGAATTCATTGCTCTTTGATAAGTTGCCCCAGCGTTTTTCAAACCAAAAGGCATCACAACCCATTCGTAAGTGCCTATTGCCCCTGGGCAACGAAATGCTGTCTTGGATACATCATCTTCTGCTATAAAAATTTGATTGTATCCCGAATATCCATCCAACATGCTCAAATACTCAAAACCTGCGGCTGAGTCTACTAGCATTTCTGCTACAGGCATGGGATACTCGTCTTTAGGAGTAGCTGCATTAAGGTCACGAAAGTCTATGCATACTCTTAATGAGCCATTCTTTTTAATTACAGGTACTATATTAGCAATCCACTCAACATATCTTGTAGTTTGGATAAATTTGCAACGTAAGAGTCTTTCGACCTCTGCTTTAATCTTTGAGTGAATCTCTGGCGCGAATCTTCTGGGAGTTTGCTTTATGGGCTTCTTCCCTTCTTTTATTGGTAATTTTAGTTCGACTAAATCCCTTCCTAGACCAGGCATCTCATCATAGTCCCAAGCAAAACAATCTTTGTTTTCTTTCAGCATTTTGATGACCGTTGCTTTCAATTCTGGTTCTAGTTTCGCGCTGATATATGTTATCCTTTTTTGATCATTGTCTCCAAGATTTACTTCTTCAAGTGGATCTTGGGCCAACATCTTTATGTTCGACGCCATTGGGTCTTTTTCGAATCCCAAAGGTTCCTCGTCGTATATTGCATCCAACCTTTGGTTTGGTTCTTCTCTTATGATCTCTTCGTTTGGAGCCGTGTGTTCAGGGAGTTCGAAACTCGTACGTATCTCCAATTCTGTTATTCCTTCTTTGGTAAAAACTGCATCTATCTTTGTATTTGATAGTTCGGCTTCGAGAGCCGCCTTCCTTTTGTTCTCGGCCACATAGGCCGAAATCTTTTCGAAGAACGAAGACTCAGACATGATTATTGTCATCGTCCCAGCCTGTTGGCCGTACTGTCGGATAATTCTCCAATGGTGCTGTATCTGGTGGACCATCCATGATTTCTCTATCCCATTGGAATCCATTTGGGTGTAAAGTTAAATAGTACAATGCATTTTTATTTGGGGTATACATCTCTTCTGCAGCATGACAAGGGCCTATGTTTGCCAGGTTCCTGTCGAAGTTGGTTTTGTTCACCTGGTTGACCTCAGCCATGTAGTAACTCTGATCACCTTCGATATTCTCCACTATACCATCTTCTCTCCAAATTGTCACCCTCTGATGCATTGTTGAGGGCACAGCTGCTACCCCATGAATCCATTCCCTACCAAGCAAAAGGTTGTAGTTTGCCTTTGCTGGTATAACCATGAACATGGTTGGCCTGGTAACTGAGCCTACTGTCAAATTGACTTGAACAACTCCCAGTGTTTGTCCAATTTTGCCTTCGTAGTTAGATAAAACCATGTTATGTGGCCTTATATCCGTATCGAACATACCAATTCTTTTTAGCATGTATTGAGGCATTAGGTTCACTGCTGCTCCCCCATCAACTAGGACTTTATTAATGCCAACGTTCTCAATCTTAGCCCTGATATAGAGTGGCTTCAAATGATTTCGCATACCCTCATCAGGCCTTTCGAAGAAAGCATTCTGTTCTTCTACTGCACCATTATTCAGCACATAGTAACACACAGGTTTGTGTTTTGTCATTTCTTCGATATCAGCCTCTTCACAGTCTTCTACTTCAGTTTCCTGATTAAACTCGTGAGGGAGTACGGAAACAACATTGCAATTCAAGTTTATAGATGACACTCCATCAGAATCAAAATCATTTGTCATTCTATCCTCTTCTTTCTAGGAATTTGAACGCATCTTTTCTTCTTCATCCAAGAGTTTTTCAGCTTCGAATAATCTGAGTTCCACCGGAGGTTTGTTTGACTTTGCCCCCTGGTATGGGACTTGGTTGCTACTAGATTCTCCAGCTTCTCTTGGCCTGTATTCCTTCTGAGCCTTTTTTATTCTCTGATGCCTTCTCCACTGGGACCGAGACATAGGATTTTTTCCTTTATAATTCTCCAATCGATACGCCTCTCGATTTGGTCTTTGAAATTGTTTCCTATATGCCATTGCAGTCCTACCACCTTGGTCCCAACTTCGCCATTTGTTGGTTCTTGCATCAGCTTGCACCCACCTATCCCTTGGCGCATCTGCAGGGATTCTGAAAGTTACCCTTCGAGTTCTGGGGTGTGGGCTATTAGGCCTCTTTGTCGGAGTCCATATGTCGAAACCGTACAGGTTAGGACGCAACCCCTGAGTTTCTTGATTAATGTAGCAATACACACGTTCGAATGATCGTGCTAGCATTTCGTCATAGACTGCCCCACATCTTGGGCAGAGAGCAACTTCAGTGTTTCCTTTGTGGCATCTGACCAAAAATCCTACCAAGCTTTCCTCCATCTTTGGGTAAAGTTGTAGTAGGGGGTTTGGTTCTCTTCCTGGGTGTTCCCATCTTTCGCGTCGAACCCTTTCGAAGTTGGCTTCGACCCTTCGATTCAGCATGATCGAACACCTTGGACACATCCATTGCTTACCACCATTTCTCTCGTGGCAATTCCAGAGATATTCTTTGAGGCTTTCGGTTCTTGGAGGAACTTCGATGCCCCCATTTCGCCTCGTCAGCCATGTCTCTAGTTCGCCAAATTCAGACATTGGTCGTCTGGCGCTGACCATGTTAACCGCTGCTGGAGGAACTTCAGAGATCTGAATTTTCTGGAGTTTCATCCTGAGGTCTTCAGTGACCTCACTATTTTCTTCCTTCGATGCTTCAGTTATTTCTGTCTTGGAAGATTCTTCAACAACAGTGTTGAAGACTATGTCACTTTTTAGGCTTTCAGTAGCCTGCTTTCCATTGAACATTGCTTTAGTTTCCACAACTTCAACTTCAGATGCCTCCACCATGTTGATATCTTCTACCTCGCAGAGGCTAGCGTCAGCAATGTTCAGGGGATTGGTATCGACCCTCATATGACTCTTGGTCTTGTCAGCAAACTTCAACCTTCCATCATTGAGAGCATTTTGAATTAGATCCCTGAAAAGAAAACATTGAGAAGTTTTATGGCCTAAAAACCCATGATATTTACAAAAACCTCTTTTCTTCCGTTGTTCCAACGGAGGAATTTTTGAATTTGGAGGTAGTATCATTTGGCCATCTTTTACCAATAAATCAAATATTTCATCACACTTGGTAATGTCGAATGTATAAGTTTTCTTAGGGAACCTATCATTCTTATCGTTTTCTACTGGGTTTTTTCCATTTGCAGGATTTAGCAATTTGCAGGCGTAAGGTGGCGCTTCTTTCAATTCAGCCAAGTCTATTTCGACTTCTTCAGGGCTATATGAGTCATTGAAAGACTCATCATCAGCGTCCTCGGCTTCGACGTACGCTACTCTTTCTTTCTTATAACTTTTATTCGCCCTAACTTTTTCTGCCTTCAGGCGTTCGACTTGTCGAACCTTGTCTGCTAATTGGGCCATGTCCCTAAGGTATTGGGTATCTAGTTTCTTTCTTATTGAATAATCTAGACCACCTGCAGCCATTTCGACAAGTTCATGCTCTGGGACTGTTGTAAAACACCTTGATTTCAACAAACGGAACCTATTTAAATAATCATCAATTGTTTCTGTGAATTTTCTTTTAACACTGGCCAATTCTTTCAAACTTATCTTAGTTTGACCCATGTAGAATTGCTCATGGAAAAGCCTTTCCAAGTATGCCCATGCATCTATCGAATTTGGTGGCAAAGTAGTAAACCAAATAAAGGCATTCTTTGTCAGCGAACTAGGGAAATATTTGATCCTTAAATCCTCGTTTCCCGCTAAGTCTCCTGCTTCTGTCAAATATCTAGCAATATGTTCCACCGTTGACTCATTAGTTTCGCCTGAAAATTTTGTAAATTTGGGTACCTTAGTGCCCCTAGGCAATTCTGTCTGCATGATATAATCTGATATAGGGGATGTATAGTTTGGACGTCTAAGTCCAGTACTAAGGCCATTATTGGCCATAACCCTTTCTATCATGGCAGTTAAGTTATTTTCTGTAGCCAGATTTTCTCTTCTGACTCTTTGAACAACCTCATCTGGGTGTTCGTTCCTACCCACAATCCTTAATCTGGGTCGCTCCTACTCCGTTTCTTGTCGAACGGGGACGGTTCTTTGATTCGAAGCTTCTAAGTTAATTACTGGAGTTCCTTCGAACATCTCTGTTCTTCGTGAGGGGCCTACATCCCTAGTGGCTGTCCTAGATGACGGAACTATATCTTGTACACGTTCCAAAATGGGCCTCTCTTCTTGATTCGAAGGCTGTTTGTCTTTCCTTTTAGGTGGTGTTATTCCCATGAATTCTTCCATTCGATTCATTTGAGATGATATCTTTTGGAAAGTCTCCATGTTTTCTCTATTTGTAGTAGTAACATTTACCATTAGTGGGCTTAAAACTGAAGTCAATTCTCTGGCCAAAACCCCTACCATATCATGGTTGCTTGCATCCATTTCTTGTCGAAATGCTGCTTGGTTATTTGTGGTAAAGTGGGGCACCTGGGTAGAAAAACCAGTGTTATGTGCACTTCGACCCACTGAACTAACATTCGGTGAAAATGTCGCATTGTTAGTTGGGGCATATATAGATCCTGCCCCTCTACGCCTGTTCCATATGGGTATGGCATTCCATATGAACTATTTGGTCTCCATTCGAAGGCGGAATTCGTGCCTTGACCAGACAAATTATTTGCAGCATTTGTCAAGGCAAACAATACGTCCTCTGCGCTTGTGGATGAGGGTGCGGTTGTCGACACTGAAACTGGAATAGTCCCTGAGAGCCCTGTATTATTTTCAGGCAAAGCCTGGGAATTTTTCTGCAGGTCTCGATCCATTTGGACCCGTTGCATCTTGTGTTCCTTGAGTAGAAGTCGAATTTGCCGCTCCTGATCCTGAACCTTGTGGGGGATCTCGATCACCCCCTGCACTGGCCGTAACGACCATTTTCTTGTTGTACCTTCGTTTGGGAATCGGTTGTGCACTGTTCTTTAATTTACCGTTCCTAAGGTTCATACAAGATCTTGATATTGTCTAGACAAAAATAAAGCAATTGATTAAAACAATCTGCTTGACACTGTCCCACTGGGCGTGCCAATTTGTTTACGGTGATTTCCAGTAAACAACCGCTAGTCTTCCAAACTATAATAAATATGATTTGGTTACTCGCAGGATCGACTAGATTGATCCTAGGACACATAGTCAAGAAGATTGTTATCAATGTTTATTCGAACCATATTCACGATTTGTCTTCTTCAATAAGCGTTGTTCGATTAAAGAACAAATAGTCTTGATAATCACTTTGTTATATATAAATGTGACTTCAACGAAAAGATAAGTAACATAACATAGAAAATTAAAAGGACTATTGAAACGTAAAGAATCTTAAACTGTAGAAATGTTAAAGACTTTGAAAGTAAATAACATGAAAGTAATTCGAAAGTAAATGACATTAAAGTAAAGATACAGAAATGTAAATGGCAAGAAGTAAACGAAATGCAGTAATTCTGGAAGATATTTAAAAACAAAAGATAATACACATGTATTAAAGTGGTGGTGTCATACGTACATTTTCTCAGCGAACTCTTTCTCTTAACGCTTGATACTTGAGTAAATATGTGAGTGATTTGTACAAAATGAACACACAGAATCCTAACATTAAGATTCCTATTTATACTAGTTTCGACCTTAACGGTCCTACACTAATCTGCTGCCACGTTTCTCATAAGAACTTCTAGCGACGCCATCTGTTACTTGGACAGTTACGAAACCGTCTTCGAATTTCAAATCTTCCCGCCTGAGTCCGTCTTCGACGCGTGGCAGTGTATTAAACAAACACTACGAAAAACACGCTAAGTAATAATACTTGAATATATTTATAAATTTTGTCTAAGTCCCCGAAGACACATACTTTTCACTAGCTTTCAGTATTCATTATCTTCATAGCGAACTTAGAAATCTTCATTCTCGAATTATGACCATCAGTAGCCATTCTTTTATTTTTTAAGGGATGGCCATCAGTAACCATCTTTCCTTCGATTTTCTACTTCTTCGAAGGACAAATACTACAAAACGAAATCTTCAGCTAACAGTTTCACACACTTCTCATTTAATTTATCTATTTTGAGAATATATCAAAAAATCATAAAAAACATATTATTTTAATATGTTTTAATTAGGTTTAAAATCACATATCTTTAAGTATGTTTTATTACTTTAAAAATATAATTTTTCACTTGATTTTCAAAACCTAATCTCTTGTAAATATTTTTGAGTTAAAATCCTAATCATTTAGGTCTTAATCAGTTACAGACTTTGTCTTTACTCTAATTAAGATGATTTTCTGTCAATTTCCTAAAACAGTATTTTATAACACCTTCTTTCTTTTCATAGTTTGTTTTCAAAACTGTATTTACAAAATCTTCTTTCTGTTTTCAAAACATTTTTCTGGTATTTGAATGGCATTATTCCCTGTGAAACTCTTCAGATACCTATGTGACCTAAGGACCATCTTCACTTCTTCTGTTTTCAAAAACCTTTAACTATTTATAATAAACATTCTACTATTATCAATAAACAACCAAACTGCTGGTAAGGCTTTGTACATACATCTTCAATGGCCTCCACTCCATCCAGGTTAGGCTTTATAGCTTTCAATTTACAGTCTTTATTTAAATTACTGTCAAATATAAACTGTTTATATATTGTTTAGGACTACGTCTGAGTGTAAACCTTAGGACAGTTAAACTATATATATATATATATATATATATATTATAGGACTATGGCCTAGGATTGAGAATGTCTTCCCGGTGAAGGCTCTTTCCTAATTAGAGATCTTTAGTTCAAACCTCAAGATGAATTATTCCCGGTGAAACATCTTGAAAAAGCCTTAGAACCCAAATAGGATACATCCACCCAAGAGTAATTATTCCCGGTGAAACCTCTTACCCATTTGCTTAGAGCCAAAATAAGTTCAAAACCACATAGCTTTCTCTTGTGCTATAACAAGGACCCTCGATGACCCTCAATTAGCCTCCTCTTGGGCTTTGTACAAGGACCCACAGGCTTCTTAAAAGCATTCCCAGCTTACTCTTGAGCTTGTATACAAGGACCCATCAAGTTTCTTATACACATAGGAACAAGTCTTTAGACACCTTTTATTCTACCCTGGTGAGTTTCTTCCACTCTTCAAACCAGACTTTAAACAAGCTAAGAATGTCTCAATCTCACTATTGAGTACACCTTTTGAAATGAGAGAGATGGATAGTCTCTGTCACCCTTATGTCCATTAAATTTTTCTCCTTAGCAGATTCTAGGATTCATATCTGTTTATCCTCAGTCAGTGTCAGCCTTAATCTTGGGCTTTAAATAAGTCTCAAATAGTTAATCTTTCTGCCATAAAAATCTCTAGAAAGGGTTAGCCTCCATTCATTCCTTCATTTTAACATAGTTCCCTGGAAAGGGTTAGCTTCCAAAAATTAAGCTTTTAAAAGATAATCTCTCCAGCAGAGTAAAACCCCTGGAAAGGGATAGCCTCCAAAATCAATCTTTGAAAGTCATGTCTTCCCTGGAAAGGGTCAGCCTCCAAAATCACCCCTTTAAATTCAAAACCCCTGGAAAGGGTTAGCCTCCATTATTTCTTTAATTTTAATATAATTCCCTGGAAAGGGTTAGCTTCAAAAAATTCAACTTTTAAAGAAAAAAGATAATCTCACCAGCTGAGTCAAAACCCCTGGAAAGGGTTAGCCTCCAAAATCAATCTTCTAAAGTCATAATTCGCTAGAAAGGGTTAGCTTCCAAAATTCAGCTTTTAAAAAAAAACAAATTCCCCGGTAAAGTCCATCTTCAAGCCTGGGTCTTTCACTCATCAATTCCTGCTTAATAAAAGCACAATTCTTAGTAGGGTAAACCTCTAGTTCCTAAGCACGAGGAAAAATCCTCAACAGAGTCAAACATCCTTTTGAAGTCAAAAACCCTACTCATAGGTATTCCCCTATTCACAGTCAGCCTCAACCTTGGGCTTTGTACATGGCATATATTAGAGTCTCCCCAGTGAGTCCTTCACCATCAAGTGTTAGAACAAGATTTGTTCTTATCAATTATCTTAGTTTTGATGATAACAATAATATGAATTTTGCTTAAGATAATATGGTACTCTAATCCAATGCAATTTCCCTTTCAGGAAATATATAAAGAGTACGCATAATTCAGCGCTCAGAAGATGTATCTCAAATGGTTCAGCATGCAACATCAGAACATGGTCTGGCAAGACATCAGAAGATGGTCGAAGCAGAATCAGAACATGGGTCTATGGAAGCATCAGAAGAACATGAGATCAGAAGCACTGAAGATCAGAAGATGGTATCACGCTCAGAAGCACTTCAAGGTCAGAAGATCAGAAGATGCTGTGCACCAAGCTGTTCGACTCTGATGATATTCAAACGTCGTATTCACAAACATCAGATCAGAAGGAAGTACACGTGGCAGACTACGCTGACTGACAAAAGGAACGTTAAAGCTACTAAAGGCTACGTCAGTAGACACAGCGTGAACAAGGCTCGAGGTAGTTGACAAAAGCGTATAACATTAAATGCAAAGCTGTACGGAACACGCAAAGCATTAAATGCATTCAACGGTCATCTTCTCAACGCCTATAAATATGAAGTTCTGATGAGAAGCAAGGTTAACGATTCTGCACCAAAACAACTCATATCAAACTTGCTGAAACTCTGTTCAAATCTAAACTCAGAATCTTCATCTTCATCAAAGCTCACTACATTGCTGTTGTAATATCTTAGTGAGATTAAGCTTAAACTGTAAGAGAAATATCACAGTTGTGATTATCGCTTTTAAGAAGCATTTGTAAACTCTTGAATAGATTACATTAAGTTGTAAGGAACTAGAGTGATCAGTTGATCAGTATACTCTAGGAAGTCTTAGCAGTTAGCTGAGCAGGAAGTCTTGGCAGTTGGCTGAGCAAGAAGTCTTGGCAGTTGGCTGAGCAGAAAGTCTTAGGAGTGAACTAAGCCTAGAGTGATCGTGTTGATCAGTAGACTCTAGAAAAGTCTTAGGAGTGAACTAAGCAGTTGTTCCTGGAGTGATCAGGTTGTGATCAGAAGACTCTGGAAGACTTAGTTGCGGCTAAGTGGAAAACCATTGTAATCCGTGCGATTAGTGGATTAAATCCTCAGTTGAGGTAAATCATCTCTGCGGGGGTGGACTGGAGTAGCTTCGTTAACAGCGAACCAGGATAAAAATAATTGTGCATTTTATTTTTATCGCTCAAGATTTTAAGTCACACTTATTCAATCCCCCCCTTTCTAAGTGTTTTTCTATCCTTCAATTGGCATCAGAGCGCCGGTTCTAAGGTGCAAGCACTTAACCGTGTTTAGAAAAGATTCAGGAAGAGAAAAACGCTTCATTTAAAAGATGGTTGATGAAAGTGAAAGGACTATACCTACACCTGCATCTACATCTGGCTCTGCTGAGCAATACAACGGTAACAATGGTTATACTAGACCGCCGGTATTTGATGGTGAAAACTTTGAATACTGGAAAGATAAACTGGAGAGTTACTTTCTGGGTCTAGATGGTGATCTATGGGATCTTCTGATGGATGGTTACAAACATCCAGTAAATGCCAGAGGCGTGAAGCTGTCAAGGCAAGAAATGAATGATGATCAAAAGAAGCTTTTCAGGAATCATCATAAATGTAGAACTGTTTTGCTGAATGCTATCTCTCATGCTGAGTATGAGAAGATATCTAACAGGGAAACGGCCTATGACATATATGAGTCCTTGAAAATGACTCATGAAGGAAATGCTCAAGTCAAGGAGACAAAAGCTCTTGCCTTAATCCAGAAGTATGAAGCCTTCAAGATGGAGGATGATGAAGACATTGAAAAGATGTTTTCGAGATTTCAAACTCTGACTGCTGGATTGAGAGTTCTTGACAAAGGATACACCAAGGCTGATCATGTAAAGAAGATCATCAGAAGCTTACCCAGAAGATGGGGTCCGATGGTGACTGCATTCAAGATTGCGAAGAATCTGAATGAAGTTTCTCTGGAAGAGCTTATCAGTGCCTTGAGAAGCCATGAGATTGAGCTGGACGCAAATGAGCCTCAAAAGAAAGGTAAGTCTATTGCATTAAAATCTAATATCAAGAAATGCACTAACGCTTTTCAGGCTAGAGAAGAAGATCCTGAAGAATCAGAATCTGAAGAAGAAGATGAACTATCCATGATTTCCAGAAGGCTAAACCAACTCTGGAAGACCAAGCAAAGGAAGTTCAGAGGCTTCAGAAGTTCAAGGAAATTTGAACGTGGAGAATCTTCTGATGAAAGAAGATTTGACAAGAAGAAGGTCATGTGCTATGAATGCAATGAGCCTGGACACTACAAGAATGAATGTCCAAATCTTCAGAAGGAAAGTCCCAAGAAAAAGTTTCATAAGAAGAAAGGTCTTATGGCAACCTGGGATGAGTCAGAAGATGATTCAGAAGATGAGCAGGCCAACTGTGCGCTGATGGCGACAGAAGATGACGGATCAGAATCTACATCAGAATCAGATTCTGAAGAGGTATTTTCTGAACTTACTAGAGATGAGTTAGTTTCCGGATTAACTGAACTTCTGGAACTCAAGTCTCAGATTAGTCTCAAATACAAAAAGCTGAAAAAGCAATTTGAATTTGAAACAAAGAAGCTTGAGTTGGAGAATTCTGAATTAAAAGGAAAACTTTTAAAATTATCCAATAATGTTGGATCTCCTTCTGATTCAGAAAAATCCACTCCTAGTCTGAACCATATTCTGAAAGAATATGATTTAAGTTTCAGAAAGTTCTTATCTAGAAGTATTGGCAGAAGTCAGCTAGCTTCTATGATATATGCTGTGTCTGGAAACAAAAGAGTTGGCATTGGTTATGAGGGTGAAACCCCATACAAACTTGAACCTGTTGATGAAATGAAAATTACATACAAGCCATTGTATGATCAGTTCAAGTATGGCCACTCTCATGATATTAGGCACACCTCACATGCACAAAGTTTTCACATAACACACACTAAGAAGCATGTGACACAACCTAGGAAATATCATGAAACTCACATTAAGAATTATCATGTTGTTCCTCCTATTGCTTATAATGTAAAACCCAAGTTCAAACAGAACTTGAGAAAATCTAACAAGAAAGGACCCAAAAAGATGTGGGTACCTAAGGATAAGATTATTCCTATTGCAGATATCCTTGGCTGCAAGAAGGACAAAGCACAACATGTCATGGTACCTGGACTCTGGATGCTCGCGACACATGACAGGAAGAAGGTCTATGTTCCAAGACCTGGTGCTTAAGTCTGGAGGAGAAGTCAAGTTCGGAGGAGATCAGAAGGGCAAGATAATTGGCTCTGGAACTATAAAATCTGGTAACTCTCCTTCCATCTCTAATGTACTTCTTGTAGAAGGATTAACACATAACCTTTTATCTATCAGTCAATTAAGTGACAATGGTTATGATATAATCTTTAATCAAGAGTCTTGCAAGGCTGTAAATCAGAAGGATGGCTCAATCCTATTTACAGGCAAGAGGAAGAACAACATTTATAAGACAGATCTGCAAGATCTTATGAGTCAGAAGGTGACTTGTCTTATGTCTGTTTCTGAAGAGCAGTGGGTCTGGCACAGGAGATTAGGTCATGCTAGTTTGAGAAAGATCTCTCAGATTAACAAACTGAATCTTGTCAGAGGACTCCCTAATCTGAAATTCCAATCAGATGCTCTTTGTGAAGCATGTCAGAAGGGCAAGTTCTCCAAACCTGCATTCAAGTCTAAGAATGTTGTTTCTACCTCAAGGCCATTAGAACTCTTGCATATTGATCTGTTTGGCCCAGTCAAAACAGCATCTGTCAGAGGAAAGAAATATGGATTAGTCATCGTAGATGATTATAGCCGCTGGACATGGGTAAATTTCTTGAAACACAAGGATGAGACTCATTCAGTGTTCTTTGATTTCTGCATTCAGATTCAATCTGAAAAAGAGTGTAAAATCATAAAGGTCAGAAGTGATCATGGTGGTGAATTTGAGAACAGATCCTTTGAAGAATTCTTCAAAGAAAATGGTATTGCCCATGATTTCTCTTGTCCTAGAACTCCACAGCAAAATGGGGTTGTAGAACGAAAGAATAGGACTCTTCAAGAAATGGCCAGAACCATGATCAATGAAACCAATATGGCTAAGCATTTCTGGGCAGAAGCAATAAACACTGCATGTTATATTCAGAATAGAATCTCTATCAGACCTATTCTTAATAAGACTCCCTATGAATTGTGGAAGAATAGAAAGCCTAACATTTCATATTTCCATCCTTTTGGATGTGTATGCTTTATTCTGAACACTAAAGATCATCTTGGTAAGTTTGATTCCAAAGCTCAAAAGTGTTTCCTTCTTGGATATTCTGAACGCTCAAAAGGCTACAGAGTATACAATACTGAAACATTGGTTGTGGAAGAATCAATCAATATCAGGTTTGATGATAAGCTTGGTTCTGAAAAACCAAAGCAAGTTGATAATTTTGCAGGTTGTGATATTGACATATCAGAAGTTGCTGAGCCAAGAAGCAACGCATCAGAAGCAGAGCTCCTCAGAAGCAAAGAATCTGAAGATCAAGTAACAGCTTCTCTGGAGGATCTAAGTATTTCTGAAGAACCATCTGTCAGAAGATCATCCAGACTCATCTCTGGTCATTCAGAAGATGTCATTCTTGGAAAGAAGGATGATCCAATCAGAACAAGAGCATTCCTTAGGAACAATGCAGACTGTCAATTAGGTCTTGTATCTTTGATCGAGCCAACTTCTGTTGATCATGCTCTAGAAGATCCAGACTGGATAATTGCTATGCAAGAAGAACTAAATCAGTTCACAAGGAATGATGTTTGGGATCTTGTTCCTAGACCAGATGGATTCAATATAATTGGTACAAAATGGGTCTTCAGAAACAAGCTTAGTGAGAAAGGTGAAGTGGTAAGGAACAAAGCCAGACTGGTGGCTCAGGGTTATAGTCAGCAAGAAGGAATTGATTATACAGAAACCTTTGCACCAGTGGCCAGGCTGAGTTTGAAATGAGCATGATGGGAGAACTCAAGTATTTCCTTGGAATACAAATAAATCAAACATCAGAAGGAACGTATGTTCACCAAACCAAGTATGTGAAGGAACTTCTGAAGAAGTTTAATCTTCTAGACTGCAAAGAAGCCAAAACTCCTATGCATCCAACATGCATCCTAGGTAAGGATGAGGTAAGTAAGAAGGTAGATCAGAAGCTATACAGAGGTATGATTGGATCTCTTCTATATCTGACTGCTTCTAGACCTGACATTCTGTTCAGTGTTTGTTTGTGTGCTAGATTCCAATCGGATCCTAGAGAATCTCATTTAACTGCTGTTAAGAGAATTCTAAGGTATCTGAAAGGTACTACTAATGTTGGTTTAGTTTACAGAAAATCTAAAGAATACAACTTAGTAGGATTCTGCGATGCTGATTATGCTGGAGACAGAATTGAAAGAAAAAGTACTTCAGGAAGTTGCCAATTTCTTGGAAGTCACTTAATCTCCTGGTACAGCAAGAAGCAAGCAACCATTGCTCTATCAACCACAGAAGCAGAATATGTCGCAGCTGCTGGTTGTAGTACACAGATGCTCTGGATGAAAAGTCAGTTAGAAGATTATCAGATATTTGAGAGTAACATTCCTATATTCTGTGATAATACTTCTGCTATATGTTTATCTAAGAATCCTATTCTTCATTCTAAAGCTAAACATATTGAGATAAAACATCATTTCATAAGGGACTATGTTCAGAAGGGTGTTATATCTTTAAACTTTGTTGATACAGACCATCAATGGGCTGATATCTTTACAAAACCCCTGGCTGAAGATAGGTTTAAGTTCATTCTGAAGAACATCAGTATGGATTTATGCCCAGAATGAGAAGATGAGAAGTTCTCATGTATGAGTATCTTCTGAAATGAATGTGGAACATTTTTTTTAATCAGAAGTTCTGATTGAATTCTTTTAGAAATTATGATTCGGTTACTACTAACGTTTCATTGTCTAAGTTGATTCAGAACCTCTTTTAAAGCAAAACAGCTGTTACGTTTTATCTCGGGATGGTAAACCTGTCGTTACTATTCATGGATAAGCGCGCGTACAGTTGAAGGGACGCCGACCATAGGTAACTGTGCTAGTCACCTCATTCGTCTTTATTATCTCTCCTCACATCACGTAACATTAAATGCTTTTCATCATTCGTTTCACTTTATTTTCTTTTAAATACTCTTCAAAATGGTTTTTTGGTTTCCTATCTTTTTGTTTTCCTCTTAAAAGTTTTCTCTCTCTCTCTCTCTCTCTCTCTCGGTTTTTATTTCTTCTCTCAAAACCTAGCGTTCACCCTAAGCCTGTTGAAGCTCCATGACTCAAAGGCGACAGATCTCTGTGCATCTCGGGATGGCTCTTCTAATACCTCTCAAGTCAGATCCTTCTTTGATGTTGTTATCAACTTTCATCCAAAGACAGAAGACTTTCTTGAGTTATGAGAGGAGGTTAAGAATGATATTCTTAACTTCTCTGTTAAGGGAAAGCCCCGTTTGCAACATTAGCTCTCTGTCTGTGAACTGTCCCTCACTTCCTCCTTGGTTCTGGGATCTCTCCTACAGTGGAGGTTTCAGTCTGGAAGACAAGAAGTCCTCCGGGATTCTTGATGGGTTGACACAGAGCGTGTCTAGCTAGGGCTCTGTTTTTAATTTTTGTAGTGATTTCCTTTTTGGAAATCCTTTTTTGTATTTGCTAGGAATTTTTTTCATCTTGTTAAACATAGGAACCTTTTGTAATATCTTTTGATTATCAATGAAAAAGTTTCCTTGTGTTTTACATTCCAGTAAATGTTTTTCTTTTGTCGTTTTTTTACATCTGAATCTTTTTAAATATTCTTTTTGATGTTATGACAAAAAGGGGGAGAAAGATAAATGATAAATGATTTGATTAAATCTATCAGTTGCTGGGTAAAGGCTCCCACACATTCACTAACAAGAACTGCAAGTTCTATATGGTTTAAGTGTTTTGCAGGTACAAAGAAGTGAAGTGAATCTTCAGAAGCAAACACTAGAAGCAAAACCATAAGAAGTGTTATTCTGTAAAAGGAATAAGCTCTTGGAAACTGAAGCAAGCTGAGTGCTGTCAAGCTTCAGAGATCAGAAGCAAGAAAGAAGAATGAATCAGAAGCACTGATGATAGAATCTGAATATCATTGTCTATCCTGTTATGACAAAATTCTATTTGCCCTGATACATATAATGTTGGCTCTGATACATTACTTGCTCTGATACATGTTTTTAGCCTAAAATGCTCTGATACATTTGGCTCTGATACATATCATGTATTTGAATATACATTTTATGTTCTAACTCGTTCATGCTGACTTTTGTCGTTTAGTTTTTGTTCTGTAACATTTCAGGATGTAGAGATGCTCAGATGATGCTCTGGTACATTCAACAACGTTCTGATACAAATCTAGCATGAAGTGATGTTGGTAGACATTCAAAGTTCTGAAGCTATCCGAGGGAAGCAGAAATCAGAAGATGTGAATGCTCCAAAAGATCCAGAAATTCAAGTTCTGAAGCTGTCCTGAATGGAAGCAGAAATCAGAAGCTGTGAATGTTCTGAAGATCAAAGAAACTCAAGTTCTGAAGCTGTCCTGAATGGAAGCAGAAGTCAGAAGCTGTGAGTGTTCTAAGGATCTAAAGAAATTCAAGTTCTGAAGCTGTCCAATGGAAGCAGAAGTCAGAAGCTATGAATTCTCTGAAGGCAGAAGCTTATATGATCGTCTCTACCGAAATAATCAGGGAAGTCTTTTATCAAAGTTCTTCGAGTATTTATTTCAGGGGGAGATTATTTATCTCAGGGGGAGATTGTTAATCTCAGGGGGAGACATATTCATATGCTTATGCTATAGCTGTGTAATTTGTCTTTTGCCGTCTACTCTTTCTGATCGCAAATTCATATCATTTATATATGTTTTTGTCATCATCAAAAAGGGGGAGATTGTTAGAACAAGATTTGTTCTTATCAATTATCTTAGTTTTGATGATAACAATAATATGAATTTTGCTTAAGATAATATGGTACTCTAATCCAATGCAATTTCCCTTTCAGGAAATATATAAAGAGTACGCATAATTCAGCGCTCAGAAGATGTATCTCAAATGGTTCAGCATGCAACATCAGAACATGGTCTGGCAAGACATCAGAAGATGGTCGAAGCAGAATCAGAACATGGGTCTATGGAAGCATCAGAAGAACATGAGATCAGAAGCACTGAAGATCAGAAGATGGTATCACGCTCAGAAGCACTTCAAGGTCAGAAGATCAGAAGATGCTGTGCACCAAGCTGTTCGACTCTAATGATATTCAAACGTCGTATTCACAAACATCAGATCAGAAGGAAGTACACGTGGCAGACTACGCTGACTGACAAAAGGAACGTTAAAGCTACTAAAGGCTACGTCAGTAGACACAGCGTGAACAAGGCTCGAGGTAGTTGACAAAAGCGTATAACATTAAATGCAAAGCTGTACGGAACACGCAAAGCATTAAATGCATTCAACGGTCATCTTCTCAACGCCTATAAATATGAAGTTCTGATGAGAAGCAAGGTTAACGATTCTGCACCAAAACAACTCATATCAAACTTGCTGAAACTCTGTTCAAATCTAAACTCAGAATCTTCATCTTCATCAAAGCTCACTACATTGCTGTTGTAATATCTTAGTGAGATTAAGCTTAAACTGTAAGAGAAATATCACAGTTGTGATTATCGCTTTTAAGAAGCATTTGTAAACTCTTGAATAGATTACATTAAGTTGTAAGGAACTAGAGTGATCAGCTGATCAGTATACTCTAGGAAGTCTTAGCAGTTAGCTGAGCAGGAAGTCTTGGCAGTTGGCTGAGCAAGAAGTCTTGGCAGTTGGCTGAGCAGAAAGTCTTAGGAGTGAACTAAGCCTAGAGTGATCGTGTTGATCAGTAGACTCTAGAAAAGTCTTAGGAGTGAACTAAGCAGTTGTTCCTGGAGTGATCAGGTTGTGATCAGAAGACTCTGGAAGACTTAGTTGCGGCTAAGTGGAAAACCATTGTAATCCGTGCGATTAGTGGATTAAATCCTCAGTTGAGGTAAATCATCTCTGCGGGGGTGGACTGGAGTAGCTTCGTTAACAGCGAACCAGGATAAAAATAATTGTGCATTTTATTTTTATCGCTCAAGATTTTAAGTCACACTTATTCAATCCCCCCCTTTCTAAGTGTTTTTCTATCCTTCATCAAGTACCCACAACCTTGGGCTTCATACATGGCAGAAAATAATATATTCCCTAATTAAGAGTCAGCCACAATTCTGGGCTTTGTACAGAACACCAAATAAAATCCATCAAATAAACACTCTCCAACTAGAGTCATCCTCAATTCTGGGCTTTGTACATAACACCAAAACCTTTTAGTTTAAGTTAATCCCCAGTGGAGTTTTCTCCCAGAGTCAATAAAATCAATCAAAAAGCCTCAAGCTTGGGCCTCAAACAAGCCAGCTAAAGCCAAATCTTTCATACAGTAGATAGACATAACTTATCTCTATAGAGAGATCTTTCTCCTATCTCACCACATTCAAACAAACAAACATTATATTACATTTTAATTTTAATCAGTCTCCAATTTAGGACTTTGAAAGACATGCTCTGGCCAGTTAACCCAAGCACGTGTAACTTTCCCTAATTTGGTTGAGCATTTTTCTTTCATTCAAGACGCAGTTGACTGGTATACTTGCACATACACAAGTAAGGTCCCCCTCTTGAATGAAATGAATTCAACTTTTATGTCACTCTTTTAATGTGTGTGGTGGAATAGTAGAAATACCTCTCTGTAAAGATGATTTCATGTCTCTTTACTGTAAACAGAGATTTAATTCCAGCTTCAACCTTGAGCTTCAAGCAAGGAACCAAAAATAATTAATTTCCCTAATCAGTTCCCCGAACTACAAAAAGCTCTGACTTCCATTAGGGATATGTAGGCATGAGGTTCACAAGGAATCTCACCGAGCTAATAAAAAACCAAAAATAGTCAGTCTGTGTGTCTTTCTTTTAATTCAATTCAATTTTCCCTCTTAACACAAAGGAGAAACTTTCCTAATCAATCAGCAACAAACACATACACATAGACACAGAGAAGGTTCCCGTAGAGTACTACGGATATATAGGGTGCTTAAAACATTCCCAATGTATAACCGACCTCCCGGACTCCAAAATTTCTAGTTTAGGTGAATCCCCACACTTAACAAACTCCTAGGGTTTATTTGAGATCTTTTTCCCCTTCCTCTTTCGTAGAATAATTAAAAAGTTCGTGTGTTATCGTTGGAAGAACTCAAACAAAATTCATCCCGCCACGGGCATATTCTCCTTCCAAATTTCGCGTGAAGGGTTAAGCGTGCCGTCCTCCCAAGTGAAACGGGGAGGTAAAAAAACGACACCACAGAAAAATGGCGACTCCACTGGGGAAAGTAAATAAAGAACGTTTTGAACTTCTTAGAAAGAGAGAAACGGAGAAAGGACTTAAAGATCTATACCATGGATTACGGAAGAAAGAGAGCTAGGAAATACACCTTCAAAATTCCTAAGGTAGAGGAATTGGAAAAGCTCGGAAAACTGGTGGTCAACCCCCAGGCATTCAAGGGGAAGTATGGAAAACTTCAGCCTCTTCTCAATACCAACATTGTTGATGGGATCCGTCCCACATTGGTACAGTTTTACGATCCAACATATCACTTCTTCACCTTTCCATATTTTCAACTCATGCCTATGTTAGAGGAGTACTCTCTTTTGATTGGAATACCCGTGTACGTGCAAGATCCGTATTCCAGTTTGGAAAAGAATCCTGACGATATTATCATTGCTGCAACTACTCCCTTAAATGTAGTTGACATCAGAACTAATATGGTGAGTAAAGGAGGAATTCAAGGATTACCCTCCAAGTTCCTGTTGGATCAAGCTCGGTACTTCGTCAGCATCCAAGATATGAGGGCTTTTGAGGACATCTTGGCTTTGCTTATCTACGGATTGTTTTTGTTTCCTAACATTGACAACTTCGTCGACACCAACGCAAGTAAGATATTCTTGATTTGAAATCCAGTTCCAACGTTGCTTGCGAATGCTTACCACTCTGTGCATTCAAGAAACCTGCAGCAAGGAGGATTAATCACATGTTGCGTACTGTTGTTATACGATTGGTTCGTTTCGCACCTGCCGAAGTCTAGCACTTTCTGGAACATTAGGGATAGCCTTCACTGGTCACAGAAAATCATGTCCCTCACTCATTCAGACATTGATTGGTGTAGTCCTGACAACGACGAAACCAAGATCATCTTCAGTTGCGGAAGTTATCCCAACATACCCCTTATTGGAACTAAGGGAGGAATCAGTTATAATCCAGTTTTATTCTGTCGTCAATAAGGCTATCCCATGAAAAACATACCAAGTAGTATTCAATTGGAGGGTCTGTTCTTCAAGAACATCGACGATCATGGAAACATGTTGAAGAAGGAAATTGTCCAAGCCTGGCGTCTTGTTCACACAAAAGGGAGAAGGTTGTTAGGAAAACATCTTAGCATCTCCCTGGATCCCGTCGCACGCTCGCAAAAAAAAAGAACAGAGTCGCCACAAATATATTTATCCCAAAAGGGAAAGGAATACCAGGAAACCTAACAAAGGAACAGGGTCTTGCGACCAGAGAATCTAGGTACGGGAGTCGGTTACGCAAGGGGAAGATATTTGCACCCCTCACGCCCATCGTACTCGATGATATCCACCTATGTTTGTTTCTATCTAAAGGGTGTGTACTATGTCTATGTCTACATGTGAATGAATGCAAAAGAAATACGGGGAAAAGAAAGGTTATTTACAATTGTGCTCGTCCAAGCTCCGCGACTTGATGCCTACGTATCCTTTTCAGAAATCAGAGCGCCGTAGTTCGGCTCACATGTTTCTGTTTGTTTTTGTGTTTTTTTTAGTTGGGCGGAGTTAACATTTGCGCTCTTGCATAAGGGGACGGCCTACGATGCGTTCGAGCAGAAATAACACTGCCCTTAAGAAAGAGAGAGAGAGAGAGAGAGAGAGAGAGAGAGAGAGAGAGAGAGAGAGAGAGAGAGAGAGAGAGAGAGAGAAAGAGTTTGAGTGTTTCGAGGGGATCCCTTAAGCAAGAGAAGCTCGAGTTACTCTTTGATTGGTGTTTTTTAAATTTGGGAACTTCCTCTCAAGTGATTCCCTTAAGCAAGGGAGACGAGAGCTTTCATTCCCTTTTTATTGTTTTCAACCTTTATTAGTGTTTTTTAAGTGTTTTCTTTGTATTTTTTAGAGGGATTTTATTTTGATATTTATTAGATGTTTTAGTGTTGTAAAAGAAAAAGAAATGAAAGGGAGACTATCCTATCACTAGCCTAATTATTATTGTTATGTAAAAGTATAAATCTAAAGTTATGTGAATATCTACAAAATAGGCCAAAAATATGGCCAAAAACAAGTAATAAAATCACACAACAATTATAAAAAAATAGCATGGTGGTACAAAACATAAAGAAAACGGTTCAAGAGTTAGTGTAAAAATAACCTAAAAAACTATTATTTTTTATGACCTTTTATGAAGGAGAATTCAAAAGATTAATGTCAAAATTAACCTAAGATCTACTTATTTTTATGTATTTTTATTGTTAACAAATCCTAAAAAACTAACAATTAATTTCTAAACAAGACACCTAAAATCTAATTAGAAAATGATGAATGTATTGTGTTTTTATCATCTAAAAAAATGAAATGTATTGTAAAATAAACCTAAAATCTACATTTTTCTATGGGATTAGGGGGGTGAAAATTGTATTCAGTGGTGCAGTCAGCAATGAGGCGCAAAGGCCCTGGAACTGGCTCAAGGATAGTTTTTGTTACAGTCTTTCTATGCCAAAAATGAACCTGGACCAGTGGGGGGTGCATTCAGTAACATGGCCCAAAAGTTTTTTTTTGTTGTTTCAGAATTGTCTCTGTGTCAAAAACGGAGGTGTCATGGGCCAGGTGGGGTGTGGGTAAGAATTTTCGTGTGGACATGGCCCAGGGAAGTGCATTGATCTCAGTCCAATTTTGTTTGATCTTTGATTCAATTTAATCTCTCATTTCACGTTAAACTTAATTAAACAACCATTACCAACAATTAATCCAATTCAAATCTGATCATCTACAATATAAGAAAGTTAAATGGTCTGGAAATATCAAATATGTCCTTCTTGCCAAAGAACCTGTCCACGTGGCTACCTTCATGTTTCAGCTTTCAAAACCAACTTTTTGCTTCATGCTTTCTTATTCTTTTTTGTTCCTTCTTATTGTTATTATATCCCTTCTTGCAATATTTTTATTTCCCCTTCTTGCAGTATCCCACCAGAACTCCTTTTTTTTCCAACTTTTTTCGATAGTAATAATTTTTATTTTATTCACCTCATTTCCCATCAACTCTGTGGCAGCAGACTATCATGTCTACTTTACTTGCAAATATGTATTTGTTTCTTTCCATACAAACCACTTCTTTTGAAAACCATCATTTCCTTCCTCAACATCTTTCCTCAACAAATTTTATACCTCTTCAACATCCTTCCTCAAACTAAATCAAACACCAAAACTGCTCTCATTTTTTTAATTTCCACATGTAATCTTCTTCTGTCTCTCTCCCTCTACTCTATAGTTCAATTCTTCTACTTTCTTTCTTTTTTCTCTTTCTCATTCTAAACTCAACTCTTCTTATCTTATAATTTGTTTCTTCCTCATTCATTTTCTTCATCCTTCTCCTTTCAATTTTTTCCCTTTTTTTCATCAAAATTATTTTACAGAAAAACTATTCACTTATTTTTAAGAATAATAATGGTAAGTAAATTTATCTTTTTTTACTTATTCTACATCTATGATATTGATGACAATATTTAACTATAAACGAAAGAGACTAGAATATAAAGAGCCATGATACCACTTTTGTTTTCAGACAAACTCTCCTTTTTCATTTTTAACATTTTTTCTAACTAATGATTTTGTTGTTTATATAAGTTGAACATTTTCTTCTATCTACTAAACAAGACAAAGAATAAAATCAATTGAGTCAAATTTATTTCCCATCTTTCATATTTATTTTTAACATGTTCCTTTTTGTTGTTTTTTTTCTCTTTTGTTAGGGTCTTTAATTAAAAAGTTGAAAATCACTCTTTAATCGGAATATTGAAAACCATGGATATAGAGAAGATCTACAAACAAGAGAAACCATTTTATGCAATTTTTATTTAATATTTATATTCTTTTAAAGAAATTATTAATATTCTATTAAATAAATAAAATATTCATGTTATTTTTTATTGACAATAAAATAGTTTTTAAATTATTCTAAGTGATACATAAAAAAATTATTTAACAAAAAAATCATTTTTATTTTTTTGGTTACTACGAAATATCAAATTATTTTAACAAAAAAAATTATAAAAAAATAAGTATATTTGAAAGTAAAAAATTTTACAAAAACAATAAAAATTTATAAATTCATTAATTTTTTTAATGAATCAATCTGAAACCATCACAATTTAAAATTTGAAAGTGAAAAAAAAAAATTAAAATAAAGAAATAGGAAAATAAGTTTTTAATGGGAACAAATCTAAAAAAAATAGATGCTAATAATATCACATTTTATGTAATATCTTAATTCATATTTAGAATATGATTTTCTCTTTACAAGAATATTAATATGTTCTTTTGAGAAAATCAATAGTATTGAAAATAAATAAAATTGTTGAAACAAGTCGGAGCCAATATACTTTCCTGCACAATGGTGGCTACCGATAAGTGTGGTTGGATCCTTACTTTTGTTTTTGTATAATTTGTAGGGAATATGGAAGAGGATTTTTCTATAGCAAAATTGTTTTTTAAAAGGATAAATAGGAGTCAAAATTCAGTCTAAGAAGATGGAGAGTTTGTGACAGAAAAAAAATATGATAATTTGTCAATCTATTTGATTGATGACAAGTTTGATGAGAGGAAGACAAATGTGAATTGATTAAATAATTTTTTAGACTTAAAAAATACACAAAGAAGAAATGAAATGGATCTTAGTTGTGATAAACATGAATGAATATGTTGAAGGAATACATACAAAGGGGTGATCGAAAAAAAATTATAATAAAAAAAGTATAACTAACGAGTATCCTCAAGACACTCTTTAAGCATACTAAATAAAGAAAATATTTTTTATAAATACCAATATTTTAATTTTTAATGCATTTTCAGTAAATTAAATACACATATTTAAAAAAAATTTACCACTTTAATCGGTTAAAGAGTATCCAAAATACTGGATGGCATTTTTTCAAAAGAAATAGAAAGACGTGGGTGTGAGAAGTGGTTTGTTTATTATTGAGTGATACAAAACAAAGATACTGTTCAAAACAAGAGATGAAATTTCCATTAATGTTAATAGTAATTACTGACATATGAGTAAGTGTGAGGCTAAAAAAAGATTGAGTCATAATGTATGTGTATGTATAGTGTATTGTCTCATCACATTAAAGAGTGTATTGTCTTGTCATAATAAAGAAGAAAAGAAACACAAAAGATTTATATAAAAATAATTAAACTTCTTCATAAAAATAAGATACATAAGCTTGATATTAAATATGGATGCTAGGGGTGTTCGCGGTGCGGTTTGGGCGGTTTTGATGAAAAAAATCATCCGAACCGCAAGAGAAAAAATCGTGCGGTTTGGTTTGATTCGATTGGCTTTTAAAAAAAATCCGAACCAAACCAAACCAAACTAATGCGGTTTGGTTCGGTTCGGTTGGTTCGGTTTTTTACAAATATTTTATTGAACCATACATATACATATAGATGACAACATAACTTTGTATTTAGACATTCATACACTATCAATTAACAACAAAACTCATTATATTTTGACAACAACTTTCTATTTAATATGTAAAAATCAAATTAGACAAAAGTGGAATAATAAACATAAAATAATAGTATAAAACAATATAAAAATTATTAGAATGAAAAAAAATAGAAGAGACGGGAGATTAGTGAAGCTGAAAAAGAAAAAACAAAAGAGTTAAGAGATTAGAGAAGAAGATGTGCGATAAAAACGAAACTGAAATAGGGAACATTTGCATAAAAATGAGAAGGTGAAAAAGAAAGAATATATTAGAGTAGAGATTATAGATAAAGAGGAAAGATGTATGTGGCAAAGAAGACGCGATAATGCTATTAGAGATTTGAGAAGATCGGGACTAAAATCATATGTGTAAGGATGAGAAAATTGTTCATAATTATAAGTCTAAAGTGTAATAGATTTAAGTTTGGGTTGAATGTGAGTTACGTAAAAGTTAGGTTGTAACATAATGCGGTTTGATTCGGTTTGGTTCGGTTTACAAAATACAAACCGCAAACCGAACCAAACCGTGCGGTTTTGTTAAAAGATGACCCAAACTAATCCGAACCAAATGCGGTTTTTTGCGGTTTCGGTTTGCTTTGGTTTGGTTTGCGGTTTTCTATTGGGTTGGTTTGGTTTTGAACACCCCTAATGGATGCTACACATATAGATCAATATATTAATTAGTTTTGAATTTGTTGACCTACCCATTTTCACGTTAATCCAAACTAAACTCCTTTCACTTTCATTTGTACCATGCAAATTTTCATCAAAATAACCTTTTATTTTAGAATTTAATTAGTATGCACTGACAGTGTAAAGCAGTTTTACATCGTCAGTGAATCGTGACCGTTAAATACTTATTAAAATTTAATTTAATTTTTCTTTTATTTATTTATAAAATAATATTTATAAATGGTTGAGATATACTGACTGTGTACAGAATTTTACACTGACAGTACATAGTAATTCATCTCTTTATTTTATGCCACGATATTAAAATGAGTCAAATATTATCAACTTTTCCCTTTTTTTCTAATTAGATAGTACTTCTGATTTGTTTTCAATGACATATCCAATTCATTTAATATTATAATACAATCAAAATTGTATTAGTTTACTACCAAATGTCTTTTTGCATGTCTCATTTGAAAGTACACCTAAACAGTGTCAGTATTCCTCTAAAATAAGTCGACTATTTTTTATACATTTAATCATTTTTTTACGGGTATCAGACATTTTTCTATACATTCAATTATTATTTTTACACAGGTACCAGATATTTTTCTGTACATTTAATTATTATTTTTTTCACGAGTACCAGACATTTTTCTATACATTGAATTATCATTTTTTCACGGATACCAGACATTTTTCTATTCATTTAATTATTATTTTTTCTATACCAAGTATCTGAAGTTTATTTTTGTTCCTCTAGGTAAATATAAGTTTCTTATTAGATTTCATTTTTTTACCTTTACCTTTATTTATATTTATGAAATCCTAATATTTTTGTTTTAACTCTTACCTCAGATTTGGATTATCAATGTTCTAAAAGGAGTGGATCGTGTGTTTTGAGGTAAATAAATGTGATTTGTTGGAAATATATTAGTAAAAAATATTATTATAAAAAAATTGTGGATCGTGTGTTTTGATGTAAATAAATGTGATTTAGATTTGTAAATAATAGAGATTGATTAATATTATTATTATGAGTTAAATATGTTTTTAAGTCTCTATAAATATCTCAACAAAATTGTTATGCATGTAATTTTAGTCCTTTCTGTTAAACTAATGTGAATTTCTGAATGATTATTTTGAAGATATATTTAGAATCGAAGACATATTTAGAACGTTCTAAAAAGTTCCTCAGAAAAAAAAACTCAAAATTCGTACAAACGCAAAGATTATTGTAGTTTTTGTACAATTAATAAAAATAATGTATTAACTCAAACACGATATAATTATTGTTTTTAAATTATGTATTTATCTAATATTTTTATTTTAAAATTATTTTTAATTTAACATACATGATGATTTAAGATAATATATGAAATATTAAAATATTTATTGATGTTTAATAATTTTTGTATTAAAAAATTTTATTGATCTAAATGTTTTTACGGGTACCAGACATTTTTTTATACATTCAATTATTATTTTTTTAAGGTACCAGACATTTTTCTATGCATTCAATTATTTTTTTTTACGGGTACCAGATATTTTTTTATACATTTAATTATTATTTTTTCACGGATACTAGACATTTTTCTATACATTCAATTATTATTTTTTCATGGGTACCAGACATTTTTCTATAAATTAAATTATTATTTTTTCACGGGTACCAAACATTTTTCTATACATTCAATTATTATTTTTCACAGGTACTAGATATTTTTCTAATAAAAAATATATATATTTGAAACAAATACGCGTCCCGTACCAGAACTCGTGCGAACGCACGGGTTTGTTACTAGTTATAGTTAAAAATACAACTAAAGCAAAGATTGATATGAAAAGGATTAGGGTTACCTCTTGCGACGCATCAACTTCCAACGAGAGCATCTTCTTCCTCCCTTGCGAACAAACGCAAAACGGCGCGGCGGTTTAACGGCATAATTTCCGATCGAAGCCCTCTTTCACCTCCACAAATCGCGACGAATTCGAACGTATACTCCTTTCTGCCTCGCATCTCAACCTCATATCCTTCTCCGATTTACCTCGATCTCTCGGTTTCGACAGACAGAGTTTCCGGTGACTCTTCAAGACGTCAATGGCAGAAATCCAAAGATCTTCAGGTGCGTGCTTCTCTCGACCTCTCTTCTTCTTCGTCTTCTGTCGTCTTCCCTGCGTTCTTAAAGGTTTAAACGCGATGTCGTTGTCGCAGTTGAAAATTGATGATGAGATTGTATTAATTGAAACCGATTGTTGAAGATTGTCGTGGTGTGAAATGAAGATTCGATGGAGACTTTTTGAAGATGATGCTGAGATGAATGGTTGAATTTTCTGCAGAAGTTTGAATTGTAGAGAGTAAAGGTGATTGAGAGAGTTGGCGAAGGTTGAAGAGGTGTGGTGAAGAAGATTGAAGGAGATGATGAGTGGAGCAGAGAAATGGTGAGAGAGATGGAAGGTGAAGAAAAATGAACGTGAAGTGATGATTATGGTGTGTAGATAGATTGAGAGGTGATGGATGAAGAGTGATAGGTTGAAGGATATGGTGTATGAATGAGTGGATTAAGGTGGGGAATGAGCGTGTGTTGATTATGATGTGGAGATTGAAGGTTAATAGTGATTATGGCGTGGAGAAGCTGAATGAGATGGTGAAGAGTAGATTATATAGGGAGAGCTAGAGATGAATTCAGTTAGGGGAGATTGAGGGTGAGCTGTTGGATCTTGAGAAGTTTTTATGGATTGAAGGGTGGATTGAGAGGTAGTTAGAGCTGTTAGTTAGGTTGTTACAAATCTGTTTTTCTGTTATATGCTGACTAGGAAATGGTGAGAAGGTTGGTTAGGGAGGTTTGGATTCAGTTATAGTTAGTTAAAGTTTGTTATATGATAGTTAGGAATTAGTTTTGAAGGGCTGAGTTAGTTTGGATTTCTGTTATGTAGCCTCACCAAGTTTTTAGGAGTTCAATCAATCCCAGCCTTTAAATTTCTAAATTCAGTTAGAGAATGGATGATTAGGATGTCGTTGAGATGACAATCACTTACAACTTGTAAAATTTTGTTGTGAGATTTATACTGAGCTGGCAATTGTTTTTGATTTCTTGATTGCTGAGCCTTTTTCCTTTTATCCTATTGCAATCTGAGCTACTTCTGACTTAAACTTGTATTTCTTCCATTTTTTGGACTTGTGCAGCTCTGTCTTGGAATGAACTCTGTCACGGCACGAATGTTGATTTTTGATCTGAATTGCTTTTCTTGTTTATGCAGGTTCCAACTATGAATGTATGGTTGAACATGACGTGGTGGTAAGCTCCCGATGGCGATGCTTTGTGATGATGATGTTTTGAACAGGTGTTTCGATACTAGCCAAATTTTGTTTGGGACTTATCACAGTTGGTGAGCTATTTCTTGTCAGTAACAATTGTTGAATCTGTTAGTTGTGTAGGATCGACACTAGAAGTTTTCCATGAAGTGTTGTTATGTTCTTGACTTGTGAATGGAACTATTAGCTTGAATCGGTTTTGGCAGTTTATTTTGGTTTTCTGAATGAAGGTAAACTTGTTAAGGGTTTTACTAGTAACTGTTAGGTTTTAGAAAATTAGTTGAATGTTACTGTTAATGGATTGAATGTGTGGTATGCTGCAGGTTGGATATATTGGTGAGGAATTTTGGATTGGTTTATTAACTGATGGAAGGCTGGTTTTTCTGCAGGGATCGATTTCGGTAATGTGCTGCTGCAAGGTTCAGTTGGGTTTTTCTGTTAGTATTTGGACGAGTTTAATGCTGTTTGGAGATTTTTCTTTGTGGGTGCAGGTCATGTCGTAGCTAGTCGAGTGAGAAGTTTAGCCAAAGAATTTAGAAAAATGAAAATAAGGATGAAGATTGGTTATGAAGACTTTGAAGGTGCATAAGGCATGAAGCTTGAGACATATTTTTTTGGTTTTCCTTTTGAATGGCTGTAGAGCTGTGGTTTGGACTTTAGATTTAGACAATTTATGTAGCTTTTGCGGAGTATGGAAATAATATATTGAATTTTGAATTCTATGAAAGTCCGAATATTCCTAGCAACTTTTCCTTTCAAATTGCATTTCATTCTTTTGATTTTGTATTGTGTACGAACTGATGATGATCTTGTAAAAACCTCTCGTAGCCTTTTGAAATCTCATGATGATCTTCATACAATCAAAAATGAACTCTTTCTCTCGGCTTGGCATCTGAATTTCTTTCCTTTCTTTGTAACTTGTTTCGATAGCATGAGATGAAGTGCAACTTAGTAAGAAAACTTTGTCTAGTGATTTTAGAATTCAAATGATACATCTTTCAAAAAAATTGTTTTCTCTTTCAAGTCCAAAGCTTGAATTCTTTTTTACTTTATGTCGACAAAATTCATGGTACACAAACTCTTGCATTTAAAGAGAAAAAACTGTCCTGACCAAAGTCTCTACTAGTTCACCTCTTATGCCACTGCACTTATACCACAACAATGCCTTGCGTCTTTGAATATGATAAGAAATAAAGTCCGGAAGAACACTTTAACATTAAATCCAATAAACCTCACTTGAATTAACCAACTCAGACGCCCTAACAAAAATCCTAATCTTCTGATACATATAAGGAAATAAACCCTAAACTCTTGATCTTGGTGAATCGTGAGGAAAAATAACCTTGTAGGTTAATGATAGAGAAGTCCACAATAACCACGAATTCGAACCCTGATTTCAATCACCCAAAGCATACAGAGGAACCAGCTGAAACAAGTTAATCTAAGGTAGGAGCCTCAAAGCTATGTGGAAGCCCTAAATTTTACACCATCAATTCCAAGGCCAAGTTATTGATTAATGATGCATGATATGTTAGATGCCCTAATGGGATATGCACATGAAAGGCGAAGATTAAGCCAGTTAAAAGCAAAAGGGTAGGACAAATTTGGGGTATGACAGTTGCCCCTATTTAATCGTCTTAAACCTGAAGGTGAGATTGGCGCTAGTCCTTCGAACATTCAAGGTAGAAGAAGATTAAATATCCAAGACCCGGAATTTGTCCTGACATGATGGTGACGCAAGTGTTATCCCCCCTTTTTTATGTTTTGACATCTGCTGGGGAAAGTTTCTTTTTTTCGGTGGAGAAATATACAGTGAGTTATTGGATCTGAATGGTGACAACTTGTAACGTAGCCTGAGTGCCAATACAAGGTTATCAAAGGAAGCGATTGATGAAACAATGACTGAAAAGATAAGATCTCGTAGCGATCTATGACTCAAATCCGACTCGAAACCAGGAGAAGGTCTATGGGCGATCTTTTGGACTAAAAGATCTTGGACGATCTATGACTCAAATTCGACTCGAAACCCGGAGAAGATCTATGGGCGATCTTCAGGACTGAAAGAATAAGATCTCATGCGACCTATGACTCAAATCCGACTCGAAACCAGGAGAAGATCTATGGGAGATCTTCAGGACTGAAAGAATAAGATCTCGTGCGACCTCTGACTCAAATCCGACTCGAAACCAGGATGAGAATAAGGAACTCACGACTCAAATCCAGGGGAGAATAAAGAACTCACGACTCATAAAAAGATAATAATGACTTGTTGGGGATTGGAAATTAGTTTTTCGGTAAGAAATTATGGATGAATGGTGGTTGCCAAGCGAGAATTGACTTCACCGTAGGATATCAGACGAGGACTGAAAATGATGGAAATGATTTGCCAGGGCGAGAACTGGACTTTGAAAAAGATTTGCCAATGCGGGAATCGGGCTTTAAAAAAAGGATTGCCAAGGCGGGAATTGGGCTTTGAAAAAAAAAAAGGTTTGCCAAGGCGGGAATTGGGCTTTGAAAAAAGGTTTGCCAAGGAGGGAATTGGGCTTTAAAAAAAGGTTTGCCAAGGCGGGAATTGGGCTTTAGAAAAATATTTGCCAAGGCGAGAATTGGGCTTTGAAAAAAAGGTTACCAGGACGGGAACTGGATTTGGAAAATGATTACCAGGACGAGAACTCGGTTTTGAAGTGATTACCAGGACAGGAACTGGGTTTTGAAGTGATTACCAGGATGGGAACTGTTTTTTGAAATGATTTGAAGGCCGGAAGGCAAAGGATTCACAACACGGGGGTTAGATCCGAAAAGGTCATCCACATGAGGGAAGATGACCACGGAGACTAGTGACGTCTAGACTCGACCAAATGACATCAGTAATCACTGAAGAATCACGAAGGTATTGATGCCTGCGAAGCATAAGAATTACATTAATCCCTCAGGCCAAAAGGCCGGGTGTATCTCTTCAAGAGCGGCAATCATTCGAAATGCCACACACCAAGTATGGCTATTCAAACTATTGAAAAATGAGATGGGTTGAATGCCCACCCTCATTCGCACTCTAATATGCACGCAACATACGGGAAATAACCTCAGAGACAACGATTCTGATGAAGAAAGACATTGTGTCTGATCCACACTGGAGAGAGAAGATGAGACTTCTTCTGGGGATATATATTACTTCATACCTTCTGGGCACATACAAACTGGCTTATGCATTGATGCATGTTTGAATTTTTCAATAGCGTAATGCTCCACCTTAATGGAAATTCTACGCTTCTGAGGATGTAATGTTTTATGCAATGTATTCTATATGCAAAGATCTGCTGTCATGGCTTCTCCACGGCCGTTTGCGCATACCTTTCCTCCACCGGGCGGACAAGTATATCATCACCCTCCTAGTGAGGATGCCGACGTGTATGAAAGATTGGACGAGTTCCAGGAACAGTTTCTGCAAATGCATAAGGAACTCAAGACTCTCCGAGGACAAGATCTATTTGGAAAGAATGCTGCAGACCTCTGTCTGGTTCCAAATGTTAAGATTCCTCACAAATTCAAAGTACCAGATTTATAGAAGTACAAAGGGAATTCATGCCCGCAAAGTCACCTCGTGATGTACGCTCGAAGGATGTCAACTCAGACTAATAATCAACAATTGCTTATTCATTATTTTCAAGACAGCCTGACTGGTGTTGAACTCAAATGGTACATGAACTTGGACAGTTCAGAGATTCGTACTTTTCGAGACCTCGGGGAGGCCTTCGTCAAACAATATAAGTACAATCTGGATATGGCTCCCGACAGAGATCACCTTTGGGCCATGAATCAAAAGGATGGAGAGAGCTTCAAGGAATACGTTCAGAGATGGCGTGAAGTGGTTGCTCAGATCTGTCCACCACTTGAAGAGAAAGAAATGGCCAAAATCTATCTCAAGACTTTGAGTCCATTTTACTACGAACGAATGGTTGCAAGTGCACCTAGTGACTTTACCGAGATGGTAAACATGGGTGTACGTTTAGAAGAAGCAGTTCGAGAAGGATGCTAGAACAAAGAACCAGAATCTTCTATTGGTCCTAGGAAGTATGGAAGTTCTTTCCCAAAGATAAAGGATCAAGATGTCAGCAATGTCTTGCACAAAGCAAAGAAGAAGTTTCCACCTCAAGTTGCTACAATAACTCCGGTTGTTAACTCAGTGCCAGCTTATCAACCCCAAGTTTCTCAACAACCATTTCAACAAAGGTTGCAGCAACCTCAGCAGCAGGTTCAACCTCCAAATTACAACAATCGGGTACCGCGATATTTTACCTTTGACCCCGTGCCAATGCCGTATGCGGAATTGTTTCCAACACTACTGGAAAAAGGACTTATACAGACAAGGAGTCCTCCAAATCCTACAAACAGTTCTTCGCCATGGTTTAAGGCTGGCCAATCTTGTCCCTATCATCAGGGGGCACCAGGTCACAACATTGAGAACTGTCTCCCTTTCAAGACCGACGTTCAAAGATTAGTGAAGAGAGGAATGCTATCCTTCAAAGATACTAATCCTAACGTCCATGCAAATCCTTTTCCGCAGCATAAAGAAGCTTCAGTAAATCTGATGGATCAACACCCCAATGTCATTCAAATCTATGACATCCGTCAGATAGGGGAAAATCTCGTCAAAATGCACGCTAGACAAGCTGGATACGGCCATGTACCACCTCACAACTACTTCACATGTGAAATTTGTCCAAAGAATAATCAAGGATGTGTTGTAGTTCAAGCTGCATTGCAAGAACAAATGGACATAGGATGGATTCAACACATTCGAGTCAAAACTGAATACGACGTCAACATGGTTCAAGGATGTCCAGGAGAATACAAGATCTATAAAGTTGAAGATCTCGAATGATGGGTAGTCAAGTTAAGACTTTAAATGGACTTTCCTACTTTGGAACGGATTTCCATCCTTACAGTAGATGCAGAATCTGTCGAAGAAATTCACAAGGATGTTTGCGCGTTCGCAACGACATTCAGAAACAAATGGATGACAATACCATTACAGTTCTTGCCAACAGAGAAGATGACGAAGTCTTTACCGTATCTCCTCAAATTAATCAAGTTGAACCAATGCAAGTAAAGTATAACAGCAGGAAGACAACTATTGCTCCGTTAGTCATTTACTTACCAGGTCCTATACCGTATGAGTCCAGCAAGGCTATACCATACAAGTACAACACTACGTTCATTGAAAATGGTAAGGAAATACCATTACTGTCTGTTGTCAACATTGTTGATGTTAGTCGAGTCACTCGAAGTGGACGAGTCTTCAACAGAACAATAGAAAATGTGGAGAAACCTTCGGAAGAAGCACCACATAAGCAAGATAATCACCCGACCAATGTTGTTCAAGCAAAAGAAAATAATGAGATCTTGAAGTTAATCCAGAGGAGTGAATACAACATTGTAGATCAATTGCTACATACTCCATCTAGGATATATGTCCTTTCCCTACTATTGAGTTCTGAAGCTCATAGGGAAGCTCTACAAAAAGTTTTGGAACAAGCTTTCGTAGAACCTGACGTTACTGTAGGGTAATTCAACAACATCGTTGCCAACATCTCCGCATGAACTAACCTGAGTTTCTGTGACGAAGATCTTCCTGAAGAAGGAGTGGACCATAACCTTCCACTTCACATCTCAGTTGGCTGCATGAATGATATACTCACAGGAGTCCTAATAGACAATGGATCCTCCCTCAACGCCATGCCTAAATCAACATTGTCAAGATTATCCTTCAAGGATTTCCCGCTAAGGGACAGTCACGTCATCGTCAAAGCGTTCGATGGATCGAGGAAGTCAGTTTTTGGAGAAGTGGATCTTCCCATAACTATCAGACCTCACACCTTCAAAATCACTTTCCAAGTTATGGATATCCCGGCACAATACCGTTTTTTACTAGGTCGCCCATGGATTCATGAAGCTGGGGGAATTACTTCAACACTTCATTAGAAATTGAAGTTCATAAGAAATAACAAATTGGTAACCGTATGTGGAGAACGAGCTCTGATCGTCAGCAACCTGTCGTCATTCTCCGACATAGAACCAAAAGAAGTCGCTGGAACTAAATTCCAAGCACTTTCGTTGGATAAGGAAAAGGGAAAGGAGAAAGCAGCATCTATTTCTTCCTACAAAGATGCAATTCAAGTTGTAAAGGATGGTACTACCAGTGGTTGGGAGCATATTGAGATTCCTACCAACAACAAGAACAGAACAGGAGTTGGTAGGAAAACACCGATGAAGAGGAATGGCTATCCTATCTCCACAGAGCAGGATACGTCTCCCTACCAGAGTCTGATACACCTTGTTGTTATCTAACTAAAGGATCTGAAAGTAAGACTCAACCAAGCAGTAACGAAGTTACTAATAGCTTCACCACCAGAAGTCATAGTTCATCAGAAGAAGTTCCTCCTATCCCCGAAGAAACCTGGGATACATTAGGAGAACCAAGAGGAAAGTTCGACGACATGGTGAAATACTCCGCTCCTGAAAGTTCAAAAATCTCTCTTGAAGACATTGTTCCGACTGGATGGAACATTGATTATGAGTACCTCGCTCAGCCAAAAGAGATATACAAACCTTGTTATTCATCATCAGCATCTGGTGGAGTCATCATTGAGGATTATATCCCCAAGTCACCCTTCGAGGCTACGAAATTAGAGTTCACATACCTTGTCAACGCCATCTTGGGAGAAGAGCAAGACCAAAATACAAAAGAGGATGATCTCGAAAATGTCTTTGACAACGAGTCTCTCCATTCAGAAGATTGGAAGTTTCCTCAAAAGAAAGTCCGACATACTCCACTTGGAAATGGGTATGCTCACACCGCTCAGTCTGCTGAAGCAGAAGAAAATCGTCTAAGTGTTGCAAAGATAGTGGTCGGTAAATCAAGACCTACCACAGGCCAGCTTAAGCCTAAAGTGTCAGATTACCTAGTACACAATGGGGTACGCCACTATTGGACGGCTGTTGAAGTTTCGACTGTTGTTCGCACTCCTAAGTAGGAACTTTCACCGTTATTTTGTCCTCTCACCATAGCCCAGGGTGAAGAGATGTTCCATAAGGCTTTGCATTTTACTATTTCTTAGGAAAATGTCCCTCTTTGCTTCGCCCAAAGCAGTAGAGTTTTGTTTTATAGGGTCTTTGTTTCAAGAAGTGACTGTCGATAAATAAAAATGTCATTTTGTTCCTTCGTTAGTTTTTCCCTTTTCTTTTTTTTTTCAGAAATTGGTAGTCCTAAAAAAACACCCTTAAAAAACATCAAAACATTCTATTAAATGCATATACCGAGTCTTTCCTCGTTGTCTAAATAAAACTTATCACACATATGCAGATTAATCATAAAACACCCCGGTGAAACGTGCGATCATATGACTTCTCCAAGCTTTGCGTTTCCTGTATTCGAGGAAGAGGAAGAGGAAGACGAAGATATATCAAAGGAAATTTCACGGTTACTTCAACAAAGGGAAGAGGCCATTTAGCCATACAATGAACCTCTAGAGATCATTAACCTTGGTTCCGATGGAAACAAAAAAGAGGTTAAGATAGGAGCTTCGCTCAGTTCAGAGATTAGAGAAAGTTTGATACAACTGCTCAAAGAATTCTCAGATATCTTCGCTTGGTCTTATCAAGATATTCCAGGGTTGGATACCAGTATAGTGGAGCATCACTTGCCATTAAAACTATAATACCCTCCGGTCAAGCAAAAATTGAGAAGAACTCATCAAGAGATGGCCATGAAAATCAAAGAGGAGTTCAAAAGCAAATCAACGCTGGTTTCCTCGTCACTTCAGAATACCCTCAGTGGTTAGCTAACATTGTACCCGTTCCTGAGAAAGATGGAATAGTCCGCATGTGCATCGAATACAGAGATTTGAACAAAGCTAGCCCTAAGGATGATTTTCCGTTACCACATATTGACATGTTGGTTGACAGTACAGCAAAATCCAAAGTTTTCTCATTCATGGACGGATTTTCGGAATACAACCAAATCAAAATGGCACCAGAAGAAATGGAGAAAACAGCTTTCATCACCCCCTAGGGAACGTTCTTCTACCGCATTATGCCTTTTGGACTAAAGAACGCATGGTCAACATATCAAAGAGCCATGGCTACACTTTTCCACGACATGGTGCATAAGGAAGTGGAAGTCTATGTGGATGACATGATTGCCAAATCAGAAAATGAAGAAAATCACATACAGAATCTAACAAAGTTATTTCAACGCTTATGGAAGTTTCAGCTTCGCCTGAATCCCAACAAGTGTACATTTGGTGTCTACTCAAGAAAACTCCTTGGTTTCATCGTCAGCAAACGAGGAATTGAAGTAGATCCAGACAAAGTCAAGGCAATTCAAGAAATGCATTCACCCAGAACCGAGAAACTAGAGGATTTCTTGGACGTCTAAATTACATCTCGAGATTCATATATCTCATGACTGCAACTTGTGCTCCAATTTTCAAACTTCTACAGAAATATCAAAGTTGCGTCTTGAAAGACGATTGTCCGAAAGCGTTCGACATCATTAAGGAATATCTACTCGAGCCACCCATCTTGTCTCCTCCAGTGGAAGGAAGACCTTTGATAATGTACTTAACCGTCTTAGAATACTCCATGGGATGTGTCCTTGGACATTAAGACGAGACGAAAAGAAAAGAGCATGCCATCTACTACCTGAGCAAAAAATTCACTGACTACGAATCCCGCTACTCCATGCTCGAAAAAACCTGTTGTGCTTTGGCCTGGGCTGCCAAGCGTCTTCGCTAGTACATGATTCAGCATACTACTTGTTTGATCTCCAAGATGGATCCAATACAGTACATCTTTGAAAAGCCTGCCTTAACCAGGAGAATTGCCCGTTGGCAAATGTTGTTATCTAAATATGACATTGAGTATCACGAACAGAAATCCGTGAAAGAAAGCATCCTAGCTGAGCACCTGGCTCACCATCCACTCAATGGTCATGAATCAACAAGTTTTGACTTTCCGGACGAGGATGTCATGTACCTCAAGATGAAAGATTACGACGAGCCACTACCAGACAAAGGACCTGAGATAGGATCCTAGTGGGGCTTAATCTTTGACGGAGCTATCAATGCTTATGGACGAGGAATTGGGGCAATCATTGTTATTCCTCGAGGAACCCATATTCCATTTACCGCCAGATTAGCTTTCAAATGCACAAACAGTGAGGCCAAATATGAAGCTTGCATCATGGGTCTCGAAGAAGCCGTGGATCTAAGAATCAAACACTTGGATGTATACGGAGATTCTTCTTTGGTCATCAATCAAATCAAAGGAGAATGGGAAACACGCCAACCTAGGCTAATCCCTTACAAAGACTACGCGAGAAGATTATTACCATTCTTCGACGGGGTGGATTTTCATCACATTCCTCATGAAGAAAATAACTTGGTTGATGGATTAGCCACAGTCTCTTCCATGATTAGGATAAATCATTGAAATGACATTCCTCGGATCGATGTTATGCGCCTAGATAGGCCCGCTCATGTTTTCATAGTAGAAGCGATCATCGACAATAAACCATGGTATCACGACATCAAAAACTTTCTTCAAAGGTAAGAGTACCCTCTTGGGGCATCAAAGAAAGACAGAAAAACTTTGAGAAAGTTAGCCGGCAGATTCTTCCTGAATGAAGATGTTCTGTACAAGAGAAATTTCAACATAGTTCTACACAGATGCGTTGACAAGAAAGAAGCAGAAACACTCATGAGAGAAATACATGAAGGGTCCTTTGGTACTCACACCAATGGACACACCATGACAAGGAAAATACTGAGAGCAGGATATTATTGGCTGACGATGGAGTCAGATTGCTACCAGTATGCAAAGAGGTGTCTCAAATTCCAAATCTACGCCGATAGAATTCACGTGCCACCATCTCTTCTCAATGTACTCTCTTCCCCTTGGCCTTTCTCCATGTGGGGAAATGACATGATCGGAATAATTGAGCCAAAAACGTCCAATCGACATCACTTTATCTTGGTAGCCATAGACTACTTCACCAAGTGGGTTGAAGCAGCTTCATATGCAAACGTCACAAGACAAGTTGTCGTCAGGTTTATCAAGAATCACATCATTTGTCGCTACGGCATTCCTAGAAACATAATCACTGACAATGGGTCAAATTTGAATAACAAAATGAAGAAGGAACTTTATGAAGAATTCAAGATTGAACATCACAACTCATCTCCTTACAGACCAAAGATGAATGGGGTTGTAGAAGCAGCTAACAAAAACATCAAGAAAATCATTCAGAAGATGGTCATCACTTACAAAGATTGGCATGAAATGCTCCCGTTTGCTCTTCACGGTTACCGTACATCTGTACGTACTTCGACTAGAGCAACTCCTTTCTCCCTTGTATATGGCATGGAGGCAGTCCTACCCATAGAGGTCGAGATCCCATCAATGAGAGTCTTGATGGAGGCAAAGTTAACAGAAGCCGAGTGGTGTCAAAGTAGATTCGATGAGTTGAACTTAATCGAAGAAAAGCGCATGACATCTTTATGCCACGGACAGCTATATCAATAAAGAATGAAGAAATCTTTTGACAAAAAGGTTCGACCTTGCGCAATCAAAGAAGGTGACCTTGTACTCAAAAAGATTCAATCATTTCTCACATATTCGAGGGGCAAGTGGACTCCCAATTATGACGGCCCATACGTGGTCAAGAGATATTTCTCAGGAGGAGCCTTAATACTCACGACTATGAATGGAGAAGAATTCACCCGTCCTGTGAATGTCGACGCAGTCAAGAAATACTTCTCCTAAATAATTAAAAGAACAGCTCGTTAAGTTGAAAACTCGCAAAGAGTGACTTAGGCAAAAAAGAGCGTCTCGGTGAATCGAAAACCCGAAAGGGCGATTCAGGAAAAAGTTAAGGACATAAAAAAATATATAATCAATCCCGGTAGACTTAAAACCCGAAAGGGGTAGTTTACGCAAAAGTTAGGGATACATGGCAAGTAATTGTGTTCAGGACATACTTGATCGTTCAGAAAATCCATAGCGGAGTATTCATCATCAGTAGGTCATCTTCTACAAAGCACGAATACAGCGTAACTCGAAGTGGAAGGGAAAGATAACGGTCGTCACATTTCATCGTAGCCCTTTTCCCGAAAATTACCAATTTCCAACTTTGTAAATACTCCATGGAATCAAGCTTTTGGCTGATTACCATTCCATAAATAATAATTTGAGCCTTGTGCCTTTTCTTTGCAATCGAGTCTTATTCAGTTTCTTAAAATGCATTTTTAAGTTTAACAGTCATTTTCTTGAAACAAAATGTTTTCATAAATATAAAATGAATTTACTTACAAAATAAAGGTGAAATTTCTTTCTAGAGATTTACAATCAATTGGAGGAATACAAACAATTGTTCCAAGAACGCTTGAGGCTCCGAGAACAAGTTTCCCCATGAGGTCATGTTAGGAGTAAATTAATGGTAAATTCATATGTTAATATAAGTGATTTCTTCTCTAAACTAATGCAAATTGTGATAGATCCGTAGGTTTTTAGTGAGAATTGAACTGAAAAGGTTCAGTTCATGTGTAAAGCAAATCGAATCACTTGTGGGTATTATTGATGCAGGTTTAGAGCTGAACTAAAGCTTTAGGAAAACATGAAGAGGAAAGGAAGCTGGAAGTCTCAAAGGCAAAGCAAAAAGATGAAGTTTGACAAAGCCGCGCCGCGGGAGTTCTAGCCAGCGCCGCGCCAAAGTCTCTGTTTCTGATCGCGCCGCGCGCCTCCGTTACCGCGCCGCGGCCTCGGCGTTAAAAGCCCAAAACTTATAAATAGAAGCCCTAGCTTCCAAGTGAAAAAAGGAGATCTTTAGTGAGCGAAATTAGGAGAGCATTTTGAGGTTGCAGTCAAGAACAACAATTGAAGGCCAATTCTTTACCAATCGAAGCCATTCCATTGATGAAGATGAATCCCTCCATTAATTCTTGTGTGTTCTTCATGTCTATGGAGAGCTAAATTCCTCCTGTTGAGTTTAAGGTAGTAGTTAACCTATGAATATACAATGCCATTAATTATCTCCTATGAACAATTGTTTGAATTTATTATCAATAAGAAACCTTGTTTTTACTTTATACCATTGTTAAATCTTTGATCGAAAGAAAGGATTTTAACTTTTGCCCTAGGTTACTATATCGATTCAATCTCAATTTGCAGAGATGGAATTGTGATTGAGTTTTCATAATTATCGTTCCTTATTACTATTATCGATATTGATATTTGGAGAGATCGAATCTCATACCGGTAAAAGTTTATCTAATTTGATTTGCAGACATGGAATCATATTTGAGGATAAGTGAAGATAGTAATTCAAATGATTGTTCAATTGTGAATTAATTGATAAGTTGTATAGGAATAGGTTGATGAACCCTAAAGCTCAACATACTTCCTTAATCGTTAACAAACGTTCATTATTTTCATTTAAATTATTGTTTAAATTTGATAGTATCACAATCATAAAACAAATCCAATTACTTTTTCTAACTCAAAATAATTAACTATAGAACGGCAGTGATATTAACCAATCCCTATGGATACGATATATTACCGAAAATATTTACCCACAAATACTTTCAACAAATTGGCGTCGTTGCCGGGGATTGGTGTCAATATTGCACGCATTGCAATAGTTTTTATTTTGAGCTATTTCCTTATTTTTAGTTATATTATTTTTAGTTATTTACTTATTTTTAGATTTTTTGTTTAGTTCCTTAATTTTAGATTTTTAGTTAAGTTCCTTTATTTTAGATTTTTAGTTAGTTACTCTATTTTTAGTTAGTTCCTTTATTTCACTTGTTTGCTAGTTTTGTAGATTTTTGTTTGTCGGAATGTTTGACCCAAATATAAATGTTGCGATTCATGCTCAAAATGGGATCCTATTTCATCAAATGGAGTATCTCCTTCAAAGTGTGTCACAGTTCACACCTCAAGTTAGTGAGTTTTATGATAGCGGATGGGGCACACCGGAAGATGCGATGGAGTATCATATGGCTAACCATGAATATCAACAACAAAGGCTTTCACATTATAATCAAGGTTACCAAAGAGGACCCTCTGAGTTAGAGGAAACCATGAATCAATTCATGCAATTCTCTTCAGCCATTCAGCAAAACCGGGAAACGCAAGATGTTCAACTTACCAAATTCTTCACCGAGCAAAACGTAAGTCAAGTCTCAACTTTTCAAAACCCTATGACTTATGTAGAAACTTGCAATGCTACTTCTATAAAGAGTGTAAAAGTGATTGATGAGGAATTTGAAAACAAGGATGTTGGAAAGAAGAGAGTGGAGGAGGAAGTTGATGACAAAGACGATGTTGTTGAAAAGGATAACATAGAGTATGTAAACATAAAGAAAAATATAGAAGTTGAGCATGAGCTCTCAATGAAGCTACCTTATCCAAGACCTCCTAAAAAAGTAGATGATGTGTTAGTCGAAGGAACAAAAAAGGAGGATATAATCAAAGAAGTTGTGAATGAGTTAGAAACTTCAAAAGTTGAAACTTTTTCAAAGGAAAATATGGTGGACTTAGAGTTGAAGAAGAGTAGTAATGCAAAGAAGCATAAAATCTCATTGGAATTCCTTCCTCTACAAGTTTCTAATATAGAAGGGAATGAGAGTCATTACTTTCGGCCAATGGAAATGTTTAGCCGTTTGCAAATCACCATCCCATCTTTAGAAGGTTTAGAGTTTAAGCCAAGATGTGTCAAATTCATCAAGGATAGGTTCTCACCGACGAGGAAATTAACGGATAAGGAGGCTATCTCTCTTGAGGAGAGGAAAAAACAAATGAAGGAAGAGAGATTGCGAGTTGAAGTGATAAGAATTAAGGATGAAGAAACCAAACATGCAAACTTTAAATACTTTTGGGGTTTCACATTGGTAAGAAAAGTACCAAGGAAAAGAGACAATGGTTGATGATTCAACCATGAACCGTCAAGCTATGTGACGTTAAACGAGGCACTTCGTGGGAGGTAACCCACACTTCTAATGTTTTATTTTGTTTTGTTTATTTTTATTTCAGGAAATAATAAAGGGGCCTTTCTGGTGAAAGCTAGGAAGAAGCAATTGATATAGCAATACCCTTTGTGAGTCAACCCTCTCGGGCTTGTTCTGAAACATTGAGGTCAATGTTTAGTTCAAGTTTGGGGGTGGATTTACTCTTTTGCATTTTTTAATTTTCATGTGTATCTTAGTTTGTTTTATCCCTAGTTTAGAAAGAGTAGTTCCACAACATAATGAAAACCTCAAGCAAAGCACCAACAATGGAGCAACATGCGTGAAAGTGGTAGTGAGTGAAAATTTCGAAATTTTTGAAATTTTTAGTTCACTTACTTTTTCAATAAAGTGACAAAGCAGGTATGGATTTTTGAACTCAAACTCCAAATGTGTGCATGAAATTTAGGTTGTTAGTAAATTCTTAACAGAAGTTCTTTATGGTACACTATTTTATTGGATCGGTTTAGCCTTAACCATTGTGAGGAAAGCCTTCCATTGTTTACTATATGCAGGAGACCATCAATTGTTTTGACTTGTTTGTATCATGCTAAACCGGTTGTTGCATCGTTTGTGGAAATCTGTGAAAGTGATTTAGGCACTTGTTTGAATCTGAGAGTTCTTTTAGCCTATTCCAACGTAAAACTTATTTTCTTCTGTGAGAGTGTGATCTTTTTGCTAACCATTCTTTGAGCCTGAGGTCAAGATAAGCATCATAATATGCACCAAGGAGAACACCTGGTGAGTTTTGATCTCAATAAAAAGTTTTGTTTTGGACCATCAACCATAAAATTTGGTGATGTGTTTTCTCTTTGACCTTGTTAGAAAGTAGGGGAGCATTCATATAATCTAAATACAGGTTGATCTCCAAGTTGGGGAGAGTCACATTCTAAAGAAGAGTAAGTACATGTGGTAATCTGTCAAGGATAAAAGAAGTCGTAGCTTGAAAAAAAAAAAAAAATAATAATAATAATAAGAAGAGTTTATGGAAAAAGAACAACGTTTGAATATAACGGTTGTTGAAAAAAAAAAGAGTGAAAAAGAAAAACCGAGCTACGAATGAGAAAAGATGACCGGGTGAGAAAGCGAAAGTTATAGAGAAGGAGGAATGAGTTATGATTTGGATGCTTCCCTAGATTAGGAACAACCCTTGATTATCGTCTTTTCTTTGAATCTAAACCACACTACAACCCGAGAAAGACCTTCTGATTCTCAGATTCCACAGGACTTGATGCTAACAATTTGGTGAACGTATGATATGGATTCTTGTTGATTCAATTGTTTGGATGAGTGTTTAACCCCTTTGTTGTTCATTATACTTTTTGATGAGAGTGATTAGTGCTGATTCAATTACAATTGTGTAGTGTTTTGAACTTCTGGAGGTAATTTGCTTTCAAAATTTGTTTCATGTGTATGTTCTGAGTTTGCAGGAAGAGGAGGAGTATTTTGACTTGGTTGCTAAATTGAACCACTTGAGAAACCTTTTTGAAAAAAACTTGTTGCATGACTGTTGGTATGTTTTGTTGGAGGTCAGTAATTTTGTTTAGGGACAAACAAAGCTCTAAGTTGGGGAGAGTTTGTTAGGAGTAAATTAATGGTAAATTCATATGTTAATATAAGTGATTTCTTCTCTAAACTAATGCAAATTGTGATAGATCCGTAGGTTTTTAGTGAGAATTGAACTGAAAAGGTTCAGTTCATGTGTAAAGCAAATCGAATCACTTGTGGGTATTATTGATGCAGGTTTAGAGCTGAACTGAAGCTTTAGGAAAACATGAAGAGGAAAGGAAGCTGGAAGTCTCAAAGGCAAAGCAAAAAGATGAAGTTTGACAAAGCCGCGCCGCGGGAGTTCTAGCCAGCGCCGCGCCAAAGTCTCTGTTTCTGATCGCGCTGCGCACCTCCGTTACCGCGCCGCGGCCTCGGCGTTAAAAGCCCAAAACTTATAAATAGAAGCCCTAGCTTCCAAGTGAAAAAAGGAGATCTTTAGTGAGCGAAATTAGGAGAGCATTCTGAGGTTGCAGTCAAGAACAACAATTGAAGGCCAATTCTTTACCAATCGAAGACATTCCATTGATGAAGATGAATCCCTCCATTAATTCTTGTGTGTTCTTCATGTCTATGGAGAGCTAAATTCCTCTTGTTGAGTTTAAGGTAGTAGTTAACCTATGAATATACAATGCCATTAATTATTTCCTATGAACAATTGTTTGAATTTATTATCAATAAGAAACCTTGTTTTTACTTTATACCATTGTTAAATCTTTGATCGAAAGAAAGGATTTTAACTTTTGCCCTAGGTTACTATATCGATTCAATCTCAATTTGCAGAGATGGAATTGTGATTGAGTTTTCATAATTATCGTTCCTTATTACTATTATCGATATTGATATTTGGAGAGATCGAATCTCATACCGGTAAAAGTTTATCTAATTTGATTTGCAGACATGGAATCATATTTGAGGATAAGTGAAGATAGTAATTCAAATGATTGTTCAATTGTGAATTAATTGATAAGTTGTATAGGAATAGGTTGATGAACCCTAAAGCTCAACATACTTCCTTAATCGTTAACAAACGTTCATTATTTGCATTTAAATTATTGTTTAAATTTGATAGTATCACAATCATAAAACAAATCCAATTACTTTTTCTAACTCAAAATAATTAACTATAGAACGGCAGTGATATTAACCAATCCCTATGGATACGATATATTACCGAAAATATTTACCCACAAATACTTTCAACAGGTCACTTTGCGAACATCTCTCGATGACGGATCTTCACTCCAAACCATTTCACTTCACTTCAAACAGCGGACAACCAAGAAGAAGGTGTCCCCAACGGAGTGCAAACTGCAAGAAGAAGACATCTTCTGATCAACAAGGATTTAAGTCGTATCATAGGATTTTGCATCCACGACCATTCTATTCACATTCACTTTACATTTTATAATCATCATAACATTCATGCATGCTTTACATAAGTGCATAGTTAGCATAGTCTAGTTAGGCTTTAATCATGTTATTGCCTGAGACACTTGGACATATGCCCAAGCTTCCTATGCAAATTCATGAAATAGTTTTCTTATTGAGAGAGAAAGTTCATGCACCCGGGTTTCCCCCAAGAGGTTAACAAATGGTGATCTCCTTCAAAGAGATAGTTTGTTCACTTCTATTGGAAATCCCCAGCAAGTCAACAAGTGGTAGTCTTCCTCAAAAAGATAGTTTGTCCACTTTTGGATCTCCTTAGCAGATCAACAAATGGTGGTCTTTTCCAAGAAAATGAATCTCCCCAACAGATCGACTGATGGTAGTCTTCCTCAAAGTTTGTTCACTTTCAAGAGGCTTTCTCAGCATAAGTCGATAAATGGTAGTTTTCTTCCCGGAAACAGTTCGTCCACTTTCAAGCAAAGTCATTAGCTCCTCAAAAGGACACACTATCATATGGTATTCCTTCGAAGATGTCAAGTTAAAGGAAAGTATGATGAAGTTTCTTAGTTGCCATCAAATGGTATCTCTCCAACAAGTTCTGGTGAGAAGTTTGATGAGGAAACAAACTTGTGGAGATTTTCTCTTTATCTGAGATATTGTCCAAAATTATAACAGAAACCAATTTCGAGATTTAGACATCCGAAAAAAAGGTAGGTTATCACAACAAGGACCCGATTCGCGATTAAGACATCCAAAACGAGGGGACGTTGTTTGCAAAATTAGAACCGAAACCAGTTTCGAGATTTAGACATCCGAAACAAAGGTAGGTTATGACAACAAGGACCCGCTTCGCAATTTAGACATCTGAAACGAGGGGACGTTGTTTGCAAAATTATAATCGAAGCCAGTTTCGAGTTTTAAACATCCGAAACAAAGGTAGGTTATCACAACAAGGACCCGCTTCGCGATATAGACATCCAAAACGAGGGGACGTTGTTTGCAAAATTATAACCGAAGCCAGTTTCGAGATTTAGACATCCGAAACAAAGGTAGGTTATCAACACAAGGACCCGCTTCGCGATTTAGTCATCCGAAATGAGGGGACGTTGTTTGCAAAATTATAACTGAAGACAGTTTCGAGATTTAGACATCCGAAACAAAGGTAGGTTATCACAACAAGGATCCGCTTCGTGATTTAGACATCCGAAACGAGGGGACGTTGTTTGCAAAATTATAACCGAAATCAGTTTCGAGATTTAAACATCTGAAACAAAGGTAGGGTATCACAACAAAGACCCGCTTCGCGATTTAGACATTCGAAACGAGGGGACGTTGTTTGCAAAATTATAACCAAAACCAGTTTCGAGATTTAAACATCCGAAACAAAGGTAGGTTATCACAACAAGGACCCGCATTGCGATTTAGGCATCCGAAATGAGGGGACGTTGTTCGCAAAATCATGACCAAAACGAGTTTCGAGATTTAGACATCCGAAATAAAGGTAGGTTATCACAACAAGGACCCGCTTCGTGATTTAGACATCCGAAACGAGGGGACGTTGTTTGCAAAATTATGACCGAAACCAGTTTTGAGATTTAGACATCCGAAACAAAGGTAGGTTATCACAACAATGACCCGCTTCGCGATTTAGACATCCGAAACGAGGGGAGGTTGTTTACCTTTTTCTAAGTATCAACACTTAGTTAAAGAAGATGGATCGCGCATTTTGCATTTCCGACCATTCACCAGAATTCGCATAACACATTTCTACAGAAGCTTATCTCCCTATCCCCCGCCAAGTGCGACAACGAGATCAACTCGTGCACGAGAATTTTATTATCGCTGCGAAGTCTCAAGGACGCTCAAAATTCAGGCATTCTTTGATATTTAAGTCTCTTTCATACAGGAGAGATCAAGATGTCAAACTTTCTCCCTCCGGATGAAAGAAACTTAAATAGGGACATCTGTCATACCCTAATTTTGACCCCCCTGAGATGTCACACCTTCAGACATTTCATCAAACTCAAGACAAGTACTTAGAGCAGTCACTTTTTCATCTGGTACCTACTCAAGGATGATTAAGGACAAAGGAGTTCAGGCAAAGGATCAATCAATATGAGAAGGAATTCTAGTACAACCATGGGACTCAAATGATTCATTTACCCACCTATGCTGATTAGACATCAGTCATCAGGGCTCAAGTTTGCTCAAATAACCAGGCTAGGGTTTTGGGCCCACCAAGGACTAAGATCAGGGACCACATTTGGGAAAGCTTAAAAAGCCCCAGGGCATCACTCAAAGGATTTGTAGCAACCTGCCCTAAAAATTTGACTTTTAGAGTCGCCACCTATTCTGAAGGGCGAATAGGAAACCCTATGCAGTTTAGAGATCGGGGTAAGTTATTATAATCAGGTCGAGGGAAGGTATTAGGCACCCTCAACCCTTTCCTATTGGCTTTGAATCTAAGGTAAAGATTTATGGCTAAAACATTGAGTTTTAATAGCTAAAGAATTGAATAAGGGGAAAATTGAGATTTTAGGGAGGGGGACTCGCCTTGGTTATCCAAGTGCCTACGTATCTCCTTAGGGAGAATCAGAGTCAACGTAGTTCGGGCACAGGGTTATACGCCTTAGGATTGAATTTTGTGGTTTGAAATTTTTTAAAGGCTTTTTGAATGGCCTATTCGCAGTTTTGAAATTGATTTGAAAGTGGAGAAATGTTTTGAGGTTTGACATACAACCCTGATTTGATTTGGCACCGTTAGATGCGGTGACCAATGGATTTGGTCAGTATAGCTAACGGATTAAAGGCATTGCTGATTGCTCAGATCGATAGATTGATCATCGCGGGTGGCAAATTGAAGGTATTTTAATTTGTGTATTTTTATCTCTCGTCTAAAGCGACTAATAGTTGTAGTCGGGTCGAGGAGATAATTGATTTAGAATTAGTAAGTTAATTATATTATAATTAGTCAGAATAATTTATTTCTCGTCTAATACGACTAATGGATTTAGTCGATTCGAGGAGAAATTAAGTGATCAATAAAAACAATTGAACAAATTTTAGAAATTTGATTAATTAGTTTATCAAAAAAAAAAACAATTAACCCATTTAGAATTTTAATTAATTAGTTATAAAAAACAAATAACAAGTTTTAGAAATTTAATTAATTAATTATTTGTTTCCCAGGGGGGTGTATTTCTGTTATTGGGTAGCAAATTGGGGTGTGTGAATAGTAACAGGCTTGGCCCATTAGAGTTAAGGATCCGTCGGATCCAGTGCTACACAGGGGAAAGTTCCGGTGCGCTACCGGAAACAGTGGACGGCCAGGATTCGCTAACCTAATCTAAACGGCTCGCATGTGTTATTGGGAGAGGGAGTATGAGAGGGGATGCGCACTGGATCATGTCCAGATACGCTAACAAGTGGCCATGGGAAGGCCACGTGTTGCTCATCAACGGTGCAGGGGTGGAATCAACTCTCACCCATCTCCGGTCTCTCTCTCATTTTCCAGATTCTTTCTCTCTCTTCCCTCTTTCTTCCTTTCAACCCTCCCTTCATTCTCTCAACCTTACTCAGAATATTACCCAGAAAAACAAGAACAACAACCGCCCCCTTTGCCGTGGACCGCCCTAATCCGCCCTAAGAATCACCACCAAAACCCAGTTTTCCGATGAAGATCATCATGATCTTCGTCGTCTTCAACCCAAAAACCCAGATCCTCAACCAACCCCACGAACCCTAACCCCCAAATTAGATCCAGATCTCCATAATAAACCCAAATTCAGACAATAAACAAAGATTCAAACCAAATGAATATCACATGAACATGCACGTATCAATCTTAAGCTAAGTCTTGATGGAGGTTACCTTGTAATCTTGATTTTCTGGATCGTGTGAGCTCCGGATCTCCTTCTAATCCCTTTCTCCTTTTGTTCCGCAGGTTGAAGACAAAAGCAAACGGCGGCGCTCTAGGGTTCTTCTTCAGCCAAAAATTTTCAACCCTTCTTCTTCTTTTTCTTTCTGATTTATAGGTTTAGGGTTTAGATCAATTAGGAAAACTTAGATTTAGAAAGATTAGATTGAGTTTACGTTATTGTTTCATTCTGAGATTTGATTGTAATAATATATTCACTGATTCAATAAAAATTTTTCAGATTTGATTTTTTGTTTAAGTTTGTTAAGATTAGATTGTGTTTTGATTGATTATGATTCTGATTCGATTCAATTACGCGTTCAATCCGTGGGCCTGGGTTTGGAGCTTGCATTAGGGTTTGTTTGGTTGAAGCCGCGGCGGCCATGGAGATGGGGGAGCAAGCCTAGGGTTTGCGTGAGGTTGGAGAAGGTAAACAGGACCTGGGTCGGGTTGACCCGCTCCACCCTTAGTCCAACGTGATCCAGCACACTTGGGCCCCAAGTATTTGGCCCAATTACCAAGTGCAATAACCATTTTTTCTGTTGCTTTGTGGTGCAAAAAACGACAACAACAAAAAAAACAAAAACACTAACCTCACTTAATTCAATTAACTAACTTGATTAATTAATTAGTAAAAAACTAATTAACTAATATAGTCCTAATGAATATGTTAGTTAATATAATTGACACCCATTTAACAACACTAATAATATTAATGATTAAAATTAATAAAACTCCAATAAAAGTGATTAATTTTAATAGTGCTATTAATTTAATTTAACTCCTATTTATTTAGGAACAAAATTATATAATAATTCTACCAATAATAATCCAAGTAATATTTAATAATAACCATATTATTTAGTGAAAATGGGGGATGATGGTAAGAATAACAAATGACTTAGAGACAAATGGATCCCAAACTAAATTGGATCTCTAATTTTTTCTGTTGACCCCCCCATCTTATTTTAAAACAAATTATACGGGAATTTTATAGGAGAGCGAGTTTAATAATAGGTATATCAAACCCTATGGCTCCTTATTTTTAACTCCCTTAAAAGTGGATTATAACGGGTAAATTTTGGGGTATGACAGCTGCCCCTATTTAATTATCTTGGATTGAACAGTGTGAGAATACGCAGGTCTCACGCTTTTCGAATCGAAGAGTTATTAAATAATGGAAGACCCCTAAATTTACCTCGTGCTTGAGCGTGAATGAGAGAATCGTCCTGCTAAAGCCTGAGTCTTACATAGCGAGGACTTTCCGTTGGTTGTGTGATTAGCTTGCTATAGTGCTAGCAAGCTTTCGCAGTTTATGGACCCCACTCACTATAATTTTAGTAAGTTTCTCGTAGTTTGTGAACCCCAGTAGGATCACTTGCTATAGCTCTAGCAAGCTCACCTGCACCGATAGGATTATTTGCTATGCTTATAGCAACCTCACCTGCACCATTTGGGATCATTTGCCATGCTTGTAGCAAACTCACCCGCACCATTTAGGATACTTTGCCGTGCTTGTAGCAAACTCACCCGCACCATTTAGGATCATTTGTCGTGCTTGTAGCAAACTCACCTGCTTCATTTAGGATCATTTGCCGTGCTTGTAGCAAACTCACCCGCACCATTTAGGATCATTTGCCGTGCTTGTAGCAAACTCACCCGCACCATTTAGGATCATTTGCCGTGCTTGTAGCAAACTCACCTGCCCCATTTAGGATCATTTGCCGTGCTTGTAGCAAACTCACCCGCACCATTTAGGATCATTTGCCGTGCTTGTAGCAAACTCACCTGCCCCATTTAGGATCATTTGCCGTGTTTGTAGCAAACTCACCTGCCCCATTTAGGATCATTTGCCGTGCTTGTAGCAAACTCACCTGCCCCATTTAGGATCATTTGTCGTGCTTGTAGCAAACTCACCCACACCATTTAGGATCATTTGTCGTGCTTGTAGCAAACTCACCTGCCCCATTTAGGATCATTTGCCGTGCTTGTAGCAAACTCACCTGCCCCATTTAGGATCATTTGCCGTGCTTGTAGCAAATTCACCCGCACCATTAGAATCGTTTGTCCCTATTGTTTGGCGAATGTGTATGCACCATGTGTATGCATCATGTGCATGCATATGCCCCTGTTGTTTGTATAATGTATGTGTATGAATGTTTACACATGCAAATGTTACATGTATGTAAATGAGTATGTATGATAACCCCGACACCTTATCTCCTTATCACCCATTGAACTTGTTTACTCCATGCTTGCACCTATACCATGACTATGTTTATGCCGACTTGGTAATGTTTATGTATGCGGGTAATGCTTATGTTTATGTTGATTGATGCAACGAGTGGAACGAAGTAATGTCTTCTATAAGACTACCTGAAAAGGTTTCTGGAATGGATGTGAATGTTTGTCTTAAAGAAGACAATCTGAAAAGATTCTTTAGAAATGATAGCGATTTGTCTTAGACAAGACCACCTGGAAAGGCTGCGAGGTGTCTTAAAAAAGACCTCCTGAAAAGGTTCTTGGAATGACAATGAATATCTTAAAAAGTCTACCTAGAAAGGTTCGTATAATGTCTTAAAGAAGACCACCTGAAGAGGTTCCTGAAAAGGATGACAAATTGCCTTACAGAAGGCTACCTAAAAAGGTACTTAGAAATGATGGTGATCGTCTTAGAGAAGACTACTTGAAAAGGTTGAAAGATGTCTTAAAAGACTACCTAAAGAGGTTTTTGGAAAAAGAATGTCTTAAAGAAGACCACCTGAAGAAGTTCTTGAAAAGGATGACAATTTGTCTTGAAGAAGACTACCTAAAAAGGCTCTTGGAAATAGCGGTGATTGTCTTAGAGAAGACTACCTAGAAAGGTTCTTAGAAAAAGAATGTTTTAAAAAAAGCCTACCTAAAAAGGTTCTTAGAAGGGATCGTAAGATTTGTCTTAAACAAGACTACCTGAACAGGTTGGAAGATGTCTTAAAAAGACTACATAAAGAGGTTCCTAGAAAGGACCGTAGGATTGGTCTTAAAAAAGACTACCTAAAAAGGTGTGGTGTAATGTATCAACCAATGTATGTAATGCATGATTTATATGTATTCGCATGATACTCCGATGATAGGTTGTTGATAACCAAAGCGTATATAGCTCGCTGGAGTTGCAGGTTTGTTTGATAAGGTGGGGTGTGATGCTAGCGCGATTCCCCGATACCTGTTTTTGAAGATCGTAGTTAGGAGAAATATTTGTTCGATGTTGTGAAGCGTGAGAATGCCTTATGCTGTGCGCCTTGCCCCAATTTGGCTTTTGAATTACTCCACGCCTTTAACCTTTTGAGGTTCTCCATGTCTTTCACCTTTTGCAATTCACACCTTTAACCTTTTCGAGGTTCTCCACACCTTTAACCTTTGTGGTTCTCCACACCTTATGGATTTGATATCCCATGCCCCAATGTTTAGTGGAAAAAAGGTGCCTATGATCTCCAAGCTATGAAGGAAGTGCCCAGGGAAATAACCTTGTCATATGCTTTGACGTTTAGATTGAAGGGTATGCCCTTGATCTCCCGGATATGGAGGACTATCCATAGTGTTCTATCCTTTAAAGTTTCTCCCATGTTTGACATGCCCCTGATTGAGATTGTTTCGCGATATGCCCCAAGTCGATTGAACCTTAGGAAGAATGCCCCCAGTTAATAGAATTTTTGCTCGTATGCCCCTGCGATCCTCGAGTTTTTGCCCCTATTAAGGGGAACCCCATAGATGTGATTCCCCCCATTCCAGAGTCTTTATTAGAAAGATCGCCTTTGATTAAACCAATTTTGAGATCTCCTCGATGCCAAGTGTATATTCGTAGATGACGTTGTACCCTTTGAGAAGTAACTCCAATGCGATGCGTATGCAAGTTTTGAAATCGAAGTCCGTTATGAATTAGGACCGGATGATTAGAAATGGATGCTTGAAAAAGCGTAGTGATTAGAAATGGTTTTAACAAACTTCAGGAGTCAGTATAACAAAATCCTGCTTAATATGCTTTCGTGGTTAACCTTGCCTCAATTAGGACTTTTGAATGTTGTAACTTGGCCTGGTTCATGTTTTTAAGAAACAATGGATATAAGGCTCAAAATTTATTTAACCCAACCCCTTTCTCCTTGATGTTCTCCAGATCCTAAAAGTTCGCCTAATCCAATGGATGTGCTTTGTTTGTAAGAAAATCAGTTCTGATGTTGAGGAGAAGCCTTTAATAAAGACCCAAAAATATTGTAGAGATCCAAGCATTGATGTGAAGCTTTGATGGTTTGGCAGTCACAAGATTATCCTTTGTATTTCGCCTTTGTTTTTATCCCTTATTTTTGCATGAACCAATCCTTTTGAATTTGGTCCATCGGGATGCCCTGATTTTTGCCTAAGTCCTTTTTTGTTTTCTTTTCATGGAATTTCCCATTTTGACTTAGCGGGCGCTTTTCTCCTTTTTTTTGGATACTCCTTTTGATCCTTGGATATGGACTGTTGTGACTGCCATGTCGACTTTGATTTGTAAGCTCCGACTTTGATACTTCCTCGATCTTGAATGATGTGTTGAGGAAGAAGATTGTTGTGAATGTTATCTCCATTGCTTCCTCAATCTTGGATGAACGCGAGGAATAAGATATGCTTGAACCTTTGCTTGAATTGACTGATTCTCTTGGCAACCAAAATACACCATTGGATTAACCGATATCTACCCTGCCCCTGGTTGAAATCAAGGTTTTTTGAAAAAGTAGAAACAAACTCCAACTCCTGGCTCGAGGGGGTGACGAGGGATTAACATCCTTATATCTCCACTGTTTAGAAATTGAAACAATGCCTGTACATCCTCGGCTCGGTCTTACCTTGAAAGCATACGTCTAGCTGGACTTAGCTATTTGTATTCTTCATTCTCCCTTAAGTTTGTTAATCACCATAGATTTGAAATTGAGAATAGAATAGAAGCGTGTGAGTGAAAAGTCGATTTCAAAACCTGCATGGTCATCCCATTGGAATTGCTAACTCGGAGGTATAACTTTTTATCTTGAGTAACACTTAGCGATCGTAAGGGTTGAAATTTTGACATGATGGACACCTATTAATCTTGGGGACAATCTCCTTTGTAAATCCAGTGACCTTGTTTCACTCCTTAGTTCATGGATTCGTAGAAGTGAAGGGTGACCTCGAATTCTCCTTGGGCACGTCAAACCTGTCGGGAATAAATTGTTAGCGGTGGGTTTTCGTCGTATCGGAACTTTATGAGTTTCCTTTGACTGAACCTCTTTTGCTTTCCCTAAGGATAGTATCACACCGTTTGTAACCTCCAGAGTTTGTAAATGGATAGAGAGAACCTATGATCCTTTTGCCCCTCGGTGTGGAGTTAACACACGTCGCCTTCCCTCCATCGTAGTTATGCATCTTTGTTTGGGATTTTGCCCCAGTTGGACTAATCCTTGCCTCAAGGTTATCGTAGAGCGTCCTTGTAAGTTTGATATGTTCTAAGATGAACCCCTTTATGACTAGATACATCTTGAGTGTATCTATGAGGGAACTCTTTGTTGAGCTAATCCTTGCTCGATGACACCCTTTATTGTATTTACAAACCCGTTACGGAAAGGCATGGACATGCGGCTGGCATGATGAAGGACATCCTCTTTTTCTTAGTAAGACTAAGATCATTCTCAATAATTTATCCTCCTTTCTCCATAGTCTATGATCCTTTTTCTTGGTGAGTCTCGGGAAATCGGCTAGCACGGAACGGGTGGATGCGGGCGAAGATGAGAATATAAATGTATGAATGCATGAAAATGCAAATGCATGCGTATGCGAGAGACTCCTTGTATTATAGCTCCTTGTATGCAATGTAGACGGGTGACATGTAATCCTAGGGATAGCCTTAGAGGTGACATTAGACCCTAGGAAATCCTTGCAAGATAGGCGTTATGACACGCCAATGGAAATCCCTTAGATTCGGGAGTATGTAGAAGGTAGCGGCTGGTGACCGTTCAAGACAGTTACCAAGTCTCATGGCCGTCGAGAGGCCGATCAACGTGTACCAATGAAGTTGTCCTTGGTGGGAAGGTTCTCTGTGCGGAACACAACCTATACAAGGACGATATCGGATGAAATGAAATCCCTACAAGCCAGGGATGAAAGATGTATAGATGGAAATCCAAAACCCCACAAGTTAGAGGGTGCGCGGGAATAAGCATGGAGTGACCGTTCAGGACAGTCACTAGATCTCATAGCCATCGAGAGGCCAATCAAACACATGCTAATGAAGTTGTCCTTCGGAGAAGGACGCGTCATTGTGAAAACACATGGATGTAAAAGAAAATCCCTATAGGCTATGGAGTACGTAGGAGTGAGCACTGAGTGATCGTTCAAGATAGTCACCGAATCGCATGGCCATCGAGAGGCCAATTGACGTATGCTAACAAAGATGTCCTTCGTATGAAGGATGCGATTTTGGAAACATAATCCCTACAGGCTAGGGAACGCGTAGATGTAAGCACGGGGTGACCGTTCAAGACAGTCACTGAATCGCATGGCCATCGAGAGGCCAATTGACGTGCGTAAACGAAGATGTCCTTCGTGGGAAGGACACATAGTTGTAAGAGTACAAAGATGTAAAAGGAAACTCCCTACAGGTTAGGGAGTGCGTAGATGCAGGTGCGGAGTGACCGTTCATGACAGTCACTAGGTCTCATGGCCATCAAGAGGCCAATCAACGTGCATAAATGAAGGTGTCCTTCGTGGGAAGGACATGGTCTTAGAAACAGAGTCCCTGTAGGCCAGGGAACGCGTGGCATTCGCAGTATATAAATTGCATATGTATAATAAGCACGTAAGCACATAAGCCCTAGATTCATAGGTTCGACGTAACGGCTTAGGGTGCCTACCCTTCCCATTGGTATGTTCTAGAAGGTCTCATGGGATCGTCCGTAGCCGCCGAAACTTTTTGTCTCTTTGAATTTTGGAACAACTCATTGGTCCATGAGGTTCGAATTTTAGGGGTAGGTTCCCAGAGAGATCAGCTAAATACCAAGTCCAGCCCTCAACAAGGTCGAGCCTCGTATCAGACCTTTCCGGATATTCAACCCACTCTGAGTGGAATTATAATAAGACTCGTAGGCGATGTAATTCCCCTCTGGTCATTATTATAATTCCCACGCTTAGGCTTAACAACAATATATATCCAGAAAATACAGTAAAACAAGTAATAATTAAATAAACATTTAAAAATTACTGTAAAAGATAATTACTGTAAATAAAACCATAAATAAATAAAATAAATAAATTAAATTAAATATTTAAATAAAGAGAGAAAAAAAACCCAAATCCTAATTCACAACCCTAGTTTTGGCAAATTTGCCAAACCCTAAAAAAGTTCGCCAAAAACCTAAACCCTGCCAAAACCTAGGAGCATAATAATTCACCATTTTGAGTTATCCCCAGCAGAGTCGCCAGCTGTAGCAACCTGCCCTAAAAATTTGACTTTTAGAGTCGCCACCTATTCTGAAGGGCGAATAGGAAACCCTACGCAGTTTAGAGATCGGGGTAAGTTATTATAATCAGGTTGAGGGAAGGTATTAGGCACCCTCAACCCTTTCCTATTGGCTTTGAATCTAAGGTAAAGATTTATGGCTAAAACATTGAGTTTTAATAGCTAAAGAATTGAATAAGGGGAAAATTGAGATTTTAGGGAGGGGGACTCGCCTTGGTTATCCAAGTGCCTACGTATCTCCTTAGGGAGAATCAGAGTCAACGTAGTTCGGGCACAGGGTTATACGCCTTAGGATTGAATTTTGTGGTTTGAAATTGTTTAAAGGCTTTTTGAATGGCCTATTCGCAGTTTTGAAATTGATTTGAATGTGGAGAAATGTTTTGAGGTTTGGCATACAACCCTGATTTGATTTGGCACCGTTAGATGCGGCGACAAATGGATTTGGTCAGTATAGCTAATGGATTAAAGGCATTGCTGATTGCTCAGATCGATAGATTGATCATCGCGGGTAGCAAATCGAAGGTGTTTTAATTTGTGTATTTTTATCTCTCGTCTAAAGCGACTAATAGTTGTAGTCGGGTCGAGGAGAGAATTGATTTAGAATTAGTAAGTTAATTATATTATAATTAGTCAGAATAATTTATTTCTCGTCTAATACGACTAATGGATTTAGTCGGTTCGAGGAGAAATTAAGTGATCAATAAAAACAATTGAACAAATTTTAGAAATTTGATTAATTAGTTTATCAAAAAAAAAACAATTAACCCATTTAGAATTTTAATTAATTAGTTATAAAAAACAAATAACAAGTTTTAGAAATTTAATTAATTAATTATTTGTTTCTCAGGGGGGTGTATTTCTGTTATTGGGTAGCTAATTGGGGTGTGTGAATAGTAACAGGCTTGGCCCATTAGAGTTAAGGATCCGTCGGATCAAGTGCTACACAGGGGAAAGTTACGGTGCGCTACCGGAAACAGTGGACGGCCAGGATTCGCTAGCCAAATCTAAACGGCTCGCATGTGTTATTGGGAGAGGGAGTATGAGAGGGGATGCGCACTGGATCATGTCCAGATACGCTAACAAGTGGCCATGGGAAGGCCACGTGTTGCTCATCAACGGTGCAGGGGTGGAATCAACTCTCACCCATCTCCGGTCTCTCTCTCATTTTCCAGATTCTTTCTCTCTCTTCCCTCTTTCTTCCTTTCAACCCTCCCTTCATTCTCTCAACCTCACTCAGAATATTACCCAGAAAAACAAGAACAACAACCGCCCCCTTTGCCGTGGACCGCCCTAATCCGCCCTAAGAATCACCACCAAAACCCAGTTTTCCGATGAAGATCATCATGATCTTCATCGTCTTCAACCCAAAAACCCAGATCCTCAACCAACCCCATGAACCCTAACCCCCAAATTAGATCCAGATCTCCATAATAAACCCAAATTCAGACAATAAACAAAGATTCAAACCAAACGAATATCACATGAACATGCACGTATCAATCTTAAGCTAAGTCTCGATGGAGGTTACCTTGTAATCTTGATTTTCTGGATCGTGTGAGCTCCGGATCTCCTTCTAATCCCTTTCTCCTTTTGTTCCGCAGGTTGAAGACAAAAGCAAACGGCGGCGCTCTAGGGTTCTTCTTCAGCCAAAAATTTTCAACCCTTTCTTCTTCTTTTTCTTTCTGATTTATAGGTTTAGGGTTTAGATCAATTAGGAAAACTTAGATTTAGAAAGATTAGATTGAGTTTACGTTATTGTTTCATTTTGAGATTTGATTGTAATAATATATTCACTGATTCAATAAAAATTATTCAGATTTGATTTTTTGTTTAAGTTTGTTAAGATTAGATTGTGTTTTGATTGATTATGATTCTGATTCGATTCAATTACGCGTTCAATCCGTGGGCCTGGGTTTGGAGCTTGCATTAGGGTTTGTTTGGTTGAAGTCGCGGCGGCCATGGAGATGGGGGAGCAAGCCTAGGGTTTGCGTGAGGTTGGAGAAGGTAAACAGGACCTGGGTCGAGTTGTCCCGGTCCACCCTTTGTCCAACGTGACCCAGCACACTTGGGCCCCAAGTCTTTGGCCCAATTACCAAGTGCAATAACCATTTTTTCTGTTGCTTTGTGGTGCAAAAAACGACAACAACAAAAAAAACAAAAACACTAACCTCACTTAATTCAATTAACTAACTTGATTAATTAATTAGTAAAAAACTAATTAACTAATATAGTCCTAATGAATATGTTAGTTAATATAATTGACACCCATTTAACAACACTAATAATATTAATGATTAAAATTAATAAAACTCCAATAAAAGTGATTAATTTTAATAGTGCTATTAATATAATTTAACTCCTATTTATTTAGGAACAAAATTATATAATAATTCTACCAATAATAATCCAAGTAATATTTAATAATAACCATATTATTTAGTGAAAATGGGGGATGATGGTAAGAATAACAAATGACTTAGAGACAAATGGATCCCAAACTAAATTGGATCTCTAATTTTTTCTGTTGACTCCCCCATCTTATTTTAAAAGAAATTATACGGGAATTTTATAGGAGAGCGAGTTTAATAATAGGTATATCAAACCCTATGGCTCCTAATTTTTAACTCCCTTAAAAGTGGATTATGACAGGATTCAATCATCTTCAAATAATGCATATGACCATATCCATTAGGTATTGTACTTCAATTCAAGATCTACATTCATCAATTTCATCTGGTCGACAATTAGGGTTTTTGACCTAATTTACCTAGACAATTGACTTTTAATCAGGACATGGGTCCACAACTCAAAACATGACTCAAGAGCTTCTAGTACCTCAATATACTCCATTCATATCACTCATTTGTAGGGGAGGACTTGATTCATTACCAAAGTCCAAGATTTCACTTCATCTAGAAAAAGTTAACTGTAAAAGATCACTTTTGACTTTTAGGGTTTTGGATCAAAACGTGACTTTTAAGGATCAATATCATCAACATATGATTATTGAAGTCATTTGACCAAAGAAAATCAAGAAAATTCATCTAGAATCAAAAAGTCAACAAAAAGTCAAACTAGTACATTTTGACCTAGTTCATGGATCTCAAAATTTCACTTACACAACTCAAAAAACTTCCAACATGAAAGTTGTAGATCTCATCAAATAAAATAACTTCTCACAAGGGAAGGTTTTTCAAGAGATCAATCATTTAAGAGATATGAGCTTTGGAAGTCATAGGTTATAAAAACTTAGAAAAATTCTAAGTGTTTTTAACCTAGTTTTCTTCAAACTTTGGGCCTGTTAAGGGATTTCCAAATTGTGCTCAACCTTCTCCAAATTCATTTTGATCTAGGAGTTATGATGATTCAAAGTTGGGCTCATGAAGAGAAATTATAGGTCATGACCAAATTGGAATACTTGCAAATTTTGTACCAATGCCTATACCAATTGATTCATCCTCGTCCATGATATATCAGAAGGAATTTAGAGGAATCAAATGCACTATTTCATCATTTTTGGCCAAGTTGCAAGAATTCAATGCTATTTGATTAAGTAATCATTACATAATTGGAATCTTGATGAATCACCAAAGTATCTTCCCCTAAGCCAATTAGAGTTCACTTCTGCAACAGAATTGTCCCCTAAGATCACACAAAATCGATGGCTAGGGGGTTGATCAAATGGAATCAAAATTGCCATCATTGCATATGTGATATTTTCAAAATTTCTTCATAGCTAAGAAACTAAGTTAACTTCATTAAGCAAGCTTACTATCTCCAATTGCTCTGAGAATTTTTCCTATAAATACAAGTGCATACTTCAGTATCAAACCACACCAAAGCAACAGAATTCTTGCTTTCTCTCTTCTCCCTTCATACTTAGGTTTTTCAAAGGTTCTTTGGCAAGAAGACTCGGATTCTTCAAACCAAAGCTCTTCCTTTGAAAATAAGTATTCAAACACATCAAGGGAGGTATTTAGAGGTGATCCAAACACCTGGAACATATCTGTATGTGGAGAATCATCATCTTCACCTCTCACTTGGAGCCATATCAGTTGGGGTCGAGCATGAAGTTCTAACCCAAACTAAGCATCTCAACACCTTCCTGGGGGGTCACTGAATCTTTTGGGATCGTTACAACAACTCTGTAGCACCCTTTGATCAGAGCTCGATCTTCTTTTCAGAGGTAAGTTTCATAAGCTTCAAACTCTATGATTCTTATTTCATAAATCAAAACTTGTTATACCAACAAGTTTCTGCACCTGAGAGGATCATTAACCCTCAGCCAATTTCATCATATCATGCATATATAGTATTTCATGTTAAAATTTAGTTTTAGGGTTCTAAGTGTTTATGCATGCGAATTTTGAATTACACTGAAAATAAATAAAATCAAAGGTGATACCATCATAATCCTTGTCTAAAAATAAGAGAAATCCATGTTTACATCTCTGAGTTTGGTTGAGAAATGAGTGAGATAGAAAATTCAAAAACCATGGAAGCTTGAGGTTGAAGATGAAGATGGTGGCGCCATTTTTCAAAATTCCCAAAAGCAAGTTTATTTTATTTTGAATGATAGGCGTGTTATCTACGAATTCATCGTAGTGTCCCAATGGTAACAGCGCACGTCCAAACTCTTGCCATGCCTTAGGTCTGGGGTTCGATCCCCCCTCAGACTTTTTGTTCATTTCATTTTTTTCACTCATTTATGAACTTGTTTAAAAATATAATGAATTGGAAGTGTTCACATAACAAGCTACGCGCCTGGTCCAGATGGTAAGTGTTTTAGCTGGTAACCTAGAGGGCGTGAGTTCAAGCCCTTTAGGAGACAAAGCCTATTTTTTCCGCTCTTTTCTCATTCATTTTCTACATAACTTCATATATTTATTTCACCTATCAAATTAAGTCATTTTCACTTGATTTTTCACACACTTCTCATTTATCAAAAATTCATAAAAATATATTATTTTAATATGTTTTAATTAGGTTTAAAATCACATATCTTTAAGTACGTTTAATACTTTAAAAATATAATTTTTCACTTGATTTTCAAAACCTAATCTCGTAAATATTATAGCACTATGGCCTAGGATTGAGAATGTCTTCCCGGTGAAGGCTCTTTCCTAATTAGAGATCTTTAGTTCAAACCTCAAGATGAATTATTCCCGGTGAAACATCATGAAAAAGCTTTAGAACCCAAATAGGATACATCCACCCAAGAGGAATTATTCCTGGTGAAACCTCTTACCCATTTGCTTAGAGCCAAAATAAGTTGAAAACCACATAGCTTTCTCTTGTGCTATAACAAGGACCCTCGATGACCCTCGATTAGCCTCCTCTTGGGCTTTGTACAAGGACCCACGGGCTTCTTAAAAGCATTCCCAGCTTACTCTTGAGCTTGTATACAAGGACGCACCAGGTTTCTTATAAACATAGGAACAGGTCTTTAGTCACCTTTTAGCCTACCCTGATGAGTTTCTTCCACTCTTGAAACCAAACTTTAAACAAGCTAAGAATGTCTCAATCTCAGTATTGAGTACACCGTTTGGAATGAGAGACATGGACAGTCTTTGTCACCCTTATCTCCATTAAATATTTCTCCTTAATAGAGTCTAGGATCCATATCTGTTTATCCTCAGTCAGTGTCAGCCTTAATCTTGGGCTTTAAACAAGAAGTCTCAAATAGTTAATCTTTCTGCCATAAAAATCCCTGGAAAGGGTTAGCCTCCATTCATTCCTTCATTTTAACATAGTTCCCTGGAAAGGGTTAGCTTCCAAAAATTAAGCTTTTGAAAGATAAACTCTCCAGCAGAGTAAAACCCCTGGAAAGGGTTAGCCTCCAAAATCAATCTTTGAAAGTCATGTCTTCCCTGAAAAGAGTCAGCCTCCAAAATCATTCCTTTAAATTCAAAACCTTTGGAAAGGGTTAGCCTCCATTATTTATTTCATTTTAATATAATTCCCTGGAAGGGTTAGCTTCCAAAAATTCAACTTTTAAAGAAAAAAGATAATCTCACCAGCTGATTCAAAACCCCTGGAAAGGGTTAGCCTCCAAAATCAATCTTCTAAAGTCATAATTTCCTGGAAAGGGTTAGCTTCCAAAATTCAGCTTTTAAAAAAACAAATTCCCCGGTAAAGTCAATCTTCAAACCTGGGTCTTTCATTCATCAATTCCTGCTTAAGAAAAGCACCATTCTCAGTAGGGTCAACCTCTAGTTCCTAAACACTAGGACAAATCCTCAACAGTGTCAAACATCCTTTTGAAGTCAAAACCTCTACTCATAGGTATTCCCCTATTCACAGTCAGCTTCAACCTTGGGCTTTGTACAGGGCATATATTAGAGTCTCCCCAGTGAGTCCTTCACCACCAAGTAGCCACAACCTTGGGCTTGATACAAGGTAGAAAATAATATATTCCCCAATTAAGAGTTAGCCACAATTCTGGGCTTTGTACAGAACACCAAATCAAATCCATCAAATAAACACTCTCCAACTAGAGTCAGCCTCAATTCTGGGCTTTGTACATAACACCAAAACCTTATAGTTTAAGTTAATCCCCAGTGGATTTATCTCCCAAAGTCAATAAAATCAATCAAAAAGATTCAAGCTTGGGCCTCATACAACCCAGCTAAAGCCAAATCTTTCATACAGCAGATAGACATAGCTTATCTCTATAGAGAGATCTTTCTCCTATCTCACCATATTCAAACAAACAAACATTATATTACATTTTAATTTTAATCAGTCTCCCACTTAGGACTTTGAAAGACATGCTCTGGCCAGTTAACCCAGGCATGTTTAACTTTCCCTAATTTGGTTGAGCAACTTTCTTTCATTCAAGACGCAGTTGACTGGTATACCTGCATGTAACACCCCAAATCTACCCGGTAATTATAATAAAAATCAGAGTATAAATTGCAAACAACATTCATTTGAGGTATCACATATTCGTCATTCAAAAACAATTATGGCTTAATTGCCTTCATATAGATACATAGCACGTAACTTAAAACGGACAATTAAATCATTATTAAAAAATCACTTTGTTTCAAATTAAATAGTTAACTCGCAACGGAATCAACAAACTTCATAAATATTCAATTCAAGTCGTAGCATCATTGCACGGTAACTTTAAGTTACAATTTAAAACATAGTTCACTTAAAAATTCAGCAAACAAAATAATAAATAAAACAATCTCTTTATCCCCCGAGTGCTACGTATCAGAGCAAGACACCAACTCGAATAACAGCAACTAAAGACTTCATAAAATCACTTCAAACTTCCACCGCTATCTTGAGTACCTGTCAATTTCCCATGGTAGGGAAACATCATTCAGAAAGGGTGAGATATCTACCAATATAAACAAACGCATGATAAACAATATATTAGAATTTAATCATACGAAATTATCACGTTACAGCTTTCAGACTACATTTATAATAACAATTAACCTGAACAGTTCTATTAACAAAAATCAATAACAACAACATATTAATAGTTATAAAAACTATTTCTCATCTTCCAGACAATACCTGTCACAACACGTCATTAGTATAACAATTTATAATTACAACTCCATATTATCACAATTTAACAACAACTCAAGTCACATCACGTCACAATTAAATCACACTCATGCCACATACAATGAGACTCTACAACTGCACATGCATGTGGTACCCAGGGCTTCAGCCCCCATCGCCAATTGCCAGTTAAACAGAGGCATCAAGGCATAAGCCTTCGTCGCTAATTTGCCAATCCAGGCCGTCGCCAAAAATGCATATGTATATGAATGCAACAAACACACACAACAAACAACATCATCGTCACAAGGCATAAGCCTATATCGTCGCTATACTAATAAATAGAGGTATACATCGTCACTGAAACATCCTTCAACTTCACATAAAACAACAACAATTATCACCACAACAACAACTAATTTCATCGAATCAACACGACAGAATCACAACAAATAATCAGGAATAATTTCCTACGAATTTAACCCCCACATATCATTCATCATGAGTCCGGTTATAGAGTTAGAACCCCACCCCTTACCTTGGATATGAGATTTCTCTACTCTCCCGGTTGCCATAGCTTATGCCGCCGCTTCCATCTTTTCTCCGAAAATCTTTTCTAACAACGTGCAGAGACGCAACAAAAACCTGTTCGGAAATCGCTTTGTCAGACGTACTTAAAATCATCAAAACGAAAATCGCTCCGGTCAGAAGTTACCTCTACGAGTCTGGAACGTTGTGTCCAAGAACCGCGACGATCCAACGGTTGGATTGGGAGAAACGTCCGTTTTACTAAGGTGTCTCACTGCAGAAACTTGCTGCGAAAATTGGACTTCCTCTAGCTTTTCTCTTCCGCCATGGCTCTCTTCTTCACCTCTCCTCCAAACCCTATTCCTCTTTGTGTTATGATAGTTCTTCCTTCTTCCAATTCTAAATCCAACATAATTGGGCCTAAGTTACATACCCCCTCCTTACTTCACAACAACTCAAATTAAATCCAAAGTTATTTTTAAGCTCATTAATAAAATAACACTTCAACTTTATTTCACCAAATTAATCCGATTAATTACCATGCCAACTTAATAAAATAATTCCGACTTCGTCGATAAAATTCGAATTAAATAAAAATAGTCCAATATTAATAATAATATTATTTCTTCAATGAAATCAACTTTATTAATTCTCCGACTAACCGAATAAAACCCAACTTTAACTTAATAATCCAAATACGCTTCCCAAAATAATACCGACAATTCCGATTGATCCTCGAACTTCCATTAAATCCAATGATTAAATTCTTAAATAATTTAATTAACTAATTAATTAAATTCGGGGCGTTACACTGCACATACACAAGTAAGGTCCCCCTCTAGAATGAAATGAATTCAGCTTTTCTGTCACTCTTTTAATGTTTGTGGTGGAATAGTAGAAATACCTCTCTGTAAAGTTGACTTCATGTCTCTTTACTGTAAAAAGAGATTTAATTCCAGCTTCAACCTTGAGCTTCAAGCAAGGCACCAAAAATAATTAATTTCCCTAATTAGTTCCCCAAACTACAAAAAGCTCTGACTTCCAATAGGGATGAATTTTGTTATCGTAGGAAGAACTGAAACAAAATTCATCCCGCCACGGGCGTATTCTCCTTCCAAATTTCGCGTGAAGCGTTTAGCGTGTCGTCATCCCAAGTGAAACAGGGAGGTAAAAAAACGACCCCACTCGCCTATAAATAGAAGTTCTGATCAGAAGCAAAGTAGAACACTTGTTGTTATACGGTGGGAGAACTGACTTTTTAGAAATGTCGCGGTAAGCAAGAGTCGACATCGAATTTTATTTTATCCAAATTAATAAAAAGGCTAAAAGAACAGGAAAAACCTTTTAAAAGAAATTTTGAGTTCTGGGGGTAGGTTATACAAAGGGAAGGTGTAAGGCACCCTTTGTATCCATGGTTTTCGATGGGCTCTTAATTGCTTAGCTCACTTGTTTGTTTGTTTGAAAAGTTTGAAGTGTCGTGTGTGAATAGAAAAAGATTTTTGAATAAGGTCTTTAGCTTGTAAATAAGCGTAGCCTTTGGGAATTCGTTTTTTAAAAAGGAGGTGTGAAAATCATTTTGAAAGTTTGATTTGATTGTGAGCAAGCATTTAGGAATACCTACCCTAAGATTGTCATTCTTGTTCTTCAAGTCTTTCGGGCGAAAGGGTCTATCCATACCATGATAGGGCAGGAAGTCTTTCAATCGGATGTTTAAGGGTCATCGAGAATAATCGTTCGCCACAAGACTGTCCCTACCATAAAGAGGGTAGGTAGTCTCAAGGGAGGATATAATAGTCATTTTAGGCAACAGTAAGGATACCTTAGCATTTTGAAGGGACTATCATCATTTATCGAGGCAACGTCGAGGGACGAGATCATTTTATTCGTAGGCAACTCGAAGGGTCTATGATCTTTTATTCCGAGGGACTATGATGATTTGAATTCGTAGGCAGCAAGCTAAGATATCCCTATATCCGAGGGACTTGACTATTTTTTATCGAGAAGGCAGCATAAGAGCGGTTACCTTAAAAAGGTGTGTGTGCATCAATCACGTGAGTTCAATTCGAATACTTATCTTTGCAGTTTATGAGCTACATTTAATTATTAGTTGTCACTCCCTATTTTACTAACCATGCAGTTAATAGTATACATAAATTTAAAACAGTTCATGGGTGCAGAAAGTAAAATGCGGAAAGTAAAAAGTCCTAATTACTATTACATCAAAATTGAATGAGTGACCTATACACCTTCTAGAATTTAAATGACGGAAATTAAATTCAATAATTAAATAAAAGACGGAATTTAAACAATCATCCGACATTCGAGAGTTTTGAGATGAGAATAGAATCGCGATTTGAAATTAAAGTTAAAAGGTGGGTGAAAATAACCCTAAGTCTAAATTGTCAAAATTAATTAAATTAATGTTAGATTAATGAAGTTAATTAAAATTAACCCAAAATTAAATTGATAAAACTTAATTACTAAGTTAATTAAAATTATTTAAATAATTATAACCTAACCCTAATTTTTTTGTAATTTCTTGATATATTTTCAAAGATAAAAACTTAAATGTAAAACTTAATATAAAACTTAAAAAACTAAGTGATGAAACTAATGAAAAAAACTTATATTAATTTCAGTTCTAATAAAAATAATAAAAAGAAAATAAAAACAATCACAACCAATAAAACAAAACAAAAAAAGTGAAAAGAATAAAGAATTTAAGACAAACCAGGCGTACAATTCAGTGTGGGCAGCCTTTGAGTGTCCACGGTTGGGAGGCGCCCTCTGAATCCTTGGATTAGTCCTTATGGGAATCCAATGGTGGAATGTGAGAGTGCATAGTAGGAATGGGAAGGGAGCAGCGCGCAGGATCCTGTGGGAAGTCCTCGTAAAAATTAAATTGCCATTGCTGGGGCTCGAACCCAAGATTCCTTGGTTACCATAGTTCTCTCTTTGCCATGTATGTTATATGTTTTTGTTGATATAATAATGAATAAGGAAATTAATGTATGAAAATGAATCATAATGTGGAATTTCAAGGAAAGAGTCAACTTGGGCGTGATTCAGTACAATGAGTCTGGAGGGAGTATGGTAGGGTTGCGTCTCAGCATCCTTAGATCAGAATCAGTGGAAATCTGATGGGCATGGTTGAGAGTGCATCGTGGACATGGATGAGATAAGAGTATTGAATCTGGAAACTAAACAAAGTGAAAATTAAAATAGAGGACGCTAGGGATCGAGCCTGCGTCTATGATGTTAATGGTACCAATGCTTTTGCCATCTGTGCTACATGGGCTTAGTCGTTAATTGGATGAAACAAGATTAATATAATGGTAATCATATTATAAATTCAAACAATTCAAACCGGACCCACGCGCTGTGTTGATGGGCCAATGAGACGCAGGGAGAGAGAGAGATAACGCTGACCGGCCAGTAGCAAGGCGCCGTGTGTGGTCAGAAAGTCTCCAGCACTATTCATCATCTTCAACATGGTTACCTGTGATTTTCGCCACGAGTTCACCTGCGATTTTTCCTGCGACTTTCACAACGAAATTCTGCACACGATAAAAATTGAAAAATACACGTTAATGGAACAAGTAAAGCGTCTAGATCCATTGACTGAGTGGGTGTGAATCCAATGAGACCATCATTTTGGTCTAAAACAGTCTATAGCCCATAATATGAACATGAAGGACCTTAAAGCCCTAACTATGGTAAATTCCTGTTCCTGTACCAAAACTCGCAAACTGTACGTCAAAAGGATCCCTTACATCATTATGAACACATATGTATGCATGGAATTAATTTAAATAGCATAAGTCAAAAATTTGAGTTTCAAGAAACATATGCAAGCCTTGAGTGATTGGTACAATACTTTTCCACATGTTCCAGGCTTGTATGCTGAGTGGGATCACTACCTGGAGTCTTCAGAAACAGGATGGAACGAATGTAATGGCTTGAGACAGGTTGTAGCGATAGATCACTCGTGCCCTAGTTTTCTTGATTTTTTGGAAATTTGGAAGCGTGTTTTGTAGGCAAGGATTTGTGTGCTCTTGTGCTGAATATGTTGTAGTATTTATATGGAGTGTATTAGGTTAACAACTTAGGAAAGAAATCATATGATCCAAGTGATTGGAACTTGATTGAAATTTGATTGAAAAATCTTTCTAAACTTGGTCCAATCTTAATCATCTCTTTCCAATATCTATTACCACGAAATTTGATCAAGATTATGATATATGAGTGATTGGGTTTGATTGGAAATCAAATCTTTTGATAAAAATTAATTTTCCATATTTTATAATGATTTATTATCATTTAAATGAATTAAAATTCACATAAATAAAATAAATATTATAAAAATAAGATAATTAATTAAAAGGTATTTTCAAAGCTCATGGTTATGTTTAGAATCCAAAGATTAGGCCCAAAGGTTGAAAATGTCAAAATCCATCACTTTCCCTTTTGTGTATTTTCTCAAAATCGTCCAACTTGCGCAAGCCATAACTCATTCAATATTGATCATATGAAGATGTTTTATAACTTTATGGAAAGCCCGAGATGTGCTCTACATTCCACTCCGGAACATATTTTGCATTTGGAGATTTTATCTTGATGATGTGGCTCCTGCAAAAAAACAGCTTTTGCGAACTTCTAGAAGGACCTCTAATGTTTTGACTCATATCTCCCAAATGGTGCATTTCTGGCCTTGGCTCGTGATAGAAAAAATTGTAGGGAATTCAATTTCCTTCAAAATGAGATTTGGATGGGAAATTTATAATGTTCCATGTAGGAGTTATGGCTGGTCAAAGTTCAGTTGACTTTCCCCTATAAAAACCCTAATTTAGAAACTTTTGGTTTTGTTGATTTCTGAACTTTCCTTGATGAATCATGATTAATCCTTGATCAAATGATGAATGATACTTTAAAATAAGGTTGTTGACAAAAAATCAGGAGTTTTTACTGTACTTTGACCACAATTGACTTTTAGGTCAAACTAGTCGACTATTGATTTTTTGAACAATTGATTGAGCAATCTTTTGAAGTGAAGCTTGTACTTTGCCATGGAGATAGTTTGAAACGTTATAAGCCATGTGAAATGCATTGGAGCCTTTTATTCATTGGTTTTCTTCAAAGAAATCAAAACCCTAATTCTTGGAGCCATCGTTTAGGAGGGTGTGTCTTTGAGTCTTGAATTTTGGTATGAGCTTGGGAAGTAAAATGAGATGGGAAAATTTTAGGGTATGACAGCTGCCCCTGTTCAATCTTCTTATACCTGAGGATGTAGATTGGCATGTTTGCCTGTCGGAATCTGAAGGTAGAAGAGGATTGAACACTAGAATACCCAGAATTTTGCATTTGCTGGGATAGGGACCTTTTCCAGAGATGGGCTTAGAGGTGCCATCCAGGTAGAGCATTGTCAGAGATGGGCTTAAAGATGCCATCCAGGCAGAGTATTTTCGGAGATGGGCTTAAAGATGCCATCCGGATGTTGAGAGATTCGATTTGAGAATCAGACTACGTCGTACGTTAGATCGTATCTGAAGGATATACTTAGGATGAGTCGTACGTTAGATTGAAGGATGGGTCGTGCGTTAGACCGGATCCAATTTGCATTTGATAAATGTCTGGAAAGCCGTGCGTTAGGCTGAAGGATGGGTCATGTGTTAGACCGGATCCAATTGCATCGGTAGATGTCTGGACAACCGTGCGTTAGGCTGAAGGATGAGTCGTGCGTTAGACCGAATCCAATTGCATCGGTAGATGTCTGGAAATCCATGCGTTAGGCTGAAGGATGGGTTGTGCGTTAGACCGGATCCAATTGCATCGGTAGATGTCTGGAAAGTCGTGCGTTAGGCTGAAGGATGGGTCGTGCGTTAGACCGGATCCAATTGCATCAGTAGATGTCTGGAAAGTCGTGCGTTAGGCTGAAGGATGGGTCGTGCGTTAGACCGGATCCAGTTTATTGTCAGAATGAGTCGTGTGTTAGGCTTTTCCTTTGAATGGATTTCAGATTATTGTGTTGATTATCTTTGTAATGTACCTATAAGACAATGTTCACTTGGTAACAATGTCAGTGTTATGCAATGCTTATGATGCATGTAATGAATGAGATGAAGTTCTCAGAATGAATGGGGAACTTTGTATGTTATGTATGAATTATAACTGTATGCGATGTATGATGTATGATTATGCTTTATGCTGCATGGAATATATCGGAGAGCTTGAAACTCTGTAGTAATGGGATCCTGATGCCCGATCTTGTATTGAAGATGTGTAGCTGGGGATTTATGATTTCAGTTTGGGGATGAAAGCGATTTGAATGATTGATCTTGATGTACCCTGATTGGGGATAAGAGATATTAATAAACCATGTTAAAGGAGAGAAAAGTGTCGGGGAGCCGGCAGTGTTGAAGATGTAAACTTCGTTGAGGAGCTTAGTCTTTGTTGGGACGACAACATTTGAAGATACCTTCTTAATGATTACTCTATGGGGATATGATCCTGTGAAACCGGCTTTGTGGGGAGACATGGGTGTCTGGAACGTGCCCCCAATATTATAGCAAATACCATTACTGGATTTGTATTGATTGGGATACACCAATGTTGGTTGAAGTGTCAACAGGCTTTGCGTAGCTTTGCCCCAGCTAGTAGAGAACCTGAAGAGATTCACCTCGTGAGGATCTTATGAGATGTGTACCATGGGTGACACTCCCCTAGTAGCCATAAACGCAGTATGATACATGTGACTGATCAGGAAATAGCTTCACACCCACTTGGGTGTATGTCCCTGATTGTTTGGCGTTCTTTGAGAGATTTTTGGAATCTTGACTTGATTGCCCCATATCGATTGGCATTTTTCGAGAGATTCTTGAAACCTTGACCTGATTGCCCTAGATTGATTGGCATTTTTCGAGAGATTCTCGAAATCTTGACCTAATTGCCCCAGATTGATTGGACAAAACATGTCGTGCCCCTTGTATATGTAGGAGACATTACTTCTGAAGTGATCTTGTCTATCGGGATAACTGTTAGTCATTAGTCGTACCCTGAGCAGATTCTTCTGATGCTAACACTTGATATTATGTAGCAGAATATGTTTAATAATGAATTCATGAGATGAAATGCATATGTCTGTCTTGAGTTTTTTGAAAAACATTAAAACAGGAGATGTTAAAGCGTGATGTTTATAAAAACGTGATGTTTGTAAAAACAGGATATTAACTCAGCATTTATGGCAAATATTAAGGAGTCATGATACCCTTTTGGTGACAGTATGCTTTCGAACTAACCATGTTTCAGTTAGGACTTTCAAGGGTTGTAACGTGGCTTGGTTCAAGGTTTAAGAAACAAAGGACAATGGCTCGTATTTATACCCATTCCAATCTTCGTGATGTTCTTCGATTCTATGCTTAGTTAACCTTTCGTTTAAGTTCTAGCAGAGTTTCAAGTCGTAACATTGAAATTTGATGATGGTTAAAGCACCAGAACTTTTATTTGGACAGACAGTCCTCATTTCTTGTAATTTTTCTTTTTGTCGAGGATTTGCATTGACCTCTTTTTTTGACTTTGTTATCCCTAATTGTGCCTGAACTGTTTATTTTGAGATTACAGTCAGCGGGATGTTTTGATTTTTGCTAAGTCTCCTTCATAGGTTTTGACTTAACATCTTTTTTCTTTTTGGTGGATATTGACTTCCTGACATAATGGTTGCGAGAACCCGTCATTATTTATGTAAACAACGGCTATTATAATTGAGTTAACTGAGTAACTACCCTGCCCCAGGTTATAATTAAGGGTTTTAAATTGCACAAGAAAGAGAACTTCTACTCCTTAGGCTCAAAGGGGTTGACAAGGGATTAACATCCTTGTATCTTCACTTTTAAGGGATTGAAACAATGTCTGTACATCATCAGCATAGTCCGTTCAAAAGCATATTGTATGAGGTTGCGGTATCGTTTTCGTTACCCTCCTTCATAAGGCTTACAACTTAGCAGGAGTTGAATATCACAAAACATATGCAAAGTAAAGACATAATTTAAAATGAGTGATAGCGAAGTAAATTATTCAAGACGAACATATGTAATGCACTAATGATGATTATTGAAACAGATAATGTCTATCTTAAGCCAAATGCTTAAACAAACAGGATAGAAATTGCACATGAAAATAGATCTAATGATCCAAAAGTTCGTTCGTCTAGACGTCAATTAGTTATGTCATGACTAGGCATAGGAGCGGTGATCATCATAGGAGTTTTCAGGGGGGTTGAATTTGATTTCCCCGTCATCGATCTGATCTTCAATCTTATTCTTCAATGTCCAGCAATTGTTTATGTAATGTCCAGGACTGTTGGAATGGTACGCGCACCTCGCATTGAGTTTATAGCCAGGAGTGGAGGTGTTAGAATCTTAGGAGCATCCCTCAGAGTAATCAATCTGATCTTCAACAGATGTTGTAACGCTTGAGCCGACGACATATTGATCTTGGTGAATTGACTCTTAAGTACGTCTGGCTTACGTTGTTGTTGTGGTGCCGGTGTAGAGATCAGAAATGCCCCATCATATTGGTTACATCCATTACGACTTTTACGGTATCAGCCATATGAGGCTCCTCAGGTGAGTTAAAATCAATGATCTTGTCATAAATTAAGTTTTGAATCACATGCTTGAACGATCTACAATCCTTTATATCATAATCAGGATTATTCGAATAATATGCACATATCGCATTGTAATTGTACCCTAGGAATAGGAGTGCCTTCAATTCTTCTTTCCCCTTGGCTGAGTTCAGAATCAAAGTTTGGGATCGGATGTCCTGAGCCTGAAGGTGTTTGACTGATTGCTCGAAATCCATTTGTGCTGAAGTAAACAGCAAGAGAGGATGAGATACCTGTTGTGAGAAACCTGTTATGCGATGTTATGAATGCAAATGCAGTATTTTCAAGGATCTAAAGGAAATTTAGTATGCTACGTTAGAAAATAATTAGTCGCATCTTTGTCTGAAGACTTCTGACTTTCGTCTTTGAACATCCTTCTTTGAGAATCAAGCTCACCATATCGAGTGGGTCATCGCCTCTAATTCAGGATACCTCTGAATTTGAAGGTATATGGCTAGAGAAAAATAAATCCTCTTGCCCCTTGACAGGTACTGAGTCTCTGAATTAGAAGGTATGTGGCCAGAGGAAAATAAATCCTCTTTCCCCTTGATAGGAATTTAGTCCTTAATAAGAGCACCTGAAATTGTGCGCCATAAATTCCTAAGATCCTTGAAAGGGTTAGTTAACATGTCATGTTATGATGTTATGCAGATATAATGCATTAAGTGAAGCATAAGGTAACAAGGACGAATAAGTCCTATAAATAGTTCCTGCAAGGAAATGGAGGGTTAGTAACACACACAAGCAAGTCACACAAATGTCCTTAGGTTTAAAGGCTTGCGTGAAGTCATACCAGATAACTACCCTTCCCTAAAGGTACTTCTAAGGATAAGATTGATATCAACAACGGGTTCTACCGAGTTACCCAGAATTGTCAGCCCTCCTAAAGCACCCTCGAACATGATACATACATACCATGCAATGATACTTTGAGAAAGAACCTATCTGAGTTGTAGTATCGGGTAGCAACTATGCTCTCAACATACATCAAGAGTAGTCCCCCCACTATGTTCCTAAAAGTCAAGATGGGTTAAAGGTAACTAAAGGTCCTTAAGCTCCGACTCACCCACATACATCTGCACGAACCTCCCTCATACAAGAGAAGCATGCAAACACCCATAGAGGCCTAACTTAAGCGTGAACTCTCATATTGACCAATCCTCCATATACATGAAGGAGGTCGCCATGACTATGCCACTTCTTATCTTAGGTGTACTTGAATCCGGGTGCAGGATTCGTCCTTCATTTAATTCCCAAAACAGCCATAAAAAATAAAGCAAGCAAAGCAAACAATAGAAAACATTTAAGTGATCCTAAACTTTTAAGGTAACCCCTGTTTTATTCGAAAAAAAACCCAGCAGAGTCGCCAGTTGTGTTATACGGTGGGAGAACTGTCTTTTTAGAAATGTCACGGTAAGCAAGAGTCGCCACCGACTTTTATTTTATCCAAATTAATAGAAAGGCTAAAAGAACAGGAAAAACCTTTTAAAAGAAATTTTGAGTTCGGGGGGGGGGGGGGGGGTAGGTTATACAAAGGGAAGGTGTAAGGCGCCCAATGTATCCATGGTTTTCCATGGGCTCTTAATTGCTTAGCTCACTTGTTTGTTTGTTTGAAAAGTTTAAAGTGTCGTGTGTGAATAGAAAAAGATTTTTGAATAAGGACTTTAGCTTGTAAATAAGCGTAGCCTTTTGGAAATCATTTTTTTTAAAAGGAGGTGTGAAAACCATTTTGAAAGTTTGATTTGATTGTGAGCAAGCATTTAAGAATACCTACCCTAAGATTGTCTTTCTTTTTCTTTAAGTCTTTCGGGCGAAAGGGTCTATCCATACCATGAGAGGGCAGGAAGTCTTTCAATCGGATGTTTAAGGGTCATCAAGAATAATCATTCGCCACAAGACTGTCCCTACCATAAAGTGGGTAGGTAGTCTCAAGGGAGGATATAATAGTCATTTTAGGCAACAATAAGGATAACATAGCATTTTGAAGGGAAAATCATCATTTATCGAGGCAACATCGAGGGACGAGATCATTTTATTCGTAGGAAACACGAAGGGACTATGATCTTTTATTCCGAGGGACTATGATGATTTGAATTTGTAGGCAGCAAGTTAAGGTATCCCTATATCCGAGGGACTTGACTATTTTTATTGAGAAGGCAGCATAAGAGCGGTTACCTTAAAAAGGAGTGTGTGCACCAACCACGTGAGTTCAATTCGAATATTTATCTTTGCAGTTTATGAGCTACGTTCAATTATTAGTTGTCACTCCCTATTTTACTAACCATGCAGTTAATAGTATATAGAAATTTAAAACAGTTCATGGGTGCGGAAAGTAAAATGTCCTAATTAATATTACATCAAAATTGAATGAGCGACCTATACACCTTCTAGAATTTAAATGACAAAAATTAAATTCAATATTTAAATAAATAGCATAATTAAATAAAATACGAAATTTAAACAATCATGCGACATTCAAGAGTTTTGAGATGAGAATAGAATCGCGAATTGAAATTAAAGTTAAAAGGTGGGTGAAAATAATCCTAAGTCTAAATTGTCAAAATTAATTAAATTAATGTTAGATTAATGAAATTAATTAAAATTAACTCAAAATTAAATTGATAAAACTTAATTACTAAGTTAATTAAAATTATTTAAATAATTATAACCTAACCCTAATTTTTTTGTAATTTCTTGATATATTTTTAATGATAAAAACTTAAATGTAAAACTTAATATAAAACTTTAAAAAACTAAGTGATGAAACTAATGAAAAAAACCTATATTAATTTCAGTTGTAATAAAAATAATAAAAATAATAAAAAGAAAATAAAAACAATCATAACCAATAAAAAAAAACTTAAAAAGTAAAAAGAATAAAGAATTTAAGACAAACCAGGCGTACGATTCAGTGTGGGCAGCCTTTGAGTGTCCACGGTAGGGAGGCGCCCTCTGAATCCTTGGATTAGTCATTCTAGGAATCCAATGGTGGAGTGTGAGAGTGCATAGTAGGCATGGGAAGGGAGCAGCGCGCAGGATCCTGTGGGAAGTCCTCATAAAAATTAAATTTCCATTGTTGGGGCTCGAACCCAGGATTCCTTGGTTACCATAGTTCTCTCTTTGCCATGTATGTTATATGTTTTTGTTGATATAATAATGAATAAGGAAATTAATGTATGAAAACGAATCATAATGTGGTATTTTAAGGAAAGAGTCAACCTGGGTGTGATTCAGTACGATGAGTTTGGAGGGAGTATGGTAGGGTTGCGTCTCAGCATCCTTAGATCAGAATCAGTGGAAATCTGATGGGCATGGTTGAGAGTGCATCGTGGACATGGATGAGATAAGAGTATTGAATCTGGAAACTAAACAAAGTGAAAATTAAAATAGAGGACGCTAGGGATCGAGCCCGCGTCTGTGATGTTAATGGTACCAATGCTTTTTCCATTTGTGCTACATGCGCTTAGTCGTTAATTGGATGAAACAAGATTAATATAATGGTAATCATATTATAAATTCAAACAATTCAAACCGGACCCACACGCTGTGTTGATGGGCCAATGAGACGCAGGGAGAGAGAGATAACGCTAACCGGCCAGTAGCAAGGCGCCGTGTGTGGTCATAAAGTCTCCAGCACTATTCATCACCTTCAACATGGTTACCTGCGATTTTTGCCATGAGTTCACCTGCGATTTTTCCTGCGACTGAAAAATACATGTTAATGGAACAAGTAAAGCGTCCAGATCCATTGATTGAGTGGCTGTGAATCCAATGAGACCATCGTTTTGGTCTAAAACAGTCTATAGCCCATAATACGAACATGAAGGACCTTGAAGCCCTAACTATGGTGAATTCCTGTTCCTCTACCAAAACTCGCAAAATGTACGTCAATAGGATCCCATACATCATTATGAACACATACGTATGCATGGAATTAATTTAAATAGCATAAGTCAAAATTTTGAGTTTCAAGAAACATATGCAAACCTTGAGTGATTCGCACAATACTTTTCCACACGTTCCAGACTTGTATGCTGAGTGGGATCACTTCCTGGAGTCTTCAGAAACAGGATGGAACGATTGTAATGGCTTGAGACAGGTTGTAGCGATAGATCACTCGTGCCCCAGTTTTCTTGATTTTTTGGAAGTTTGGAAGCGCGTTTTGAAGGCAAGGATTTGTGTGCCCTTGCGCTGAATATGTTGTAGTATTTATATGGAGTGTATTAGGTTAACAACTTAGGAAAGAAATCATATAATCCAAGTGATTGGAACTTGATTGAAATTTGATTGAAAAATGTTTCTAAACATGGTCCAATCTTAATCATCTCTTTCCACTATCTATTACCACGATATTTGATCAAGATTAGGATATATGAGTGATTGGGTTTGATTGGAAATCAAATCTTTTGATAAAAATTAATTTTCCATATTTTATAATGATTTATTATCATTTAAATGAATTAAAATTCACATAAATAAAACAAATATTATAAAAATAAGATATTTAATTAAAATGTATTTTCAAAGCTCATGGTTATGTTTAGAATACAAAAATTAGGCCCAAAGGTTCAAATTTTCAAAATCCATCACTTTCCCTTTTGTGTATTTTCTCAAAATTGCCCAACTTGCCCAAGCCATAACTCATTCAATATTGATCATATGAAGATGTTCTATGACTTTATGGAAATCCCGAGATGTCCTTTACATTCAACTTTGGAACATATTTTGCATTTGGAGATTTTATCCAAACGATATGGCTCTTGATAAAAAATAGCTTTTTGCGAACTTCTAGAAGGACTTGTAATGTTTTAACTCATATCTCCCAAATGGTGCATTTCTGGCCTTGGCTTGTGAGAGACAAAATTGTAGGGAATTCAATTTCCTTTAAAATTAGCTTTGGGGTGGGAAATTTTTGATGTTCCATGTAGGAGTTATGGCCGGTAAAAGTTCAGTTGACTTTCTCCTATAAAAACCCTAACTTAGAAACTTTTGGTTTTGTTGATTTGTGAACTTTCCTTGATGAATCATGATCAATACTTGATCAAATGATGAATGATACTTCAAAATAAGATTGTTGACAAAAAATTAGGAGTTTTGACTGTACTTTGACCACAGTTGACTTTTAGGTCAAACTAGTCGACTGTTGATTTTCTGAACAATTGACTGAGCAATCTTTTGAATTGAAGCATGTACTTTTCCATGGAGACAGTTTGAAACATCATAAGCCATATGAAATGCATTGGAGCCTTTGATTCATTGGTTTTCTTCAGAGAAATCAAAACCCTAATTCCTGGAGCCATTGTTTAGGAGGGTGTGTCTTTGAGTCTTGAATCTTGGTATGAGCTTGGGAAGTAAAACAAGATGGGCAAATTTTGGGGTATGACACTTGTGTAAATATACTGAAACGCTGTCAAATTCAAAAGCTTACAAACTTCATCTTCAACCTCACAAACTCTTGTAATTTAGTGAGTGTTAAGTTTAGAACTTAAGAGAAATATCACAATTGTGATTACAACTTTATTAGAAGCAAATCTATACTCTTGTAAACTTTATTTTTACATTGATTGTAAAAGGTTCCTAGAGTGATCAAGTTGTGATCTGTAGACTCTAGAAGAATTCCTAGAGTGATAAAGTTATGATCAGGATACGCTAGAACACTTAGAAGTTTCTAAGTGGATAACCATTGTAATCAGTTGGATTAGTGGGTTAAATCCTCAGTTGAGGTAAATCACTCTAAGGGGGTCGACTGGAGTATTTTCGTTAACAACGAACCAGGATAAAAATCATTGTGTTGATTGTTTTTATCTTATAAGTTTTTGAGATACACTTATTCAATCCCCCCATTTCTAAGTGTTTTACTATCCTTCAATTTTCAATCTTATCTTTCCAATATTCAAAATTTTCTCCATCGAACACAGTGTCATACCCCAAAATTTGCCCGGTCAATTCATGTCTTTTAATTCATCAAGGATCAAAATTAAGAATCATGGGGTTTGACATTCCTATTATCAAACCTGCGTTCTTACAGAATATCTTGAGTTAAAATGAGGGTTAAAGTTAGAAAGTGCTGGAGCCTAGTCACCTGACTCATCTGTGTCGTCTTCGAGATTTTTTAGTCCGTTTCACAATTAATCATATAGCTTATGATTTTTTGTCGGACTATTTCAATATCTGATTTGATCATTTTTAACTATTATTATTAATTAGTATTGTCTAATTATTAATTTTAATATTTGATGTGATTATTTTCTATTATTGTTAATTATTGTTATGGAGTATTGTTAATATTAATTATTAGGATTATTTTTAGGGTAATGATTGTCTTATTAGAATTAGTATTAATATTATTATTTGTTGATTAGTACTATTATTAATTATCATTTAGTTTCAATTATTATTATTTATCATCATTATTTTATAATTACTTGATTCAATATTAACTCAATTAAAACAAAATAAAATACAAAAAACAAAATTGATGAATGCAGGCTGTAAATTCGGGTTCCTTGAAGTCCAAGATGCTGATTGAAGGCTGCCAATTTGGGAAATATTTGACTGGCCAGAAATTGAGCAAGATTGATCAAAAAAGGCATATTTTGAACTAATTCCAAATCAATACTCAATCATTATAATTGGCATATATTTGATTGCAATCATTTGACCTAAGGGAGGAGATATATATACATATGTGAATCCTAATGAGAGGGGGGGACCCTTTTTTTTGACGGAAAAAAGAAGGAGAAAAGACCACAGCCGAGTTCTAAAGGTTCAAGGAAAATTGAAAATCGAATTCAGGGCTGGGACCATTTTCAAGGAGATTTGAAGGCTCTGACGGCTTAAATTCCTAAGATCCTTGAAAGGGTTAGTTAACATGTGATGTTATGATGTTATGCAGATATAATGCATTAAGTGAAGCATAAGGTAACAAGGACGAATAAGTCCTATAAATAGTTCCTGCAAGGAAATGGAGGGTTAGTAACACACACAAGCAAGTCACACAAATGTCCTTAGGTTTAAAGGCTTGCGTGAAGTCATACCAGATAACTACCCTTCCCTAAAGGTACTTCTAAGGATAAGATTGATATCAACAACGGGTTCTACCGAGTTACCCAGAATTGTCAGCCCTCCTAAAGCACCCTCGAACATGATACATACATACCATGCAATGATACTTTGAGAAAGAACCTATCTGAGTTGTAGTATCGGGTAGCAACTATGCTCTCAACATACATCAAGAGTAGTCCCCCCACTATGTTCCTAAAAGTCAAGATGGGTTAAAGGTAACTAAAGGTCCTTAAGCTCCGACTCACCCACATACATCTGCACGAACCTCCCTCATACAAGAGAAGCATGCAAACACCCATAGAGGCCTAACTTAAGCGTGAACTCTCATATTGACCAATCCTCCATATACATGAAGGAGGTCGCCATGACTATGCCACTTCTTATCTTAGGTGTACTTGAATCCGGGTGCAGGATTCGTCCTTCATTTAATTCCCAAAACAGCCATAAAAAATAAAGCAAGCAAAGCAAACAATAGAAAACATTTAAGTGATCCTAAACTTTTAAGGTAACCCCTGTTTTATTCGAAAAAAACCCAGCAGAGTCGCCAGTTGTGTTATACGGTGGGAGAACTGTCTTTTTAGAAATGTCACGGTAAGCAAGAGTCGCCACCGACTTTTATTTTATCCAAATTAATAGAAAGGCTAAAAGAACAGGAAAAACCTTTTAAAAGAAATTTTGAGTTCGGGGGGGGGGGGGGGGGGGGGGGGGTAGGTTATACAAAGGGAAGGTGTAAGGCGCCCAATGTATCCATGGTTTTCCATGGGCTCTTAATTGCTTAGCTCACTTGTTTGTTTGTTTGAAAAGTTTAAAGTGTCGTGTGTGAATAGAAAAAGGTTTTTGAATAAGGACTTTAGCTTGTAAATAAGCGTAGCCTTTTGGAAATCATTTTTTTTAAAAGGAGGTGTGAAAACCATTTTGAAAGTTTGATTTGATTGTGAGCAAGCATTTAAGAATACCTACCCTAAGATTGTCTTTCTTTTTCTTTAAGTCTTTCGGGCGAAAGGGTCTATCCATACCATGAGAGGGCAGGAAGTCTTTCAATCGGATGTTTAAGGGTCATCAAGAATAATCATTCGCCACAAGACTGTCCCTACCATAAAGTGGGTAGGTAGTCTCAAGGGAGGATATAATAGTCATTTTAGGCAACAATAAGGATAACATAGCATTTTGAAGGGAAAATCATCATTTATCGAGGCAACATCGAGGGACGAGATCATTTTATTCGTAGGAAACACGAAGGGACTATGATCTTTTATTCCGAGGGACTATGATGATTTGAATTTGTAGGCAGCAAGTTAAGGTATCCCTATATCCGAGGGACTTGACTATTTTTATTGAGAAGGCAGCATAAGAGCGGTTACCTTAAAAAGGAGTGTGTGCACCAACCACGTGAGTTCAATTCGAATATTTATCTTTGCAGTTTATGAGCTACGTTCAATTATTAGTTGTCACTCCCTATTTTACTAACCATGCAGTTAATAGTATATAGAAATTTAAAACAGTTCATGGGTGCGGAAAGTAAAATGTCCTAATTAATATTACATCAAAATTGAATGAGCGACCTATACACCTTCTAGAATTTAAATGACAAAAATTAAATTCAATATTTAAATAAATAGCATAATTAAATAAAATACGAAATTTAAACAATCATGCGACATTCAAGAGTTTTGAGATGAGAATAGAATCGCGAATTGAAATTAAAGTTAAAAGGTGGGTGAAAATAATCCTAAGTCTAAATTGTCAAAATTAATTAAATTAATGTTAGATTAATGAAATTAATTAAAATTAACTCAAAATTAAATTGATAAAACTTAATTACTAAGTTAATTAAAATTATTTAAATAATTATAACCTAACCCTAATTTTTTTGTAATTTCTTGATATATTTTTAATGATAAAAACTTAAATGTAAAACTTAATATAAAACTTTAAAAAACTAAGTGATGAAACTAATGAAAAAAACCTATATTAATTTCAGTTGTAATAAAAATAATAAAAATAATAAAAAGAAAATAAAAACAATCATAACCAATAAAAAAAAACTTAAAAAGTAAAAAGAATAAAGAATTTAAGACAAACCAGGCGTACGATTCAGTGTGGGCAGCCTTTGAGTGTCCACGGTAGGGAGGCGCCCTCTGAATCCTTGGATTAGTCATTCTAGGAATCCAATGGTGGAGTGTGAGAGTGCATAGTAGGCATGGGAAGGGAGCAGCGCGCAGGATCCTGTGGGAAGTCCTCATAAAAATTAAATTTCCATTGTTGGGGCTCGAACCCAGGATTCCTTGGTTACCATAGTTCTCTCTTTGCCATGTATGTTATATGTTTTTGTTGATATAATAATGAATAAGGAAATTAATGTATGAAAACGAATCATAATGTGGTATTTTAAGGAAAGAGTCAACCTGGGTGTGATTCAGTACGATGAGTTTGGAGGGAGTATGGTAGGGTTGCGTCTCAGCATCCTTAGATCAGAATCAGTGGAAATCTGATGGGCATGGTTGAGAGTGCATCGTGGACATGGATGAGATAAGAGTATTGAATCTGGAAACTAAACAAAGTGAAAATTAAAATAGAGGACGCTAGGGATCGAGCCCGCGTCTGTGATGTTAATGGTACCAATGCTTTTTCCATTTGTGCTACATGCGCTTAGTCGTTAATTGGATGAAACAAGATTAATATAATGGTAATCATATTATAAATTCAAACAATTCAAACCGGACCCACACGCTGTGTTGATGGGCCAATGAGACGCAGGGAGAGAGAGATAACGCTAACCGGCCAGTAGCAAGGCGCCGTGTGTGGTCATAAAGTCTCCAGCACTATTCATCACCTTCAACATGGTTACCTGCGATTTTTGCCATGAGTTCACCTGCGATTTTTCCTGCGACTGAAAAATACATGTTAATGGAACAAGTAAAGCGTCCAGATCCATTGATTGAGTGGCTGTGAATCCAATGAGACCATCGTTTTGGTCTAAAACAGTCTATAGCCCATAATACGAACATGAAGGACCTTGAAGCCCTAACTATGGTGAATTCCTGTTCCTCTACCAAAACTCGCAAAATGTACGTCAATAGGATCCCATACATCATTATGAACACATACGTATGCATGGAATTAATTTAAATAGCATAAGTCAAAATTTTGAGTTTCAAGAAACATATGCAAACCTTGAGTGATTCGCACAATACTTTTCCACACGTTCCAGACTTGTATGCTGAGTGGGATCACTTCCTGGAGTCTTCAGAAATAGGATGGAACGATTGTAATGGCTTGAGACAGGTTGTAGCGATAGATCACTCGTGCCCCAGTTTTCTTGATTTTTTGGAAGTTTGGAAGCGCGTTTTGAAGGCAAGGATTTGTGTGCCCTTGCGCTGAATATGTTGTAGTATTTATATGGAGTGTATTAGGTTAACAACTTAGGAAAGAAATCATATAATCCAAGTGATTGGAACTTGATTGAAATTTGATTGAAAAATGTTTCTAAACATGGTCCAATCTTAATCATCTCTTTCCACTATCTATTACCACGATATTTGATCAAGATTAGGATATATGAGTGATTGGGTTTGATTGGAAATCAAATCTTTTGATAAAAATTAATTTTCCATATTTTATAATGATTTATTATCATTTAAATGAATTAAAATTCACATAAATAAAACAAATATTATAAAAATAAGATATTTAATTAAAATGTATTTTCAAAGCTCATGGTTATGTTTAGAATACAAAAATTAGGCCCAAAGGTTCAAATTTTCAAAATCCATCACTTTCCCTTTTGTGTATTTTCTCAAAATTGCCCAACTTGCCCAAGCCATAACTCATTCAATATTGATCATATGAAGATGTTCTATGACTTTATGGAAATCCCGAGATGTCCTTTACATTCAACTTTGGAACATATTTTGCATTTGGAGATTTTATCCAAACGATATGGCTCTTGATAAAAAATAGCTTTTTGCGAACTTCTAGAAGGACTTGTAATGTTTTAACTCATATCTCCCAAATGGTGCATTTCTGGCCTTGGCTTGTGAGAGACAAAATTGTAGGGAATTCAATTTCCTTTAAAATTAGCTTTGGGGTGGGAAATTTTTGATGTTCCATGTAGGAGTTATGGCCGGTAAAAGTTCAGTTGACTTTCTCCTATAAAAACCCTAACTTAGAAACTTTTGGTTTTGTTGATTTGTGAACTTTCCTTGATGAATCATGATCAATACTTGATCAAATGATGAATGATACTTCAAAATAAGATTGTTGACAAAAAATTAGGAGTTTTGACTGTACTTTGACCACAGTTGACTTTTAGGTCAAACTAGTCGACTGTTGATTTTCTGAACAATTGACTGAGCAATCTTTTGAATTGAAGCATGTACTTTTCCATGGAGATAGTTTGAAACATCATAAGCCATATGAAATGCATTGGAGCCTTTGATTCATTGGTTTTCTTCAGAGAAATCAAAACCCTAATTCCTGGAGCCATTGTTTAGGAGGGTGTGTCTTTGAGTCTTGAATCTTGGTATGAGCTTGGGAAGTAAAACAAGATGGGCAAATTTTGGGGTATGACACTTGTGTAAATATACTGAAACGCTGTCAAATTCAAAAGCTTACAAACTTCATCTTCAACCTCACAAACTCTTGTAATTTAGTGAGTGTTAAGTTTAGAACTTAAGAGAAATATCACAATTGTGATTACAACTTTATTAGAAGCAAATCCATACTCTTGTAAACTTTATTTTTACATTGATTGTAAAAGGTTCCTAGAGTGATAAAGTTATGATCAGGATACGCTAGAACACTTAGAAGTTTCTAAGTGGATAACCATTGTAATCAGTTGGATTAGTGGGTTAAATCCTCAGTTGAGGTAAATCACTCTAAGGGGGTCGACTGGAGTATTTTCGTTAACAACGAACCAGGATAAAAATCATTGTGTTGATTGTTTTTATCTTATAAGTTTTTGAGATACACTTATTCAATCCCCCCATTTCTAAGTGTTTTACTATCCTTCAATTTTCAATCTTATCTTTCCAATATTCAAAATTTTCTCCATCGAACACAGTGTCATACCCCAAAATTTGCCCGGTCAATTCATGTCTTTTAATTCATCAAGGATCAAAATTAAGAATCATGGGGTTTGACATTCCTATTATCAAACCTGCGTTCTTACAGAATATCTTGAGTTAAAATGAGGGTTAAAGTTAGAAAGTGCTGGAGCCTAGTCACCTGACTCATCTGTGTCGTCTTCGAGATTTTTTAGTCCGTTTCACAATTAATCATATAGCTTATGATTTTTTGTCGGACTATTTCAATATCTGATTTGATCATTTTTAACTATTATTATTAATTAGTATTGTCTAATTATTAATTTTAATATTTGATGTGATTATTTTCTATTATTGTTAATTATTGTTATGGAGTATTGTTAATATTAATTATTAGGATTATTTTTAGGGTAATGATTGTCTTATTAGAATTAGTATTAATATTATTATTTGTTGATTAGTACTATTATTAATTATCATTTAGTTTCAATTATTATTATTTATCATCATTATTTTATAATTACTTGATTCAATATTAACTCAATTAAAACAAAATAAAATACAAAAAACAAAATTGATGAATGCAGGCTGTAAATTCGGGTTCCTTGAAGTCCAAGATGCTGATTGAAGGCTGCCAATTTGGGAAATATTTGACTGGCCAGAAATTGAGCAAGATTGATCAAAAAAGGCATATTTTGAACTAATTCCAAATCAATACTCAATCATTATAATTTGCATATATTTGATTGCAATCATTTGACCTAAGGGAGGAGATATATATACATATGTGAATCCTAATGAGAGGGGGACCCTTTTTTTTGACGGAAAAAAGAAGGAGAAAAGACCACAGCCGAGTTCTAAAGGTTCAAGGAAAATTGAAAATCGAATTCAGGGCTGGGACCATTTTCAAGGAGATTTGAAGGCTCTGACGGCTTCCCAGATCCCTTTTGAACCCATTCAAACGTTCACGGATCCCCCATACACTCAGAAACGTGCAACACGACTTCGGTTTATCTCTCTTTTATTTTGAACTCAATCTCATGCATTCACGCGTTTTCAATTGAATTTGACCATATATTCCTGTTTGTATTAAGATTACGATGCTCCCTGCATAGTTTGATCGAAGCTTAAGTGCAGGACCGGCGTTCCGCCATTGATAGGGTTGTGAAGCTTCAAATTGGGGTTTTCAGTTTAAGGAGAAATTAAGCCAAATAAAAGAGCCCCATGGATTCGTAAGGTTTTCTATAATCGATCTGGACTATTTCTATGTATTTATTGACGCTAACTTGCAGTTTGGACCATGGCCATGCTATTGCGACGCTGAAGAAGTCGTGGGTAAAAGTCTGTTTGTTTCCAGAAATATAACGAAGAAGGAGAAGCATCTGGGCGCGCAGTGTTTTCTTTTTAAATTTCTCAGATTTCGTTTTTCATTATAGTAACCTTGGAACGTTATGAGAACAACAAATGGACGCAGCACCGGTGGTAACAAGCTTGTTAGTGTAAATGGGGAAACGTGGGTTCGATCCCCATTCGTTGCATTATTTTTGTTCAATTTTCTTAATAAGGTTAGCAAGTTGATCTGGCGCACGCGTTCTGAGCAAGCATACGGTGTACCGTCAGTCAGTAGCCCTCGGATCTCTCTCAACACAGATCATACGCTTCAGAAACTGAAGGAGCATGCTATGGACCATCAGCTTGACCATACTCAATAAAAACCTGGTTTTTCTTCTATTATTTTTTTTCTATTTAGATAAATGTTTTATTAAAGCTTAATAATCTTCATTATATATAATAATTTGATTAAAAATTAGATTATTGATATAATTTATCAATTAGGACTAGGGCTTAGAATTAGGGTTTAGAATTATTTCTCGATTATTTTAATTTAATTTATCGGTTTTGACTGTAAAATCAGTTTGACTGTAAAATCACAAGAACCCTAGAAAATTGTTATCAAGGCATTAGGGTTTGTCCAATCCCATTAGTTTTCTAGCCAAGATAATAGGATTTAATTTATTATTCGCTTCGATTAAATCAATTGATCGCGGTGGGTAATAATCAATTAATTGTTTAATTAATTAAAATAATATTAATTCAAATTTTTATTTTGCTAAAAGGTTGTAACCATCTTATTGGTTATGATGATTAGCATATTTCCCTTTATCAAATTCGTTATTATTTGTAATCGAATCCATCGATTATGAGGGGTAACGAATAAATTAAATAATTAAAATACACCTATTTGCTATTAGTGATAATCGAATCTATCTATTAGAATTGTTAGCAATCCTTTACTAATCTATTAATTATGGTGATCAAAACTATTGATCATTGCGATTAATAGTGCAAATTAAAAACAGGGTTGTACGCCCAAACATCTAAAACACACTAAACCACGATACTACGGATTTTTATCCATTCAACTGCGATTTTCAAATCACAACTTTCAAAACTACGATAGGCAACTCAAAAGCCTTCAAACCATCTCAAATCGAATTTCAACTTTAAGGGCGTACAACCCGTCCCCCGAACTACGTTGACTCTGATTCTCCATAAGGAGATACGTAGGCACTTGGCAACAAGGCGAGTCCCCCTCTTCCAAACTCTAATCATGTTCAAATAATTAGCCTTTAACTCTATTTACTGTCTGTCATCTTTCTTTATGTTTTGCCATAACCCTTATCTTTGCAATGTTAACCTTTAGGAAAGGGTTGAGGGTGCCTAACACCTTCCCTCGACCTGAATGTAGTATCTTACCCTGATCTCTATACTGCGTAGGGTTTCCTATTCGCCCTTCAGAATAGGTGGCGACTCTCTAAGCTATAAATTTTTAGACAGGTTGCTACAGCTGGCGACTCTGCTGGGGATAACTATAACGGTGAATTACTATGCTCCTATAGGCTTTAGGCTTTGGCAGGGTTTAGGTTTGGCAACTTTTTAGGGTTTGGCTAACGCGCCTTTTTCAGGGTTTGTAATTATTTTTTATTTCTTATTTTTTTTAAATTTGTTTATTTATTTATTTTTATTTAAAAATATTTAATTATTCAGGATATGTTTATATCTGATCACTTATGTGAATATATTTATATTTTTTATTGACTATTATATTTTTATATACTGCTGGATATATTATGTAGTGTTAAAACCCTAAGTGTGAGAGTTAACTTTGAGATCACTAGGGGACATGAATCGCCTACGAGTCTCACTGATAACTCCACTCGGAGTGGGTTGAGTATTCGGAAATGTCCAAAACGAGGCTTGACTTTGTTGAGGGCAGGACTGGATACTTGGCTGATCTCTCCGAGAACCTACCCCAAAAATTCGAACCTCATGGATAATATGAGTTGTTCTAAAATCCGAAGAGACAAAAAGTCTCAGAGGCTACGAACGACCCCATGAGACCTTCTAGAACCCCCCTATAAAAAGGTTGGCTCCCAAGAGCCGCTACGTCGAACCTATGAACCTAGGACTTTTGTGCTGCTGTGCTCTTTATATGTTTGCAATTTATATACTTCGAATATCTATGCGTTTCGATTTTGCAGGTATCCCCACGTGGTCCCTAGCCTGTAGGGACTCTAATTTCTAAAGACCATGTCTTTCCCACGAAGGACATCACCATCTATGCATCCCCTAGCCTGTGGGGATTTTATTTTTATATCCTTGTATTCTTACAACTACGCGTCCTTCCCACAAAGGACATTTCCATTAACGCACGTCAATTGGCCTCTCGATGGCCATGCGATCTAGTGACTGTCTCGAACGGTCACCTCGTGCCTACACCTACACACTCCCTAGCCTATAGGGATTTTCTTTCACACCCATGTGTTTTCACAATGACGCGTCCTTCCCCGAAGGACAACTTCACTAGCATGCGTTCGATTGGCCTCTCGATGGCTATGAAATCTAGTGACTGTCCTGAATGGTCACTCCATGCTTATTCCCGCGCACCCTCTAACTTGTAGGGTTTGGATCTCCATTTACACATCACATCCCTAGCCTGTAGGGATTTCTCTTCGTCCATATCGTCCTTAGATAGGTTGTGTTCCGCATAGAGAACCTTCCCACGAGGGACAAAGTCATTGGTACACATTGATTGGCCTCTCGATGACCATGAGATTTAGTGACTGTCTTGAACGGTCACTAGCCGCTATCTTCTGCATACTCTCGAATCCAAGGGATTTCCCTTAGCGTGTCATAACATTTACCCTGCAAAGATGCCAAGAGGGTCTAATGTCGCCTCTAAGGCTATCCCTAGGATCATAGGTTACACGTCTGCATTGCATACACGGAGTTACAATATAAGGAGTCTCTCGCTTACGCGTGCATTTGCATTTTCATGCATTCATACATTCACATTTGCATTTCTATCTTCGCCCGCATCCATACCAACCGTGCTAGCCGGTTTCCCGAAACTCGCCAAAAAAATCAAAGGATAAAAAAAACTATGGAGAAAGGAGAATAAAAGATCTTGGTCTTGCTAAAAAAGGGGACGTCTTTTACCGTGCCAGCCACGTGTCCATGCCTTGGCTTAACAGGATTATAAATACAATAAAGGTTTTCATCGAGCAAGGACCAGTTCAACAAAGAGTTCCCTCATAGATACACTCAAGATGTATCTAGTCATAAAGGGGTTCATCTTAGAACATATCAAACTTTCGAGGACGCTCTACGATAACCCGGGGGCAAGGATTAGTCCAATTGGGGCAAAATCCTGAACAAAGATGCGTAAATACGATGGAGAGAAGGCGACGTGTGTTAACTCCACACCAAGGGGCAAAAGGGTCATAGGTTCTCTCTATCAATCTACAAACTCTGGAGGTTGCAAACGGTGTGGTACTATCCGTAGGAAAAGAAAAAGAGGTTTAGTCAAAGGAAACTCATGAAGTTCCGATACGACGAAAACCCATCGCTTACAATTACTTCCGACAGGTTTGACGTGCCCAAGAAGAATTCGAGGTTACCCTGTTACTTCTACAAGTCTAAAGAGCTAAGGAGTAAAACAAGATCAATGGATCCACAAAGGAGATTGCCCCTAGGATCAATAGGTTTACCATTTCAAGTTGTATTTCCTACGATCACAAAATGCTATTTGATATAAAACGTTGTACCTCTCGAATAGTAATTCAATAAAATATTCATGCATGTTTTGAAATCAATTCATTCGCTCCATTCGCTCACCACTACGACTCTCCACTCGCACCCTTCTATTCTATTTCAATTTCAACTTTCAATTATTAACAAACTTGAGGGAGAATGACGAATACAAATAACTAAGTCCAGCTAAACATATGCTTTCAAAGTAAGACCGAGCCGAGGATGTACAGGCATTGTTTCATTTCCCAAACAGTGGAGATATAAGGATGTTAATCCCTAGTTACCCCCTCGAGCCAGGAGTTGGAGTTTGTTTCTACTTTGTCAAATAAACCTTGATTTTAACCAGGGGCAGGGTAGACTTCAATTAATTCAATGGTGTATTTTGGTTGTCAAGAGGATCAGTCAATCCAAGCAAGGGTTCAAGCATAAGGATCAAGTAAAGCAAAGGTTCGAGCACATCTTCTTCCTCGCATTCATCTAAGAATGAGGAAGTAATGGAGATAACATTTACAACAATCTTCTTCCTCATTACATCATTCAAGATCGAGGAAGTATCAAAGGCGAAGCTTGCAAATCAAAATCAACATAGCAGTCACAACATTCAATATCCAAGGATCAATCTCAAAAGGAGTATTCAAAAAAAAGAAAAAAAAGCGCCCGCTAAGTCAAAAGAAAAAAAAACAAAAAAACGACTTAGGCAAAAACTAGGGCATCCCGATGGATCAAACTCAAAAGGGTTGGTTCATGCAAAAATAAGGGGAAAACAAAGGAGAAATACAAAGGATAATCTTGTGACTGCTAAATCATCGAAGCTTCTCATAAACGCTTGGATCTTTACAACATTTTTCATCAGTGCTTGGATCTCTACTAGGGCTTGTGCTCAACATCAAAACCAAAGCGGTTCTCTTGCAAACAAAGCACATCCATTGGATTAAGCGAACTTTTAGGATTCGGAGAACATCAAGGAGAAAGGGGTGGGGTAAATAAACTTTGAGCCTTATATCCATTGTTTCTTAAAACTGTGAACCAGGCCAAGTTACAACATTCAAAAGTCCTAATTGAGGCAAGGTTAACCATGAAAGCATATTAAGCAGGAGTTGTTATACTGACTCCTAAAGTTTGTTAAAACTATTTCTAACCACTACGCTTCTTCAAGCATTCATCCCGTCCTAATTCATAACGGACTTCGATTTCAAAACATGCATACACATCGCATTGGAGTTACTTCTCAAAGGGTACAACGCCATCTACGAATATACACTTAGCATCGAGGAGACCTCAAAATTGGTTTAATCAGAGGCGATCTTTCTAATAAAGACTCTGGAATGGGGGGAATCACATCTAGGGGGTTCCCCTTAACAGGGGCAAAAACTCAAGGATCGCAGGGGAATACGAGCAAAAATCCTATTAACTAGGGGCATTCTTCCTAAGGTTCAATCGACTTGAGTCACATCGCGAAGCAATCTCAAACAGAGGCATGTCAAGCATGGGATAAATTCAAAACGGATAGAAAACCATGGATAACCCTCCATATCCTGGAGATCAAAGGCATACCCTTCAATTTAAACATCAAAGCATATAACAAGGTTGTTTCCCGGGGCACTTCCCTCATAAGCATCTTTTCTCGCGAAAATATTGGGGCAATGGATATCAAATCCATAAGACGCACAACAAAAGGAAAAGGCATCTTCATGCTTTACAACCTCGTATCAATCTTTCTCCTAACTACAAAGTTAAAAAAAATATAGGTATCGCGCTAGCATCCAACGACCATCCAACCTCGGCGAGCTATATACGCTTGGCTATCAACAACCTACCATTGGGGCATCATGCAAATACATACAAATCATGCATTACATACATTGGCTAATACATTACACCACACCTTTTTACGCAGTCTTCTTTAAGACAAATCCTACGATCCTTTCTAGGAACCTTTTCAAGTAGTCTTTTCTAAGGCGTTCATCATCCTTTCTAGGAACCTCTTCAAGCAGTCTTATTTAAGACGATCACCATCATTTCCAAGAACCTTTTTTAGGTAATCTTCTTCAAGACATTCCTTTTTAGGTAGTCTTTTAAGACATCTTTTCAGCCCTTCCAGGTAGTCTTCTTTAAGACATTCCTCATCTGCTGCTAAAAAAAATCTTTTCAAATAGTCTTCTTTAAGACAAACATTCACATCCATTCCGGAAACCTTTCCAGGTAGTCTTATAGAAGACATTATTTTGTTCCACTCATTACATATGCATAAGCATTATCCCATACATCAAAACATCCAATTCAAAACTCTGGTGTTAAAGCTATACTATCCACCTGCTTCCCGGTAACCTTACCGATGACAGTAATCTTACTGTTGGCTTATTTCCGATCACCTGATTGATGCTTCCGGTAATCTTACCGATGATAGCGACCTTGCTGTTCATTTCACGCATCAGCATACATACATACGCACTAGCATATGCATATCATCCAATGCATTCACATATCACAAAAAACCCAATTTTTATTGGCCATCCAAATCATTTTTAAAGTCAGTTCCCGTCTGACTGTTACATCAAAATCCAGTTCCTGTCTGGTAGTCAGTTCCCGTCTGACTGTTACATCAAAATCCAGTTCCTGTCTGGTAGTCAGTTCCCGTCTGACTGTTACATCAAAATCCAGTTCCCGTCTGGTAGTCAGTTCCCGTCTGACTGTGACAACAGCCCAGTCTCCGACCCTCGAGTTGTAAGTCTAAAAACAGGTGAATCTCTTTCATGCAGGTACGCTTGTCAGAATCATGGCAGGCAATTCCTTTGGTGCAGGTGAGCTCGTCCGAACTAGGGCAAGTGATCTAAATGGTGTAGGTGAGTTTGCGATAACCCTCGCAAATGATCCTAATGGTGCAGGTGAGTTTGCGATAACCCTCGCAAATGATCCTAATGGTGCAAGTGAGTTTGCTATAACCCTAGCAAATAATCTTAATGGTGCAGGTAAGTTTGCGATAACCCTCGCAAATGATCCTAATGGTGCAGGTGAGTTTGTGATAACCCTCGCAAATGATCCTAATGGTGCAAGTGAGTTTGCTATAACCCTAGCAAATAATCTTAATGGTGCAGGTAAGTTTGCGATAACCCTCGCAAATGATCCTAATGGTGCAGGTGAGTTTGTGATAACCCTTGATCGGTAAAATAGCAAGTGTACTATTTTGCCTCTGTAATAATAATAGGGAAATTCCCCGAATATCGATCTCAAGGACTGCACGTTAATATCGAGTTTAAATAATGGTTCAATTAAACAAAAAACTATATTTGGAGTTTTGTTTGCAAATTGTGACTAAAAATAATAAAATTAAGCAGAAAAGTAAATTGGCTTTTTGACAAATATGAGTATTATGCTAGGGTAAAGTGTGTGATTGTTCCTGTAATAACCTTGGATTTATATCTCTTCAACAAGTTCATAACCTTTAATTACCGCCCTTTAGATTATTTTCCCCAAAGTCCTTAGTGGGAAAACCTTTGAACATTCATCCTAAATCCTAAGTCCTTAGAGCATTATGATGAAATCAAGCCTTTATGTTATCAAGAGTTAACCGGTAACTATAGGGTATCCCTAGTCCTAGGTGATATCTACTATAGTCTAATCGTACAAAAACCTTAACAACCGCTGTCCAGCTGGTTGTTAACCGTAAATCAATCTTGTTGGTCCGACAAAGAAAGCATAAAAACCTTGTACAATTAAATTAAATAAGAAAATAAATCTATTGATGAACTCAGGAATTCAAAATCATTACAGAATCAAATCAGGGACACCCCCTAGCATTAGGGTTTAGTTACTCATATTGTTCAAAGAAAACAAAATATAAAGTAGAGACATTACAAGAATTGAGATGAAAGTTGATCTTCAATCGCTTCCGTTCATGAAAACCTTCTTCTCTCCCAAACCCTTGTTTTCTCCAATCTTCAATCTTGTATCTTCTCTCGGTCAAAAAGTCCCCTCTCTCTTGCCCTAAAGTTGTTTTTATAATCAATCTTCCATTCCGATTGAAACCAAATGCCAAGAATACCCTTAATGATCCCATTTGAGTAAGGAAGCTTATAAACACATATTCAGCCCGCGCTCATCAACACGGGCGCCCGTGTTGATCCTCTGACTTTGGTTCAAACTCGCATTTCCAGCCACATTTCAACACGGGTGGCCGTGTTGATTAACACGGTCCGTGTGAGACCTTAACTTCATAATTTGGCTTTGTGTTCTTCACCAAAGTTGTAGCCCTTTTCGTTAGCGAAATTTTGCCACCAGAACCGCGTCAATCGGAGTTACGAAGCTCTAGTTATGATCAAAATACTACACACCTGTCACGATGAGAAACATGCTGAAAATTTCCAGATCTCACAGTTGCTAACACGAGTCGTGTCAGCCCCGTGACTTTCATCTCTTTTGCATTTTCTTGGCCACGCTTCATCCTAACACGGCCAGTTTCAGGTGACACAGGTGGTCGTGTCAGACCTCATGTAGCTTGATTTTTCACTTCCTTCGAAACTCCCTTTTTTTGTACTTTTTCGCATTGATTTGTCTCGATTTATTCCTTTGAGCCTGCAAACAGTAAAATACACAACCAAAGCATAAAATGTAGAATAAAGAAATAAAACACTCAATAACATAACTTAAACATACTTAAAAACAACGGTAAATATATATGTGAAAACCACTGATCAAACTCCCCCAAACTTAAACCGTTGCTTGACCTCAAGCGAAAATTACAAAAGTTAATGACCCTCAAAGCACACGGTATTCATACGTGAGATATCCATATGTATTGATCAAGAAACAGTTGGTTCGGCATTCACATGACGCGACGAGTTTTGTTACCACATTAAACCTCGAGCTCCCGTTTCGGATACCTCTCCAACTATGCTTTGCACTTAAGTCTCTTTCCGATTTTCCTCCTCTTTCATTCGGACAATCATATTAAGGCACCACATCTCTTATAATACTCATCACCTGCATGAGACGAATCAAGGCTTCTTATTTTGTTTTCGTGGCACCAAACTAGCAGCATTGGCTACTTTTTATTACCGATGAAATTTTCAAACTTTGCAGTTATATATTGTCCTTTTGGACGACGTTTGGGGATCAATCTCCTTTGGGCTGAATAACCGGGTGAGGGTTACCCAACTTAGCGAGCCGATTGCCTTTTACCGCCTTTTCATCATTTGGTGCCAACTTTATATCTTTTTTTTTTCTCAACCAGTCACCATGCAAGTGAATCTGAATTATGCCCGACTGTATCAATAAACTACTCGAGAAGTACTTCTCAGGAGACAAGTACTATGGTGCAAATCTACACGTTAGACTCGTATTTCTTTTAGGGAACCAAGGGTGTTTAAACAAACCTCTTCTTGTCACATTATTCCGCACTTCCTGTCCTCAAACAAACCTCGTTTCATCTCTATATACTATTTCTGATCACTCTTTAGGATCAAAACTTCTTCAACAAAAATTAAAATTTCGGTCAAAATTTGGGCAGAATTCACTTTATGGTTTCACATCATACCAATAACATAAAAATAAAATGCAAAGAGAAGAGCCTCCCCCAAACTTGAACTAAACATTGGCCTCAATGTTTCAGAACGAGCCTGAGAGAGGTGACTCACAGAGGGTAATGCACTCTAATAATCATTTCCAAGCTTTCACCAGAGACGTCCTCTTTTATTTCCTGAAAATAACAAAAACAAACAGAAAAATTAATTATTAAAACCGTGGGTTGCCTCCCACGAAGCGCTTCGTTTAACGTCGCATGGCTCGACGATCCATTCCCCTTGTTAGGGTGGCATATATGACACAAAGAACACATCATCTTTTTTCTTTCTTTTGTTTGGTAGCAATCCCATGAACTTAAAGTACCGATGATGTTGCTCCCAAATCCTTTTTAGCTTGATTTTATTGAACAAGGCATAAATGTCTTCCAATACTTTGTCAATTTCTTGTCTTTCATCTGCCTTGTTGTAAAAATAGTTTTTGGGGATACTCTTTTGTTGAAAATTTTCTTGTTGGATGTCCACATCTTCACAAATTGTTAAATTTGTGGTTTTATCCAAAACTCGATCATCTTCAAGTTTCCTTATTTCTTCTTCCCCATATTTCTTTTTTACCTCAAATTCTTCTATTCTTACTGCATCCTCTTCATCTGATGTTAAGCATTTTTCTTCTGGTTCCACATACTTTTCTTCCAACTGTAACTTTCTCCAAATAAACCTATCTGGATAAAAGTTAGCTTCCTTACATTCATTCATAAGGATTCTTACCTCCCTCTTATATGCTTTGAAAATTTTAGTCGCCTCTTCCAAGGTGACTCCTGTATCAGGCGACCAACATGCAGGAGATACAGGTGGCAATGTATCAAAACAATACATAGCTACAAAACTCAGACAATTTGTTAGTAGCAAAGTATAGAAGAATTCATGAAGCAAAAATAATCAACCTTTTTTTTTCTTTTTTTTTTAATAAAAAAATCAAATTCAAATAAACAAAAACTTAAAACAAAATTTTAGCTGACGAGCAACAAAATTTCAATTGAACTAAAATTAAAACTCTATATTTTGGCAGTCCCCGGCAACGGCGCCAAAAACTTGATCGGTAAAATAGCAAGTGTACTATTTTGCCTCTGTAATAATAATAGGGAAATTCCCCGAATATCGATCTCAAGGACTGCACGTTAATATCGAGTTTAAATAATGGTTCAATTAAACAAAAAACTATATTTGGAGTTTTGTTTGCAAATTGTGACTAAAAATAATTAAATTAAGCAGAAAAGTAAATTGGCTTTTTGACAAATATGAGTATTATGCTAGGGTAAAGTGTGTGATTGTTCCTCTAATAACCTTGGATTTAGATCTCTTCAACAAGTTCATAACCTTTAATTACCGCCCTTTAGATTATTTTCCCCTAAGTCCTTAGTGGGAAAACCTTTGAACATTCATCCTAAATCCTAAGTCCTTAGAGCATTATGATGAAATCAAGCCTTTATGTTATCAAGAGTTAACCGGTAACTATAGGGTATCCCTAGTCCTAGGTGATATCTACTATAGTCTAATCGTACAAAAACCTTAACAACCGCTGTCCAGCTGGTTGTTAACCGTAAATCAATCTTGTTGGTCCGACAAAGAAAGCATAAAAACCTTGTACAATTAAATTAAATAAGAAAATAAATCTATTGATGAACTCAGGAATTCAAAATCAGTACAGAATCAAATCAGGGACACCCCCTAGCATTAGGGTTTAGTTACTCATATTGTTCAAAGAAAACAAAATATAAAGTAGAGACATTACAAGAATTGAGATGAAAGTTGATCTTCAATCGCTTCCGTTCATGAAAACCTTCTTCTCTCCCAAACCCTTGTTTTCTCCAATCTTCAATCTTGTATCTTCTCTCGGTCAAAAAGTCCCCTCTCTCTTGCCCTAAAGTTGTTTTTATAATCAATCTTCCATTCCGGTTGAAACCAAATGCCAAGAATACCCTTAATGATCCCATTTGAGTAAGGAAGCTTATAAACACATATTCAGCCCGCGCTCATCAACACGGGCCGTGTTCCTGCACACGGGCGCCCGTGTTGATCCTCTGACTTTGGTTCAAACTCGCATTTCCAGCCACATTTCAACACGGGTGGCCGTGTTGATTAACACGGTCCGTGTGAGACCTTAACTTCATAATTTGGCTTTGTGTTCTTCATCAAAGTTGTAGCCCTTTTCGTTAGCGAAATTTTGCCACCGGAACCGCGTCAATCGGAGTTACGAAGCTCTAGTTATGATCAAAATACTACACACCTGTCACGATGAGAAACATGCTGAAAATTTCCAGATCTCACACTTGCTAACACGAGTCGTGTCAGCCCCGTGACTTTCATCTCTTTTGCATTTTCTTGGCCACGCTTCATCCTAACACGGCCAGTTTCAGGTGACACAGGTGGTCGTGTCAGACCTCATGTAGCTTGATTTTTCACTTCCTTCGAAACTCCCTTTTTTTGTACTTTTTCGCATTGATTTGTCTCGATTTATTCCTTTGAGCCTGCAAACAGTAAAATACACAACCAAAGCATAAAATGTAGAATAAAGAAATAAAACACTCAATAACATAACTTAAACATACTTAAAAACAACGGTAAATATATATGTGAAAACCACTGATCAACCCTCGCAAATGATCCTAATGGTGCAAGTGAGTTTGCTATAACCCTAGCAAACAATCCTAATGGTGCAGGTGAGTTTGCGATAACCCTCGCAAATGATCCTAATGGTGCAGGTGAGTTTGCTATAACCCTAGCAAACAATCCTAATGGTGCAGGTGAGTTTGCGATAACCCTCGCAAATGACCCTATTGGTGCAGGTGAGTTTGCGATAACCCTCGCAAATGATCCTAATGGTGCAGGTGAGTTTGCTATAACCCTAGCAAACAATCCCAATGGTGCAGGTGAGTTTGCGATAACCCTCGCAAATGACCCTATTGGTGCAGGTGAGTTTGCGATAACCCTCGCAAATGATCCTAATGGTGCAGGTGAGTTTGCGATAACCCTCGCAAATGACCCTATTGGTGCAGGTGAGTTTGCGATAACCCTCGCAAATGATCCTATTGGTGCAGGTGAGCTTGTTAGAATCATAACAAGTGATCTCTCTTACAAGTCCTCGCTATGTAAGACTCAGGCTTTAGCAGGACGGTTCTTTTCTCACGCTCGAGCACAAGATTTTCAAAGGTTTCTTCAATTGGGTTTATCACGTTAGTCCCTCGGCAGTGATCTTCTCCAAAATCTCATCAATAACAAACAAGGTTCTATTTTTCTTTTCCAAAGTTACTAACTTTAAATGACATAACTAACAATCATGCATCATTCAATTAACATACCTCATTCATGCATAATGCATATGCATACATCGCTCTCATTTATTTTGAGAAGCTCACTGCATCATACATCGCATGCATCATAACATTGCATAAAATTCAGGTTGCCTTTTTAGGCCATACTACAGTCAAAGCATCTGGTTCCTTCCAGAAAGTACATGCTTCACAAGGAGAAGGGTATTTACCTTGGATGGCATCTTTAAAGCCCATCTCCCACATAACTTCTTTCCAACAAATGCAAATTTCGGGGCATTCTCAGTGTCCAATCATCTTTTACCTTTAGATCACGATAGGCAGACGTGCCTATCTGACTCTTCAGGTTTAAGAAGATTGAACAGGGGCAGCTGTCATACCCCAAAATTTGCCCGGTCAATTCATGTCTTTTAATTCATCAAGGATCAAAATTAAGAATCATGGGGTTTGACATTCCTATTGTCAAACCTGCGTTCTTACAGAATATCTTGAGTTAAAATGAGGGTTAAAGTTAGAAAGTGCTGGAGCCTAGTCACCTGACTCATCTGTGTCGTCTTCGAGATTTTTTAGTCCGTTTCACAATTAATCATATAGCTTATGATTTTTTGTCGGACTATTTCAATATCTGATTTGATCATTTTTAACTATTATTATTAATTAGTATTGTCTAATTATTAATTTTAATATTTGATGTGATTATTTTCTATTATTGTTAATTATTGTTATGGAGTATTGTTAATATTAATTATTAGGATTATTTTTAGGGTAATGATTGTCTTATTAGAATTAGTATTAATATTATTATTTGTTGATTAGTATTATTATTAATTATCATTTAGTTTCAATTATTATTATTTATCATCATTATTTTATAATTACTTGATTCAATATTAACTCAATTAAAACAAAATAAAATACAAAAAACAAAATTGATGAATGCAGGCTGTAAATTCGGGTTCCTTGAAGTCCAAGATGCTGATTGAAGGCTGCCAATTTGGGAAATATTTGACTGGCCAGAAATTGAGCAAGATTGATCAAAAAAGGCATATTTTGAACTAATTCCAAATCAATACTCAATCATTATAATTGGCATATATTTGATTGCAATCATTTGACCTAAGGGAGGAGATATATATACATATGTGAATCCTAATGAGAGGGGGGACCCTTTTTTTTGACGGAAAAAAGAAGGAGAAAAGACCACAGCCGAGTTCTAAAGGTTCAAGGAAAATTGAAAATCGAATTCAGGGCTGGGACCATTTTCAAGGAGATTTGAAGGCTCTGACGGCTTTCCAGATCCCTTTTGAACCCATTCAAACGTTCACGGATCCCCCATACACTCAGAAACGTGCAACACGACTTCGGTTTATCTCTCTTTTATTTTGAACTCAATCTCATGCATTCACGCGTTTTCAATTGAATTTGACCATATATTCCTGTTTGTATTAAGATTACGATGCTCCCTGCATAGTTTGATCGAAGCTTAAGTGCAGGACCGGCGTTCCGCCATTGATAGGGTTGTGAAGCTTCAAATTGGGGTTTTCAGTTTAAGGAGAAATTAAGCCAAATAAAAGAGCCCCATGGATTCGTAAGGTTTTCTATAATCGATCTGGACTATTTCTATGTATTTATTGACGCTAACTTGCAGTTTGGACCATGGCCATGCTATTGCGACGCTGAAGAAGTCGTGGGTAAAAGTCTGTTTGTTTCCAGAAATATAACGAAGAAGGAGAAGCATCTGGGCGCGCAGTGTTTTCTTTTTAAATTTCTCAGATTTCGTTTTTCATTATAGTAACCTTGGAACGTTATGAGAACAACAAATGGACGCAGCACCGGTGGTAACAAGCTTGTGAGTGTAAATGGGGAAACGTGGATTCGATCCCCATTCGTTGCATTATTTTTGTTCAATTTTCTTAATAAGGTTAGCAAGTTGATCTGACGCACGCGTTCTGAGCAAGCATACGGTGTACCATCAGCCAGTAGCCCTCGGATCTCTCTCAACACAGATCATACGCTTCAGAAACTGAAGGAGCATGCTATGGACCATCAGCTTGACCATACTCAATAAAAACCTGGTTTTTCTTCTATTATTTTTTTTCTATTTAGATAAATGTTTTATTAAAGCTTAATAATATTCATTATATATAATAATTTGATTAAAAATTAGATTATTGATATAATTTATCAATTAGGACTAGGGCTTAGAATTAGGGTTTAGAATTATTTCTCGATTATTTTAATTTAATTTATCGGTTTTGACTGTAAAATCAGTTTGACTGTAAAATCACAAGAACCCTAGAAAATTGTTATCAAGTCATTAGGGTTTGTCCAATCCCATTAGTTTTCTAGCCAAGATAATAGGATTTAATTTATTATTCGCTTCGATTAAATCAATTGTTCGCGGTGGGTAATAATCAATTAATTGTTTAATTAATTAAAATAATATTAATTCAAATTTTTATTTTGCTAAAAGGTTGTAACCATCTTATTGGTTATGATGATTAGCATATTTCCCTTTATCAAATTCGTTATTATTTGTAATCGAATTCATCGATTATGAGGGGTAACGAATAAATTAAATAATTAAAATACACCTATTTGCTATTAGTGATAATCGAATCTATCGATTAGAATTGTTAGCAATCCTTTACTAATCTATTAATTATGCTGATCAAAACTATTGATCATTGCGATTAATAGTGCAAATTAAAAACAGGGTTGTACGCCCAAACATCTAAAACACACTAAACCACGATACTACGGAATTTTATCCATTCAACTGCAATTTTCAAATCACAACTTTCAAAACTACGATAGGCAACTCAAAAGCCTTCAAACCATCTCAAATCGAATTTCAACTTTAAGGGCGTACAACCCGTCCCCCGAACTACGTTGACTCTGATTCTCCATAAGGAGATACGTAGGCACTTGGCAACAAGGCGAGTCCCCCTCTTCCAAACTCTAATCATGTTCAAATAATTAGCCTTTAACTCTATTTACTGTCTGTCATCTTTCTTTATGTTTTGCCATAACCCTTATCTTTGCAATGTTAACCTTTAGGAAAGGGTTGAGGGTGCCTAACACCTTCCCTCGACCTGAATGTAGTATCTTACCCTGATCTCTATATTGCGTAGGGTTTCCTATTCGCCCTTCAGAATAGGTGGCGACTCTCTAAGCTATAAATTTTTAGACAGGTTGCTACACACAGGAGGTTTAGTGTAGCCATTGTTGTTTAAATCATTTTCCATAGTGTTTTCCTTCTGGATCTTTTTCTGACACAGTTAAGTGTTTGCACCAGAACTAAGCGCTCTGATGCCATATTGAAGGTTGAGAAAACACTTAGAAGGGGGAGTTGAATGAGTGATTCTTTTAAAAACTTGAATGAAAGACAGACAAAACACAGTTATTTTTATCCTGGTTCACCTTCTCAATATGGTAACCTCCAGTCCACCCTCAACAAGGTGATTTGCCTCTCTCAACGAGAACTTAATCCACTATAATTAGAATCCGATTACACTTACACGACCCACTGCCGTGACTCACAATACAATGCACGAGCCAAACTGCTGGTGACTAACAATCCTGCACAAACCAATTGTTTGTAACCAACTAACTTCTAAGACTCAACTAGTCCTAGACTTCTTGAGACTTTTGACGCAACTAGTCTCTCTAGGACTTAGTTACCACGTAACTTCTGATGATAGTGTATAGATTTGCTTCTAGAAAGTTGTAATCACCACTGTGATATTTCACTAAGTTTAAGTATAAAATAATGAACTCAGAATATGAATATGAGAGTTTTGCTTCAGAGAGTTTTTCTTCACACTTGATGATATTTCAAAGTAATAATGTTCTTATGTGTGAATTTTGTATTTTGAATCAGGAGATCATGAATATATATAGCCTAAAGATTTTTGCCTGTTAACTTCAGCTCCTTTTCGCAGCATTAAATGGTTTGCGTGTTGTCTTAACTTTTGTATTCTTCCAAGGATTTGCATCTGGATAGCTTCTTCAATTAACCTTGGGAATTGCACTTTTGGAGTGTTGCAGCCGTTTTACTAATGATTATGTCTTTAGTGGCATTATTTTGAATAAGTCTTCGTGATCTTCTGAACAGCTGTTATAGATGTGTTTGCAGCGTTTTGGTGCAGTATCAGAAGCTGCCTTAAGACTTGAGTATCTCTTGCATTTGTCCAGATTTGCATATTTTCCAAGTTCTAATTATGCTAGTACTGGTACATCTTCTGAAATCAGAAATATATATTTAGAGTACCATGTTTGCTTATACAAATTTACTTGCTTGTTATCATTAAAACACTAAAATATGATTACAACCAAACTATGGTCTAACACCTATAACCAACTAACACCTACATGTATCCGGTTAACATCTATGTGTAACCGGTTATAGACTGCTCCACTCGCTTCAATTCGTCGATTACAACGTCCTGACTGATCATGATCGTCCTAGTTCAACATCAAACAATTTGTAACCTCTAGTAGGGTGATACCCAACAAGTATCATCATATCCTCTTTTTCATCCAACTTCTTTTTAAGTTAACTTGGAACATATCGAAATTCCACCGAATCGAAAAATCTCAAATACCATGCCATGCCTCTTCCGGTGTTATCTTCTCGAGCTTCTTTATAGGACACCTATTCAACAAATAGGCAGTTGTGGATACCGCTTCTCCCGACAACTCTTTCGACAAGTTCTTCCATTTTTTAACATGCTTCTTACCATGTCCATAATTGATCAATTATTTCTCTCGCTAACACTATTTTTCTGCAGTGTATAAGGTGGTACTACCTTATGCATTATCCTTTCTTCATCACAATACTTCCCAATTTCATTGGAGACATATTCGCCTCCACCATCCATTTTGAGAACTTTGAGCTTGTGACCATTTCTTTGTTCAACCATGGACTTAAACTTCTTAAACATTTCAAATACATCATCCTTTATCTAGATTAGGTATGTCCATAGCTTTCTACCATAATCATTGATAAAAGTGACAAAGTACATATTACCAACACATGAATCAACTTGCATCGACCCTCATACTTTAGATACACCACCTCAAGGTGATACTTGGTTCTATGACATGCATCCTTATTGAATTTACTCTTTTGTAGCTTCCCTTGCACATAATCTTCACAAATCTCAGCTGGAATGTTGATGGATGGTAACCTGGTTACCATTATGTTCCTTTGTAACACATTGAGATCTAAAGAAATTGGCCAATTCATAGAAGGTTACATTCATAGAAGGTTACATTTGATTCCAGGAAATACATTGCACATTTGATCAAGGAATGGTCATAATCCCTTCTCGTGATCAAAACATCACCGATCTTATCGGACGCTAAAGTGGTGTCCTCCGCGAATTTTACTTTATTCTTTGTGGCTTGATTGATTTTAACAAACTAGTCCTTTGTACCCATCATATGTATATAAAAACTAGAATCAAAGTACCATTATTTACTGCGCTGGACTCCTTCTCTCATAGTTACCATAACGTTTTCTTTTGCAAACGTTTATACAACGTTCTCAGAACTGCTGCTTCCCTACAACTTGTTGCTGCTACATTTTCCTTGTGCGATAATGACCTAGAGCGTATTCTCATCATCCACATCTTTCCTAGAAACCTTGGATTTTTCTCCTTGAGATTCCCTCTATTTTGCATTGCATTCTCTTGCGAAATGACTAAGGTTTTGACAATTAAAGCGTTCTGCCTTACGCTTGTCAAACTTCTTGATTTCACCTCTAAAGTTTCCTTGACCACCATTTTTGTTGCAGCTGCTCCCACCCCATTGACAAGTCGAAATATTAGAACTTTTGGACTCTTTTCCATCAAATTATGAAAACTCCCTTTACCCTTCAAGGGCCATTTTCCTTTCGACTTCTCGTTCTTATCATTGAACCATGCTTGCAAAGTGATATCCTTATTTGCCTTGTCATTACTCCTCTCATCATTTTTTTGCTCACGAGCCTTAAGAGAGCTTTAAAGCAAATATTTTCTCAAAGTTGGAAGACCCTTAGACTCTTCTACCGTAACTACTATGTTTTCAAATCTTGTCATCAAAGAATGCAAGATCTTTTACAAAACATTCTACTCAGAAACAATTTCTCCACACGACTTAATTTGATTCACCAATCCCGTAATTTGCGTCACGTAATCGTTGATTGTATCATTTTCCTCTATTTGAATCAATTCAAATATCATTTGTGAGTTTATAACCTCACCACCATTTCCTTATCAGCCCCTGCTAAGCCTTTTCCAAGATTTCCCACACTGCCTTTGCAGACCCGCCCTCACCAACTTTCTTAAAGTTGTCACCATCAACACACCAATGGATCAAGAACAATGTTTTGTAATATTTCTTCATTTCTACCTTAAACACAACCTTTTCTGCATCTGTTCCACCTTCGACAAGAGGAATCACACCATTCTTGATCACTTCAAGAATATCTTGGTAGTCAAATAACACCTTCATCTGCTTGCACCATTTTTCCCAATTCTTTGCTTCGAGGACAATATTCATGCAAGTACGACATAGTATGGATCAGAACCAGGGCTCTTGATGCCAAATGTTAGAACATACAATCACATAATTGGTGAACAATGGGGATTTAGGGTATGTGAAAAAAAAGATAGTGAGAGAGAAGAGATATTTAAAGAGAGGGAGAGAGTAATTAAGGGTGAGACTAAATAATGAAATTAGACTTGAGATGATATGTCTCTAAGGCATTTATACAAGGGTATTACATCAATTGGGATCGAAAACAAAACCTTAAACAACAAGAAAAGCTGAAAAATTCATGCGCATAGCCGTTTAACACAAATGGTTAACCGGTTACCACAGAAACAACAAAAATAATACAACACAACTGTAACCAGTTAATGTGTTTGGGTAACTAGTTACGAAAACATAAAACAACTTTTCCATGCTCTTAGAAATCTTTTCCTCCAGTTGTAACCAATTACACCTTCATGTTAACCAATTACATTACTTGAGTATTAGGATTTAATTCAACAGTTAATGGAGATGATAAACTTGTTAGGGCTAACTTTTGTTTTCGTAAGCGTTGAATGTGGTTTTCGTAAGGCAAGGGAAAACTGAAGATAAATGATAAAGTAAGCTTTGTTTTTTGAATAAGAGTAAACAATTTCATCACGGTTGAATTTTTCAACTGTAGTAAAATCCAGTTTATTAATTTTAATTTGAGAAAAACGCCCATTTTTTACCAATTTAAAAATTAAAAAAGCCAAACATTTCACCACATTTGAATTCAAAGACATACCTACAAAAAATTATGACAAGTTTGATATGCCAAATTTAAATTCTGTTGTAACTCTGAAAAATACTCAATTCAAGATGAGTATAACTCAATGTCCTTGAAAGGGTTAGTTAACATTTGATGTTATGATGTTATGCATATATAATGCATTAAGTGAAGCATAAGGTAACAAGGACGAATAAGTCCTATAAATAGTTCCTACAAGGAAATGGAGGGTTAGTAACACACACAAGCAAGTCACACAAATGTCCTTAGGTTTAAAGGCTTGCGTGAAGTCATACCAGGTAACTACCCTTCCCTAAAGGTACTTCTAAGGATAAGATTGATATCAACAACGGGTTCTACCGAGTTACCCAGAATTGTCAGCCCTCCTAAAGCACCCTCGAACATGATACATACATACCATGCAATGATACTTTGAGAAAGAACCTATCTGAGTTGTAGTATCGGGTAGCAACTATGCTCTCAACATACATCAAGAGTAGTCCCCCCACTATGTTCCTAAAAGTCAAGATGGGTTAAAGGTAACTAAAGGTCCTTAAGCTCCGACTCACCCACATACATCCGCACGAACCTCCCTCATACAAGAGAAGCATGCAAACACCCATAGAGGCCTAACTTAAGCGTGAACTCTCATATTGACCAATCCTCCATATACATGAAGGAGGTCGCCATGACTATGCCACTTCTTATCTTAGGTGTACTTGAATCCGGGTGCAGGATTCGTCCTTCATTTAATTCCCAAAACAGCCATAAAAAATAAAGCAAGCAAAGCAAACAATAGAAAACATTTAAGTGATCCTAAACTTTTAAGGTAACCCCTGTTTTATTCGAAAAAAACCCAGCAGAGTCGCCAGTTGTGTTATACGGTGGGAGAACTGTCTTTTTAGAAATGTCACGGTAAGCAAGAGTCGCCACCGACTTTTATTTTATCCAAATTAATAGAAAGGCTAAAAGAACAGGAAAAACCTTTTAAAAGAAATTTTGAGTTCAGGGGGGGGGGGGTAGGTTATACAAAGGGAAGGTGTAAGGCGCCCAATGTATCCATGGTTTTCCATGGGCTCTTAATTGCTTAGCTCACTTGTTTGTTTGTTTGAAAAGTTTAAAGTGTCGTGTGTGAATAGAAAAAGATTTTTGAATAAGGACTTTAGCTTGTAAATAAGCGTAGCCTTTTGGAAATCATTTTTTTTAAAAGGAGGTGTGAAAACCATTTTGAAAGTTTGATTTGATTGTGAGCAAGCATTTAAGAATACCTACCCTAAGATTGTCTTTCTTTTTCTTTAAGTCTTTCGGGCGAAAGGGTCTATCCATACCATGAGAGGGCAGGAAGTCTTTCAATCGGATGTTTAAGGGTCATCAAGAATAATCATTCGCCACAAGACTGTCCCTACCATAAAGTGGGTAGGTAGTCTCAAGGGAGGATATAATAGTCATTTTAGGCAACAATAAGGATACCATAGCATTTTGAAGGGAAAATCATCATTTATCGAGGCAACATCGAGGGACGAGATCATTTTATTCGTAGGAAACACGAAGGGACTATGATCTTTTATTCCGAGGGACTATGATGATTTGAATTTGTAGGCAGCAAGTTAAGGTATCCCTATATCCGAGGGACTTGACTATTTTTATTGAGAAGGCAGCATAAGAGCGGTTACCTTAAAAAGGAGTGTGTGCACCAACCACGTGAGTTCAATTCGAATATTTATCTTTGCAGTTTATGAGCTACGTTCAATTATTAGTTGTCACTCCCTATTTTACTAACCATGCAGTTAATAGTATATAGAAATTTAAAACAGTTCATGGGTGCGGAAAGTAAAAAGTCCTAATTAATATTACATCAAAATTGAATGAGCGACCTATACACCTTCTAGAATTTAAATGACAAAAATTAAATTCAATATTTAAATAACTAGCATAATTAAATAAAAGACGAAATTTAAACAATCATGCGACATTCAAGAGTTTTGAGATGAGAATAGAATCGCGAATTGAAATTAAAGTTAAAAGGTGGGTGAAAATAATCCTAAGTCTAAATTGTCAAAATTAATTAAATTAATGTTAGATTAATTAAATTAATTAAAATTAACTCAAAATTAAATTGATAAAACTTAATTACTAAGTTAATTAAAATTATTTAAATAATTTTAACCTAACCCTAATTTTTTTGTAATTTCTTGATATATTTTTAATGATAAAAACTTAAATGTAAAACTTAATATAAAACTTAAAAAAGCTAAGTGATGAAACTAATGAAAAAAACCTATATTAATTTCAGTTCTAATAAATATAATAAAAATAATAAAAAGAAAATAAAAACAATCATAACCAATAAAACAAAACTTAAAAAGTAAAAAGAATAAAGAATTTAAGACAAACCAGGCGTACGATTCAGTGTGGGCAGCCTTTGAGTGTCCACGGTAGGGAGGCGCCCTCTGAATCCTTGGATTAGTCATTCTAGGAATCCAATGGTGGAGTGTGAGAGTGCATAGTAGGCATGGGAAGGGAGCAGCGCGCAGGATCCTGTGGGAAGTCCTCATAAAAATTAAATTTCCATTGCTGGGGCTCGAACCCAGGATTCCTTGGTTACCATAGTTCTCTCTTTGCCATGTATGTTATATGTTTTTGTTGATATAATAATGAATAAGGAAATTGATGTATGAAAACGAATCATAATGTGGAATTTTATGGAAAGAGTCAACCTGGGTGTGATTCAGTACGATGAGTTTGGAGGGAGTATGGTAGGGTTGCGTCTCAGCATCCTTAGATCAGAATCAGTGGAAATCTGATGGGCATGGTTGAGAGTGCATCGTGGACATGAATGAGATAAGAGTATTGAATCTGGAAACTAAACAAAGTGAAAATTAAAATAGAGGACGCTAGGGATCGAGCCCGCGTCTGTGATGTTAATGGTACCAATGCTTTTTCCATCTGTGCTACATGCGCTTAGTCGTTAATTGGATGAAACAAGATTAATATAATGGTAATCATATTATAAATTCAAACAATTCAAACCGGACCCACACGCTGTGTTGATGGGCCAATGAGAAGCAGGGAGAGAGAGATAACGCTGACCGGCCAGTAGCAAGGCGCCGTGTGTGGTCATAAAGTCTCCAGCACTATTCATCATCTTCAACATGGTTACCTGCGATTTTTGCCATGAGTTCACCTGCGATTTTTCCTGCGACTGAAAAATACATGTTAATGGAACAAGTAAAGCGTCCAGATCCATTGATTGAGTGGCTGTGAATCCAATGAGACCATCGTTTTGGTCTAAAACAGTCTATAGCCCATAATACGAACATGAAGGACTTAGAAGCCCTAACTATGGTGAATTCCTGTTCCTCTACCAAAACTCGCAAAATGTACGTCAATAGGATCCCATACATCATTATGAACACATACGTATGCATGGAATTAATTTAAATAGCATAAGTCAAAATTTTGAGTTTCAAGAAACATATGCAAACCTTGAGTGATTCGCACAATACTTTTCCACACGTTCCAGACTTGTATGCTGAGTGGGATCACTTCCTGGAGTCTTCAGAAACAGGATGGAACGATTGTAATGGCTTGAGACAGGTTGTAGCGATAGATCACTCGTGCCCCAGTTTTCTTGATTTTTTGGAAGTTTGGAAGCGCGTTTTGAAGGCAAGGATTTGTGTGCCCTTGCGCTGAATATGTTGTAGTATTTATATGGAGTGTATTAGGTTAACAACTTAGGAAAGAAATCATATAATCCAAGTGATTGGAACTTGATTGAAATTTGATTGAAAAATGTTTCTAAACATGGTCCAATCTTAATCATCTCTTTCCATTATCTATTACCACGATATTTGATCAAGATTAGGATATATGAGTGATTGGGTTTGATTGGAAATCAAATCTTTTGATAAAAATTAATTTTCCATATTTTATAATGATTTATTATCATTTAAATGAATTAAAATTCACATAAATAAAACAAATATTATAAAAATAAGATATTTAATTAAAATGTATTTTCAAAGCTCATGGTTATGTTTAGAATACAAAAATTAGGCCCAAAGGTTCAAATTTTCAAAATCCATCACTTTCCCTTTTGTGTATTTTCTCAAAATTGCCCAACTTGCCCAAGCCATAACTCATTCAATATTGATCATATGAAGATGTTCTATGACTTTATGGAAATCCCGAGATGTCCTTTACATTCAACTTTGGAACATATTTTGTATTTGGAGATTTTATCCAAATGATATGGCTCTTGATAAAAAATAGCTTTTTGCGAACTTCTAGAAGGACTTGTAATGTTTTAACTCATATCTCCCAAATGGTGCATTTCTGGCCTTAGCTTGTGAGAGACAAAATTGTAGGGAATTCAATTTCCTTTAAAATTAGCTTTGGGGTGGGAAATTTTTGATGTTCCATGTAGGAGTTATGGCCGGTAAAAGTTCAGTTGACTTTCTCCTATAAAAACCCTAACTTAGAAACTTTTGGTTTTGTTGATTTGTGAACTTTCCTTGATGAATCATGATCAATACTTGATCAAATGATGAATGATACTTAAAAATAAGATTGTTGACAAAAAATTAGGAGTTTTGACTGTACTTTGACCACAGTTGACTTTTAGGTCAAACTAGTCAACTGTTGATTTTCTGAACAATTGAATGAGCAATCTTTTGAATTGAAGCATGTACTTTTCCATGGAGATAGTTTGAAACATCATAAGCCATATGAAATGCATTGGAGCCTTTGATTCATTGGTTTTCTTCAGAGAAATCAAAACCCTAATTCCTGGAGCTATTGTTTAGGAGGGTGTGTCTTTGAGTCTTGAATCTTGGTATGAGCTTGGGAAGTAAAACAAGATGGGCAAATTTTGGGGTATGACACTTGTGTAAATATACTGACACGCTGTCAAATTCAAAAGCTTACAAACTTCATCTTCAACCTCACAAACTCTTGTAATATTTAGTGAGTGTTAAGTTTAGAACTTAAGAGAAATATCACAATTGTGATTACAACTTTATTAGAAGCAAATCTATACTCTTGTGAACTTTATTTTTACATTGATTGTAAAAGGTTCCTAGAGTGATCAAGTTGTGATCTGTAGACTCTAGAAGAATTCCTAGAGTGATAAAGTTATGATCAGGATACGCTAGAACACTTAGAAGTTTCTAAGTGGATAACCATTGTAATCAGTTGGATTAGTGGGTTAAATCCTCAGTTGAGGTAAATCACTCTAAGGGGGTCGACTGGAGTATTTTCATTAACAACGAACCAGGATAAAAATCATTGTGTTGATTGTTTTTATCTTATAAGTTTTTGAGATACACTTATTCAATCCCCCCATTTCTAAGTGTTTTACTATCCTTCAATTTTCAATCTTATCTTTCCAATATTCAAAATTTTCTCCATCGAACACAGGAGGTTTAGTGTAGCCATTGTTGTTTAAATAGTTTCCATAGTGTTTTCCTTCTGGATCTTTTTCTGACATGGTTAAGTGTTTGCACCAGAACTAAGCGCTCTGATGCCATATTGAAGGTTGAGAAAACACTTAGAAGGGGGAGTTGAATAAGTGATTCTTTTAAAAACTTGAATGAAAGACAGACAAAACACAGTTATTTTTATCCTGGTTCACCTTCTCAATATGGTAACCTCCAGTCCACCCTCAACAAGGTGATTTGCCTCTCTCAACGAGAACTTAATCCACTATAATTAGAATCCGATTACACTTACACGACCCACTGCCGTGACTCACAATACAATGCACGAGCCAAACTGCTGGTGACTAACAATCCTGCACAAACCAATTGTTTGTGACTAACTAACTTCTAAGACTCAACTAGTCCTAGACTTCTTGAGACTTTTGACGCAACTAGTCTCTCTAGGACTTAGTTACCACGTAACTTCTGATGATAGTGTATAGTTTTGCTTCTAGAAAGCTGTAATCACCACTGTGATATTTCACTAAGTTTAAGTATAAAATAATGAACTCAGAATATGAATATGAGAGTTTTGCTTCAGAGAGTTTTTCTTCACACTTGATGATATTTCAAAGTAATAATGTTCTTATGTGTGAATTTTGTATTTTGAATCAGGAGATCATGAATATATATAGCCTAAAGATTTTTGCCTGTTAACTTCAGCTCCTTTTCGCAGCATTAAATGGTTTGCGTGTTGTCTTAACTTTTGTATTCTTCCAAGGATTTGCATCTGGATAGCTTCTTCAATTAACCTTGGGAATTGCACTTTTGGAGTGTTGCAGCCGTTTTACTAATGATTATGTCTTTAGTGGCATTATTTTGAATAAGTCTTCGTGATCTTCTGAACAGCTGTTATAGATGTGTTTGCAGCGTTTTGGTGCAGTATCAGAAGCTGCCTTAAGACTTGAGTATCTCTTGCATTTGTCCAGATTTGCATATTTTCCAAGTTCTAATTATGCTAGTACTGGTACATCTTCTGAAATCAGAAATATATATTTAGAGTACCATGTTTGCTTATACAAATTTACTTGCTTGTTATCATTAAAACACTAAAATATGATTACAACCAAACTATGGTCTAACACCTATAACCAACTAACACCTACATGTATCCGGTTAACATCTATGTGTAACCGGTTATAGACTGCTCCACTTGCTTCAATTCGTCGATTACAACGTCCTGACTGATCATGATCGTCCTATTTCAACATCAAACAATTTGTAACCTCCAGTAGGGTGATACCCAACAAGTATCATCATATCCTCTTTTTCATCCAACTTCTTTTTAAGTTAACCTGGAACATATCGAAATTCCACCGAATCGAAAAATCTCAAATACCATGCTATGGCTCTTCCGGTGTTATCTTCTCGAGCTTCTTTATAGGACACCTATTCAACAAATAGGCAGTTGTGGATACCGCTTCTCCCGACAACTCTTTCGACAAGTTCTTCCATTTTTTAACATGCTTCTTACCATGTCCATAATTGATCAATTATTTCTCTCGCTAACACTATTTTTCTGCAGTGTATAAGGTGGTACTACCTTATGCATTATCCTTTCTTCATCACAATACTTCCCAATTTCATTGGAGACATATTCGCCTCCACCATCCATTTTGAGAACTTTGAGCTTGTGACCATTTCTTTGTTCAACCATGGACTTAAACTTCTTAAACATTTCAAATACATCATCCTTTATCTAGATTAGGTATGTCCATAGCTTTCTACCATAATCATTGATAAAAGTGACAAAGTACATATTACCAACACATGAATCAACTTGCATCGACCCTCATACTTTAGATACACCACCTCAAGGTGATACTTGGTTCTATGACATGCATCCTTATTGAATTTACTCTTTTGTAGCTTCCCTTGCACATAATCTTCACAAATCTCAGCTGGAATGTTGATGGATGGTAACCTGGTTACCATTATGTTCCTTTGTAACACATTGAGATCTAAAAAATTGAGATAACCAAGACGTTAGTGCCAAAACCACTCATCTCAACTTGCCACTGTAGCAATACACTTATACTCCATCAATTTAAACTTAATCTTGAAACTTCTATCGTCATTCATAGGAGCTTTAAGTACCAAAACCCTGTTTACATCCATAACGTGCAAAGTTTTGTCTTCCATGCGAATATTGTAATCCTTCTCAAGAAATTGGCCAATTCATAGAAGGTTACATTTGATTCCAGGAAATACATTGCACATTTGATCAAGGAATGGTCATAATCCCTTCTCGTGATCAAAACATCACCGATCTTATCGGACGCTAAAGTGGTGTCCTCCGCGAATTTTACTTTAATCTTTGTGGCTTGATTGATTTTAACAAACTAGTCCTTTCTACCCATCATATGTATATAAAAACTAGAATCAAAGTACCATTATTTACTGCACTGGACTCCTTCTCTCATAGTTACCATAACGTTTTCTTTTGCAAACGTTTCTACAACGTTCTCAGAACTGCTGCTTCCCTACATCTTGTTGCTGCTACATTTTCCTTGTGCGATAATGACCTAGAGCGTATTTTCATCATCCACATCTTTCCTAAAAACCTTGCCTTTTTCTCCTTGAGATTCCCTCTATTTTGCATTGCATTCTCTTGCGAAATGACTAAGGTTTTGACAATTAAAGCGTTCTGCCTTACGCTTGTCAAACTTCTTGATTTCACCTCTAAAGTTTCCTTGACCACCATTTTTGTTGCATCTGCTCCCACCCCATTGACAAGTCGAAATATTAGAACTTTTGGACTCTTTTCCATCAAATTATGAAAACTCCCTTTACCCTTCAAGGGCCATTTTCCTTTCGACTTCTCGTTCTTATCATTGAACCATGCTTGCAAAGTGATATCCTTATTTGCCTTGTCATTACTCCTCTCATCCTTTTTTTGCTCACGAGCCTTAAGAGAGATTTAAAGCTCATATTTTCTCAAAGTTGGAAGACCCTTAGACTCTTCTACCGTAACTACTATGTTTTCAAATCTTGTCATCAAAGAATGCAAGATCTTTTACAAAACATTCTACTCAGAAACAATTTCTCCACACAACTTAATTTGATTCACCCATCTCGTAATTTGCGTCACGTAATCGTTGATTGTATCATTTTCCTCTATTTGAATCAATTCAAATATCATTTGTGAGTTTATAACCTCACCACCATTTCCTTATCAGCCCCTGCTAAGCCTTTTCCAAGATTTCCCACACTGCCTTTGCAGACCCGCCATCACCAACTTTCTTAAAGTTGTCACCATCAACACACCAATGGATCAAGAACAATGTTTTGTAATCTTTCTTCATTTCTACCTTAAACACAACCTTTTCTGCATCTGTTCCACCTTCGACAAGAGGAATCACACCATTCTTGATCACTTCAAGAATATCTTGGTAGTCAAATAACACCTTCATCTGCTTGCACCATTTTTCCCAATTCTTTGCTTCAAGGACAATATTCATGCAAGTACAACATAGTATGGATCAGAACCAGGGCTCTTGATGCCAAATGTTAGAACATACAATCACATAATTGGTGAACAATGGGGATTTAGGGTATGTGAAAAAAAAGATAGTGAGAGAGAAGAGATATTTTAAAGAGAGGGAGAGAGTAATTAAGGGTGAGACTAAATAATGAAATTAGACTTGAGATGAGATGTCTCTAAGGCATTTATACGAGGGTATTACATCAATTGGGATCGAAAACAAAACCTTAAACAACAAGAAAAGCTGAAAAATTCATGCGCATAGCCGTTTAACACAAATGGTTAATCGGTTACCACAGAAACAACAAAAATAATACAACACAACTGTAACCGGTTAATGTGTTTGGGTAACTAGTTACGAAAACATAAAACAACTTTTCCATGCTCTTAGAAATCTTTTCCTCCGGTTGTAACCAGTTACACCTTCATGTTAACCAATTACATTACTTGAGTATTAGGATTTAATTCAACAGTTAATGGAGATGATAAACTTGTTAGGGCTAACTTTTGTTTTCGTAAGCGTTGAATGTGGTTTTCGTAAGGCAAGGGAAAACTGAAGATAAATGATAAAGTAAGCTTTGTTTTTTGAATAAGAGTAAACAATTTCATCACGGTTGAATTTTTCAACTGTAGTAAAATCCAATTTATTAATTTTAATTTGAGAAAAACGCCCATTTTTTACCAATTTAAAAATTAAAAAAGCCAAACATTTCACCACATTTGAATTCAAAGACATACCTACAAAAAATTATGACAAGTTTGATATGCCGAATTTAAATTCTGTTGTAACTCTGAAAAATCCTCAATTCAAGATGAGTATAACTCAATGTCCAAGTGCTAAGGTCGAAGAGCATGTATGAATAGCATACCATATGCTATTATAATAGGTTTTTTATTGTATATTATGGTGTATACTAGGCCAGACATAGCATATGCAGTGAGCCTTGTAAGAATATATATGGCCAATTCTTGTAAGACGCACTGGCTAGCATTAAAGTGGAATCTAAGGTACATAAATGGGTTTCTAAGTAGAGTCCTGATTTATGGTGGAGCTTATGGTGAAGATAGCAAAGTAGAAATCGAAGGATTTGTCGACTCTGATTATGCATGTTGTATTGATTCCAAAAAATCATTTTTCTGGATATGCAATCACTATGTTTGGCACAACAATTATTTGTAAAGTAACACTTCAAAAGGTTGTTACCTTATCAACCATTGAAGCAGAATATAGTGCCCTCACAAAAGTTGTGAAAGAAGCATGATGGCTTGAGGGTTGTGATAAGGAGCTGAAACTTAAAGGTCAAACAATCATTGTTAAATTTGACAGACAAAGTGCAATACACCTCTCTAAGAGTTCAGCCTATCATAAGTAAACCAAGCACGTCGATGTGAGGTTGCATTTTGTTAGAGAGATAATCAAGCGTGGAGAAATCCAAATACTGAAGGTTTTGATTGATGGCAATACTGCTGATATGATCACCTAGACATTGTGAAGTTGCAAATTTTTTTACTATATGCAATTGATAGAACTGCATGATGACAACTAGTTGGTTTCGTGGTTCGGAGTTCGTTTCAAAGTGGAAATTTATAGTTTATGGTTTATAAACTAGTGTTGTATCAAGTTCTATCGAAATCAAAAAGTTAGTGTAGCTGTCGAATCATGTCTCATCTTAGTTTAGCCAATAATGTGATGCATGGGTTTTTTTTTTTATTTGTTGAAATGATGCATGGGTCTTTGTTTACACCAAAAAAAAAAATATTGTAAGTTATTACTCGAACACGACAAGCAGTCTTCGAAGAAGTCAAAGAATCTACAACCGAGCAACATAGTTTATTCTCATGCATAATTGTTTCAAAAATCACAATTGAGAATTATAAGCAGGTATATCCCAACTAACTTTTAAGTTCAACAATAGAAACACAAAAATCAAGTGATCAGGCTCAAACGGTTAATAAACATCCATTAAGGACAATTTGTTCGAAAAAATTTAACTTTAATTTACAACCAATCTTTTAATCAATATCCCCTAGCTAACCGAACTTTGAATTATCAAAGTTTCCTTCCTTTGAATTTGAAGGGTAAAGACAAAAATAAATCAAACACATAACCTAATAAATTTAAAAATATTAAGAAAAAAAGGGAGAATATTGAGATTGGTGATAGATTATATACTTCAAAAGAATGTAACTAAACTCCAAAAAGAAAATGGTTCATGTTGAAAAAACAAAAGAATCTAAAAAGTAAAATTAGAGAACAAAAAACAGTATTATTAGGCTTTCAAAGTCCATACAACTTGGCAAACAGACAAAAAGGTGGACTTGGATTTGGAATTGAAATGTAAAGTATATAGAATAGAATATATATTCAAACTTCAAATTACCGACATTAATTTATGGGCCATAGAAAGCTTATCTAGATTAAAATCATAGTTCAACTTAGCACGGCACTTGCGAGTTGCGATAACTTCTAATAAGTCCAAGTATGAAGAAGTCGCTATCTACTGCACCTTATGATTTTTCAGGGTGGAATAGTGTACCTTCGACAGTCTATGTCATAGTGTACCTTCGATATGGGCAGTGCTTAACTTGGTTACAAATTGGCCCACCCATATTTTAGGATACATAGTCTTTCAAGCATAAGGTCTAGATAGACGAGATGCTTTAAGGGATATCACACTCGGGTATTCTGACAATATCATTTAACCAGACTTCAATTGCGATTATTGTAATTTTCTGAAATGTACACATTCCCTCAAACATGAGGTCATTAGGGGTGAAATGTTTAAGTGTAAATGTCATCTGATCATTCTAATTCCGTATAGATTGACCTTCTATCTAACATCAAACTCTTGGTTTTCTATATTTCAAGAAGTGATTGGATGTTGTAAAAGTTAGTTACGGTTATATATGGCGATTCTCTTATATTGACATACAACAATGCATATGTTAAGCTATGTAACTTGCTGCCTAAGCTATCCTCCCAATAAATATGAATATTTTTAAGGTTCAATAATAATTTTATTTTATTATACTTCCTTTTAGGATACCCATACAAAATTTAAATCTAGTGATATTTTATAAAGAGTTGGTAATATATCATGATACCTGAAAATCATATTTCAAGGTATCCCTGAGGCAGATCAATTTAATGTATGGATATTAATTTCATGGGTTCTTTCCCCTATTCATATGGAAAATATTATATTTTAGTGTATGGTGATAATGTGTCTAAGTGGATTAAGATATTTCCCTTCCAACTAATGATGATGTTGTTACAAAATTCATCATTAAATATGTTTTTACTAGTTTTAGAATCCCTACAACAATCACTAGTAATGAGGGTACTCATTTTTTTCAACAAACTATTTTAAAACCTAAAATATGGTGTAAAACATAAAGTTGCTACTTCTATTATCCACAAATAAGTGGACAAGTTTAAGTACCAAATAGAGATTAAGAGAATCGTAGAAAAATTTGTACATATAGATAGGAAAGATTAGTCTCTCGATTTGGAATATGTTTATAAGCTTCGAGGTTTTCTTATAAATCCCCTTTATAGATGTTTGTTGATCCAAAAATGGTTTGAATAAGAATGCTCTCTTATTTGATTTTGATGATAATAATAATGTAATAGAACAAATTTTTATTAAACCATCTTGATACTGCATGTCTTGACTCTTGAAGCATCCTCTAGGTATGCATCAAAAAAACTTTGCCTTGTTACTTGCTAGTACATGCTATCAAAATTATCATTTACACATGATTACTCAAAGTAATAATTAGTTTCTTCCGGTCAACTCTGAGTTTAGAGTCAACGGTTTGATCTTCTGTTAATAGATCAAGTTTCCATCATTTGCTGAGTTAGTTCAATTGTTGATCATCAGTGAAGATTCAATAATTTATTCTTTGAATAATAACTTACATGATTTTCCAATTTAATATTTAAAATTTAAGAGACAGATAACAAAAAGTACAAAGTTAAAAAAGTGTGCGCAAAACTATTCGTTGTGAGAATAAGGACATAAATTATCACGTTGCAATAGTACAAAGATTACAATAAATCTTTTATAGAATATTAATAATATCAAGAAATTATCAACAAAATAGAAGATATATAAAGGCTTAACTTCTCAATGTGTTATTGAAAATAATACGCAACGTTGAAACGAGATTTTGTATAAACTTGAGAAAAAAATTCAAAGAAAGAATATCTAGAGAAAAACTTCCACTAAAATAACAAAAGAAATAAATAAATAAAGAATGAAGTAAGTAATTAAGTGATCTCATTTTATAAAACTTTTGTTGAAAGATTTAAACACTTTCATCTTTTTTTAGATTTGTGTACATTCTCCATTTGAGTGATATTTGTAAACATCTTATCAATATCTGTTTATTTGATTTTAGTTCTTCAAAGGACTGAGTGTTAGCTAGATTATTCGAGAAGATAAAGAAATTCAGCTTAGATCAGTTCTTTGCATTTGATAAATCTAAGATATAGGTCAGGTAGACCAAGAAATATCTTAGCAATATTGTTATCAGTTGAATTATAGTAAAAAATATTCAAGCGTGAGGGGGCTAAAAGTAAGTCTGAATTAGGGGTGAAGGAAGATAAATTCCGGATGTTAATCTCTCTTTCTTTATCTTTTTGAAATTCAACATTTATGAGTGCTAGTAAATCCAAAAAAAAAAAAATTATTAAACCAAAACGTATAAGGAAAAAGGAAAATTAAGAGATATATAGAATTTCCACATGTCATTTGAGTAAGAAAATATCATTATCCCACAAAATAAACATCCAGCACAAAAAACTTTATAACTAGATAGAAAATTTTCCATTTAATAGAAATATTTTTTATTTATAAATTATTTAAAATTGAAATTCTTATCTAGCATAAGGACAGATATTGGACTAAATGACAATATGTTCAACATCTTAAATTAAAGTAGATAGATAGTGTAAAATAGAATGATAAATCATAAGGAATTAAAGAGCACGAGAAAATTGGTAACCAATTTTGGTGCAACGTTACCAAGGTCTGGGAGGCTTCCAACCCAAGAAAGAAAATCCACTCTCAATTATATTAGTATAATGTGTCTTAGATGAATAACCCTTGTTCAATGTCTACTTCTTAATACTACCCGCGTCTTTCTATTTAGGACTCCCCATAAAAATGAGAAACATTTTCACTTTCTCTTAATCACTACCCTAGTGATCTTATGCTTTCAACAAATTAAGCGTGTTGGATTACAACTCGGCTAACAATCAACTTCTATGCCTTCAATATTCAGATTAATCTTATTTAGAGAATTACAATAAACAATAAGAATACAAAGACTCAAAAAAACAAAACCCCAGCACACTAGATCTTCAGTACATGGGTGTTTTCTTTGTTGTTAGGAAGATTCTTTATATAACAATTTTTCTGGTGGGATTTTAATGGGAATTTGAATGAAGCAGCACATTTAATATTGATGAAGATTTGATTTGATTTGATCTTCATTCAATTTGAATATTCATTTAAATTAATTGGTTTTATTAAATCTTTTTAGCAAATCTTACTCCATAACACGTTACTAAAAGATACAACTCATAACCACCAAATCTTCAAGGAAACAAGCTAAAACCCACTCAAATTTGCTCATTGAATCTGTATTCCAAACTGAGGATAGATGTTGCGCACATGCTAGGACATCTTGTCCCACATGTTCCTTGTTCACCAAAATACATCTTGTCCCAAATTGTTTTTACCTAATATTGGTAATCCAAAAAGAACAACAAAAATAATCAACCCTTCCTTTAAAAAGTGAATATTTAAATTTTTAATATAAAGCTGAATTTATCCTCAACCAAGGGTTTTATAAATATATCATGTAACACCCCAAATTCTACCCGAAAAATATAATAAAATCAGAGTATAAATTTCAAACAAGCTCATTTGAGGTATCACATATTCGTCATTTCAAAAACAGTTACGGCTTATTTGCCTTCCCTCATAGATACATAGCACAAAAATTTAAAACAATAATCAAATCATTACTAAAAATCACTTTGTTTAAATTCAATAATTAACTTGCAGCGTAATCAACAAACTTCATAAATATTCAATTCAAGTCGTAGCATCATTGCACGGTAACTTTAAGTTACAATTTAAAACATAGTTCACTTAAAAATTCAGCAAACAAAATAATAAATAAAACAATCTCTTTATCCCCCCGAGTGCTACGTATCAGAGCAAGACACCAACTCGAATAACAGCAACTAAAGACTTCATAAAATCACTTCAAACTTCCACCGCTATCTTGAGTACCTGTCAATTTCCAATGGTAGGGAAACATCATTCAGAAAGGGTGAGATATCTACCAATATAAACAAACGCATGATAAACAATATATTAGAATTAAATCATACAAAATTATCACGTTACGGCTTTCAGACAACAGTTATAATAACAATTAACCTGGACAGTTATAATAACAAAAATCAACAACAACAACGTATTAATAGTTATAACAACTATTTCTCATCTTCCAAACAATACCTGTCACAACACGTCATTAGTATAACAATTTATAATTACAACTCCATATTATCACAATTTAACAACAACTCAAGTCACATCACATCACAATTAAATCACACTCATGCCACATACAATGAGACTCTACAACTGCACATGCATGTGGTACCCAGGGCTTCAGCCCCCATCGCCAATTGCCAGTTAAACAGAGGCATCAAGGCATAAGCCTTCGTCACTAATTTGCCAATTCAGGCCGTCGCCAAAAATGCATATGTATATGAATGCAACAAACACACACAACAAACAACATCATCGTCACAAGGCATAAGCCTATATCGTCGCTATACTAATAAATAGAGGTATACATTGTCACTGAAACATCCTTTAACTTCGCATAAAACAACAACAATTATCACCACAACAACAACTAATTTCATCGAATCAACACGACAGAATCACATTAATTAATCAGGAATAATTTCCTACGAATTTAACCCCCACATATCATTCATCATGAGTCCGGTTATAGAGTTAGAACCCCACCCCTTACCTTGTATTCGGAGTCCGTTCTACAATTCTACCGATCGAAGCCATCTAGCCTTAGCTCCCAACCATTGCCTCTTTTAATCAGAATCAAAAGCTGAAAATTTTCCCAAATATGCAGCTACAGTGCGATGATCATATCTCACAACTCAGACCTTATTTTAAAGATCCCAACGGTCAAAAGTTAGCTATAGGTGTTGCGAACCTACCCACAAAATTTGGCGACGATCCAACGGTTAACGAATCGGGGATCTTCGATTTAGTGAGACTGCTGCAAGAAAAACGGGAATGAATTTCTCTCCTATTTTCTCTCTTCTCTACAATTTCCCATAACCAATTCCCCAAGACTTTTTCTCTTCTAATTAGCCTAATCCTTATCTTAACTTAATTTCATTAAACCTATTGGGCCTAACATTCACACCCCACCTTTTACTACCACCATCACTTAATTAAGTCCATATAGTAAATTTAGTATTTCTTCAATACTATTTCTACAACTTAATCAATTAATTAATCGACTAATTAATCATAAAAACCCATGTCAACAATTCTCAACACTCCACAAATTCAATAATTAAATTCGAAATAATTTGAATGTATATAATTAAATAATTAACTAAATACCGGGTGTTACAACTCTCCCCCACTTAGAATATTTTCGTCCTCGAAAATTTATCCGATACAACCATCATCAACTTCACCTCCACGTCCAACCATCAACATAACAACCCATTAACACATCTCAAATCAACTACACATATGTTGACCATTCCGGTACTTCTTGAACATAACCGTTACTAACTTGTAAACTATTCCAACGCTATTCGAAAGTGAGAACATCGACGCCATGCGGCGACACTCTTTACGGTATCTCCAAAACTTCTCAAATGGTACACTAATTCTTAAAATTTATTTTCAATAAACCTATTAATTACTCCTTAAATTTACTCAACTTTGACGCTGACGTCCTGTGCGGCACCAACAAACAAGTCCAGTTCCAAGAACAAGCATAACCGCAAATCCCATCTCTTTCCAACATCATCCTGTTATAAATAAGTCTATTACAGCTTCTGAAACCATTTTTTAAATAAATTTCATCTCGTTAACTTTCCAACGCTTCAAACGGGACTCAAATCGGATACCCAGAACTCCAGTTATGAATTTTTTAAGTTTCACAAAAAATTCAGCAATTTCCTGCGTTTTGCTTACGGAAATTTCACTCCAAAACTCATTTTTCTTCAACTTAAACATATTCCAAACAACTCTTAACAAATCTCCTCACTTCCAAACTTTTTATAACTCGAGAGACACATTCTTTCGCCGAAATTCAGTTTTCGAAACACCAAGACAACAATCCTCTTTGCAAACTTGCAACTGAACCACATCCGAGAAGCAAAGCTTCTCCCCCACTTCGCTCAAACTAATTCTTGCAACAACCAGAAAGCAACAAGTACCGACAGTGTTTCACACTTGTCGCATACAGAGGAATAAACAACATTAGACAACTTGGTCGGACGGACCGACCTGCTCTGATACCACTAATGTAACACCCCAAATTCTACCCGAAAAATATAATAAAATCAGAGTATAAATTTCAAACAAGCTCATTTGAGGTATCACATATTCGTCATTTCAAAAACAGTTACGGCTTATTTGCCTTCCCTCATAGATACATAGCACAAAAATTTAAAACAATAATCAAATCATTACTAAAAATCACTTTGTTTAAATTCAATAATTAACTTGCAGCGGAATCAACAAACTTCATAAATATTCAATTCAAGTCGTAGCATCATTGCACGGTAACTTTAAGTTACAATTTAAAACATAGTTCACTTAAAAATTCAGCAAACAAAATAATAAATAAAACAATCTCTTTATCCCCCCGAGTGCTACGTATCAGAGCAAGACACCAACTCGAATAACAGCAACTAAAGACTTCATAAAATCACTTCAAACTTCCACCGCTATCTTGAGTACCTGTCAATTTCCAATGGTAGGGAAACATCATTCAGAAAGGGTGAGATATCTACCAATATAAACAAACGCATGATAAACAATATATTAGAATTAAATCATACAAAATTATCACGTTACGGCTTTCAGACAACAGTTATAATAACAATTAACCTGGACAGTTATAATAACAAAAATCAACAACAACAACGTATTAATAGTTATAACAACTATTTCTCATCTTCCAAACAATACCTGTCACAACACGTCATTAGTATAACAATTTATAATTACAACTCCATATTATCACAATTTAACAACAACTCAAGTCACATCACATCACAATTAAATCACACTCATGCCACATACAATGAGACTCTACAACTGCACATGCATGTGGTACCCAGGGCTTCAGCCCCCATCGCCAATTGCCAGTTAAACAGAGGCATCAAGGCATAAGCCTTCGTCACTAATTTGCCAATTCAGGCCGTCGCCAAAAATGCATATGTATATGAATGCAACAAACACACACAACAAACAACATCATCGTCACAAGGCATAAGCCTATATCGTCGCTATACTAATAAATAGAGGTATACATTGTCACTGAAACATCCTTTAACTTCGCATAAAACAACAACAATTATCACCACAACAACAACTAATTTCATCGAATCAACACGACAGAATCACATTAATTAATCAGGAATAATTTCCTACGAATTTAACCCCCACATATCATTCATCATGAGTCCGGTTATAGAGTTAGAACCCCACCCCTTACCTTGTATTCGGAGTCCGTTCTACAATTCTACCGATCGAAGCCATCTAGCCTTAGCTCCCAACCATTGCCTCTTTTAATCAGAATCAAAAGCTGAAAATTTTCCCAAATATGCAGCTACAGTGCGATGATCATATCTCACAACTCAGACCTTATTTTAAAGATCCCAACGGTCAAAAGTTAGCTATAGGTGTTGCGAACCTACCCACAAAATTTGGCGACGATCCAACGGTTAACGAATCGGGGATCTTCGATTTAGTGAGACTGCTGCAAGAAAAACGGGAATGAATTTCTCTCCTATTTTCTCTCTTCTCTACAATTTCCCATAACCAATTCCCCAAGACTTTTTCTCTTCTAATTAGCCTAATCCTTATCTTAACTTAATTTCATTAAACCTATTGGGCCTAACATCCACACCCCACCTTTTACTACCACCATCACTTAATTAAGTCCATATAGTAAATTTAGTATTTCTTCAATACTATTTCTACAACTTAATCAATTAATTAATCGACTAATTAATCATAAAAACCCATGTCAACAATTCTCAACACTCCACAAATTCAATAATTAAATTCGAAATAATTTGAATGTATATAATTAAATAATTAACTAAATACCGGGTGTTACATATCACCCCGTTGATGATCACTATCACTAACTTAATATCTAAAAACCGTTTCTAAAAAAACTCTAATAAAATGATTTCTAATTTCAATATGTTTTTCTCTTGAATGTAGATAAATATGAATCTAGCTAACAATACTTCTATTGAAGCATAAGGCATGAGGAATATTCTTGTAGGACTAAAAGATGGCAAGAAATATGTGATTGAAAAAGTTATATATGTATGAGAATTAGCTAGTTGATAATTGATAATCATTAATCATGGAAGATGATTCACTCAAATTTTATGATTCCAATAGAAGGTTAGTCTTGAAATCAATTCTTGCGAAAAAAAAAAAAATAGAACCTTCAAGATGTTGGTAAATGGAGTAGAGATTCACTGCTTTGCAGCTAAGATTCAAGATAAGGAATACATCTTATAGGAAAAGTGGCATGTTTAATGCGCCATGACCAAAAGCCATCATGGCACGGTCTAGTGAATTTCCAGCAGATCATGGCAAGACCAAAAGTCATTGTCGCATGATCCAACACAATTTACATCAAAAGGTTATGTTCACATCACGGTTTAGAGAAGTGGATAATAATATATATCTTCTATAACGGTCTTCGTTATAACACGAGAATGATTGTTGATGCTGCACTAGAAGGAGCTATTATGGACAAACTCTTCTAAGGAGTGATCCGCTGTCGCGCACGGCTCAAAAAACGAGTAACTTTTGAAAATATAGTGTAACGGTAACCACAACTCGGATATCGTTCTCATAAGGATTATTGTTGATTAACCAAAGGTAAATCGATTTTTGGGGGTTTATGGTTTCAAGATAGAATAGAAGGAACAAAGTAATTAAGCGATTAAAATAAGTGATTATAAAATTAAGCCAATCTACTGTTTTCGATTTCGGCTTATCACAGATATCTACCTTACCAATTCCCTAAGCGGCTTCGATCTCTATTCTATTTTTATATCAATTGACAAGCGCAAATCGATATAGAATAGATTGAATTCCTATTATCTGAATTAAGCAAACGGATTAATCCCTCGTGAATTAAGCAAACATGAATTACAAACGCGAATTAACGACAAAGCGACGTAACAGCGAATAAAAGTTAGAGATGCAATTATACGAATTTAATCAATACAATTCCATGTAATAAAAAATTAAGCAAATGCAATTCATAGAATAGTATTGAAAGAGAAACGAATTAAATTGATAAAATATAAACCTCAAAGCGTTGAAAACGCGATTACAGCAGATTGACTCTGAAGAATTTAGTTATTCATACGGTTCGTACAAAGCAAAAGCTTGAAAGATGAAATCGTGAATAGTGAAAAACGTCAGAAAATGAACAATACGGCCAGACCTAGGTAAATAGGAGAAACAATAATTCAGGTCATAACCCAACTGGGTCAAACAAACATAACCCAGGCCCAAAACTAACGACCCAAAACTAAATAAAACTAATGTTGCAGCTTCAAACGAAATTTTGGAAAATATGCGCTCTGAATCTGACTTCGACTCCAACACGAAAGTTGTAGCTTTTTCTCTTAGCTGTCCGGCATTATTAAAATGCGTCGATTTGATTTCCGGAGCTCCAATTATGATCGTTGTCGTGCAGACTGCTAAAGCTGAAAAAATAAGTACGAAACTCAAATAACAATAAAAATAAAGTCAAATATAAAAGCATAATAAAATAGAAAAATAAACAAACCAAACCATAGAAATGCCTAAGTATAAACATAAAGGAACATGCATCAAAATGCACTGATCAGGAGCTTACCAACTCATCAAGAATATGGGCCATAACCACTATCAGTGGTGGAGCAAATATGCTCCTATAGAGAAAACACCGCTAGATGGAGGAATGTACAAATTTAGCTACTTTGACCATATGAATGGAAAAGTCGATTCACTTCGATAACCTTATTATCAATCCCGCAGCCATCGTGGCTTTTGTGACTTTCCAATGTGAGATTTGCGGATTCCTAGGACACATTGATAAGAGAGTTAGAGACAGGATGTAGAAATGAGTGTAGAGAATGACTCTAAGAGGGTAACTGACAAGGAAACTTAAAGAGAAATGATAGTAGTTGATAATGGATAGGCGTCTAAGGCTAAGGAGGTGGTTGAGAAGGATAAATAACAACCACATGTACCCAATCCTCCTTACAAGCATCTGATGATATACCCTCAAAGATTTGTGAAGTCTAAAACAGAGGGACATTTTAAAATGTTCGGGGAGCTTCTAAAGACATTCCATGTCAGTATTCCCTTTTCGAAGGCAATAAATCAGATGCCTTCGTACGCTAAGTTCCTCAAGGAAATTCTGAACAACAAAAGGATGCTCGATGACAATGTGTGGAACTCCGATTTTTAATCCCGGGCCATACCTCTGTTCTGTAGAGATACGTGAACTGACTCTTTTTTATCGCTTAATGCTTTCGCATTTTGAAAATTCACAGAGTCGCCACCGACCTTTTATTTTATCCAATTAAGGAAAGGTTTATAAAAGAAACAGAAAAAAGACCTTTAAGAAATTCTGGGTAAGGGGGTAGGTTATACAAAGGGAAGGTGTTAGCACCCTTTGTATCCATGGTTATCCATGGGCTCTTAAGTTTGCTTAGCTCACTTGTTTTTCGATGACTTTTCAATTGCTCTGAAATTGCTCATATGTGGTTTCAAATGCTTTTGTAAATTGAATTTCGTAATGATCCGTGTGTGGATGTATACAAAATGCTTGTTTATCTTTCGAAAGATGTTTTGAAAAGAACGTTAACTTTGTAATAATCCGTGTTTGGATGTATACAAAGTATTGTCTTTTTGGAAAGTTTTGTTTTGAAAAAACAACAGTGTATGAGAATTTTGTTTGTTTTGATTTGAGCAAGCAAACTAGGAGGTCTACCCTGAGTTGTAAGGTCTTTATCCTATTTCCTTTAAAAATCTATCCTTTCACCGGATATAAACGCAAGGTTCGATTTTGTACTCAAAACAGTAGAATTTTGACTTTTTGATTTTGAAAAGAATGAGAAGGGATTACCTTAAGAGGTGCAAGTGTGATTGTGTTTGTATTCAGATATTTATCTTTGAAGTTAGTGATCTAACGGTTCAATTTTATCTTTGACATACACGCAGTTTATATTTGCTGGAAATTAAAATGCGGAAATGTAAAGTGCGGAAAGTAAATCTACGCTATTACATCGATTGTGCAGGAAATGTAAACTAGCCTATTTACATGAATTTGACATCCTATACATTTATCTAGGAATTTAAATTGCAAGGAAAATAAAAGGCATGTTTTTGGATTTTTTATGATTGATTTTAATTATAATTAATGCATGATTAATTAAATTAAAATGAAGAAAAAGATGAAAATAGATTTAAACCTAGAAATTAAGTTTAAAATATGTACAAAATATTTGTTAATTAATTTTAAACAAAACTAATTTTTTTTGGAAATTTTTGGAATTGATTTAAGTTAATTAAAACATAATTATGTAAATAATTATACAAATAATTAAAACTTAAAAAGAAAATTATTCAAAATATGTACAAAATTAGTTTATAATATATAAACAATATTTTATATAAAGAACAAATTTTTTTATGATTTTTTGATTGGTTAGAATAATTAAAAAGAAAATATATAAATATATACTAATTAATTATGCAAAATATTAATTAGTACCTGGATTCTTAAGTGCATTATGTCAAAGGTTCATGATATTAATAGTGTTCAACAGTTGTGGAATAGTATGATTGCGCAGGAGAAGTTCCATATGATGAAGGTTTATAGTATGCTTATGGGGGATGATAGTAGAATTGTCTGGTATCATCTTATGAGTCATAATTTTGCTAGGCCTAGAGCTAAGGTGACATTGTGGCTTGCGATTCAAGACAGACTTCCTACAAAGAAGAGGCTTCACAAATTGGGTCAGATACAAGATACTACTTGTGCACTCTGTGGTGTGGCAGAGGAAAGTGTGGACCATCTACTGTTCCATTGTCGCCATACTGTGAGTTTATGGGATAGGTTGTTAGAATGGCTCGATATACAGACTGTAGGTATGAAGAATATCAACTGGATCAAGAGGATCACTAAGGGTAAAGGCCAGAACAAAGGGATTCTTAAAGCTGTTTTGACTGAAGTGGTTTATAGTATCTGGATTTATAGGAACAAAAGAATATTTGACAGTGTGATGGATAATAGGGATATTCAGTGTATGGCTAGGGACATTATTGATACCCTAGTGTATAGAGGGTGGCAAAAACCAAAGTATAGGAAAATTATAGTCAATACTCTTATGTAATTAGGTCATTTATGGTTAGGTTGATTGGTTTGTAACTGTTCCTCTTTTGAAGTAATAAAATCTTTTATTTCATTTCAAAAAAAAAAAATTATGCAAAATATTGAAATTTTAAAGAAAAATAAAATATTTTTATTTCAGAAAATAATATATTATTTTAGAAGTCTAAAAATATTTTTTATGTATTTTTTGGATTTTTAAAACTATTTTTAATTAATTTAACAAAGAAATTAAAATAAAATAGAAAATAAAATAGAAAATAAAAGGATACTGATCCTGTGTGGTTTGATTGAGGGAGTATGATGTGCACGCGCGTTCTGAAGCGTTGGATGAGCTGTTAAGCAAGATCAGGTGGTCCAGAAATTGAGGCACGTGGTATACGTTACACCTGCAAAACACTGGATTAGTGGAAAGTTTAAAAAAAGTACGCGCGCTGCTGAACCAATAGGAGGAAGACACGTCTTCGTCTTCAACCTTCAGACAAGGCCTTTAACAGCGCTTTTGTAAAAAAGCGCTATAGTAAGTGAGCCCTAATTCTGCAAAATAACGAATAGGGGTAAACAAGCACATAAATTTGGCGCGATGGTACCATTCAACTCGTTTTGTCCATACGAATCTAATGGTACTATTTAGAACCTCTAATTTTGCCTAATTTGGAAAGCCCTAATTTTGAAGCTATGAACCCTAAAATGGTAGTTTCGTTTATACGTGTTCAAACTTCAATTAAGTTTCCAGAAATGATCTACACCTCAAACCAAACTTAATAGTATGTCTACATCTTGTTAAGCATGTGTGAATAACCAGATACGAATTGATTTTAGTTTGAACAAATTTGGACCTGTATAGCTCGATTCAGTGAGCTTCAAGGCTTGTAACTGATTGGGATAGTTTCAGTGATGTTCAAGGAAGGTGTCTGAATGCTTAGTTTGTATTGAAATGGACTGAAATTACAAATTCGAATTTGAATTTTCTTTGAAACTTTTCAAGTGATTACAAGTGTGTATGAGCTAAGCTTTGCTTCTGAACTTGCCCCCCTTTCGTTACTGAACTATGATAGCTTATTTATAAGCATTGAGTGCTTAGAATTGAAGCTAATATGCAACTAGTTGCCTTTGTTGAAATCTTGCATTTTTAATATTAAAAAAGCTTTGAATTCTTGACCAAGTCCCCTTGCCTTCAATGCACCTGCCTTGCTCTTCAATTCTCTGCAGAAAGGTAGAGATTCCTTGGGTGAGTCATGCTTGGAAGTTAAGCTACCATTTATCCATCCATTTTTCTTTTAATTTAATCTTAAAATAAGATAAAATCAAGCAAAAAATGGATAAAAAAGGTGTGGGCTTAGTCTTGGTCGTGGGAGGCCCATATCATCATGGAAATGATGTTTGAATGCTGAAAATTTGGCCCCATTTGGAAAAAATACATTTTTGAGCAATGTTGATTTCATGTATTTTCCCAAAATTTAGCCAACTTCAACAAGGTGTAAATCCTTCAATTTTTGTCATATGAAGGAGATCTTGCACTTTTTGGAAACCTCAAAGAGTCCTCTAACCAATGTCTTTGGTCTCATGTCAAAATGATTTTTGATGCTCCTTGTGTGTCCTTTTGAAAAAAGTGTCTTTTTGTTGACTTTGAAAATGACCTGTAATGTCTTTGATCATATTTTCCAAATGGTGAATCCAATGACCATGGGATCAATGGCATTTGAAAGATAATTGAATTTCCTTCAAGATGAGCTTTGGTTTGAATTTTTTGGATGAAGGATGAGAGAGTTATGATCAGTCAAAGTTGAGTTGACTTTTCAGGCAAAAACCCTAATTTTGAATCTTAGGGTTTTGTTGATTTTTGACCTTTCCTTGATGAATTATGATCATCCAATGATCAAATGATGAATCCTTTGACAAAATATGGACTTTGACAAAAAATTTCATTTTTGACTGTCTGTTGACTTTTTTGGTCAAACGGGTCGTCTGTTGACTGTTTGAGCTGCTGACGGTGCGTCTGAGTGAATTGAAGTTTGAAAATTTGTATGATGGTACTTTGAGATATATGGATGTGTATGAAATCTATTTGAGCTCTCAAAAACTTGTTGCTCCTGTAAAAACAAGAAAAACCCTGATTAGGGATTGTTTATGTAGGAGACAGTTAAGCGTACCTGATTTTTGTGCAGTGTTGAGTTTCTGCTAATCGCGTGATATTCAGAAGACTTCTAGCACAAAAGATCTTGGAATTTTGAATTGTGAAAGATTGATTTGATTGATGGTACAAAACACTGAGAATTGTATTGCCAGCAGTTTGGCTGTCAACTGACTGTCCAGGTATTGACGTAGCAGTTAGAGTGAGAAATCAACAGTCAAAGTTAATTTTCTTTTTTTTTTTGTTTTTGTTTTATGTTTTATGTGAAAAATGAAAGTTTATTTACATGACTTGTTAAAAAAAACATAGACATAATAAATAACTAATATTTACGGTATGCGGGCAAAATTACCGAAAATAACCCTGAAAATCATTTAATGCACAGAAATAGGAATATTTGACTGGCAGAAAACACACAAAATATTATCTTAGTAATTGAGCAATATTATGACAAATAGTACAACATTTAATACTGACAGTACAAATATTACATACTATATTGAACAGTACGGCGAATAAACGGTACATTTAAGAAATAAGAAATACGGCAAATTTCAGGAATGACGGTTAATGACCCATGCTATGAACAATAACATGTAGATGATTGGGAGTGCAACCATTGCAGGTCCACACTCTTCAGGACTATGCAGGCAAAAGAAAGTCATGATCACCGTAGCAATGGTGATGACTGTAAGAAACAGTGTCTCTATCCACTTTGCCATTCTTGTCAGGGAAGAAAAGAAAATAGATATGAGGTAGGAATTTGAAAGATGAGTTAGAATTTGATGTGAGATTTTATGGAAGAAAATGGGAGGTATTTATAGAATGGAAAGAAGGATAGAGACGTTGGGGAATGATGTGATTCCGTACAAAAGGAAAATTTGAGTGGAAGTAAGATTTGAAAGAAAGTGGAGATAGTGTTGGAAAAAGAGAGATTTGATTTTTGAAAAAGAGATTTGAAAAGATTTTTGAAAATAATGGAATATAGTACAAAATTAGTGGGAAACAAAAGATAATAATAATCTACTTGTTACCAGTACAGTCTGAGTTTCCTGATTCTGCGCCTGCAAAAAGATTTAACTCTGTACCAATTGTGTCAGTACTATTTATCTGTAAATAAATAAATAGCATGTGTGAAGTAATAAACAGTATTTGGCGTTTGCGTAAGAATAAATTCAACTGCAAGCCAAATTACTGTATAAGAAAAATTCTAAAAACTAAGTATTTCATATGTCAGGATATTTGTTGAAATAAAAATCCATGATCATATGAGACTCTTAATTTTCGGATTGGAGTTTTCTTGAAAAAAGATGCGGGCAAATTTTGGGGTATAACAGTTGCCCCTATTCAATCTTCTTAAACCTGAAGAGATTGTCTGAAATCTGAAGGTAGAAGATGATTGAATATTTAGATGCCCTGAAAATTTGCACTTACCTTGATCAGAAGAGATGTTGGAAGTTGCATTTGAATGTCGTCTGCGAAATGTTGTTGGCAGATTGACACATTACCTGAGATGGGCTTTCAGATGCCACCTGGTGAATGGGTTGATGGTTTGTTCATCAGAATGAATCCATTGATTATATCTTGATGAAGGATTTGAAAGTCTTTGTGTTGACTGTTTCGGAACCGTCCAAGGTTACCGCTTTAAGTCTTGGAAGATAATCGTTACGGAACTTGTCCAAAGTTTTTCCGATTTAGATTTTGGAAGTTGATCATTGTGGAACCGTCTGAGGTATCGCTTTAGATCTGCAATGTTAGATCGTTTTGGAACCGTCTGAGGTATCGCTTTAGATCTGCAATGTTAGATCGTTTTGGAACCGTCTGAGGTATCGCTTTAGATCTGTGATGCTAGATCGTTTTGGAAACGTCTGAGGTATCGCTTTAGATCTTCGATAGTAGATCGTTCTGGAACCGTCTGAGGTATCGCTTTAGATCTGCAATGTTAGATCGTTCTGGAACCGTCTGAGGTATCGCTTTAGATCTGCAATGTTAGATCGTTCTGGAACCGTCTGAGGTATCAACTTTAGATCTGTGATGCCTGTTTTTTGAGTTGGTTAGTGATCAGAATGAATCTTCGGCTTGATTATATCTGAGAGAATCGTTCATGGAATTCAGGTGAACACTGCATGTGATTGAGAACATCTTTGTTGAAGATATCCGTCTACCTGAAAAATCAAGTTAGTGATATGCAACGTTTATGATGCATGTAAATGTGAGATATTCCCGGAGAAATATGCATGTGATGTTGTGTATGAATATGCGTATGATGCATGATGTATGATGTATGATGTATGATATATGATGTATGAATGTGAATATGTGAATGTGAATATGTGAATGTGAATATGTGAATGTGAATAATGAATGTGTGAATGTGAATATGAATGTTTGAATGTGTGATGTATGAATGTGATGCGTGTCAAGCTTCTAGTTGGGAAAATAAATTTCCGCTAGTCATCTGGATATGACTATATTGTGATCGTTGATGATCTTTTGTCTTGTTTGAGTACCCTCGGCTGGGGAAATTCTTTGAGAATCCTGGTATTCTGTTGAAGGATCTTTGAATATCTCTTGAGAATGAAAGGTAGCTGGAAGTTCTGATGCCCTTTCAAATGGGAATGAGGAAGATGCATAATCCTACGATGCACTATCTGACCAAGTCCGGGTGCGGGGATCATACCTTCTGAAGGTAGTAATCTGGAACAACCCTGCTGGGGGATAAGACCTCTTTTGAAGAGAAAATCTTTTTGAGGAATTTGCTGAGAAAGGCGTTTCTCTTGGGGATTTTCTTCTGATGGGATGATGTCCAGATAATTGGGACATTTCCTGAATGCTATTCCTGTTTTTCCTGGTAAACATCAATCATATTCAAATGCACATGCTCATTCAAAATTATCATTGGGACGCTTACGTATTTAAACAGAAAAAGTGAAAATGGTGATTTTTGAGCCTAAGCTGCATTGATTTTTGAAAAAAGAGCCATGATAGGCTGGTTAGCACAGGGAGACAACAATCCTAGAAGTAGGAAACTGTCAGAAAGTTTTGAAAAATATTTATGAAGATAAATAGCTATGTGAAAACGATCCAGTCAAGTTTCAACTCTGCTATTGCCAATCTGTCTTCGAGCATCTCATCCCTCACTTGTTGGAAGAAAGTGATTGGACTGATCGGTGTCTTTGAGGTGTTGAATCTTGATGGTGAGTAGGCAGCTGAACGGAACACAGTTGTATGTTTCATTCCCAAACTTTTGCCTAGGCTGCCCTTTCAGGTTTTCAGCCCACCGGGATAGTATTTGTTTAGTCTCTAATTTTTGCCTGGACCGCCCTTTCGGGTTTTCAATCCACCGAGACGCTCTTTTTTGCCTAAGTTGCCCTTTCTGGTTTTCAACTTAGCGAGCTGTTTTTTTTCTTTTTAAGAGAAGTATTTTTTGACTATGTCAGCATTCACAGGGTGTGGGAAATCCTCGCCATCCATGGTGGTAAGCAACATGGCGCCGCCGGAGAATATTTTCTTGATTATGAATGGTCCCTCGTAGGTGGGAGTCCATTTGCCTCTGGGATCACCTTGTGGTAAGATGATGCGTTTGACAACCAAGCCACCAGTTTGGTATGCTTGACTTTTGACTTTTTGTTGAAGGCTTTGATCATACGCTTTTGGTATAGCTGACCATGACAAATAGCTGCGAGCCTTTTCTCATCAATCAAGTTTATCTGGTCCAACCGTGTTTGAATCCAATCGTCTTCGTCTAGATTGGCTTCTTTCATAATCCTTAGGGAAGGAATCTGAATTTCAATTGGAAGAACTGCCTCCATACCATAGACTAAGGAAAATGGAGTTGCCCCTGTTGAAGTACGCGCAGATGTGCGATAACCATGAAGAGCAAAATGCAACATCTCATGCCAGTCTTTGTAGGTTACTGTCATTTTTTGTATGATTTTCTTGATGTTCTTGTTGGCAGCTTCCACCGCGCCGTTCATCTTTGGTCGATATGGAGAAGAATTATGATGTTTGATCTTGAACTGTGTGCAAAGTTCAATAATCATTCTGTTGTTTAGATTTGTGCCATTGTCCGTGATAATCCGTTCAGGGATGCCGTACCGACAAATGAGATTGTATTTGATGAACCGGGCCACCACATTCTTGGTAACAGAAGCAAATGAAGCTGCTTCTACCCACTTTGTGAAGTAGTCAATAGCGACCAGGATAAAGCGATGTCCGTTGGAGGAAGTAGGTTTGATTTCTCCAATCATATCAATACCCCACATTGCAAAAGGCCAAGGAGCCGTCAGGACGCTTAATGGAACTGGAGGTACATGTACTTTGTCAGCGTATATCTGGCATTTGTGACATGTTCGGGAGTGATGATGGCAGTCTGTTTCCATGGTAGACCAGTAATAACCTGCTCTCAGGATCTTTTTAGCCATTGTATGCCCACTGGAATGAGTACCGAAGGCACCATTGTGTATTTCTTCCATGATTTGTTCTGCTTCCTTCTTGTTTACACAGTGAAGTAAAGTCGAGTCATGGTTGCGTTTGTATAGGGTTCCATTGCTTAGAAAGAATTTGGCAGCAAATCTCCTTAGAAACTTTCTGTCGTTAATGGATGCCCCTTCAGGGTACTCCTGAGCTTCGAGATATCTTTTTACTTCATGGAACCATGGTTTTTCCTCGGTTCCTTCGGTATTGATCTCATTGCAATAGGATGGTTCATCTTGCCTGTAAATGGTGATCATAGGCGCCTCGTTGTCCCACCTGACTTTGAACATAGATGACATGGTAGCTAAAGCATCAGCTAGTTGATTTTCCTCGCGTGGGATGTGTTCGAAAGTGATTTCTTCGAAGTAAAGAATCAAACTCAGCACATATTCTTTGTAAGGAATTAGATTTGGGTGCTTCGTGTCCCATTCCCCTTTGACTTGGTAGATTACCAAGGTCGAGTCTCCGTAGACTTCCAAGAATTTGATTCTTAGATCGATTGCAGCTTTAAGACCCAGAATACATGCTTCGTATTCGGCTATATTGTTAGTGCAATTGAAGCATAATCTGGCAGTGAACGGTGTGTAACTTCCTGCGGGGGAAATGATCACAGCTCCGATGCCATTGCCTAGTGCATTAGAAGCTCCGTCAAAAACCATAGTCCACCGGGATCCTGGCTCGGGTCCTTCTTCTGGTCCTGATTGTTTGTAGTCATTGACTAGCATAATGTCTTCGTCTGGGAAGTCAAAGTTCAATGCTTGATAATCATCCACTGCTTGATGAGCCAGATGATCAGCTACCACACTTCCTTTGATTGCTTTTTGTGAAGTGTATTGAATGTCATATTCTGTTAAGATCATTTGCCATCTCGCTATTCTTCCAGAGAGAGCAGGTTTTTCGAACACGTATTTGATGGGATCCATCTTGGAGATTAAGAAAGTGGTGTGATTTAGCATGTACTGTCTTAGTCGGCGAGGTGCCCAAGCTAAGGCACAACAAGTTTTTTTGAGTAGTGAGTATCTTGTTTCACAATTGGTAAACTTTTTGCTAAGATAGTAGATTGCGTGCTCCTTTCGGCCGGATTCGTCATGTTGTCCTAGTACACACCCCATTGAGTCTTCTAACACAGTTAGGTACATTATCAGAGGTCTGCCTTCCACAGGTGGCAACAAGATTGGAGGTTTTTGGAGATATTCTTTGATTTTGTCAAAGGCTAACTGGCATTTGTCATTCCACCTTTCCACTTGATCTTTCTTCAACAGTTTGAAGATCGGCACACAAGTAGTAGTCATGTGGGCAATAAATCGGGCGATGTAATTTAGACGTCCCAAGAATCCTCTGACTTGTTTCTCGGTACGAGGTATAGGCATGTCTTGAATGGCTTTAACCTTGGCGGGATCAACCTCAATACCTTTGCTGTTGACGATGAAACCTAAGAGTTTGCCGGATCTTACTCCAAAGGTACACTTATTTGGGTTCAGTCGCAACTTGTATTTCTTGAGTCTGTCAAACAACTTGTGTAAATGACCCAGATGTTCTTCCTCGGTGTTGGATTTTGCAATCATGTCATCGACATACACCTCTATTTCTTGATGAATCATATCATGAAATAGCGCTACCATTGCACGTTGATAGGTTGCTCCTGCGTTTTTCAGACCAAAGGGCATTACTTTGCAACAAAAGGTTCCCCAGGGTGTTGTGAAGGTTGTTTTTTCCATGTCTTCGGGTGCCATCTTGATTTGATTGTACCCTGAGAATCCGTCCATAAAGGAGAATACCTTGCATTGTGCGGTATTGTCAACCAGTACATCGATGTGTGGTAAAGGGAAATCATCTTTGGGACTTGCCCGGTTCAGATCTCTGTAGTCCACGCACATTCTGACTTTCCCGTCTTTTTTAGGTACAGGCACGATGTTAGCTATCCAAGGAGGATAACTTACAACTTTTAGGAATCCGGCATCGAACTGTTTTTCAACCTCGTCTTTGATCTTTTTTGACATATCAGGCCTACTCCTTCGTAGTTTCTGTTTGACTGGAGTGCTACCTTCTTTGATTGGCAGGCGATGAACTACAATGTCTGTGTCAAGGCCTGGCATATCCTCATAGGACCAGGCGAATATCTCGACGTAGTCTCGCAGTATTTGAATCAGTCTTTGCTTGATGCTGTGTTCTAAATCAGCCCCTATTTTGACTTCTTTCTTTTCTTCGTTGCTGCCCAAGTCGATGACCTCAATTGGCTCATCGTGAGGCTGTATGGCCTTGTCTTCTTGTTCTAGCAGCCTTGCAAGTTCTCTTGGCACTTCACAATCTTCCTCACTTTCGTCCTCAGTTTGGTAGATCGGATTTTCAAAGTCATGACGGGCAATAGCAGAATCGTTGTTGACTGGATCCAGAGTGTATGTGAATCTGCATGTTAATTATGTGAGTATGTGTGAAGAAAAAACATAGCTATTTGAAAGCGAAGAAAGAAGGAAAAAGGATCACAAAATTTAAATATGCAAGCGTCCCATGATTTTATTGAATGCACATGATCATGATATGATAAGCCCTTATAGAAGGACCGGTGTGCTAAGGCACACGGCTTTTCAAGCTCATGGTTCGATTGTTCAGGAACCATTTTTATCTTTGCACAAGATACACAAAGAGAACAGGAAATGGCATTTACTCCTGGTCAAAGGAGATCACATCCTCAGCTTTCCAGTTGTTCAATCCACTGTTGTGAGCAGGGAGTATCCAGCTGTTCCAGTTGCAGTTGTCTTCTTCATCTTCCACAGCATTGATTTCATTAGTGGGAAAATGAGTCGGTGATCCTTCGGGATAAGGGATATACTCTGCTGGATACGAGAGCCCAGGCTGAGATATCTCTGTTGGCTGAGCGAGATGCTCGATAAGGCCGTCCCATGAAGTCGGGATGATACTTTGAATAGAGACTTGTGCATCTTGGTGAGGAGTGTATGCTGACAGAAAGCAACCCTCGTTATTTGGTATTTCCCTGGCTTTTTCAAGAGCGAAATTGTCATCGTACTGTTCATCCCATCCAGTTGGGACAATGTCCTTCATAGCAATTTGTGAGCTTGGAGGAGCGGAATATTTCACCACATAGTCATATTTGCCGCTGGGTTCTCCTAGCGTGTCCCATACTTCTTTGGGTGGATTTTGATATTGCTTAGTGGCGGGACTTGTAAAAATTTGATCATTTCCAATTTCATCACCCCATCCAGTCGGGGTAAGGTCCTCCATAGCAATATAAGAATTCTGAGGTGCGGCATACTGATAATTATACCCGCCGTTTGGTACTCCCACAGCATCCCACATTCCCATGGAAATAGGTGGAATTTCATCTGGACATGGCTGAATGATATGGTTCAAGAACACTCCTTCATCTTCAATAACGTTTACCTCTTGGCTGACGAAGTGTGACATCAATCCTTCAGAACGAGGACTTTGATCATTCTTTTGATTTTTACTATCATAGCCCAGACCTAGCTTGTCAGACTTGTAGGGTATATCGGGAAGTTGTCCCCATACTGTGCAATCACCCTGTTCAATCATGGTTTTGGCATCTTTGAGAGAAGCCATAGTTGTAGTTGGAGTAGCAGGAATATGCTTGGTGGTAGAGACATCTGGAGAGACCACCTCAAATGATTGGCATGGAGTTTCGATGAATTCGTCCTCCAACTCGACGTATTTGGAATTGCTTAGGTGACTAACCACATATTCCTCTTCGCCATAGACTATGACAATCTTTCCTTTTACTGGATATTTTAACTTCTGATGCAGGGTAGAAGTTACAGCGTTTGCCCCATGTATCCAAGGGCGTCCAAGTAAACAGGAGTAGGCTGGGTGAATTTCCATTACGTAAAAGATAGAATCAAAGATTTGAGAACCCACTCTGATTGGGAGATTCACTTTTCCGTATACCGTTCTGGTTGACCCGTCAAAGGCTCTTACCACAACATCACTTGGTTGTAACACAATTCCTTCGAAGTCAAGCTTTTCTAGTACTGTTTTCGGTAACACGTTCAGAGAAGAACCGTTATCTACTAGCACATGAGATAGAGTGGTGCCATTACATTCAATGGAGATATGTAAGGCTTTGTTGTGATTTTTTCCAGCAGGGGTTAGATCCACATCGGAGAAACCGAGACCATTGCTTACGGTTAGATTGGCAACACAATTCTCAAATTGGTCGACTGAGATCTCTTGAGGCACATGCGCAGCTTTCAGGAACTTCATCAGAGCTTTGGCATGAGCTTCTGAATATTTTAGCAGAGATAGCATTGAGATTTTTGAAGCAGTGTGCCCCAGTTGCTCAACAATATTGTAATCACTCTTGCAGATGATTTTCAATATTTCCTCCATTTCTTGCTTTGATGGATCCTCAGCAGTGATCTCCACCGGGGTTTGAATTTGTTCAACTTGTGGCTCTTTGCCTCGAGCGTTGACATTTTGATTAGGAACTGGGACTCGGACTGGACCAGCAGCAACATTTGGAGAAATTTCTGGTGAAAAGATTCTTCCACTTCTCGTGATCTTGCTGGTACCCACAATATTACCCACAGTTGGAGTAGTTAACTTTGCGGTCTCTTCAGTCGAGGTACTCTGCTTAATTCCATGAACATAAACATTAGTGTCATATCCCCATGGGACAGCTTTGTCTGAGGAGTATGGAAATGGAGTTGGACTAGCAATGACTATTGATGCCACTTTGAGTGTAGCAGAAATTTTGAATGGAGCCTTGACAGAGATTTTGAATGGTAAGCTGGATATCACTGAGGCATCCTCTATTCTTATCCCGTTTGCAAAGACTTCGCACAGCACGTCCATAGAAGGGAGCCTCTCAAACATAATGATACGACGATCCATCCATTTTTGAATTCCCATCCTCAGATTTTCACAACCATTGGGCAGGCAGGAGCAGTAAAAGCAGTCGGGGTCACATCCTGGAAAGTAACCAGCTCGGATTAGCTTTCCTTTGACTTCGCAGAGTGGAGTTGATAATTCGTTCACATCATAGATGTAAACAGTGTCCAGGATAGCGTTGACAGTTTTGTCATGCTTTGGCATAGGTGCTGTGATGACATTTGGAGTTTCTGGAGGATCGAACTCAATTTCACCAGCATCTATCATATCTTGTATTTTATTTTTCAAGGCCCAACAGTGATTTGCGTCATGCCCTGGAAAGTTTGAGTGATAGGCACATGTTGCATCAGGGCGATAATTCGGAGAGGAAGTGTTGACATTCTTTGGAGGACCTCTTAAGGTGATCAGATCTGCTTTTAGCAAGTGCTGCAATGCCTGAGAGATTGGCATGTTGATTTTGGTGAAATTTCTTCTTGGTGCATCTGGTCGATGCGTATATTTTGGCTGTTGATCTTTTTGAGGTGCAGATGCGGAGATCAGAACTGCCCCTATAGATTGATGTTGCTCACTTTTGCGACTTTTCTGAATTTGTGTTGCATTGACCTCATTTCTCCCGCTGATGGGCCTTTTTGTAGTACCAGAGGTGGAACCTATTTGAATTTTTCCATTTTGAATGCCACTTTCGACACGTTCTTCGGTCAGTATCAGGTCAGTGAAACCTGATGATGAGCTTCCCAGCAAATGGCTATAGAAAGGGCCAGTTAAAGTGCCCATGAACATGTCGACTAGTTCGCGATCAGATAAGGGTGGTTGAACCCTTCCAGCCATATCTCTCCACTTTTGTGCATATCCTTTGAAACTTTCTTTTGGTCCCATAGACATGCCCCTTAGTTGAGTACGGGTTGGCGCAAGATCAGCATTGTATTGGTACTGTTTGTAAAAAGCAGCAGCTAATTCTTCCCAAGTATGAACCTTGGTATTTTCCAGCTGATAGTACCACTCGAGTTGTGTACCCGACAGACTTTCTTGGAAGAAGTGAATCCACAATTTGTTATCCGTTGTATGAGGTTGTATCTTCCTTACATAGGACCTCAGATGTAGTTTCGGGCAAGACACTCCATCATATTTTGCAAAGACAGGAACTTTGAATTTTGGAGGGATAACAACATCCGAGATGAGCCCTAGATCATTGAAATCTAAGCCAGGTATTTTTTGTATCTCCATAGCTTTCATACGGTCTTCCAGCTGTTGGTATTTTTCATCATCCGGTTCGTCCCCAGAATGATCATTTTCTTCATTTGAAGAGAGAGAGGGTTTAGCAGAACCCTGGTTGCTTTGATTGTCTTCTTGTTCATCATCACCGACTGTTTCAGGGATCGGTGGCTTTTTGAACTTTTTGACTGGGATTTTGATCTTCCTTTTCAGGTGACTCACGCCTACAGATCCTTTGGGCTTCTTCTTCTTCTTGATTATCAGGGCTTTCAGTTCTTGTTGCCCCTTTGCCAGTTCCAGAATTGCCACTTGAACTTGGGCATTCTGTGCTTCGAGATTCTTGATGCTCATTTCAGATTCCATCTCTTCTGACTGAAATAAACAGCGAGAAGATGAGAAATCCGTCATGTGAACCTGTTATGCAATGTGTATGACTGGATGCCATGTGTATGCAATGTATGAAATGTATGTGCAATGTATATGAATGCAATGTATGAAATGTATATGCAATGCATGAAGTGAAATGTGTGTGCAATGTTTCAAGGATCTTAGAGTTTAGATTTGTTAAAGAAGAAACAAACGTTAGTTAATCAATTTATTTCTCTTTTTTTTTTTCTTTTTTCTTTGCCTCATTTGGGCTTACAAGACAGAAATAAAATAAATGATCATTCAGGTCTCCCGTGGACGCTTTCTCTTTGTCCCCAGGAATGTGTTGATCTGCTGTTCTTCTTGAAGCTGTCCGGTGAGCTCCAATATCCTTCTCTCATAGTCTTGACAGTATGATTTGAAGGTGTCTCTTTCCTCTTTGAGTTGAACCCAAGATTTTTGCAACTCTTCTAGGTCATTTGGCATGTCCGGGTGTAGAATAACTTGAGGTTCATATCCTTCGACCTCTGGTTCAATAGTCACAGGTAGAACAGCAGGATATGGCATAAGGAGTTTCTGAGCATGAGTGCGGACCCATCTGAGGTAGGGTTCCATAGGAATAGAATTCCATTGCCCAGAGTTTTGCTTTCTATTCTATAGACACTGCCCCATGCGTGTATCAACCTTCGTCGGTGTCTATGAGAATCATTCTCGTAATCAAACACAATGCCACGGATAATCATGTCATGAGGACCGTTGCTCCTTGCATATCCGAATTGGCGTAAAGCTAAAGAGGGATTGTAAGTGATGCCTCCTTTGATGCCAAGGAGTGGCACATTAGGGTACTCTCCACAATGATCAATGATAGTAATGTCTCTTTGAAAGAAGTTGTTCCACCAGATATCTGAATGAGACAAAGACATAATCCTGCTAGACCATTGCATTCTTTGTTCATTTCTCAACACTGATCGGGGAAGATGAAATGTAAACCACCTAGCCAGTAGTGGTATACAGCACATGAGAGTTCCTCGTTTCTTCATGGTACGAGTGTGTAGAGAATGTAGAATGTCTCCCAGCAATGTTGGTACCGGGTTACGGATTAAGAAAAGGTTGATGATGTGTACACTTATGAACTGGTCGGGATTAGGGAATAAAACCAAACCATAGATTAAAAGTGCCATAACTTCCTCAAAAGCTGGATAACTTTTGTTTTCTAGCAGTAGTCGAGCCTTTTCCAACAAGAACTTGGCAAGCAAACCCTTAACTCCACTCTTTGTTTCCCAATTGGACTCGATTTCTGATTTCCGCAAATGTAAAGCAGCAGCAATGACTTCAGGTTTTGGAATCCTTTCTAAACTAGTGAAAGGTAATTGATCTCGAATAGGTAATCCAATTAGCTCAGAGAACTCTTCCAAAGTGGGTACCAACTGGTAATCAGGAAAGGTAAAGCAATGATGTTCAGGGTCAAAGAACTGGAACAGGACCCGTATCATGTCTTCTTCAAATTTTGAGGTAACCAAATGGAGTAGGTGACCATGCCTTTCAGTGAATTGAACATTCCTGGGGAATTCTGACACTAAGTCTTTTAGTTCAGATGGTACCGTTGAGATGTTAATTCGGATGTAATCTTTGGTGGCGGGAGCCATTACCTGCAAAAACAAAGGTAAACTCTTTGATCCTTGAAGTGTTTGGTGCAAAAAATGATATGCTTATGATGCAAACATGTGGCACACAAAAACAAATCAAACAATAGCCTTAGGTTTAAAGGCTTGCATGGAGCTGATAGGTGATACCCTCCCCACTGAAGTTGAGTTGGTTAAAACCTGTCCTAGAATAGTATTCGGGTTCTATGATCCTTGGAAGTAACATCTCAATGCGGCGCTCGAGCGGCCGATCAAAATATTCCTCGAGGATAACTAACTTCGATCAATTTCAAAGCTAGCCACTTAATAGGCCACAAGTCAAGTTCAACTAAAAAGGTTCTAAGACAAATTAGTGTTTAATGACATTTCGGAAGCCTAATATACTCCTTGATCGTTTTCAAGGGACATCAGTATAAACCAAAGTATCGCACTAATGATGACTACCAGATCAACCGTATCGGTACATGCCGTACAGTTTCCTTGGTCTATTGTCATATACTTAAGGTATCTCGAGATTCGGGTTAGAATCTTTCACACAAGCAAAATACCCAAACAAACCTTTGAAAAATAGAGCAATCAAGTCAAACAATTGAAAACATCGACCTATTCTCTTAAGGTAACCCCTTTTGAAAACATTTTGTTTTTTGAAAGTATTAATCCCCAACAGAGTCGCCAGTTCTGTGGACCTCCGATTTTTAATCCCGGGCCATACCTCTGTTCTGTAGAGATACGTGAACTGACTCTTTTTTATCGCTTAATGCTTTCGCATTTTGAAAATTCACAGAGTCGCCACCGACCTTTTATTTTATCCAATTAAGGAAAGGTTTATAAAAGAAACAGAAAAAAGACCTTTAAGAAATTCTGGGTAAGGGGGGTAGGTTATACAAAGGGAAGGTGTTAGCACCCTTTGTATCCATGGTTATCCATGGGCTCTTAAGTTTGCTTAGCTCACTTGTTTTTTGATGACTTTTCAATTGCTCTGAAATTGCTCATATGTGGTTTCAAATGCTTTTGTAAATTGAATTTCGTAATGATCCGTGTGTGGATGTATACAAAATGCTTGTTTATCTTTCGAAAGATGTTTTGAAAAGAACGTTAACTTTGTAATAATCCGTGTTTGGATGTATACAAAGTATTGTCTTTTTGGAAAGTTTTGTTTTGAAAAAACAACAGTGTATGAGAATTTTGTTTGTTTTGATTTGAGCAAGCAAACTAGGAGGTCTACCCTGAGTTGTAAGGTCTTTATCCTATTTCCTTTAAAAATCTATCCTTTCACCGGATATAAACGCAAGGTTCGATTTTGTACTCAAAACAGTAGAATTTTGACTTTTTGATTTTGAAAAGAATGAGAAGGGATTACCTTAAGAGGTGCAAGTGTGATTGTGTTTGTATTCAGATATTTATCTTTGAAGTTAGTGATCTAACGGTTCAATTTTATCTTTGACATACACGCAGTTTATATTTGCTGGAAATTAAAATGCGGAAATGTAAAGTGCGGAAAGTAAATCTACGCTATTACATCGATTGTGCAGGAAATGTAAACTAGCCTATTTACATGAATTTGACATCCTATACATTTATCTAGGAATTTAAATTGCAAGGAAAATAAAAGGCATGTTTTTGGATTTTTTATGATTGTTTTTAATTATAATTAATGCATGATTAATTAAATTAAAATGAAGAAAAAGATGAAAATAGATTTAAACCTAGAAATTAAGTTTAAAATATGTACAAAATATTTGTTAATTAATTTTAAACAAAACTAATTTTTTTTGGAAATTTTTGGAATTGATTTAAGTTAATTAAAACATAATTATGTAAATAATTATACAAATAATTAAAACTTAAAAAGAAAATTATTCAAAATATGTACAAAATTAGTTTATAATATATAAACAATATTTTATATAAAGAACAAATTTTTTTATGATTTTTTGATTGGTTAGAATAATTAAAAAGCAAATATATAAATATATACTAATTAATTATGCAAAATATTAATTAGTACCTGGATTCTTAAGTGCATTATGTCAAAGGTTCATGATATTAATAGTGTTCAACAGTTGTGGAATAGTATGATTGCGCAGGAGAAGTTCCATATGATGAAGGTTTATAGTATGCTTATGGGGGATGATAGTAGAATTGACTGGTATCATCTTATGAGTCATAATTTTGCTAGGCCTAGAGCTAAGGTGACATTGTGGCTTGCGATTCAAGACAGACTTCCTACAAAGAAGAGGCTTCACAAATTGGGTCAGATACAAGATACTACTTGTGCACTCTGTGGTGTGGCAGACGAAAGTGTGGACCATCTACTGTTCCATTGTCGCCATACTGTGAGTTTATGGGATAGGTTGTTAGAATGGCTCGATATACAGACTGTAGGTATGAAGAATATCAACTGGATCAAGAGGATCACTAAGGGTAAAGG